>NC_080432.1:86114831-86775807 GCF_028018845.1 Melospiza georgiana | reverse complement strand
CTTCCGCCACTTCCCTTCCTTCCTTCTTCCTTCCGCCACCTTCCTTCCTTCCTTCCGCCACTTCCTTCCTTCCTTCCTTCCTTCCTTCCTTCCTTCCTTCCTTCCTTCCTTCCTTCCTTCCTTCCTTCCTTCCTTCCTTCCTTCCTTCCTTCCGCCACTTCCTTCCGCCACTTGCCCTTCCGCCACTTCCTTCCGCCACTTCCTTCCTTCCGCCACTTCCTTCCTTCCGCCACTTCCTTCCTTCCTTCCTTCCTTCCTTCCTTCCTTCCTTCCGCCACTTCCTTCCTTCCTTCCTTCCTTCCGCCACTTCCTTCCTTCCTTCCTTCCTTCCTTCCTTCCTTCCTTCCGCCCACTTCCTTCCGCCACTTCCTTCCGCCACTTCCTTCCTTCCGCCCACTCTTCCTTCCTTCCTTCCTACCTTCCTCCTTCCTTCCTTCCCTTCCTTCCTTCCTTCCTTCCTCTCCTTCCTTCCTTCCTTCCTTCCACCTTCCTTCCTTCCCTTCCTTCCTTCCTTCTTCTTCCTTCCGCCACTTCCTTCCTTCCTTCTCCTTCCCCGCCACTTCCTTCCTTCCATCCTCTTCCTTCCTTCCTTCCTTCCTTCCTCCTCCTTCTTCCTTCCTTCCTTCCTTCCCTCCTTCCCTCCTTCCTTCCTTCCTTCCTTCCTTCCTTCTTCCTTCCTTCCTTCCTTCCTTCCTTCCTTCTCTTCCTTCCGCCACTTCCTTCCTTCCTTCCGCCACTTCCTTCCTTCCTTCCTTCCCTTCCTTCCTTCCTTCCTTCCTTCCTTCCGCCACTTCCTTCCTTCCTTCCTTCCTTCCTTCCTTCCCTCCTTCCCTCCTTCCTTCCTTCCTTCCTTCCTTCCTTCCTTCCTTCCTTCCTTCCTTCCTTCCTTCCTTCCTTCCTTCCTTCCTTCCTTCCTTCCTTCCTTCCTTCCGCCACTTCCTTCCTTCCTTCCTTCCTTCCTTCCTTCCGCCACTTCCTTCCTTCCTTCCTTCCTTCCTTCCTTCCTTCCTTCTGCCACTTCCTTCCTTCCTTCCTTCCTTCCTTCCTTCCTTCCTTCCTTCCTTCCTTCCTTCCTTCCTTCCTTCCTTCCTTCCTTCCTTCCTTCCTTCCTTCCTTCCTTCCTTCCTTCCTTCCTTCCTTCCTTCCTTCCTTCCTTCCTTCCTTCCTCCCTTCCTCCCTCCCTCCCTCCCTCCCTCCCTCCCTCCCTCCCTCCCTCCCTCCCTCCCTCCCTTCCTTCCTTCCTTCCTTCCTTCCTTCCTTCCTTCCTTCCTTCCTTCCTTCCTTCCTTCCTTCTTTCCTTCCTTCCTTCCTTCCTTCCTTCCTTCCTTCCTTCCTTCCTTCCTTCCTTCCTTCCTTCCGCCACTTCCTTCCTTCCTTCTTCCTTCCTTCCTTCCTTCCTTCCTTCCTTCCTTCCTTCCTTCCTTCCTCCTTCCTTCCTTCCTTCCTTCCTTCCTTCCTTCCTTCCTTCCTTCCTTCCTTCCTTCCGCCACTTCTTCCGCCACTTCCTTCCTTCCTTCCTTCCGCCACTTCCTTCCTTCCTTCCGCCACTTCCTTCCGCCACTTCCTTCCTTCCTTCCTTCCGCCACTTCCTTCCTTCCTTCCTTCCTTCCTTCCTTCCTTCCTTCTTCCTTCCTTCCTTCCTTCTTCCTTCCTTCCTTCCTTCCTTCCTTCCTCCTTCCTTCCTTCCGCACTTCCTTCCTTCCTTCCTTCCTTCCTTCCTTCCTTCCTTCCTTCCTTCCTTCCTTCCTTCCTTCCTTCCTTCCTTCCTTCCTTCCGCCACTTCCTTCCTTCCTTCCTTCCTTCCCTCCTTCCCTCCTTCCCCTCCTTCCCTCCTTCCCTCCATCCTTCCTTCCATCCTTCCACCACTTCCGCCACTTCCGCCACTTCAGCCACTTCCGCCACTTCCTTCCTTCCTTCCTTCCCTTCCTTCCTTCCCTCCTTCCCTCCTTCCTTCCTCCCTCCCTCCTTCCTTCCTTCCTTCCGCCACTTCCTTCCTTCCTTCCTTCCGCCACTTCCTTGTGCCACTTCCTTCCGCCACTTCCTTCCTTCCTTCCTTCCTTCCTTCCTTCCTTCCTTCCTTCCTTCCTTCCTTCCTTCCTTCCTTCCTTCCTTCCTTCCTTCCTTCCTTCCTTCCTTCCTTCCTTCCTTCCTTCCTTCCTTCCTTCCTTCCTTCCGCCACTTCCTTCCGCCACTTCCTTCCGCCACTTCCTTCCTTCCTTCCGCCACTTCCTTCCTTCCTTCCTTCCTTCCTTCCTTCCTTCCTTCCTTCCTTCCTTCCTTCCTTCCTTCCTTCCTTCCTTCCTTCCGCCACTTCCTTCCGCCACTTCCTTCCGCCACTTCCTTCCGCCACTTCCTTCCGCCACTTCCTTCCTTCCTTCCTTCCGCCACTTCCTTCCGCCACTTCCTTCCGCCACTTCCTTCCGCCACTTCCTTCCGCCACTTCCTTCCGCCACTTCCTTCCGCCACTTCCTTCCTTCCGCCACTTCCTTCCTTCCGCCACTTCCTTCCTTCCTTCCGCCACTTCCTTCCTTCCTTCCGCCACTTCCTTCCTTCCTTCCTTCCTTCCTTCCTTCCTTCCTTCCTTCCTTCCTTCCTTCCTTCCGCCACTTCCGCCACTTCCGCACTTCCGCCACTTCCGCCACTTCCTTCCTTCTTCCTTCCTTCCTTCCTTCCTTCCTTCCTTCCTTCCTTCCTTCCTTCCTTCCTTCCTTCCGCCACTTCCGCCACTTCCGCCACTTCCTTCCACCACTTCCTTCCGCCACTTCCTTCCGCCACTTCCTTCCGCCACTTCCTTCCGCCACTTCCTTCCTTCCGCCACTTCCTTCCTTCCGCCCCACTTCCTTCCTTCCGCCACTTCCTTCCTTCCTTCCGCCACTTCCTTCCTTCCTTCCTTCCTTCCTTCCTTCCTTCCTTCCTTCCTTCCTTCCTACCTTCCTTCCGCCACTTCCGCCACTTCCGCCACTTCCGCCACTTCCTTCCTTCCTTCCTTCCTTCCTTCCTTCCTTCCTCCTTCCTTCCTTCCCTCCTTCCCTCCTTCCCTCCTTCCTTCCTTCCTTCCTTCCTTCCTTCCTTCCTTCCTTCCTTCCTTCCTTCCTTCCTTCCGCCACTTCCTTCCTTCCTTCCTTCCGCCACTTCCTTCCGCCACTTCCTTCCTTCCTTCCTTCCGCCACTTCCTTCCTTCCTTCCTTCCTTCCTTCCTTCCTCCTTCCCTCTCCTTCCTTCCTTCCTTCCTTCCTTCCTTCCTTCCTTCCTTCCTTCCCTTCCTTCCTTCCGCCACTTCCTTCCTTCCTTCCTTCCTTCCTTCCGCCACTTCCTTCCTTCCTTCCTTCCTTCCTTCCTTCTGCCACTTCCTTCCTTCCTTCCTTCCTTCCTTCCTTCCTTCCAACCTTCCTTCCTTCCTTCCCTTCCTTCCTTCCTTCCTTCCTTCCTTCCCTTCCTTCCTTCCTTCCTTCCTTCCTTCCTTCCTTCCTTCCTTCCTTCCTTCCTTCCTTCCTTCCTTCCTTCCTTCCTTCCTCCTTCCTCCCTCCCTCCCTCCCTCCCTCCCTCCCTCCCTTCCCCTCCCTTCCTTCCCCTTCCTTCCTTCCTTCCTTCCTTCCTTCCTTCCTTCCTTCCTTCCTTCCTTCCTTCCTTCCTTCCTTCCTTCCTTCCTTCCTTCCATCCTTCCTTCCTTCCTTCCTTCCTTCCTTCCTTCCGCCACTTCCTTCCTTCTCTTCCTTCCTTCCTTCCTTCCTTCCCTTCCTTCCTTCCTTCCTTCCTTCCTTCCTTCCTTCCGCCACTTCCTTCCGCCACTTCCTTCCTTCCTTCCTTCCGCCACTTCCTTCCTTCCTTCCGCCACTTCCTTCCGCCACTTCCTTCCTTCTTCCTTCCGCCACTTCCTTCCTTCCTTCCTTCCTTCCTTCCTTCCTTCCTTCCTTCCTTCCTTCCTTCCTTCCTTCCTTCCTTCTTCCTTCCTTCCTTCCTTCCTTCCTTCCTTCCGCACTTCCTTCCTTCCTCCCTTCCTTCCTTCCTTCCTTCCTTCCTTCCTTCCTTCCTTCCTTCCTTCCTTCCTTCCTTCCTTCCTTCCTCCTTCCTTCCTTCCTTCCTTCCTTCCTTCCTTCCTTCCTTCCCTCCTTCCCTCCTTCCTTCCTCCCTCCCTCCTTCCTTCCTTCCTTCCGCCACTTCCTTCCTTCCTTCCTTCCGCCACTTCCTTGTGCCACTTCCTTCCGCCACTTCCTTCCGCCACTTCCTTCCTTCCTTCCTTCCTTCCTTCCTTCCTTCCTTCCTTCCTTCCTTCCTTCCTTCCTTCCTTCCTTCCTTCCTTCCTTCCTTCCTTCCTTCCTTCCTTCCTTCCTTCCTTCCTTCCTTCCTTCCTTCCTTCCTTCCTTCCTTCCGCCACTTCCTTCCGCCACTTCCTTCCGCCACTTCCTTCCGCCACTTCCTTCCGCCACTTCCTTCCTTCCTTCCGCCACTTCCTTCCCTTCCTTCCTTCCTTCCTTCCTTCCTTCCTTCCTTCCTTCCTTCCTTCTTCCTTCCCTTCCTTCCTTCCTTCCTTCCGCCACTTCCTTCCGCCACTTCCTTCCGCCACTTCCTTCCGCCACTTCCTTCCTTCCTTCCTTCCGCCACTTCCTTCCGCCACTTCCTTCCGCCACTTCCTTCCGCCACTTCCTTCCGCCACTTCCTTCCGCCACTTCCTTCCGCCACTTCCTTCCTTCCGCCACTTCCTTCCTTCCGCCACTTCCTTCCTTCCTTCCGCCACTTCCTTCCTTCCTTCCGCCACTTCCTTCCTTCCTTCCTTCCTTCCTTCCTTCCTTCCTTCCTTCCTTCCTTCCTTCCTTCCTTCCTTCCTTCCTTCCGCCACTTCCGCCACTTCCGACCACTTCCGCCACTTCCGCCACTTCCTTCCGCCACTTCCTTCCGCCACTTCCTTCCGCCACTTCCTTCCGCCACTTCCTTCCGCCACTTCCTTCCTTCCGCCACTTCCTTCCTTCCGCCACTTCCTTCCTTCCGCCACTTCCTTCCTTCCTTCCGCCACTTCCTTCCTTCCTTCCTTCCTTCCTTCCTTCCTTCCTTCCTTCCTTCCTTCCTTCCGCCACTTCCGCCACTTCCGCCACTTCCGCCACTTCCGCCACTTCCGCCACTTCCTTCCTTCCTTCCTTCCTTCCTTCCTTCCTTCCTTCCTTCCTTCCTTCCTTCCTTCCTTCCGCCACTTCCGCCACTTCCGCCACTTCCGCCACTTCCGCCACTTCCGCCACTTCCTTCCGCCACTTCCTTCCTTCCTTCCGCCACTTCCTTCCACCACTTCCTTCCGCCCCTTCCGCCACTTCCCTCCTTCTACCACTTCCGCCACTTCCTTCTTCACTCTCCTCTCTCTGTCATCTATCCCGTCTTTGTCTCTCTGTTTCTGTGCCCTTTTTTCTCAGGCTCACAGGCCTGTTTTTGTGAACCTGGGTGCACTGGATGATAGAGTTACACCCACAGGTTCACCCTCCCTAACCACATTCACAGTCAGACTTGCCACTGCAACGTTTCCCCTCCTTTCTGAAGGAGGGAAAGCTGAACAAATTGCAAGGAAAGAATTGAAACAACTCTGATTTCCTTTCTAGCTTCTTTAGATGCCACAACAACTGAGATTGAGTTATTCTTGATTTACTCTGCAGATACAGAGAGCAGCACTCATTGCACAGAGGGGGGAACTGGGGTGTGTTAGTCACAAGTGATAAACACCCTGTGGCTGTTCCAGAGGGGCTGGACTCCAAAGTGAGTAATGTTGGCATCCTGGCAAGGGCTGGGGCAGGGCCTGGGCACCCACCAGCAGTGCCCAGCCACAGCTGCTCAGCCTTTGGGGCTCGTGATGCTAACAGTGCTTCTCAAAGGTTTGCTGGAAGAAAATGAAGACAATGTGCTAGAATAAACATGCACTTTTATATATGTAAGTGTCAGGTATTGGTAAACATCAAAGCTGGAAACCAAAGCCATTTACTATTTGTACCTTGTTGACAGAAATTAATGCTTCTGGTCCACAGGTGGTTTCCTTTACATTAACTTCAATCATGCCTCCAGTTCTTTGGATAAATATCTCCCAGCAATAGTTTTTAAAAGTTACATTTCTACTGCAGCTTTTTGCTTCTTTCTTCACTCTTAGCATCTGTTGTAAGACAGCAGGTAAGCTGGTATTAAGGAGAAAAGTACTCAGGCCAGGAAGAAAGTGCATGCTTGGCAAAAGGGCAGCCCGTGACAGACATTTGCAGTTTTCATCATGAGCATCCTAACAGGAAAGATATTTGTTCAATCTAAGCTTGCCCTTTTCCCCTTTAAACCATGTTTTGTTTGTATTATACAATTTCCTGATATAATTTCCTGAGCTCAAGAATGAGAAGAAGAGGAACTATTCTGGAAGAGTAGACCTCCTGTGAAGGAGGTTTGTTTTGCTGCTGTGAGTCACACTTTCAGAGGGAGAGAACCCAGATTTTGTCTCTCAGGAAGTGAGGTTCAACAATAGTAGGAATATTGTATCTTGATATAACACAGCTGTACCAAGGTCAGGGTGAGAGGGGAAAAAAGGACGACACGAACTTCCCTCATCCAAGAATCCCTGTGAACACCGTCACAATACCTGAAAAACACTTGAGGTGCAATGGACCTGGTTCATAACAAACAGCTCCTTTTCTATGTAAAGGTCTAAAAATGGCATTTCTAATAAATGCTGGAATTTATGGATAACCCAGTCTTAAAAGTAGGTTGAATGTTTCAACAGGACTTATGATGGTACCATTTGTCTCTGCTAACAAAGGCTGTAAGCAAGTGTGAAGAACAGGTAATACAATTTACACCAAGAAACATCTCAGTAAATGCCTAATTACACCATTTAAACTGTGCTTGCTGAAGCCCTGGGCTACACTCTGCTGTTTGAATTTTTGTAAATCCTTGACATTACAGCTGTTTAAATCCATGCCAGGAGCAATATTGGATCTGTCAAGCAGAGATAAAGGCTTCATTGTCCAAAACTAAAGATGTGTGAAGCCTCAGATAGGTTTTCACTTTTAGCTGCTCTGCTCTGGTGTTGGGGAGCCTGTGTAAGAGATCCAAAGTCCAGCTGAAGGATCAAACCCTTTATCTCTGTAACATGGGCGAAAGTATCACTAGCACAGTGTGTCTGGATCATGAAGATACAGCACACCTACCTTGTTTCTGATTTTCTTTGTGCTTTGTGGGCTCTGGAGCCACTCCTGCACCCTCAACAAAGCAGAGAAGTGCTGCCAGCCCAGCGCTGTGTCTGAGTTTTAACTAAATTAACTGCAGTCCTTCCCAGTGCAATGCTAGATATTACCTGTGTGATCATGTACATCTCTTTGAGTGCACTTCTCAGGATAACACAGATAGAAGAACATTATTAGATAAATATGCCAACAGTATCATCAAGTTGGGACTATTTTCCTGAAAATAATCACATGGGAATACCTCTTCCACTTCCTTTTGGGAGAGAAAAAATATTGGTTGTAGAGAAGGGCATCAGGTGATGTGTCAACACAAGAATCAGAAATGGCCATAAGCAAAAAGAGTTCTGCCCAGATTTCTGCATAAACTCTTTTGCATTCTCTACATTTTCAGAGAGATTAGGAAAAAATAGAATTCAGAGTACATGGACTTAAGTACTCCCATTAAATGAGGCTTTCTCAGTCATAACACTGACTTCTCAATTTATCAAAACTGAGCTGACAACTCAATATTTCTTCTTCCATGAGCCTTGAAATGGTGGGTCCTTCCTTTGGTGGGCACAAAACCAAGAAGTCAAATGTGCTGGGACACTAAAGAAACCTTGGCATACTTTTGTCAGAAGAGACATGGTATACTTGGGGATGAAAAATAATTTCCACCATCTTCCAGGAATTCCTTGGAGATGAAGAGTAATGATAAATCTTTCCACTTCCTTGCATGGTTTAGGGTTGCTACATAGTGTTTGAACAGCTGCTCTTGTCCCATCTCTGAAGGTGGCTGCAAATCCATGAAAGAAGAAGAAATCTGAGTATATATCATTCTGAAGTGGCAGACAGGATAAGTTATTGGGATTTTTCCCGCTGATAAATCCCTTGTTTCTGTTAGTGATACTGAACATGCCATGCAGTCATGACTGGGGAGTTTCAGCAACTCACCACAGTGCTCAGTGTGCCTGTCATGTAACAGAAAGGTTAATCTCAGTGTCCTGGCTCAAATTTCCCAATGTACAAATCTCTATAAACTCCATTTAAAGCCCCCAGAAGACACACCTCATGGAGCAAACTCCACTGTCCTGAGACTTGGGTAACTTACTAGTTACAGCTGTCCTGCAGTTTCCTAACCAGAGAATTCCTGTAAAATAATGCAGTTAATATTCCATGTGCAGCCCCTTCTTAGAGGGCCTGCATAGAGTAAAAGCTGCATTTGTGTAATTTCCCCCATAATTAGTAGCCTTAAAGGCATAATGGTCAAAGCCATTATTTATTGCCAGTTTCCCCAACTGATCTAAGAAAGCATGATTTCTTACAAAAGACAGAAATGTCTTCAGTCTACCAGTGTGATTCTACAGGACTGAAGTCTGGATAATTCCCCCACAGTGAGCACACATCCATGCTGGATGCTCCAGCAGAGGAACCTCTAAAATACACCTCTAAAATTACCCCAGGGGACCTTAGTGAGTGACATCTCTGTGCAGCTGCATTTGGCTCTGTCTGACTGGCATCTGACAGTGAATTGAAGCAACTTTGGTTGTGTCTGTGGTGGTGCCACTGATCTGGTAAACATCTCCATGGACACTTCCCAGTCTGCTGTGCTCAGTGTCAGCTCACTGCTTGCTAGCTTTCAGCTTTGCTGTGTCTCCACAGGCTCCTCCTGGTACACATCAGGCACAGACTACTCCAGGTGGAATCAGCTTCACTTGAATTTCAACATGTAAAAGTCGTCTTTAGCTTCCCTCTGCCTTCTGTGGCATCAAAGGACCATGCTGAGTGGAGTATTCTCCTCATTCAAAGGCAACTGTCAAAGTTAGATAGGAAGAAATTTGTCCTCCAACTTCCTACTTTGCCTCTAATGACTTTAATGGAGTCTCAGAAGCGCTGAGACCTAAGTGGCAAAATTGAAATACCTGAATGGAAGTGGTATGACACCTATCATCTCTGTCTCTTAGTCCTTCCTGAAAGCAGGGGTCCACAAGGCCATTGCTGCTGGCCCTTGGGACAGTCATAGCTCCTAGGCAGGACAACCTGATCACTTAAATAGCAGGAGCTACCCAGGGAAGGGATGAGTTTGTGGAGCAGGTGGCAAGGTAGCACCTACACACAGAAACAGGCTTTGTGTGAGTTTTGTGGCTTTTCTTCTGAAAGACTAAAAACAGAGTTTAGGTGGTTTAGGAATGCATAAAGATTATGAATTCTGTGCAATTTCCAGTAGCTCATCTGCTGGAGGCCAACAGACACAACAGTGCCCAGTGAAAGCAGATCCTGTCATTCCTCTCTGCTTCTCCTTGATCAGCTCCAGGAAGAAACCTCAGCCTCTTCCCTCCCAGTTCCCCCACAAAAGTTCACAGGAGAGCTATTTTGCACCAGGCAGTGAACACCTTTTCTCCTCTTGTTCCTTTTATACCAGCAGAGGATCAGTAATTTCCAGTGGCTGGTCCCATGCCATCACATTTTCCCTCTTCCTGGAAATCTAACTCAAAATTGAGGTTAACATACAGAAAAGCTCCACTGTCCCTTACTTGTATAAAGTAAAAACTTCTATAAAGAGATTGGTGATGCAGAGAGTTTTCAGACTCCAAGATCATTTCCACCAGTTAAGGGAACAGAGGGAGCTGCCCAGACCCCCAGGGGGAAGGGGAGCTGGAGGGATAGACATTGCATCACAGCATCTGCTGTCTTCTGAGGGCAGTACACACTGTTGAACCCTGGCTTTACTACAGTCATCTGAAAATCTGCAGAAGAGTAATTTTTCTGTAAAACCCCTTTGGTCAGAAAGAATTTGACTTTTCTACATGTACAGTGATTATTTCTTCCCTTTTAGAGAAATAGTGAATGTGTAGTTGGCACAGGAAAATGTGCTGAGGGTTTGTCCTAAAAATTGTCTGAGGCTCACCAGAAAAAAATAAAGAACAGTTATAATTTTAAGAAAAGAATTCAAATAACAACACAACTGTGCAGTCTGCTTTACAGCATGTTTCACATATTTCTAAAGTCCATATCAACCTAACAAGTCACCAAAGACTTCACTGCCATCTATGGAGCACCCTATTGAGGACTGGCAGTATAAATATTACATATATTTAGTTCCTGGCCCACTCATTTGAGTATTGGATCTTAAATGAATGAAAATTCTAAATCCAAACCCTTAATTCAATAACATTTCTAGTTCAAAAATGTCTAAAAGTGGATCTGGATTTGGATCTGAAGTACACCACCACACCATCACAGGGGACTTGCCTCAACTCCCAGCATAAATGCCCCATACACTTTGGAACACATTGTGATTTAAGTCAGCAACTAGAAAGTAAAGCAATGGGTATTTCTCAAATGACTACTGTAAAAACAAATTGATGCATTTTATATGTAAAGATAAATAATTTAAGTATTTCTGGCAGCATTTTATTTATTTAACAAGTAAAAAGCTATTTTGCATCATAAAAGAAAGCCAAAAAGACAAAACTGACCGAAGCTGAAAAACAGGAAAACCATGGGGGAAGGAGAAAAAAGGAATTCTAGTTATTTTACATAACAGATGGCAGCATAACAGAGAGCAGCTGATGCTGGTAGCCTAAGGGAATTTTCCTGTGTCAGAAGAAAAATAAAATTTAGGATATACAGAACCCCCCTTTAAATGAGTTTCATAAAAAGTGTCATACCTAATGTATGACCTCTGGTGTCCGTATATCTTGCCTGGGCAATTCATCCACTTTATGGCTCACTCTCAGTGACCTTTCTTCCCCATGAATGGTGAATGAAATATTCTCAGCAGTGACATACCTCTCCCACTCCGCATTTTCCCAACTGGCTTGTCCCATTACCCCATACACACCCCCATCACACCAGGGTTAAGTTTTATGACAGGGATAAACTAAACCACTAAGACAAGCAGCTTGGTTTGCCTTACCAGAAGGTTTTGTGCAGCTAAGTACCATGGAAGCTGACTAAGATACCCAGATCTGAATATCTTATCTAAACAAGGTATGCAGTGTGCAAAGGAAAAGAAGCTGCAGTGAGGAAGCCCTGAAAAAGGACAACTCAGGAGACAAAAATGAGAACATAAATGATCTGATGCAACAGACATAATCAGAATAATCTCATGCAACCACATGGAGCAGTGCTACTTGAAGTGTGATGGGCTCAAGATATTTTGGGCTAGCGCATATGAATGTCTGTCTGTCCCTGTGTGCAAGGGATTTGTGCACTGCCACTTGGAGAACAGAGGAAAAATAGATCCAGTGCCACCTGAGCTAGCACTGAACATACCTGTTATGGCTGTGACTGTAATGAGTAGCAATCATTTTACCTGAGCCCACCATTGCACCAAAAGAGAAAATGGATTATCATTAATTACAGTCATTATTCACTAAAAGCAACATGGTAGAATTTTCCACACACCAACCTAACTGAAGTCCTTTTCAATTAATGTGTTAATTTTTCCCCATGGATTCAACTAGAAGCAAGTCAAGGCCTGAGATCTTTGGAAACACCCATCCAAAGAAGAAACTTTGCCTTGTTGAGTACAATTTCTCTAAGACTTTGAAAAAGATGAAGTTTTACTAGCCTTGGAATCATACAATATCCTGAATTAAAAGGAACCTTCAAGGGTCATCAAAGTCCAACTTCCTTAGAAGGTGGTAAGTAGGATCAGCATAAAATTCCTGATGGTAGCACTCTTAGAGGGGAACTACTTCTTCCATCCATCTAAGTCCTAAGAAGTGGTCTGATGAATGATGTGCTCAGAGCTGACTCAAAGGATCTGATCCTAACCCAGACTTCCCATGTTGTTTAAGGCTGTTTCACAGAATCATTGGAGATAGAAGGGATCTCTGGAGACCATCTGGTTCAACATCCCTGCCCGGAGCAGGGTCAGGATTTCCTCACAAGAGATGCATGTTCAATATTCATTCACTTCAACTGTTTGTTGTGGATGTGCTCAAAGGTCCCTGAGATCCTTGAGAGGGAAGTGCTACAGGAGTAAAATGCATGTGACAACTATCTGGATATTTATCTATGCAACTTTGGTACCTGTAGGCTCAAGAGTGTGCTTATGTGTGTATATGTATATGTATATATATATATATATATATTTATGTATCCTGAGGATGTTGGCATGAACCAACACTTTTGTCCTAGTCACAGTTTTTATTGTGGTTGCTATTATTACTTATTTTTGCTATAACAATAGAGCTCTGTGTAAGCCTTCTTTTTACCTCCTGTCTGGGTCTCCAGCACTCGTCACCCTATATTACCTTTGGGTTTCTCAAGGTCTCTAAGCAAAAGGAGCTGCTACTGCACCAGCATCCCCTCACTCTTAGTGGAGAAGGATGCCATGAGCCCTTGGTGCAGCCTGAGTGAGTTAGGTGCAGCCTGAGAACCCTGATGGTGTGGGCAAACAAACACATGCCAATGACAGTCCTTGATGAAAACGAGCTCAGGCAATAGCAGAGCGCTTATCATCTCACAGCAGGGAGGGGCTGAGCAGATGAGGGACCCTTTGCACAGGTACCTCAGGGCTGGGGGGCTCCAGCACTTTGTTAGGCTTCCTGATCAACTGAATTGCTCAATAATCCACAGGAACCATCCCCTGGAACAGAGATAAAAGATTTTCTAAGCTTGGACCCAGGTTTTGTGGGTTTATAACCTAGAGAAAATGAGGTCCAGATTTTTATGCATGTCATTCTGTTTGACCCCATGCAGGCAGAGACAGGTCCTGAACCTTGGCCATAGGGTACCTTTATACACGGCACTGTGATGTTTGAATCACATTTCTATTTCCCTCCCACTTCTAAAAAATCATGCGAACCAGGAATCTGTATAGGAACGGATCAGATGCTGATCATTTCAACAGCAAACATGCTTGGAAACGACACCCACAGGCAGATCGGTGCACTCTGGTCTGCCAAAATAAACCCTGGTGAAGAGACCAGACCTTTGCAGAATGCAGAAATGAACTAGGATGTATTTTTCTTATTTACGTTTTTTTTTCTTCCCATGGAAAAAAGTTTGAAACCTACCCTTATACATATTTGAGCAGAGTGAATCAGGCCAGCTGAACAAGTTTAGTATAGCAACCCCATTCGATGTGGATCCTAAAGAAAATCTCCTGTAAGGTATCTCAGAGAGCTGCAGAAATAAATGTTGTACAGGCTGCCATCTGGCCAAAGCATCCACACGTGTATTTGAATGGAATGGGAGGCAAATGAATATTATTTTCCTGGGTTACTGCAGGAGCTTGAAAGAGAATTTCAGTTCTCACACTGTGCACTCCAGCTGCCATCACAGTTCCAGCACAACATCTGTAACACTATCAGTCACAAGAAATCAGAAGTAATCCTTGAAACGAGGAGCACTAGAAAGCATTCAAAACATCATAATCCTGCCTACTCCACACAGATATTAGTGAGCCCCCTTGGGAAAGCAGTCTGTGCAACTGTGGAGGAACTGCTGTCTGTGACACTGTTGGATATATGGGTGAAAACAGAGCAAGAGTCCAAGGAAAAAGGCAAACAAGTGAGGAAAACCTTACAGCCTGGAAGGTGAGAGTGATGGCTGCCAAAGCCAGTCAGCAGATTGCTGGCAGTTAACAGAGCTATCACAAGTGGTTTTGATTTGTTTCTAGTGAAAGACTTGATGAGAAGGTAGCTGTGCAATAGGATGTCAATGCACTACAGCTGGAGCCTGTTCTAGGGGTAATGAGCTAAGAAATGGCAAAGACAGAAACCATGTCTGATTCTGGAGGAGCAGCAGCTCATTCTCTTCTTCTGTGGTATCATCTTCCTGACTTCTCAGTTTCCTTTCTCTTTGCTCAGCTTTAATGGGTGGTGTTGAATTATTTCCACCATGTCACAACTGTCACAGGTGTTGTCCTCCAGTTTGCTTTGCATTTCTGTTATTATACCCAAAATTAACATGCATTAGAATAACTGGTCCAATAAATCTTGTACAATCTTCTGTATAAATTGGATATGGAAATCCTTGCTTTATTATACATGTTTAGACATATCATAATTTAACATAGTTCCTTAAATATATTTTATCTGCTTCCTGATGAATCATGCTATAACATTTTAATTTCCTAATAAAAGATCTGTTCCATCAGATTAAGCAAATAACACTGAAAGCATTGAAAATTTGAGGGAATTAATTTGTCCCACATAGAAAGTGGAGAGGTGAGCTAACTGTCGTTCCTAATTTCTGATTCTAATGTGAAATCTGAATTCTCATTTCACATCTCATTTCCACTGCTCCCCATCTGGGGCCTGTTCTCAGAAACAGAAGCTGCACTGGCAGAAAAATGGAGAAGACAGAAACTTCTTGATTTCAAAATTTTATGAACAGCTACAAAAATCACCCAGCACAGATGAGTAAAAAATAAGCATTGTCCCCCCTGTGACCACAACTTCTCTGCTCCGATATTGCCATAATAGGGCCCGGGCATCGACAGCCACTAGTGATGCCAAAATCCCTCAGGAACAGACAACTCCATCTGGCAGCTTTTTCTGCTGTCATTTGGGGTTATCTACTTGGTCATCCCATGCTGGCCCTCCCTGCAGACAATGATTTATTGCCAAAATCCACAAAGTGATAGTTTAAGTCTATTTCAGCCTACAGCTCAGTCACTTGAGACATCCTGTGGGGTTTAAGCCAGGATGAGTAACTTGTATGTCTCTGCATCCTGCCTCTGCTCTGGCACAGTGTCTATGAAAACATCCCTCCTCCCAGAAGATGTGGCCTGGGGGCACGTACAGCCTGAGGACAGCAGCTCTGGTGTGCTGGCAGGATGGCTGGAGCTCCTCCATGCTGAGTCACATTCCCCCTTCTCCAGCCAGCAGGGCTTTGGTTCATTCCCAGCCAGGAGCACAGGGCAGGCAGTCCCATCTCTGAACACATCCACTCTGTATTTGGGTGCAAACACATCCAGTCATGCTGCAGACAGGTAAACAGTGCTGCATTTTAGCTTTCCCCAGAAATCCTGGGTTACCAGAGCTCCTCTTGTCAAGCATCTCCATTCCTCTCGCCCCTGCTCCTCCTTGTTTCTCACTCACTGCTCCACTCTTCCAAGGCCTCGTGTGCAGGTTTGCTCTAGAGCAGCTGTACTTTGTTACTGGCTTTGTTGTGATAGCACCCAAAGCCCTGGCCACAGACAAGGTCTGTGTGGTCACAGACTGCTTCACTGGGCTTTCGTTTCCAGGACTCATCTGGGTACTGGGGGCTGAGTGATCTGTATAGGGTTTTGGAAAGAAACACAGCTATAAACCCCAGGGCAACACCAGCCTTTTCTGAATTTTACACAAGCTTCACAAAAGCTGTGTCAGATGAAACTATTTATAGTCCTGGGCACTGCTCACTTCTGGTTTGGACCTGCTCCTTCCCGTTTTCCTCTGCCCTGACTTTTGGTGGTTTGAGCAGAGTTTCTGAGCCAGAGCTTTCTGATCTAACTCACCCCTTGTGTGTCCCTGTGTGAAGCCATGGACCTCTCCTGTGTCAGCTTCCTCATCTGCAAAAGGAGTGTAGCCCCTGCTCACCTCCATCCTCTGAGAGTGAAAAAATCAATTAATTTACATTTGTGAGACACCTCTAATGCTTCACAGAGCATGGACCAAGGAGCTAAATGTAACTGGGATGTTTAGGAACATCTACAGAGCTTGTGCATGGGGTTGCTGCTTAGAAGTATTTGGGAAAGAGGAAAAGGTGATAAACACACAGCAAAAAGCAGCCTCTTCTTGGAAAGAAAGCAGCAGATTGAGTGAAGGACAACTTCCCCAGGGCAGCAGCTCAGCTGGAAGTGCTATTTTGGGGCCTTTTAGCCAGAAAGTCTCCTGACCCTCAGACTGTGGGCATAAGTGGGCAGCTTGCACAGGTACAAGCTACTCCTGCCTTTGGAGGCCTGGGGAGGAACTGAAGAGGCTCTGAGGCTGGCCCAGGAGATGCTGAGTGTACCTGGAGTGGGGATGGGTGCACTCCTCACCCATGGCAGGGCAGCAGACTCAGATTTCATGCAGGCTATAATTTTGCCTGCTGCTAGATCCTAATAACCAAACCAAGAAGGGAATTTTTACGCCATCCGAGGCATTCCTGATCCCCCTCCACATCCAGTGAAAACTTAATAGCGTGAGAAAATGCCTTCCTGGAGCGTGCTGTAAACCACAGGCAGAGCAGGAGCAGATGGAGGGGCTCCCTCAGGATGCTCCCTGCCAGGGGTGGGAGCAGCAAGGAAGGGCAGGGTGCAGGGTGCAGCGTTCCATCAGTGAGGGTGAAGCCAGCAGAAATGGCAGAGGCTGTGGGATAACAACTCTTGCTGCTTGGAGGAATGTAAGTAAAAGGAGAGGGAGAGCTGCTTTTCTGAGTCTTTCCCCTGTACAGATGGAAACATTTAAGATTCCTGCAGGAGCCAGGAGCGGCAAAGTTACATCTGGAAGTTTCCTGATGCCTGAAGTCAGGCCGTGGTGAACAATGCTCACTGGGCTGAGCAGGCTCTGCTGCTTTTATTGCACTTGGACTCATTTCAAGCCCTGCACTGTGATTAACTGCACTTTTAAAAATAAAGTTCAAAACACTTCCCAGGAAGTTTGGGGAAGGCAAGAGTGCTTCAGTGGCACCAGGAGCTAAGTGCTGAATGCAGTTTCAATACAGCAGCCCCAGATACAGCTTGCATTAGCCACAGCTTCATTTGACATGGGATCTTGTAACCCCATTCCATCATGGAGAGGGTGTCTGCCCTCCCAAGCCTCTCCAACACCTGCCAGACATGGTAGGGTTGCAGCAGGTGTTAGCCAGGCTCTCCACCCATCCTTTTTTTTGGCCCCTAGCCTGGGACCAGGCTAGGCTTGTAGATGTCCTCTGCCCCATGAAAATTATGGAAAAGAAGAGCCTTACCCTTTCCTGGATGTTTCTGCCCATCTGTCCCAGGGCCTAACTCTAACTCACAATTAAAAAAAAAAAAAAAAAGATAATGTTTTGGGTACAGGGGGCAAGGAAAAGCACATTCATTAGAAAAGCGCATTCTTTGGATGCAAAAGACATTTCATAGGACTGAAGCTGGGTCCTTATTGCCATATAATGGTGGTGGAGAGGCCAGACGCAAGATTGAAAAAAAGGAGAACAGTGGGTACTTTTGATTTCATACTAGGATGGAATAGGCTCAATCTCTTTGCTATAAAAACAAGTGTATATTTGTGATAGAGAAGTGGCAGCTGCTCCAGTGTTAGTAGTGATAGAGATGCACAACTCACACTGCCTGAGAGGAACTGGTGTGAACTGAACTGAGACCTGGAAGCCAGGGTCATGGTAGCCCATTAATACCCAACAAAAGTGTTGTGAAGGGCTGTTGCACATGTCCTACAGCCCTTCCCAGGCACCTGTACTAGATGGTGTTAACTAAAACTCACACATCCACAGAAAGATTACCTTGGAGCCAGTCACTCACAGGCAGGAGGGATGCTCAAGGCTGTTTAGCTCTCTGTTAGCACCCAAAGCTGCTCCAGGAGCCAGTGAATACCTGCAGGTTCTTTGCAAGTGTCCTCTCCACTGCAAACAACAGAGGCTGGTTTTTGTACAAAGGTCAGCAGAATAAACAACAAAAAATGTGCTGAACTGCTGGGAATTTTTGCAGGCAGGCAGCAAGGAGGGGAGCAGGGAGCTGCAGGCACCACGGGCTTGCCTTGGCAGTCTCTGCCAGCAACAGAGCCCTGCGCACTTGGGATTTCAGGTCGGGCGGGTGGCGCCCACCCAACACAAAACCCATGGAGCCCTGGAGCCACGAGGCATCGCTGCACACCAGGCACTGGGGTGGGCAGAGGCTGCAGAGCTACGTGAGCCACACAGGAGATGGGGCACCCTGCGGGCTTGTGGTGGCTCTCGGGCTGCCTGGGCTTCTGGCTTCACCTCCCATTCTCAGGTGTGTCGGAAAAGCGCCCAGGCTGGCAGCCAGCAGGGCGGGCGCGCTGTTGGTTTATATTACAGCACGTCTGGAGCGCTCCTCCCTTTCTCCTCCGCCCCCTTCTTTTCCTCCATGGAGCTGTCTTTGCATCTTGTCTCATGTTAGGACCTGATTTGAAAAATGGTTTAACTGCTTGCTTAATTGTAATACACGGCAAGTCATTGTGTTGCAATCAGGGCTGGCTGCGTGGAAAGCTCACCGTGTGCCGGTGCTGGCAGAAGGAGCTGCTCTGGGACGATGGGCTGGGGGCTGCGCCTCCCCTGCAGGGGCTGGGCATGGGGGGCTCTCCCTTCCAGGCTGCTCCTCCAGTGCTTTTTGGCTGCACCTACACGCAGAGTGGTTTGGCTGGGGGAGCTCTGGAGCCCTGTTTGCCATGCTGCTGGAGTATTTCAGGGCTCCTTTGCAGCTCAGGTCTCTTTTGTAATCCCGGTGTGGCTCGCCCTGGGATCTGCTCCATTGTTGCCGGGCACGGAGCCCCGGGGCTGGGCCGGTGTCCCGGCAGGTACCCGCATGTCGGTGCAGCTGACTGGAATACCTGGGAGCACAGGGAGCCGGTGAGGTCACTGCTTGGAACAGTACTCTCCTCATTGCAGAGCAGCGTTTTTCACCTATTTACCCATCAGGCACAGATGCCTTCTGAGGTGAGGTCTGGAGTGTGTGGGCCCTTAGACAGGCAGCACTCCTTCACGAATGCTCTTCTGCTGCAAAGTGTTCAGATGCAGGGACTCATAGGGGGACTTTTAGAATCACAGAGTCACAGAACAGTTTGGGTTGGGAGAAACCTTAAGGACCACTCAGTTCCAGGTCCCCTACCATGGGCAGGGACACCTTCCACTACAGCAGCTTGCTGAAAGCCCCATTCAACCTGACCTTGAACATTTCCAGTTAAAAGACTCACCCAATTCAGCACCACCAAAGATCTGCCTCCTATTACCCCAAAAATCCCTAGGCTGGGTTTTTTGTGTTTGTCCAGTGTCAGGGTTGCACTGCTGAGGGATGCCCACTGATAGGCACCTGCTGTGTGTAACTACAGCACCATGCACTGCTGTGGGTGCTACCGCAGTGCTGGTAAACATGACCAAAAGAACACCAGGGGCTGCTCTGAACCCAGGGTGCTCAGCTGTTAGCTTAGTTCTCTCTCTGGTTTATCTCTTCTGTACTCTTTCCTTTACCCACAGCCCTGAAGGCATGAGTCTCAGTGGATTGAGGCTATATTGTATGCTGTTTTACATATATATCAAATAATAAATTAACAAGAAAGCGATTTTCCTGAGACAGATCAAGCTTCTTACCAGAGGCATGTATCAGAAATCACTGTACACATGTAAAATTGCAGGTGGAGCAAGCCCGCACATGGAAATACCGCTCTTCACAAGCAAGAAATTACCATGGTGGTTTGTTTTTCTGTTTCGCTTTCCTCCTAGGAATTTCTTTCTGCTTCCATGCCTTATCTCCTGACCGAATTTCATAGTGCACGGAGGGGAGGAATGTGCGTGGGAAACACTTGGCTGGCGGGGCTGTGTCTGCACCGCACACCCTCTCTCCCGCCCGGGCGTGAAGCCCTTCCCACCTCACCCAAGTCACTGTCACACATTTCACCCGTGACTCACTAATGTGCCTGATGCTCATGCTGCGGCTTGTAAGCGATTAGTGCTTGCTCACACAGCTTTTTTTTTTTTTTTAGCCTGCTGTTCTGATTCAGCTGATTTAGGTGGCCGATGGTGGCCTCCTCGCTGCGTTAGTCACAGGGCAGCTCTGGGCTCACCAGCCTCCCTGGGGTGGAGACAGGACAGTGGATGGAGGCCAGTGTTTGGTAATCAGGGATGGGCAGGTGATTTCTTGGCACCTCGAAAGAAAGCTTAAGCCTTGCTGGTACCATCTGCCTAAGCATTTCACACAGGAGGTGCTAAAAAGGGATCCTGGAGCTTTAGGGATAAGTGTGAGCTGGAAGTGAGCACCAAGAAACCAGAGAAACAGGCTCTGCTACCTGTGTTGGCAGGTGAGCAACTACTGAGCAGATATTCCTTCAGCTCTTTGAGAAATAAAAATTCTGCTGCTTAGGCTGACTGGAGAGAGCAGATACCTCTCCAGGTATATTGTGGCCTTCAGGTGTGTCAGGCTGGCATGCCTGTGGGTATCCATGGCATGGAAATACTCCATTCCAGGTCTGTTCTCTGGGCTGACTGCTGCAGCAGAAAGAAGGCAGGCAGCAAAGCTTGTTTGGTCTCTCACTGGGGCAGAAATGTTATTTTATGGGCAGAAATGGTAATTGAATGGCTGCATAGGACAAGGTGGCATCCCCTTCTCCAGTAGAGACCTAATGTCCCGGAGTAGAGTCCTGGAATGGATGGAACAAACTGGCAGCATTGCCCATTGCAATGATTTGTACCTCTGGGACTCACTTTGCCATGGGGGAGTTTCTCTGTATTTAACCAAGTTCAGGGCACCTGGGAACCCTGAGTCAGCCGCAGGAACTGCCTGCATGCACACAAGACCATGCTGGGAGGGCTCCATGTTGGCCACTCATGACCCTAAAAATCCCTCCTGGACATCTGCTAAAGCTTTTCTTGTTTTCAGGAATGTCTGCTGCCTTCTTACCGACAGCAGTGAGAGCCCTTCCACCGCAGCACACAGAAACGAGATACCCTGACCACATGCTTGCTTTTCTCCTTTCTTCATGTTTACCTGGGATTGCAGCCAGATGGGCACTGGAAACTGGTTTCTGGGAGCAGAATTTTGTACAGTGATAATCTAATCTGACCTCCTGTGTAACCCAGGTCAGGGAGTTTAACATGGTAATTCCTGCACAGGAAAGAATTAGTCTTCCTAGCTGCGCCATGAACCCTGCTCACCCCAACAACTTGTGGTTGAATTAGGTATATCCACTCTTGGGTCTGAGGAAACAATGAGTTTTCAAGTTTTTTTCTCCCTTGGTGGATAAAGATGTGGTTTATTCCATTAGATTTTCTTCCCAGACCCATTCAAGAGATGTTTGACAGCTGAATGAGATTAGAAGAATGGGACCCCCCTCCATGGCAGAGGTATAACTTGGATGTGTACAAATATATTATGCCACTAATACTTTAACTTTGAAAATTCTGGAGTAGAAAGGGTGATGATTACAATTGTGCTGATCTCCTGCAGATGACTGTGACTTATTTGTGCACATAGCTGTGATTCAGAGGCTGTAGGATCTAAGTGCAAATAATACAGAAGGAAGTTTATGACTTCCTCCTCCACTTCACCCCTCTGACCCTGCTTCTCTCCTGCCTCCACTTCTGATATTATTTTGGTTATATGAAGACTTATGAGGAATGATGGCTATGTTTCTTGGGGTATCCACTTGTGAAAACTGAGTCATGTTCTCTCACGAGAAGAGTTTTTATCAGAGCATCTCACCTCTTGCATAATACAAGAAAGAAAGACAAATAGGTGGGAGAAAGAAAGCTAAATGTTGAAAGCCTCAGAGATCTTAATCTGACCCCACCACTCATTAAATGACCAAAGGGAGATCACTCTTAGTCAGTCTTTCCAGCAGAAAGCTGCTCCAGAAACTGCTCCTTGCCTGCCTCTCAAGATAAATGACTTTATATGGAAATACATCATTTGGAGTATGCTGCCGCATGTGGATTTTTTCTATATATCTACACACATACTTACTTGAATAATATATACAAACAGATCCCTGTATATACCTGAGCTACTTCAGTTTGAACTAAGAGCTGTCAGTGCTCATGACTTCCAGAAGAGGTGATACACACATGTGTATATATATATACACTCATATATATACATACATATGTAATATTTTATATATATATATATATAATTTCAGCTTTTCCTGATTTCCCTGCCAAAGACAGGAATCCCTGTGCCTTCCATCATGTTGGAGCTGAGTCGACCAGAGAGAGGTGCAGACATAAAATGAAGCTATCCTGGTTGGGAAGGAGGAAGAGTATCTAATTAACCAAATATATACCCAGGGCCCAGTGCTGCCCTTAGTACAGCTGTGCTTCCTTTTTATGCCACAGGCAGAATTTAATCCATAGAGTGAGCTGATTTATTTTCTTCTGATCTTTTGAAGTGGCAGATTCAGTCACTTACCTGCATAAAACCACTTCTTTCCCATAAACTCTGTCTTCATTTTACCTAGTGGATTAGCACTGCTCAGTCTGTGGCCTTTTGCATCTGTGCCATCTGAGAAAACAAGCCTTTTGCCAGATAGCTTAAATTAATAAAGCTGATTTTTTCCCTCCACCAAGGCCAGCAAACTGAAAAAGGCAGAAGCCCTGCAGAGTGGTTTTAGACATACAGGTCAAAGGGAGAAAAAGACAGAGGAGAAGGAGCCTGTACAAAAGTCAGGTGGGGAATGAATGGCAAATGTGTTTGCGTTCATTATCTTGTTCCTTCTAATTCTTCATCCCGTTTCCTTTTCAGTGGGTGAATGGGTAAGTGGGTCTCAGGTTGTCTCTGTTTAGTGGAGTACAAGGAAATCCTGTTGCATGCACATCACTTATGGCACAGTTTGGTGGTGTAGATTTTGTGACATTCAGGGAAGGAAGGTCTTTTCATTGGCAGCTGAAACATCCTACATAAAACTAGGCTGGGCTTTCTCCCTGCAGTCACTGCTTGTGGCTCACTGAATAAGAAGCTCTCTTTAAAAAGATAAGCTCAGCCTGGAGACTAGGGATCAGCTGGAATGGGTGGAAATCAAAACAAGGCTGTCAGGTTTTTTGTTTTCTCTCACCCAATGAATTTTCCCAATGTAGAATAATTTGGAGCCAAGATTTTTTTCCAGAGCTCCAAGACTGTTACTTTGCCTGTTCATACACTTTATTTTTCTAACAGGGTTTTATTTTTCAAGCCAATTTTTCATCAGACCAATAACAGTAGCTTGTGGAGACCTGCTCACATGTGAACCTGGAGAGTGGAGGGGAAAACCCAAACCAGTATTGCTGCATTGCTAATGGTGCAGAGCTCAGATAACACTTATGGCTGCTGGATGTTTAGGCTCTGCATTTAACCCACCTTTCCTGGCTACCTTTACAGCTCACCTTTAAACAACAACCACTTTCCCAAAGCTCTTCCTTAACTGGATTTTTGTTATGCTTTTGTTCCTTCTCACCTGTGGCTTAAGGAACTGTAAAAAAATAGCTTGGAGGGACCAAAAAGAACCAGCACTTTAATTTCAGGCAGGAATTCCACAGCTTTCCTAAAAAGTCATTTTGCCTCTTGCTTAAAGGATGTTTTGCACGAGTTGGTGATGATTCTGAGATGCAAGTTTAAATCAGCAATTGCATTTAAATCAGCATTTAAGGTAAAGGGAAGGGCTTTGGGAAGGTGATGACTTTTGTATTCTCCTTGCCCTGAACCTTTTCCTGTGGTCTTGCTGGTCCCACAGGGTAGCAAAGCTGGGACTGGCACAGAGCCTGCTTGACTCCTGTTCCAGTTCCCAGTGGCTGAACCATCCCTGTCCACAAGAGCTGCACTGCTGTGAGTTAAACTGAGGACTTCCCACCAGGCTGTGTGTGCTTTACCTCATGAACAGCCCTGGCACCTGGGGCAGAGGGCACAGCCCTGCCCTGGAGGAGAGGGAGCACACCAGTGACTGAAACCCCCTCACACACAGCATCACTGAAAGCATCCTCACTGGAAATAGAAACATCCTTCTCTGCCCCAGCCCAGCTGAAGGGTGATGAGCTGCAGCAGAAGGTGAGAGCAAACAGGGTGGGATCCCAGCAAGGGCCCTTTGGTAGCCAAACAAGCAGGGCAGAGACACTCACTGCTTTTCCAGTAGATCCCTGCAATAACATTTCAGTCAGGAAATATATTTCATATTATTATGGTGGGCAACTGGATATTGGCAATGAGAGAATAAGAAGGTATTTTGTACCTCACTGCATAGACAGATTTCTCAGTACAGAGCTATAAAATGCCCCTGCTGTGCTCTGGAGTTATCGGTCTCCATGGCAGTATATCCTACAGACGTCCTTCAATAAAATTAGAGATTCTTCAAGAGAACTACTGACACACACTGTGCATGTTTCTGCCCCTCCAAGATTTTCATGGTCCTGTGTCCCATAGACTCACAAATACAAACATTCATCCTTGTAACACAAATGCTTCTAAAAGTTCAAGAGCAATGCTTGTTCTGCTACCATATGGTTTTGCCAGTTTTCAAAATGCACTGGACACCAATTGCCAGCTTTTTTGCAGAAGCTTTCACTCACAAGCCTTGAGTAAGCAATGCTGCAGATTTGGTGATAAAGAGATGGTGAGATTTTTGTGAAGCCACACTGGTCACTGTGATGGCAGCTGAATTCAGGCCTGAACTCCTGATTTGGGGGATGCAGCTGTACTCCTCCGAGTAAATAACAACATTCAGTCACTGAAGTCACTGAGTGCTAGACAGCTTTCTTCTCTCCAGAAGATTGCAGCATCAGGCTGTGTCAGAGCTGCAGCTGCTGCCAGGGATCTGGAGACCTGCTAATTTCCATTCTACTTTTCTGGACTTTGTTGCCTTGTAAAAGAAGCAATCAACTGTCTTTCACAAGGACAGGGCTTTGCATTGCTGCAATGTTTGTCACTTCCAAACCACTTTGCAAACATTCAGTGGTGCATCTCACACACCTCTAGTGGGCTGTGGATATGTTTTATCTTAATTTTATAGTTGTATTTAATCAAGTAAACAGGAAACTAGTTTCTTGTCAAATCTTCATCTTGTGGCCCTCAGGCTAGACCCAGAGGCACAGTCCTGTCCTCTGTCTGGCTTGGGGTTGATGTATAATCAGCCTGGGATGGCATTGCTGCAGGAAACCAGCCCAGAGAATGATCTGAGGGCAAGGTGCCAACACCAACACCAGGCCCAGGGTGACTGAATGTCATTGTTTTACCTCCAAGTGTAAATGTTTAAGCTCTTGGGCATTTGCAATTTTCTCTTCTTAGCCTGTTCTAGACAGTGAATGGCATTTTGCAGCCACAGCTCATCCTCTCTGACCAAAGGGCTTATTTTATAGTAATCTATTCCTCCCAGTTTATAGCCACACAGGCCAACAGAAAATGACCCAACGATAAAATGTGGTCGTATAAATCTCTCCCAAAGCATATTTTCATTATCCATTAACTCTATGTAGTCAACAGTGAAGGACAGGTAATAGACATCAGGGAAGCAGCAGCAGGATGGTTAAACACTGATGCTGGAGGAGACCAGAACATACCATGAGCTGCTGCTGGGAGCCTGGTGCTCCTCTCCCTTCAGCCCAGACACACTCCCCAGAGGACCTAAATAGTTTTTAGTGACTACACTGTGTGTTCTTGTTTTCCTGTCCTGCATCAGCATATTTACACATCCATATGATCAGCTTTTCAAATTTTAGTTATTTTAATTTTAGTGAATAAAATATATACAAATATCTATAAAATATATGCAGGCTGCCAAGAGAAGTTGTGGATGCCCCATCCCTGGAAGTGTTCTAGGCCAGGCTGAATGGGGCTTTGAGCAGCCTGGTCTAGTGGAAGTTGTTCCTGCCTGTGGCAGGGATGTTGGAACTGGATGAACTTTAAAGCCCCTTTCAGCCCAAACCATTCTAGAATTCTATGATTCTGTGACAACCATCAGATTGTCACAGAAGTCTGAAGCTTCCAAATAAACTTACTTTCGATCAAGTTTGCTCACTTTTTGTCTGATGATGCACTGAGATTTGAATTGTGGTTAGAAAGCTAAATAAGTCACCAAGGACACAGCTTTGAGTCCCATCTCTGTTGGACCTCCTGGTCAGAATACAGTTCAGCAAACCATGCCAGGCTCATTTTCAAACTGCATTTTCCAGAGGCTCTTTGTAAATAAAAAGGCTGCAAAACCGCCCTGACTGTTCAATGAGGGCAGACTCCAGGAAGCTGGAGTGCTTGGTCTCTGTGCCTCACATTTGACAGCCTTTTAACAACGAGAGCCTGGCAAAGGCCAGTGACTCACCTGAGAGGAAAATCCTACCCTGGCATGGTAGTTTCTCCTTCTCAGAGGCTTTAATCTGACCATCAGGGTGCATCTGATGAGAGGTTAAATCCACGAATACTGTTCAGGTTTCTGTTTAACATGGTGAGGCCAAACACCACATCTGAAAACATGACAGTACTCTTGTCCTTGCCCCTGTACCAGACTCCACAATTAACCCATCCATATATGTTTGTAAAGCACAGTAAGACAAATAAAGGCTGAATTTCCCAAACTGTGACCACAGCATCTGAACTTATAAGCAGAAAAGTTCCCCACATCAATGGATTTCTTGTTGGTCTGGATCACTTGCATGTCAGTATTTCCTGTCACTATTAAGAATCATGGCTGTAATCCTACAGGAATGGTTCTTTAGTTTTTAATGTGCAGCTAACCATCGGGCGGGCAAGATAGTGCAAGCCACAGGGGCTGAGCTCCTCTGATCTCACCCCATTACACAATAGTGTGAGGAGCCCCAGTGGTGTAACATTGCACAGAACAAGCTCCAAGGAGTTTGGGGGTTATAGACAGTCCTGAGGAATTATTTTATGTCATGGGAGAGAGGAAAGGGAATGAACAGGAGTTCAAAGTCTGGATTACCATTAGGCCAGCAAAACACATTCCTATAATCTGCAAGTATACACAGACATCACAGTTGGCTCATTTCCTTTCCTCTTGCCTGTAGCAGCCACAGCTCCAGCCCTACTTTATTTGCACTACATCAACGTGTCAATGAAATGTGGCTGTGGGGCCTCATCCTCACCCAGGAGGTGTGAGGTAGCTCTGTGTGAATGCCAGCCAGGGCTCAGCCTGGCAGCTCTGTCCTGGGCAGGGAAACATTATTTCCATTACATTATCTCTTTTGTTTATTGGCTTTTCTTTTTCCCCTTAAAGGGATATATATTTAAACCATAAAATATGATCAGATTCAAAGCGGTTCTGGACTGGCTCTCCTTAAAAGGGTTTGTATTTTAAGTTTCTTTTTAATTTTCCCATAACATTGATATGTCTGCTTGTTGGGAAGCACAATGATAGGCAGACTGGGCTTAAATCCACCAAATTCAGATTGGATTTATATTATCACTGAGCTCTTGCCAGGGGTGAGGCAATGGCAGGCTGAAGGCTGAGGGAAGAGCTGGGGACCCAGGGGAGATGGGATCACTCTGGAAGAGTAAGAGAGAAAACAGAGGTCTGCAAAATGAGGGTCCCACCCTAAAGCCTGGGAGGTGCAGAAAGAAAAAATCTGTTAATCTACCCCTAATGCCAACTCATCCCTTGCAGAGATTGCTGCCAAAGGTACACAGGAGATATTTTGCTCTCCAAGCCTTTGCTGGTCCTTGTGTTTTAGAGCATCTCTGCTTTTTCAAGGCTGACCCCTGGATCTCTCCCTGCTGCTGAGGGTGGAGCAAACTTGGATGCCCTGGATGTCTGCACTTACTTCTGCTGTCCCTGTGTATCATGGCAGGGGAGGGGGATTATGCCATTTTGCTGGATTTTTGATGATACCTCATATGTTTCCTGAGCTTTGCCCTCAGCTGTGGTGAACACAGTCTTTAAAATAAACCTCAGACCCATCTGTGTGGTCAGTGCTATGCAGAGCTTTCATGTTTCCCAAAATGCATCCTAACATCCCTTCTGTTCCTTCCTGGGAGCCTTCGTGCAGCAGCCTCCTGTGGTTGCTTTAGTTATCTGTATACTTTTCTCCTTCAATCAGATGACTTCTCCCTTCCTAGACAGATTACACAAAGTATTCCTCACCCAGACACCATGAGTCTTTCCGCCCCCAGCAATTGCCACACAGCTCCTCGCTGAGCCTCTCTTTCCATAAATAATACATGCCCAGATTTCTTAAATTCTTGGTCATCTTCCTTGATTCAGCTACATGTCAATGACCTCTCTTATGACACACAAGTACATCTGCAGCTGGAATCCCATTTAATAACTTATTTCCCCTATTATATAAATAGAAATATATACTGTAGTCATTCATGTGAGGAGCAGCATGGAAATTAGCACGATGGTTTCTGTGCCCCATTAGCAGCTCTGACCTGATTTAGCATAGGCTGGCTCACATCACCTCTTACTCAATGTTTTCCATGGATAAAGTGCAGACAAGCTGCATAGGAGGAGCTCATGGATTTGTGTCACATGTGATGAAACCGGAGAGGATGGAGGGAACTCATGCCAGCTAACTGAGATGCTCTAGCTAAACTCCAACTCCCTCCCTATCCACTTGGTTTAATCCAATTTCCTTATCTCTGTCAGAGTGACATGCTTGTTTTTCCCACATTGCTCCCTACAAATGCTGGTACAAGAACAGCTTCACCATAAATGTGGTGAGTGGAGCAAAGACATCCTCTTCCCAGCATGGATCATCTTTATGGGTGTGGTAGCACAAGTGAGATTCCCACGCTCAGCCCAAAGAATCCAGTGGAAACAATGAGATCAGAAGCAGAAGCACATGAGATTCATTCCAGTTTAACCAGTAAAGCATCAGTTACCAAGTTAATAGTTCATTTTTCTCCACAGAACACTTTCCTGCAGAAGAGGATCTCCTTTATGTCTATATTGACTTTATCTCCAAAAAAAGGTTGCCTTTCCTTTGCCCTTGGAAAGGCAACCTGTCTTATGCTTATTTTTATGGCAAATAATACACACCATCCTTAAGAAGGAATGGATGCTTTCCACACCTTTTTTGCCCTTACAGCACCTGTGACTGAAACCTCCTCCCTGAGCTGTCACATTTGCCATGCAGTACTGCTGTGTTGCTAAGCAGGGACGTTGCTTTCCCAAATTTCTCCATTCCAGAGTTCTTCTGTTGTCTCATGCCCTGACCTGCTCTGTTTGCACACACATGGGCATCCTCCTTCCCCCACCCTCTCTGTGTGGGCAGCTCATGGCCCTGCCACACTCAAGTGTTTCTCCTGTGAGGAGACACCCTCCATCCTCTTTATAGCCACCCCAGCACTACTGGAGCACTGTGATCAGATTTCCCCTAGGCCTTCTCTTCTCTGAGGAGAAGGGACCTAACTCCAGTCTTTCTGCCAAAGCTCTGTGCTCAGGCATGTCCTGCTGGACACCCCATGTTTACACAGGATCTGCTTGCACAGCCTGTGTTTACTGCCCATGACCCTGCCCCTCTGCCATGTTTATGTTCCATGGCCCCTGTTTCCATGCCCTGACATCCGAGGCCCTGCTGCCTGGCCCTGTTTCAGTCTCCCAACATCTGTGGCTCACTGCACCTTTGCTCTTGGGTTCAAAGCTCAAAACTAAATGCAGTCATAAGCAGAAGCTTAAAAAACCACAAGTGAAACAAGACACCTAAATCCTTGCGTACTTCTGCTGATGTCCTTGATAGGAATTGATCCTTCCACCCCCCTTCATACACAGCCAGTGGACCCTTTGTACTGTGTGGGATGCAGAGATCAAAACATCACATTTAATGAGCTCATTTCTAACAATATTTTGAAGTTGTCTTTTTCTAGTCTGTCTCTTAAATTCTCTCTGGCTATACTTTGCATTTCCCTCATTAGAAACATGCTCTTCCAGTCAGGCTGCTGACATTGCAGAGAAAGTTGCTACCCTCAATTGGAAGCTGAAACATAATTTGGGGTGCCTACACTCTTATTCTCACACACACACACACACACACACACACAGAGCATTAAAACTCTCAAACATACATTGAACTTTTTAACCCAAGTAGCTCACTAAAATTCAGGATTTTGTAAAAGAAATCCAGCTACAGAGAGAAAGCTGGAGATGGGTTCAAGCATTTTTATATGGCTGCTTTGTCACAAGAAAATACAAAGTTCTTCTTCCCTGAAGACAGGAGCAGCAAGTTACTGTTCACACAGAACTGGCTTTCTTTGAATCACAGCTCCCAAACTACGTGAGCTTTTCCCAGGTTTTCTCTCCTGCCCACTCTGCCCAGCAACACGTCTTTGATTTCACAGGCTGCCTCCCTCTCTTGCAGCTTCTGAGCTGGGTGTCTCTGCTCCTCAGCCACGGGCTCACCCATTGCTCTGTTTGCACATCCAGACACTGCACGATTCATGGAAAAATGTCCTCACTGGGATCTATCAAATTCCTCTGTTATCAGTGCCTTTCTCTGTGCTTACTTTGGGCTTTGGAGACTCCTGGTTCCCTAAGAGACCTCTCACTGTTAAATTTAACAAAGGCTGGGGAAGACACGCTGGTCAGGAGCTTTTGTTCAACCTCCATCACAGCTTTGTTCTGATGTTTTGCATTCAGGCTGAGATCCCCTTCCCTGCGCTGGGGACCCACTGGAGAGGCTTCAGCCAAGTGTCCTCCAACATCCTGCCACCCTGTGGTCAGTGCCAACCCTCCCAGAGCTGTCAGAGCAGGCTCTCCCATACCTGCTTCTCTGCTCTCAGCCTATTTTGGAGCTACTCACCCACTCATACAAGGGCAGATCTGACACAAGTTTCCCATAAAAGGTGGACCAGGACGGGACCAAACAGTTCCTGCTGCCAGTGTGGTGGCTGGGAGGGATGCCCACAGCCCCAAGCACTCCAGGAGCACAAAATGTCACATTTCCATCAGCACTCAGCTCTGGCTGTAAGGAGGATGTTGGCCTGCACTTCAAAAAGCTTGAACTCATCAGCATTTGGAGTGTTGTGCTGTCAGGGTCAATTATTATCATTATGCATCGTCCTGCTATGTGACCCAACTCACAAATTGTTTCTTTCCACCCCACAATGGATTGCAGACAGAAATAAGCCCAATTTCATGAGTGTATGAAGGGCATATGCTCAGTGGCTCCATGCACACCATGGGTCACACTTATCCCATGCTGTCCATCAGCAGTTCAGTGAAAGCTCCTGTCCCATTTTACACAGCAACAGCACTCTCCAAACTGCAGCAGGGAGTTAGAACTTAATGCAACTACACACTGCCCCTCCTCAGAGCCCTGCAGCTCACCTGTAGCTGCCAAGGTGTGCAGTGCTCCCTGGTGCACACACCACAGGTTGTGATATCTAATACTGCAGCACGTGTGCTGTTAGAAAAGTGCCCTTTTTCCCCTCAAAATTCACCTGGTTACAGTGTGCAGCCATAGGTTTCATTATCCTTTTCTTTTTTTTCAGGTTTCAGTTTTGCAAGACAAGTGCATATACTGCAGTCAAGCTCCCTTCACTCTTGCTTTTGATAATTTGAGGAGGCTGAGCCTGTATTTCTCATTAGAGGTATTTTGCTCAGCTAATTCTCATGACACTCTTATTGACTTCTTCAGTTTGCAAGAGTATTTTAAAAAGGGCACCAAAACTGCAAGACCTTTTTTGTTTTCAGGATCAGCTTTAGACAACTAGAGAGGCAAAATATGTTCTCTGCTGCTACTAAACAACTTCCTTGCTTGTACAGACAGAAATTGCTTTATCCTCTTCTGTCACTGTGGGAGTTCGTATTGTGTTGCTTGACTGATAAGATCCCTCAATCCTTCCAGTGTAATGGCTTTTCAGGGCCAGCCTCACTCTGCAGATGGTCAGCTCTGTTTGCTATGAAATCTGTCATTTTCCAGCTCTCTAATTTAAAATACAGGTTGTTTGAATCAGCTCAATTTATCTCTCTTTCCAGCTGATTCTGGATGACAGCCTTATCTTAATCATTATTTATCATCCTGTCAAACTTTGTGTCACCTACAGCAAGTTATCTCAGCATGTTCCTTGTATGTGCTTCCAGAACAGTGTACAAAATTTTGAGCAGCATTGATTATACACTGATCCCTGCAGTTCATCACTAGATGATTCCCCATTGACAGTCACTGTTTGAGACCTATCAATTAGCATGTTCACAGTCCAATTAATATGTGCTTTACTGGCAGTGTATGCTGCTCTTTGTAATTGCAATGATACAGGAGTACCAAGCTCTGAGAACCCCTATTTACCATCACCACTCAGCTGTTCAGTCCCCCCAATAATTAAATCAAACTAGTCTGAATAAGACAGTGAAGCATGAATTATGTTCTTATTGATGTCTTCTTTGTGAAATGAATCTTGCTAATGGAATTATTCCCTTGTCTGAGAGCAGTGGGATACCTGGCCTGTGGTTATGCAAATAATCCTGATTTCCATGTGTGACTGCCTTAACATGAGACCATTTCTTCCCTCTTGAACTTTCCAGCTTTTCCAATGTTTATCATCAGTGCACCGAGTCTCCCTCCCCTAACTCCTTTGTGGCTCTGGAGTTCAGGTTACCTGGCCCTGCTGAATCTCCAACACGTTCACCATTGTCCTCTCAATGGACTGGGAAGCCATAGAAACCCACTGCTCTCTTCCTTGCCCCTACAGAAATACTTACTGAATGGTTCTGCTTTCCTCAGTGCATCTCCCAAAAGGAGGTTTCTGATTACAGTTTTACAAGGAAGTTTTGCAGCCTGGTGCCTGTGCCAAGTTCCCCCATTCATGCAGTCTGTTTTTGTCTGGCTCAGCTCTATCTGGGTATGAGGATGTTGGCAAATAGGACTGGCAGAGACTTGCTGTGACATAATCTTGAGGCCTTTTGATATAATCCCTTTCGCAAACTGTTTAAGCTTAGAAGTGACTGGATTGTTTGTTTCTCTGGGAAAGGCTCAGAGAGTGACATTCCCCTGGAAGAAACTTCTTTCCAATTTCCAACCTAACCTTATTCATGGCTAGCTTATAAATAATTTGCTGTACCAACATTTTCTTTAAGCATCCTTTCCATGTCTCACAGGTGCCCTCATATTGTATAACAGCCATTTTATACAACACATTTTAACCTGGCATCAGTTAAGGAGCCAAGGTGTTTTTGTTTCTCCATGTCTAATAGACTGCCAGTTCTTCCAGCCATTCAAGCTACTCTTCTCTGAGCTTGCTCCACTTTGAATCCTTCTTTCCTTACCTTAGGATGGCTAAATGATGTCTTATTGAGGCTTTGCTCAACAATACTGATATTTCCATTTTTTTGCAGGCAACACTTCACTTGATGTGTCCCTCTCTCTTGAATGCCTTATTTCATGCATTTTTGATTCTTCTTATGGGATGGAGACACTGAGGAAATGGAAAGAAATGTAAAAATACCAATAAAAGAAATCATAGACTGTGATTTCCAAATTTTCCACAGTATCTTAGGGTTGTAATGTGACTTTCATGGATGTTTCAGCTCTAGTGCAGTTTTCTGTAATGCTTAGGTGTGTGATGTACATGTGGCCCTTACATTCAAATTCTGATAAACTCCAACCTGCACATTTAGGTCCTTAAAACATCAGCCTTAAGCACAAGGAGTACCTCTGTAAAAGGATTCACTTAAATACATTCAAAAAGTATTCACTTAAATACATTTTAAAATTCCCTTAGAGGTCCTACAGTGGGCATGGTGTGCAGCTCTGAGAGCAGCATAGATGGGATGTGTCAGTAGTGACTAATCATGACTGTATGGAAAGTCTTCAAAGTATTTGGTTAATAAGAGGAACTGTAGAATTTTCCTTAAATAGTCTTATACCAGGAAAAACCTAATACTTGTTTTTCCTAGAAGATTGAAGGGTAGCTCACTGAGAGACCTTGATACAGAAAAGGAACATGTGTAGGATCCCTGGCCTTCTCACTTCTATCTCCTCTGGGAGTTGAGTGATCAGTATTTTTATGATATTGGCTTTCCTCTTTTTATACCCTGCTTGTCACCCTACACCTTCAGAATATTGTCCTTTGTCCATCCATCACGGATCCAGCTTTCCACACTTGGAAAGAGAATACCCAAGAAGGCCAGCAGGGAGAATGAGGCAGAGGATGGTCACTACATGAGGAAGACCCATGTGTGCCTCAGTTCATCTGCCATGAGAGGCAACTGAGGACTTAGAGATACATGTGTGTAAAATCATGGAGAGGGCCAGCTGAGAGGAACTGTCTGCTTTCACTGTCACGGCAAGAGGAATACAAAGATAAGAGATGCAGATCCAAAACTCACAGAATGAAATGCTTCTTTCCACAGCGCCTGAGCCCAGGAGCTATGGGCATGTGCAGGCTGACAGAGTGCATGGGGCAAGTGTCATGCTACATTTGCATTTTCCTGATGTATTTCCCCAGGTGCCCATTTTTGATCCCTGCTGGCAGCACGATGATGGGCTGCCTGAGCCTTTGGCTGGAGCTGGCACGAATGGTTCCTGTCTTTGTGCAGAGTAGGTGCACATTGCTCAGTTGTGTCAGCACTGCACCATCAGACACAGCCTATTGACCTAATTCCTCGTGGTACTGCATGCATGAGGAAGCAGGAGAGAGGTTTGGGTGGAACTGGTCTTGTTCCTGCCTCCTGTCCTTGGCAAATCTGTATTGCAGCAGGCCTGAGATCAGCTGCATCTCTGATCACTACTGGTGTGCTAGTAATTGCTGTGTTGCTATTAATTGTTTTCTCCTTGCTTGGCAGTAGTGTGCTGGGGTGGCTGCCCCTCATTCCAACAGCATGGCTTTATGCTACAAATAAAGCAATTTTGGAAGGAGCTGGTGTTTAAAGCAGTGCTGCTGCTTTGCTTTCTCCTACATCCTGGGCTGCACAGTCTCCTCTGCTCTGCCACTCGTCTCACCCTACAGTAAGTTGATTCAGGCATTCAGTCCCCCAGACATTGTTCTGTGTGTTGTGGGGTTATGGTTCCCAAGGGGCAGCACCACAAGGTGGTTCACAATGAGGTCAGAGTTCTGCTCTGGGAACAGTGGGAGGGGATGGGAAAGGGAAACAGGAGTACACTCCTCATGAGCCACTGTTGGTTTGACTCTGCTTAATGAACGCTTTGTCCCAGAAAACTCTGCGTCTGCCTGGATGGAGAGTTTACACCTCTGTCCATATCACTTCACTGTGGAGCCAAATTTGCGTATTATAGTCCTTTGAAAGATGAATTTGAAAAAAAAACCCAAAACGATGGATATTTTCCTGTGCTTTCAGCTCAGACATTAATTTCTTAGAAACAAAAACCACTGTTAGTCACATCTGCATGAAAGATATAGAGACGCTAAAATTATTTTAAGATATGACTAGTGTTAATGGGGATAAAATAATTAAGCAGCCTGTAATTAAATTTATGGCAGTATTTTTCAAAACAGAAAATCAAAACTGTGCTTGCATTACATTATTGATATAAAGCCTCTGCTCTAATAATGTTAGGTATCTAATAGCAATTTCAAGCATTTAATTAGACTAATTCTTCAGGTTAATACATCATCTTGCACTTCAAATTATCTTTATGCTCTTTACAAATAGCTACTAATTAAACCTTATGCTACTCCTGCCAAGTCAGTTAATAGTATTATGCCAGGGATGTGAGGTCCAAAGGGGTTTGACTCTTTCCTCTCCTCTCATGCTTCCCAGAAGAGGCAAAGGTTGGCTCCAACCTTATGCTCCTCTGCCTGGTGCTGAAGTTAGGTGACAGGGACCTGGACCCTGAAGGAAAGTGACCAAATGATGCTAAAAGAGTCAATGGTGGCAAAGTGGGAGTGCTTGGACTCAAGTGAGAAATAGTTTGGAACAGTTTATGTTTGGGATTCTGCTCACCTGGAGGTGGGACTCAATGCATTTTAGAAACACTTGGGTACTTTTAGCTGATGTAAGCCCCAAAAGGGGAGTGGGAGGAAGAGCAAACAGCACAGAGCAAGGTCAGGACTGCTGTGATGGACTCAGACCCAGGGTGTGATGAACTGCAGGTGGTGGCCAATGCTGCCAGCTTGGCATGGGCACCAGCTTGGTGATGTGCTCCAGGACATGCCTGTTCCCCTGGCAGCCAGGAAAAGCTTTACCTGGACTATGAATATGGTTCCCTGCACGGGTCCTTTCTCATCATCAAACACTTCTCACACTTCTCCTGGTTTCCCTCCTCTTGCCCTCCTATCAAGCCACACTCTCCTTAAGGGGGTGGTCATTGTCCTGCCCCTCCAAAAATGCCAGGGAGGTCCAGAAAGCCACAGGGGCTTCCTCAACACCTGAGTGCATGCAGAAACACCACAGCTTTGGGAGCATCCCCAGCAAAGGGTAACCAGTCCAGGTCTGGCCTTGTCCTCACCATGGCAGGTGGAAACTCATGTCCTTCCCTTGCCAGGACCATTTTGTGTCATTGCAGCATTAGGCAAAACATAAAGTTGGACCAAGAGAGGGGAGGGTTGAGCCCCAGTCTTTTGGCTTGTTGCAGCCAAGGAAAACTCCTCTCAGTCCTGTTTCACCAGCACCTACATTCTAAACAGCATTATCCCTGTTCTGTTACTCATCCCTGCCCAGGGAATTGCCCTCCTCTGAAACCTGGATGCACAAAGGTTTTGAAGGCCAAATCTCAATATCTTCCACTATCCCAACTCTATGTTGGTTTGGGATAGGGCTAAAGAAGTCTGAATTATGCAGTTTTGAGCTCCCCGAAAACAATCTTGATCTCTTCCAGCACCTGCAGGTGTTTGACTCTCACTGCCAAATCAATTTGACTGTGACACTGCTGCCATACCCTGCTGGACTGGCACAGGATATAATGAATGCTTACCAAAAGTACAAAGAGGATTTGATGGAGGGCATTTGTGAAGTATAAAGTGATATGTAACCTGCAAAACAAGTTTAATGAAATATTTTTAATTGCTGCAAGTTATGTAACCACATTAAAACAGTGGCATCAACACCAAAACATGAAGATAAGCTATGATTTTTCAAGCTGGGAGAGTCAAAAAGTGCTAAAAATTTGACTTACATTACTGCATATGCAGACAACAAATCAATTGCTGATTTTTAGGGTAAAACAGTCACTACAGTTTGATAATTACTCTGTGTGTTGTTATTTAGAACATAATTCTCCACTTTTTCTGCATTACAGAGAGGAAGAGGATGGAATAAAATACTGTTCCTTGTTCCACCAAGCTGCCTGAGCCAGAGCTCTCCCTCTTGCCATAAATGAGGGACTGCATGACCCCCTATTGTATTGACTCTAAACACCCATGCCAGATGACCTGCACTTCCCCCTTTTAAGGAATCCTCACATCTAGACAAGTCTTTTTGCAATCTGTTCATCTCAGTGGTAAAATTTTTCCATATTTGGGTTAGATTGATTTGCATTGATGAGATATGAGATGATGAGGGGTTTAAAATTTCTTTTGGGGAAGTAACTTTTTCACATAGACCAAATTTTGGTCTCATTGTCTAAATCCACATTCTTTAGTCTGTTCAAAGCTTAACACTCTTAGTTATGTGAAATCTTCTAACAAAGGCTGCTGATCTTCATTATTCCTACCAAGAGGTAATGGCCACATGAAATCACTTTGACTTTGCCATCCAGTGAGGTCTGGAAGGAGTCCTCATGTGCTGAAGCTGTGGTTAGAGATGAGCCCTCTCTGCCCTGTGACAGACTAATTTAAGAGCAGGAAATTCCTCAGAATAACCAGCTCCTAGTCCCAGCTGAGGGCTGGCTGATAAAAGCCCTGTGAAATGTTTAACTGTGCATAGTAGCAGAAGATTAGGAACAGATGTGATCTAGAAAATCAGCTACACCTACAGCAAACACAAACCCCTGCCCAGCATCCCTGGCACACTGTGCCTGGCTGGCAAGGGCTCTGCCTGGCACCTCTGCACCTTGTCCTGCTGCTGCCCTCTCCCTGCTGGCACTTGGCAAGAGCTGATTTTTCCCCTTTTCTCAGGAAGAGGGAGAGCGCTGGCTCAGGCAGGGCTCAGCTGCCTTTCTATTTGAATCACATACCCATAGAATGTTTTGCGTTGGAAGGGACCTGAGAGGTCCTGCATGGGCAGGGACAGCTTCCACTGTCCTGGATCTGCCTGGGATAAAACCACCCCCAGCCAAATCCTGGTGCCTGAGCTCCCAGAGGTCACAGTGCTGCTGTCCTCACCCAGGGACACAGGGAGAGCTCGTGTTGCAGGGAGTGGTAATGCATGTTCTTAGGCACTGAGAGGGCTGGAAAAAGCAGACAGACAGTGCAGTCCCAGACCCCCATTGCTACACATCTCAAGGACCTTCTGAGACCAAAATTTGCCTTCCTTCATCAGGAGTTGGACTCAATCACCCTTCCAACTCAGCATATTATGTGGTTCTATTATTAAAGGGCGTTATATGAAAGGCAGTGAGCACAGAGTGGCTCAGCTGACAGGTACAGTGTGGCATTTGCAAAGTGGCCAGGGCATGTTTGGGCTCCAGACTTTGCTTGGGTATTTGCTGCCCACAGCTGAGCACTTGGATTACCCTTCTCTCCCTGTGACCTACAGCACTGTGAAGCAAAGGAGTTTTTATTGGGCCCATTTTGGTGCTAACTGGAGCTGTTGGGAGACTTGCAGGAATGTATTTGAGGTGTGCAGTGGTGACCTGGGCTGCTGCATCCCAGGATGGCTCTGAGCCGTGGGGGTGAGCTGGGGTAGGGGACAGCCAGCCCTCTGGGCCAGACCATGGCTGGCTGCAGGACATGGGTGTCTGATCCACTGCACACCAGCCTTGGTTGGATGTCAATATGAGCTGCCTCAAAACAGGGAAGTGTTTGGAATTGAAACATCATTTTAGGATTGTTACAGGAGCAGGGCAGAGTGTGGATGCAGAAACTCACATTTCAGTTTCTCAAAAGACATGACTCTACTTCCCAAGAGGCCAATTATCAGAGTTTTCCAGGTACTGACAACTCAGAGCTTTCAGTGACTCCATTTGCAACATTTCTGACAGTATAATTTACTTTTTTTCTGGATGCCTTGTAAAGGGGTTCAGGAATGTGAATTTTGGTCCAGGGCTTTGAAGCTTCATCCAGTCACAATAATTCTCTGCTCCCTGGCTCTAATTCCATGGCCCTGTGCTTTGGATTTACATTACTTACCTTCTTTACATTTCATTATCTTTTTGGTCTTACCCAGCAGATATTTTCATTAGAATTTATTTACTTGTAACTGTTTTCACAATAAATTCAAGGGGAAAGAGTGAGAGTAATTCCTTTGCACAGAGACTACAGTCACTCAGGCAATTCTTTCCCTCCTTAGGACCAGGGGAGTGGGAATGGGATGTTTTTGGTTGCCATCCAGAGGTGGCTGGCTGGCTCTGACTCACTGCATGCAGCTTTATCTGCAGCCACTGAAACACTGAGTCACCAGGAGAGGCAGGGCAGCTGACAGTGAGAGGCAATCACACAAAGGATATTACAGCCATGGAGGCACTTCAGGCACTGCTCCTGGTGGACAGCAGCAGCGGGCCACAAATACATCTAGGCAGTTCTTAATTAACTACAAAAAGTGCCTGGGTCCCTTTTCCCCCCTCTCTCTCTTATTTCCCAGACCATAAACCAAATCTTCAGCAGGTATAAACTGGCACAGGCTTTCTGACTTCAAAGGAGCTGCGTCGGTTTGAACCAACAAAGATTCTGGTGCCATATGGCCCTAATTATGTTAGTGTGAGGCCCAAAGGATGCAGTGCAATAATAAAAAGGAAATACTGCGTGATCCATCATCACTTTGGCACTCAAGGCAGGACTTTCAAAGGTAGTTAGGCACCAAAAGAAGCAGACAGGTGCGTAGAAGATTTTCTGTGTTCCATTTCCCCACGATAAAAATTTATTTCCTTTCTATCCCAAACCAGGCTTGAGAGCCCCCGAAAAGAGGGTAGAAACATTTTATTTTTATCACCATGGAAATAAGAGGGGTCTCTCCAAAGTGGACCTCTAACTGCTTTGTTTCTAGACCTCTCTGAGTGCTTGGCAGGTCCCGGTGCTGGCAGGGCCCCCAGACACCCCAAGGGTCCAGGTGAGGCGGCTGCCGGGCGTCGCTGGAGCAGAACTTTGGCACCAGGTGAGGATGTCCCCAAGAGGAACAATTCCAGCCAGGCTCACTCGCCCCCAGGGAGTGGCCAAGCCACACTGCCCCATCAGCACAGCTCCTTGCAGTATTATCCCAGCATATGGAGAGGACAAGTGTCTGTCCTCAGCAGATGGAAGCCTGCTGCACCCTGAGCTCCCATCGGTGTGGAAACCCTCAACAGCACAGAAACCGCCTTTGATTTAAATCCAAACAACTAACCACTGTTATTCTTGGACAGTTATATTACATTTTCCTCATATTTTCCATCTCATGGATGATTAAAAACAAATTACTGCATTAAGGTGTTTGAAGTTAGGATGCTTCGTGCAGCATTTGTTTGTTTCTAAGTCCTTGACAAGAATTTCCTGTTGATCTGGTTTTACGTTGCCTTTACCTAAAACAAATCTTCTCCAGGGACTGAGCTAGTCCCTAAATAGTTTTTAAAGGGTTCTTCCATCTCAGGCTCTTTTCTAACAGCCTTGTAATCTTTCTCCTGCCAGGGAATGAAGCAAGATTGCTGAAAGCATATTCAGGTTGCCCTAAAGGAGTGGGAAACAGATTGCTTAATAAGGCAAGAGCTACATCCCACATAATAATTGTCACAGTCATCTTTCATTGTTCCAATGCCTTTATCCTGGTGCTGTCTGCAGTGTGCTTGGGAGTGATGCAATGCTGATGCTGTAATAACCTGGTAAGCAGTTGCATAGATTTCCTTTAGAAAACAAAAGGTCACCATTTCACACAGTTCCCAGCATGAAAATGTGTTTATTGATGACTTGCATTTTGTATAATTTTGTTCTTCAGCTACTTTACTGTTCAGTTTACTCAGTCCCAGGGCACAGGGACTGAGTGATGCTGCTGCCTTCTAAAGAGCTGGCAGAAGTCGATGCTTTGGCTGTAATTCCCAGCATTGGCTGTAATTCCCAGCATGTACTAATGTGTCAGGAGTGCACATCACCCTCGGGACTGGCCAGGAAATGCAGAAAGTGAAGAGTAAGGTAAACCAAACACTAGGCTGCCTGTGTGTGCGAGCAAGGTTTGTCTCTACTCTGCCCAAGCCAAACCAATTAATAGATATAAGGCTCCTGAAAGCTCCTTGATGCTTCTCTGCTCTGTTAGTCTGCAATGGGCCTCTCTAAATTTAATGAGAATTTTTTATTTTCCTTTTTTTTACTCTTAAAAGCAACTCTCAAAGTGGGTTTGATCAAATGCAACATATTTCTGAAAAAAAACTCTGGATTTTGCATTTTGACATTTCCTGGTGAAAAGACTTTTGCTGCTGAGATCCCAGATGAGTTCTGGGCAGCTGCAGTGGAACTCGAGGGACACTGAGTCAGGAGGGTGATCCCAAACTCCTGCATGTAGAAGGTACAAACAGTCCTGTCACCTGGTTGGAATAGAGCCACTCCAAGAATAAACCAATAAATGATGGATGACGTCCTACGAGATAAAATATTTAAAAAAAAATGTCAAAAATCTATGCTGCCTAAAATAACATGGCCTTTTATGATTTTAATTTCAGCAAATGAAGGTTTACAAGATGAAACCCCAGTCCTGCACAATTTTGTGATTGTAACTAATGTCACACATGTAAGCAATGTTTCCCCTTTAACTCAAGTTATTTATTGGCATAAATATTTGTGAGATCAGAACATTAACACCTAACTAACATGTTTTAGCATAAAATAGCAACAACTCGTGCAAGTCTTGATAGTTTCTGTATTTTTCTATAAATACCTGGAGTTCGTGTATACTGTGCAGCAGGGAGCAACACAAATCTGCCTTTAAAAGTTTACAGGACTTCTTGATTCATACGCAACTGAGAAAAAATGGGGAAAAAATATTTATTGCAAATTCCTCAAATATTTACCAGGTGAAACATCTATAGCAAGACCTTAAATAGACTCTTAATTCCACAGTGAGGTGTTAAAACAGTGTTCTGAATTTCAAACATGCTGGGAAACAGCACTGCTTATTGACACCTTTTCTGAAGGCCAAAGAACAGACTTTCCCTTGCTATAGAAGAAAAACCTGGATTTAGGCATTCATCTGCAACATTTTCATTGCTACTGCTCTTATGTGACATTTCATCCTTGTGGTTGGGTAAAGGATGTTCATCTAATCAGTACAAATGCTTTGCAGCACCCAGGTATTGTGTTCTCATTAACTCACAAGCCTTCTTGTGTTTATAAAATGCTCTGAATGTTTACTGGGGACCAGGACAATGCTGGTTCATTGTTACAGAGCATAAGAGTATGCAAAAGCCTCTTTCTTGTTTCCCATATTTTGCAACCATTTTCTTTTCCTCTTCTTAAGTCATAAGCTCTGCAGAGAGCTCTGTGATGAAATCCCGAGTACAATTAGGCTAAAGGATTTATTATGATTCATCCAGAACAGGGGTAACTGTGTGAACTTCAGCTAAAACATGAAAGCTTTTCCCCAGCATATACTTTTGTCTAAAATCTGATGCCGCTTTTTCACTTTCCTCAGAGCTCCTGAGATTTTTAAACCATGTGGGCCAAATTCCAGGTATCTCTAATATCAGATCCAGGTATATCTAATATCAAACCCAGTAAGAAACTGGGTTTGAATCCAGACAAAACACTGGAGTTTCACTTTTGGCCCTGCTCCTGGAAAAACAAGGGATTTGATCTTTAATTTGATATAATATGTATCAGACCTTCAAAGCAGACACTTGGAAATGGCTGTGACTGAAGTGAGAAGGAAAAGGCTGGAAGGAGTCTAAAAGGTGAGGAGGCTCCACTGTAGCCACCACATTATGCAATTTCCCTTACAAATATATTTATTGTCATGTAAAATCAGCTGAAATTTTTGTCCCTGCAGCCTTACTGCTCACTACAAGAGAGCACAGGGATGGCTGTACACAACCAGGTGGGATCAGACATCTACCCAGCCCAGGGTCCCATCCCTGTCCCTGTCCCTGTCCCATCTGGTGCAGGCAGACCATGGGAATGGGGCAAACATGTCCAGCCTACCCACAGTGGTGTCCCAGCCTCTCTCAGCCAAAGCACAGGGACTTCTGCACCAGAGGGAGGGACTTTGCATTTCATACCCACATGGGCTTTTGTCTGGTATGAATTTGTTCAGCTGCTTGTTTGAAATCATGTGAAGGCTTAACATTCATAGAGTCACATGGAAATGGTGGGGCCTTTTTGGCTTAAAGGCACCTTGTTCAAATACCTGCTGAGTGGTCCCTTCCACTTCTACAGCATTCTTGGAAAAAAATGGCAAAGTTCCTCTTTGTAGATACCAAACGTGACCTTTTAAAGCATCAAGACGTGATTTTCACATTTACAAGCCCAAAGGAAAAAGTAAAAATAACCCAAACAGTATTGAAGGGATGCTTCAGAGCCCTGTGAGGAGCCCACTGGATGCCATCACATGGAACTGCCAGGAGCCCATGGAAGGTCAGGCACTGCTTGGGTCACTGTTTGGCCAGACTTTGGGTCAGTGTTTGGGTCACTGTTTGGCCAGACTTTGGGTCACTCTTTCTCCAGGTGATCTGGCATGGGCAGAGGTGCAGCCCCAGCCCAAATAGCTGCACAGAGGGAGGTGAGACCTGCTGGGGGGACAGCAGCAGCAAAGCTCTTCCAACAGAGCAAATCAAAGGCCTGGAGAAGTCAGGAGGAGTTATTTATGTGGAGGGGTAGTGGTAGGGCTGCTCCTAAAGCCCTGCTTTCAGGCTGACCTCTCCTGGCTCATCTGGAGCTCTCTGCTGCTTCATTAGTTACTGTCAGGATTTGTAGCCTGCAGCCACGGGCCAAGGCAGCGTGGGGGAGAAATAAAACACGGCAAGAGGCAGGGATGGGAGGGCTCTGCTGGGAGAGTCTGCTGCAGCCAGGCCTCTGCCGAGCCATGGCTCATCCCTGTGCAGAGCAGCGCCACTGCAGCCTGAGTGTGGCTGTGCACAGAGCTGAGGTGGAGGGGTTAAGGTGATGCAGGCTCACCAAGTGTAAACTGAGGTGGTGGAGGTAGTTTAGGAGAGTAAATGGCAGTTTTGGAGAGCTCAGAGGACTCAGAGCTGTGGGAGGAGCAGCTGGGACCTTTCTGTGGTTGTTTCTTCTGCGGCAGAGGTTTGGCCCTGGTACCCTGCTGGGGCCATCTCGGGACCAGTTGTCTGTGTCTGCCCCGAGGTGTGTGAGATGGTTCTGAGCAGCCCGAGCTTTGAAGGATGAGACTGAACTCTTCAGTTTGCAATCTTCAGGTTGTTTATTATTTCTTATCTACAAAGTTTTTCTTTGCACCAGACTCTCCCATATCCACCCCCAAAGGTCTCCACCATGAAACACACAGTGATGTGTGATGGAAACCCAGCCTTGCCCCAATGTCCTTGGACAGGCTGTGGTGGTAAGGACGGGGTGACACCTCCATAATGGCAGCAAAGGAGGTGCAAAAGCAGCGGTGCTCCAGTGGTGTCAAGTGCTAGATGGACACAGAAAACCCCTGTGATCAATGAAAGGTGATAAGAATGTCTCAGCATGCTCCTTCATTGCCAGCTGGAGAGGGAATTGGATTTGCCTCTGGATGGGAGAGAGAAATGTAGTGAAATCCCCAAGGAGAACTCTCTTCCCATTATTTCTGCAAGTCACCTAAAAAACCCAGAGTGTCTTTAATGCAAACTGCAAGCAATGCCATTATAAATACAGTGGCACTAGTTCTGCACTGTATTGCTTCTGCATGCAACTTAGATGCTCTTTAACACTTTCCCAAAGTGTTTCCCGTATCTCTTAAGCAAAACAGACTCTCCAATTTCCAAATGCATCTGCCTACAGCTAAAGCAGTTGCAGTTTAATTGGGGCATGTAAGCATGTGTGTGCTTCTGTGCATGTATATATGACCCTCTAATATTTATTTTTAAATCTTCTTATATAAAAAAATATTTTGTGCCTGGATAAGGGGGAAAAAAAGAAGAATTTATTTACTGAACTTGTAAAGCTGCAGTTCCCAGGGACAGGAACACAGAGTCTTCAGAAGCTTCCCAAATCAAATTGTTAAGCTTTTTAAATTTTTTATGCCTGCTAATTGCTCTGTGCAGCTGGTTTTATTTAAGAGGTTAGTATTTTGAAGTTGAAATGAGGACATATTGCAAACTTCACCCCACAGTTCACTGTGCTATGTACCCTGCACAGCAGCTCAGACTGTTAATCATAGGTGAGGGTTAACAAAGCCACACTGATGCAACTGCAGGGAGAAGTGGGATACAGGCAGACAGAGCAGCTCAGAGCCATAAACAAAGACACTGTCCCAGTGAAGGACGTGCCTGTTGCAAAATATGTTAGTTCAGGGCATCCCTTGGCACTGCAGTGTGAGGAACACGTGCACAGGTCCTGTGGCAGGAAAGGAACCCTCCAGTGCCCCCAGGACCACGAGCCTGACTGATCTGCTCTGTCTGGGGCAGATCTGGGCAGGCTCTTCAGGCAGGGCCAGGGGGTCTCCACTCAGGGCTCTGCTGTGGTGCTGCAGGGGTGTGAGCAGGGCAGACACTGAGCACACAGCCCTCGACCTTCTCCCTTCTGGAGGCTGTTCCCAGGCACTGATGCTGCCCCCAGGCCATGCCCTGCACCTGCAGGTGCTGCCTGCACCTCAGAGGGGTCTGAACTGGTTGGTGTCAGTGAGAGCTGGTCTGTGCTTCCCAGGTGAGATATATGTATCATATTATCCAAATGTCAAATACAAGTTGAATACATACACCCCTGTGACAGAAAACTAGGGAAGCACCTTCCCAGCTTCACCTTATGCATCACATGGCACCAAATGTCAGATATTTTGGCTTTTGATTTCATCTGACTCCTGTAATTTCTGGTGTGAGAAATAGCTACTCACATTTCATAGTTTAGGAAGGTTTATTAAACTTTATCCAAAATACAACAGAAGACTGAATAAAGAAAAAAGGAGCAAAAGATTTTCCCCGCCATGTGCTCAGCCCCCTCACAATGGAATTTTTTCCCTTTTTAACCCTTTAACTCTTCCCAAAGTTCTGTTCATCAACCTCTTCTTCACTGTCCAGTGGTGGAAATCTCTTCCTCAAATCCTGATTGGAGGTCAGATGTTGCCATAGTGACAAGCCAGCCCTCCCAGGTGTCCCAACTCCCGCTGTCCCTTGATAACCATGAGAGGGGGTAAAACATAACTATAAATCTATAAACTTTTCTTAACCTATATACATGATATTTGTCCATTAATTGTGAGAGTCAATCATTGCATAACTCGTCTATCACACTGGTAAATAGATTCAACAAACAACTCAGTCAGCAGCAGCAAAGTTCAGACACAGCTTTCCCTTCATACATTCCCTCCTTCCCACCCACTGCTTGAAATTGTGCAAATACTTAAACCAATTACAGGGTTAAAACAAAAATAAACCATTTGTCCTTCATCAAGACAGTTCATATTGCACATGACCTAGGTGTGGCATAATGAGGCTGCTGCAAGGCAACCAAAACCCAAAACCATTTCAGCAGCCCAGCCAGTTGTGCTTGCTCAGGTTGAAGGTGGCAGTGCCACTTCCAACAGGCTGCTTCCCCTTGGGAAAATGTCAGACTGGGAGGACCAAGGGTGTAGAGCAGCATTCCCAGCTCTGTTTAGCATTGTCCAAGGAATGGGTAATGTAAAAGGAATGAAAGGAATTGTGTCTTCTGGTAGAATTAATCCCTTGAGGATTTGCAGTCTGTCAGCAAGGTCTGGCTGGGCCATATAGAAGGCATTTGCCAAAAGAAAGCATTTCGCTGGGAGAACTGAAACTTTTCATTAAAAAAGGAAATAATGAAGACATTCTTTTTTTTCATTCTGTTTTCTTGCAAACAGGAGAAAATCAAAGAAGAAAAAACTAACCCCAAAACCAAAGGTTACTTTGGAAATTTAGAAGAGGAAACAGCTATCAATTAAAGTATGCCATTTTTTCCAAGCCTCAAAGGATTGAAAGACTAAGTATTTTCAGTATCTAGACTCCTTTCACTAAATACATTTCCTACTGTTTTCAGGGCAAATGCAATGTAATCAAATTCTGTGTTTAAAAAAACAACCCAAGAATAATTGAGTTGAAAATCCAAATGTCTACCTGAGGGAAGTGTTTTCAAGGGTAGTTTGCTGCTATTGAACTTGCTAGTAAATTACATTGCCCGTTGTCAAAAAAGGTTGTTAGCACCCACTGGGTAGGTGGGTTACATATCTTTAGTATCTGGCATGTAAAATATTTTGTTATCAAAAAAGCTGATATTTTCCTCTCCTGCCCAAAGCTGCAGGGAGAGAGGAGCTCATGGTTGCTGTTCCCCACAGCAGGGATGTGGAAAAAGGGACCTGGAAAGGCTCTTGCTGCCCTCTCAGCAGGGAGATGAGCTTCTCAATTCTGAGGCAGGTTAAGGGACAGCCAAGGAAGAGCTGCTGCCTCTTAACCTTTTCTTGTATTGGAAATATATTTTTGACTTAACACCGTTATCATCTTCCACTGGTGGCCACTTGACACATGCTTTTGGAGAAAAAGGTGGCTTCTGCTAACAGCTTCTGCCCTGTGGAGAGAATCAGAACATGATTGAACCTTGCATCCAGACCTTCTTCAATTTTCCCATTGTGCTTCCTGCCTTGCTGACCCCAACAATCCCAGCAGAGACAATCCTGTGCCACCTGTTGGGATGGCAGTGCCAGCCCACCTTCACAAGGTGATGGTGTGAGAAAAAACTCTGGTTTTTGTTTGTCCCAGTGTGACAGAGGTGATGTCTGAGAGGCTGGAGGGAGCTGGCAGAGAGAGCTGGGGCAATGCTATTACTAATTCCCCCTGGGCCATGTGCAGAACTTGGAGGGGATTTCTGCTCCACCCTTCACTTACTTTCCTTGAACACTCACTAATCTCTCATTAGCCTGCCTCTGTACACTGGCTTGCTATGGGGATTTTCCCCCTCTGGATATCCATAAAGACCATTAATAAAGTGTCATATCTGGGTGGCTTGCTCCAGACTGCAGTACACTGGCTCAATGTGATTTATGCTCATGACCAGTGAAAGGGAAAAAAAGCCATCATAGGCATTACATTTTTTTTTCAATAACATATTTGGGAGGGTAAGAAGTGTTAGATCAGCAGCAGGATTGTTCTCTTCCTCCAGTGAAAACTCTTCTAGTAAAACATTAATTTGAGAAATCAAAAGAGAGGGTTCAAACAGAGCCTGCTTCCTGGTTCAAAGCCTGGTTCAGACCTTGATCTATAAACCTAAATTTCAGACCTAAATTTCTCAGTTATGCCTGGATGTTGCAGTAAAGAAAATGTTAGTGGAACATTTTAAATAAATATTGAGCATTTCCAGGAAGTTAAAGTGTTTGTTGCTAAAATGCAATGTATCTCTCTAACATACACCAGAAAATTTTCTAATCAAAATACAACCTTGAGCAAGTAAAATACTGCTTCTTTCTAATATATAATTTATCTTGGTGAAGATTAAAAAAACCGAACAGATCTGCTATAGAATATGACTGGCAAGGGTTAAATTCTCCTCTCAGATATATCAGTGCAAATCTGATTATAATACCACTGCTAGTAACATTACTCCAAATTTGGACTGATGTCTTGAAGTAAACATGTCCCTGTGATTTCAAATACCCTTTACTACTCACTGAGGTATGCAAACTACCATCAGCAGAACACTGACATGCTTCTTTGGAATGAGAAAAGGCCTATTACATGCAAATAATAAAAGCAAGATATAGTGAAAAGCAATTTAGTTGGAGGGCAGGTATAAGTTCTTAGTGTTCCCCCCAATCAGCAGATATAAATGTCTTCCTGTACCTCAGACTTCATATACTCCAAGCTTTCTTCTGAGAAGCAAGGAGAGTTTTCTGTCGTTATACCCATTAGCAGCTGTCTCAAAAACAGCTTCCATCTTTTTTTAGATGAAAAACATAAGCCATGAGTTGTAATATGCAATTTCTATCATTCAATCTCCATTAATAGCCTGTCTAATCAAGTACTTGGTTATTTAGTAAACAAGTGCTTTGAATGGTGATGACTTTATGGTTTATACAGATGCTTAGCAGAAAAAGGCGTGAATACTATAAATATTAATATAATACAATATAATTAATATAATGTAATATAATATAATATAATATAATATAATATAATGTAATATAATATAATATAATATAATATAATATAATATAATATAATATAATATAATATAATATAATATAATATAATATAATATAATATAATATAATATAATATAATATAATATAATATAATATAATATAATTAATATAGAAAATGCACAAGAGAAAGGTCTGTCCACACCTTGGTGTCAGTAATGGAAATGAAGGGGTTCTGCAGAAGGGTCAGTGTTTCTGGGGTTTATGGGAAGAAGGCATTTTAAGCTGGCTGTAAAAGGGGATGATGCGTCAGATAAATAAACTAACTGATTAGCTTTTTGAAAAAAAAACTAAGCAGAAAGAGCAAAGTCTCTGCCCTTACCCTGGTGTAAGATGCAAACTTGGCCAGTCGGTACTTTAGAGCAACAGTGGAGTTCTTTGTCTGGCCTAGCTGAGTCACACAATTATCTCAATAACAGTAAGTACCTAGCAACAGCCTCAATAAACACCCATTTATTTGATTAATCAGCCACTTTGAAACAGGTTTGGTAAACATTACCCTTTCACTTTTGGCTTACATTATTAAAAAGCTGCCCACTGAAGCTGCATCCCACGCTATGAATAACCACGCACAACCACCGCTGTCCTGCCCAGCTCAGGCAGGTGGGCTGAGCTTAACCTGACACTTCTTGCCCATGTCAAAACACAGAAGGGATCAGTGTAGGATTTATCACAGGATTTCTAGCCATGGGCTCAAAATAAAACTGCTGATGTTAATGAGCGCTAGCTAAAACCGCACAAGAATTCGGTCATTGCGAGACCAAGATAGGAAGAAAGAAAAAGCAGAAACTTGAGTTTCCATAAATGTAAACATTTGCATATTTGAGGATAACTTGCAGTGGTTGGAATGTACTTTAAGCACCAAAATGTACTTTAAGTACCAAAAAGGCTTGGAGTACTCAGAGATTGTGAGAAGTGTTTGCAGCGGATTGGCATCTGGGAACAAATGGAATTTTTTGTTATCATGGAAGATATCAAGATTATTTCCAACCCTTAGTGGACTCCTCTGAAAGGGAGACTGTGAAGTCTGGTTACAGAGCATACAAATATGTATGCAAATAGATATTTCTATTTATATATATATATGTATGTATATATGGATTAGAGGTGCACTCTTCATGGGAATGCTGAGGTGGCAGCACTTTACTGTTTTTCCCAAGATCTCCAAAGAGTGCTGTGCCTGCCTCTTGTGCAGTGATGAGGGAAGTTTTCCTCTTCAAGGAACAGGGGAACTTATTTCATAGGCTTTGTTCAGCTGCACCCCTATTCTCTTCCCCTCAGGTGAATGCACCATCAGCCTGTTTGGCTGGAATGACCTTCCCTTAACCTTTCTGGCTGAAACTATTCTCTTGACCATGGAATAATTAAGTGTAGATATCTGCTTGCATTGCTACGATAAATAATTATAAATCTGCATTCCCATCCAGCTTTCCTTTTCTTAATGCTGCCATAATGTCATTTACTTTTGGATTGTTTTTCACTAATATACCAGTATTATCCCCAGTATTAAATTATCATCTAGCAGCAGAGGTTATTCCCTTTCCTGCTGATTTTTAACACACAAAGAAATTAACCCTTTTTATAATTGTGCTGAGAACCCAGTGTCATTAAAGCCATACAGAGCCTGCACTTAGGTAAGATCTAAATCTAACCTTGCTCAGCAGAGAGGAAAGGAAGAAGAAACAGAGATCTCTCCTGCAAATCATCACCCATCTGCTGGGTGGGGGTGAAGTTCACAGGTGCCCCTGTTCTCCCAGCTTATCTCAACCACACATCACACCTCTTCTTGTTTTTTCATGCATTTACCTTTATGAGCACCAACAGATTGTAATTCAACACATTTCTGTTAAAAAATAGACATTATGGCAGAGATAATGTGCAGTACACATGGGAGTTAATTAATTACATATTTTTCCAAATATCACTCTGGGGTAATCTCAGGATTTTTTTGTTTTCAGAACTTAAAGCCTGGGTAATGTGAAGGTTCTGTGGAGCCTGTATCCTTAGAGACTTTTGAAAATCTGTCTGGAAAAATCCTGTAGGCAATCTTGTCTAGCTCTGAAGCTGGCCCTGCTCTTTGCAGGGTTCAGGCTGAAATCTCCAGTGCTTGTTACCAAGTGCTTTTTGCAATAATTCTCTGGAACTCTGATTCAAAAATTGACATCTGAAGACAAAAGTCATGCCTCCATATAAAGTATGCTCTGTTATATCACAAAGACCCTGGAATACCTTTGATTGGTTTATTTCCCCAAAAAGGGGAGGAAAGACCCTTGGAATGTGAATTGTGGCCTTTGCATCTGTATTCTTGTAAAGCCCATTATAACACATGAGGAAGGACAAACAGTAGCATTTTACCAGATGTGATTACACAGACAACTTTATTATTTGCAGTTAACTGTACAGGAAGGTTAAATGTAATTATTCATCCATTAGGAGGTTTCTTTTGCTTTTTATATTTTCTTGCACATAATGACTGGCAAGTTGTAAGTAGCACCAATTTTCCAACCTCTTCCATGCTTCCAAGTTAAGATTCTTCACCCCGGCATTCACAGAGGGTTCAAGTCACTCAAGACTGACTTCAACAGAAAGGGAGAATAACTGCAGCAGCTTTCACAGGTGCACACAGATAATCCAAGTGTCATTTTCCCCTGAAGAGTCAAAACTTTTCCCTGGGAAGGGTGTTTCTGTGGATGACATATCACTCCCTGAATAAACACACAGAGCATCACAGAACATGCAGGAAAATAAATGTGGTGGATTTACTCTGGATGGGAGAAACCTCTGACCAAAAGTGACCATGGTGCAGGAATCAACTGGTTTCTTTTGTTCCCTCCCTACAGAAGATGTTTGTTATCAGGCAGTCTGGGGATGTATGGAAATAAAATGACAGGGAATGGGTATGTGAGCTGTTTTCCTAAAAGCAGCCAAAGTAATTTATTATATGAAATTTAAAGATAAAAAAAGACAGTCAGAAGAAGCCAGAGTTTTTTAAACAGCAATTGAAAATCTTTTCTTTCGTTCCCCACATGTCTCAGTAGAGAACAGAGCACATTTTAACAGCTCCCTCATTAAGAATGGTTGTTCAATGCAGAGGGAAGGTTATACAAGTCAGGGCAGATGTGAAGCGCCGTGCAGCTCTGAGAAGGAATACTTTGGAGCTACACTTTCATTGTGTGATTTCTTCATGAAAAAAACCCAAAAGCAAAACTTCAGAACACTGAAATAAAACATCTGATCTTGTTCTACCTGAAGAATAGAGGGTCAAAATTTAAATTAAATAATCCCAGGGAACTTGGAAATAAAGCATCAAAATTGCAAGGTGAAAAGTTTCTAAGCCACAGGAGCTAGCCAGAACTTGTTGCGTTCCTGAGTGATAAACACAAAGTTCAGCTGATCTTTCATGGAAAAAATATAGTAAATTTCCCTTCTGGGGGTTATATTTACCCAGCCTTTTCAGGCTGCATTATCACCCACTGTAATCTATTTAACTTCCATTCATGAGTCACTCTGACATTACACTGCTTTGCAGCTCTGTAAACAATACAAAAACTGAGCTCCTAGCTACAAATAAGGAAGGAATTTTGAACATAATGTTTTTTATCAATGAAACATATTGACACATGACTATACTGTTGTCAGTCATACTTCCATTTAAGTTAAAAGGAATAAGAGCAAACCAATATTTGATAATTATTTCACAAATGTACTGCATAATCTCTGAAGACTAAGTCCTAACAGATATTAAACAAAGTGATTCTACATAGTGATTCTATGATTTGCAGCACCTTTAATAATTTGCCACGATAAAACTTCCAATGAAAAAATGTGTATACTAACATAATAAAACTTCCAATGAAAAAGATTTATACTAACATAATAAAACACACTTTAAAGGTAAGCATAGTGTATATAGTATATGAGAATGTAATATATACTTTATTAAAATTTTTTTGCCATTACTTAAAGTTAGAAATAAAAGAGTCATGTAACATCCATTCATGTTACAGATTCAGTATTATTATAAGCAATAAATATATTATTAAAGTTAAGGCAACAAGGAAGAACAACACTCTAAACTGAGAATTAAATGGAGGCACATTTATGTACTATAAAGTTGGAATGTGCATTTGAGAGTGGCAAGCTCCCATCATTGAGCTCCTACCCCTGTAGGCAGTGAAGTCTTTTGAAAAGATGTAGTCCAGATCCCCAGTCCTGGGGTGTGAGACTTCCCACGTGGCTCCTTCCACACCTGGGCTCTGCACTGCTCTTCTTGGTGCACAAGTCCTGGGAAAATACCTGCTTGATTTCAGCAAAACTTACCCAAGTAACCCTGGCTTTGCAGAATGCTCAGGCATATTTGGCTGGTAATGGTTTTTCTGTGTCAGTAACAAAGTGACAAATCATTACAGTGCATTGTTTTGCCAAAGGGAAATGTTTAGGAAAAAAACATGAAAATTTTGCCCAGGTGCTGTGTCTATAGGAGCACCCAAGGCTATTTTTTGCACCAAGAGAATGCATTTGAACTTCCTTCCTAGTGCCCAGATGGGTCCTTGCACGCAACCTGCTGGGTTCCTCCTGCAGTTCTAGGTAGGCAAGTTATTTATTACTTCCTCTCCTGAACTGCTGGGAGCCTGATTATACACTGCTGATGTTTGCTTTCTCAGTTCAGCACTTGGCTGCACTTCCAAAAGAGGTCCTGTTTGTTAATGGTCAAAATGATCTCTGTGTCAGTCTCTATTCACAGCTAGAAACAATGCAGCAGTGGGGTAGAGATCTCTTGATGTGAAATGTGACAGTGACCTTGGAAGTCCTGCCTCAATCCCGCCTTCACATGTACCATAAAATGCAGTATCCTTCATGTCTTTACACAATATATAAAATAAAGCAGTCTAGACACTGTCAGAGCACTATTAATGATACACCTTGCACCTTTACTCTCTGCAAACCTGTGCTGACTGAATGTCACTGACCAAGCCCATCAGCAGCTGATTATCCCACTAACCCAGACAAACAGCAGATTAGCAATAAATAACAGACTGTTATTTGCAGATGTCATTTCTAGAGCAGCTCACCCCTCACCATGCTCAGTGTGTTAGATGAAAGGAGGAAGAGGAGAAGGACAAAGAGCTCCCAGCTCTGCTTCCAGTGCTGAGGCAAGGAGACCTCCTGGGAACTGTGAGGCTTCTCCAGGCTGCAGGAAGGTCTGGACCATATCATAACAGCTCATAGGCCATGAAATTTTACACAGAGGGTGTGTGTGATTCACTCCTGGGTATTGCCATACCCTCAGTGCAATCTCACCAGAGACTGCAAAAGGAGAAGGCTCAGGGATGGAGATGAGAACTTCATAAAATCCCATGGGTGACAACACTCATGGATCAGTTCCAGAAGGCTTTGAAGGAAGCACTTGGGCTGCCTGGAGCCTGGTACTTGCCTGTCTTCCCAGGCAGGTTTTGCAACTTCATGGGAGCCAAGTTCTGCCAAGGCTGGATTGTTCCTGACATCCACTCTGGGAGCCCTTTGGGCTGTGTTTTTGCAAACTGGCCTGGCTGCAGCACAGGCACCCCAGGGGCCTGAACCCCACTGGGATTAGACAAAGATTCATGATTTGGCACAGGAAATAGCATAAAATGTGATCTCAGGTTTGCCATCTCCCTCCTTTCTTCTGCATGGTGGATTGGAAGCCCAGGCTGGAGCCATCTCCTGTGTATTTATCCCCTTCTGTCCCAAATCCCACAGCTGCTCATGCAGAGCCCACAGGGCCCCTTGCCTGCCCAAACCTTCCTGTTGCTCACTCCTTGCATCACAGAAACTCTGCTGGGGAACCAGCTCCTGCCCTGGGGCACCACCCATCCTCATGGCTGAGATCCCAGCATGAGCAGGGGTGGAGCAGTGGTCCCAGAAAACTCTGCCTCACTGGGATGTGCCTCAAGCTGGTGCTGCAGAGATGGAATTAGACTCATAGAATAATCTGAGCTGATAAGGAGCCACAAGGATTATCTAGTCCACCTCCTGGCCCTGCACAGGGCCAACACAAGAGTCACACCATGGCCTGAGAGAGTTGTCCAAACTCTTATTGAACTCTGGAAGTTCAAATCCCTCTGAGTTGTTGGAAGGATGGAAGTACATGAAAAAATAAATTTATTTCCTCTTTGCTGCCTTACTAAAAGTGTCTGGGCAAACATTTCACCCCTCAGGCTTGTTGTCACTCTTTTCTGAGCCTTCCCACCTGCTGAACACTCATCTATCTGCTGGCACACCACAAATTGAAGGCACATCTTTTTCTGCTTGCACATATTGAGGGGGAAAATTCCATTTGTTGAAAGATGCTTATTGAAAGATGTTTAACTGAGTTTTGTGAAAGAAAAACCTCTTCCAAATAATGCTGCTGGAAAGGTGAGCCTTGCATTTATTACGGAAGATACGAGAGCAGATAAGCAAGCCCAGCATGTGTTTAGCAATCTGGCTGCTAAAGCAAAGTACAAATAAAAAGTCCCTCAACAGCCACCACAGAAGCCAGTGGGCTGCCTTTTTTAAAAAAGAAAATCTATCTTTGCTTTAAAAATTCCCTCAATGCTTCCTTGATCACTCTGGCTTCAGGTGGCTGGCAACGCTCCTGAGCTCCTGGGCCAGGATGGATGTGTCCTGGCTCCCAGGGGAAGGAGGGGCAGAGGGGACTCCAGGGCAGCCTGTGCCACCCCCCAGCTGCTGCCCCACCATCACAGCAAGGGACAGGGCACTGCAGTGCTCCCTGACCTGCTCTAGCACGGACTCAGCTTTCATGAATCCAGGCACTGAATGAAAGGATGGCTCGGGGGTTTTATGTTCTCAGCATTTATCCCTGGTGTGCTGGTCCTCTGCCAAGGCATGGAACAAGTGTGCTCACCCCAGTTTCTTCATCATGTCTGTAGGCTGGAAATAATTTACACTTAATATTTTTTAAAATCCTCAGTTTCACACTGTCCTAGTTTTGGCCAAGCCATGAGGAGGGTGGAGCCTGGAGCTGTGTGGGCACCTCTGGGTTGTTATTCTGCACCACTCCCATCACTGAAGGGGGTAGAACTATGGAATTCTCACTTGGAATTCCCACTTCCAACGAGAAGGGGGGATGGCTTGCAGTCAGGAAGGAAAAGGTACAGGCAGAGGGTCTGGGGGACAATTTTTTTCTTGTCTCAGGAGTTATTTGGCACAGGCTTGGGTCAGTGAGTCAGTGAGAATATTTTCTGTATGCAAATTTCTCTCTTTTTGTATACTTTTGTTATTAATATTGTTGTTGCTGCTGTCACTGTTTGTTTTCTTATCCCATTGCTGTTTCTAGTGAATTGTCCTCAGCTCAGCTCAGAATTTCTACCTTTTGTCTGTCTCTGTCTCGGGATGGGGGAAGGGAGCAGCTCCATGGGACTCAATTTCCAGCTTAAACCATGATGCACATTTACAAGTTACTTCAATTTTAAAATCACTTAACAGAGTGTACCCAGGTTTTGCCTCTCTCTTCAATCTCCATTAATAAATAAAATCAGCCAGGGACCATTTGCTTGCTTTGGGGCAGAGCAGCCCAGTGCAGCTCCCATGCACATGGCTGAGCTCTGTTCCTGTCCCCTCCACTCTGGCTGAGGCAGAACCAACAACAGGGGAAAATCATCGTCCTGTGGTGTTCCCTGGCTGGCTCAGGGTGCTGTTGGAACAGTGCTAGGCAGTACAAGCCAGCAGTGATGGGCTCCATGCTAACAGCTGGACATGCTTGTCATGTGTGCCTGTGGCTGAACCCCCACTCCAGCCTCATTTTATGGACCAGTATAGATGTACCTGGGGAGAATTCATTCATTCATCCCAGTTTTGTTCTCTAAATCCTGATGCCTTCTGTAGCATATGCTCCTAAATAGCATGGATGGGAAAAAAGAGTTGACAATTTAATTTAATTTATGTTATGATTTATCTCATTAATTTTCAACTCTTGGAACTTCATGGCTGTGGCCAAGCAGGGTGTCAAGCTGTGCAAACGTGGCCTGTAAAAGCTTAAGAACTGCATCTGCAAAGATGAGAAAGGCAGAAGAAATACACAGGCAGATGGCTCCGGGGACAGAGCACACTCAGAGTACAAGGTTGAGGAAAACCTGACAAAAGAAAAATAATCCTGAAATGTAACAACCACACAGCCACTCATGCTTTCACCATAGAGAATCTTAGACAATTTTTTTTTTAATTTTCCTAAGTGATCCTGTCAACATCCTGGAGAATGAGAAAGTTAATCTACATCCTCCCATGGTCAAGGACCACAGGGGTTTCTTCAACAGGACTAGATAAACGTGATACATTTTCAGGAAGAAATAAAGCCTCCAAAGACCATCACTTTGCTATTTATTCTTCACTAAACACCTTCATGTCTTGGGTAGCTTCAGCCACGGTGTGAATGGGAGTGTGGGTTTTCCAGGCAACCCCTGCACAGCCAAAGCCCAAGGGCAGGTTCCTATGGTGATTGAGCACTGTAAAGCTTTTTGCCTGGCTCTTAGGAAGTGCTTTGCAAAGGAGGAATGAAACACTACTCTGCTTAAAACCTTTTCCACAGGATTTATTCACCTGTGGCCTGGAAAGCGATTAACCAGCTGCATTGCTCCTGGGGCAAGTGATAGGCACTTGCAGCCTTGAGTGTGTCTCTATCAGTTCTTAGGTGTAACCATTTTTACGACTCAGGAATTGCTAGAGCTGAAACCTTGGAGATGTCTTGTCTGTCATTATCTGCATAATTCTTTTCCACAAAAAAGATGGCCTTATTGAACTTACACAGTGATATTATGGATGACATCTCTCATGGCAAATACATTGTACACTGGTGGCAAAGCAGGTATTAATGTAGTTTATTTAATTTTCTAGCAAAAACAATGAAGAGTCAGGTTACACTTCACATAATTCACAATGTATGCCATTGAATTCTGAGCTCTATGAAAAAAATTACCATTTCTAACCTGGTCATACTAGTTTGAACTGCAGGATGTCAGTATTTTAGCCTCAGAATTCAACATTAAACTTTTCATTTATCAGCTAAAATGAGGGTTACCACATCTGCCAGAGGAGGTGAGAGATGAGTTTCCCCTGTGGGTTCCCCAGGAATCGCACTCCCTGTCAAACTCCTGCTTTCCAGGAGGATGCTCAGGAGCCATCTGGAGACTGCAGGAGCCCCGTGTGCTGCCGTAAGCTGCCACAAGCACATCACTCCTGGTCACTGCTGTCACAGGCCGTGTCACCTCCGGGTGCCAAACACTGCAGGACCCACCTGGGGCCGGCACTGCCCCTCTGCCCGCAGCTGCTGCTGCTGCTGCTGCTGCACACAAACGTGCCCGCAGGTTCTCGCTGACCTTTGCAAATCGCTCCTGTCACTCCCTGTTAGGAGTCTTCTGAGCACTGGCAGGAAAAACAAGTCACCCTGTGAGCAGCGGGACTAATTGGTCGTTTCCTGTGCTCGGAGCGTTCCTCACAAAGCTCTTTCTCTCTTCGTTCAGTTCCCTAACACGGGCTGAACTCGGCAGCCTCTCCCTCAGTCAGGCACTAATGGACTCTGCCTTCTTTTCCTATTTCTGTGAAACCCGTGGAAAATAAAGACCTTTGCAACAGCTTCCTCCTGAGCTAACAGTCCTGTGAATGAAGGGTTTGTGTAGGTGTTGTACCTGACTCAGCTTATCAACAGCGGCTTATCACAAATGTCAGGGTCTCTTCCCTAGGAAGGGAATATTGCTTAATCATGTTCATTTGATCCATTTTACCATTCTTCTGATCTTGGTCAGTGTAGGAGGACCTCTCAAAGGGCTCCTGTACCTAACAAGCACACACAGTATTCTTCTGATGTCAGCAGCCAGGAGTGCATGGAAGAGCTGCTAAATGTACTAGAATCCTTAAATGGTTACAGATGTCCTGCAAATTATTGCTGCTGAAATTTGATTGTGTGTAAATCTATTTTGCACACAGAATCACAGAATGGTTTGTGTTGGAAGGGGCTTTAAAGATGTCTAGTTACATACAGATACTCTCCTGTCATGGGCAGGGACACCTTCCACTATCTTCCACTACCCCAGGTTGCTCAAAGCCCCATCCAGCCTGGCCTTGAATGCTGCTATGGATGGGGCATCCACAGCTTCTCTGCACAACACGTTCCAGTGTTTCACCATCCTCACAGGAAAGAATTTCTTCTTAACACCTAACCTAAACCTACTCTCTCTCAGTGTAAAGCTATTCCCCCTTGTCCAATCACTCCACACCCTTGTAAAAGGTCCCTCTTCAGCTCTCTTGAAGCCCTTTTTGGCACTGGAAGGTGCTCTAAGATCTCCCCAGGGCCTTCTCCTTGCTGATTATTTTGACATGCTTACAGTCCAGCTGGCTCTTCCCCCTGGACTAACTTTCCATCAGGAAGGCAGGAACACATGAAGCTCCATCAGCCAGCTTTTGCCTCCTGAGTTCTGTTCTCTGGGAAGCAAAGAAAAGCCCAGGCTTCAGCAATTCAGACATTCAGAGCTGGTGTTGAATTTCACCGTGATTCTTGCTCCTGAAGGATTTTGGGCAGCCCTTTGGCCTCCCTCCCTGGCATAAGCAGGACCATGCAAGAACAACAGGAACGTGAGAACCTGCACAGGACAGGCTCCTTCAGCCTGAGCTCTGCGGACTTCAAAAGCCACACGGTGACATTGACCACAGGACAGACAGACAGACAGGAAATTCCACCAACCACAGTGGCTGCTGGCATGAGGTCCTGCTCCTGCCCCCTCAGCAGATTCCTTCCTGCCTGTTGCTGATTCACCACCAGCTGCTCACATCTTCATGCACTCTCCTGCCTGGTGGCCCTGGGAAGCTGCTCCAGAGGAGGAGCTCCATCCTGAACTTCAGTTATTGTTTTTTCTTTTTCCTTTAGTCACATACACTTTGTTTTGCAAACGTTATTGTAAAACTACTTCACTTTTTAGCAACACAATCGTCAAGTACTGGCAGATGCTGGTGGTATGTGATGTTTCCCAACAAGTGAGCATCAGCTATGTCTGAATGGGGTCAGACCTCACACCACAGGTGATGCTCCCTGGGGACATGAAACAGCACAAGGCTTCAACCAAAGAAGCCAAAGGAAAAGCACTGCAAGCAGAGTATGACTGATCTCTCAGAAAGAGAGATTCATTTCTTTCTCTCTTTCTCTCTGAGAAAGAGAGATTTCTTTCTCAGAAAGAAATGTTGCATTTCTTTCTCTTGGTTCTGGCCTATCACAATTGATATTTGGTAATTTCTTAAGAAAAGAAAATTACATTTGGTTCAGGTTTAGTAAGTTCCATGAAACTTTTGTCCTGGTGTATATACCTCCATCTGTGTATTTATAAGATCCTCCTTGTTATCTATGTGTCTCATGTAAGCACCAGTCAGGGTTTAGCTGTACTTCTTTGTAAACATAAATATGATTTTCAAGCCCCTCACAAACTTTCATTCTCTGAGGTCACACAGGATGGGGCACCTGAGAGATGCCTCATTCTGGATAAAGCCACCCATCCCTAGGGATGACCAAGCACCTCAGTAGTATTGCAGGCAGGAGGCAGAGCAGGAAGATAACTCCACCAAAACCCAGCTGCTGGTTTCACCCTGACCACAGATGTGGGACTGATAATGGAAGAATAATCCTTATAGAAATAGGCACTCATGGCCTTTTTTGCTTCAGAAAAAAAGGATTTAGGATTGAGCACAGATTTAGGATTATATTTAGGATTGAGCACAGATTCTATCAAACAAATTTATTTTATCAATTATGTGCATCTATACAGACTTTTGCTGTAGGATTGTAAAAATTTTCCAGCCTTCTCTCTACCAACTTTTCAATCACTACTGTAAAGTAACATTTTTTTCCCTTAATAGAGAAAGATAATAAAACGCAATTGATGACCTTGGTGGAGAACAGCATTACCCCATACAAGATCCAAAGTGGATTAGTTGTGTGTCAGAGAATCACAGAATATCGGGTTGGGAGGGACCTCAAGGTTCATCTGGTCCAACCTTTCTTGGCAAAAGCCTGGTCTAGGCAAGATGTCCCTCTACCCTGTTGAGCCAAACCTCAGAAGTGTCCAGAGCTGAGGAACTCACTCCTTCCCTGGGGAGATTATTCCCACGGCTTGTCTAGACTGTAACACATCAGCTTCTCTAGGAGGAGGCTGTGGGAAACTGTATCAAAAGCCTCTGAGAAATCTAGGTAAACAATGTCCACTGCTCTCCCCACATCAACCAGGCAGGTTACTTTATTGTAGAAGGCAATCAGGTTTGTCAAGCACGATTTGCCTGTGGTGAATCTGTGCTGGCTTTGTCCAATCATGTTTCATCTGACTTGTGATAGCCCCCAGGAGGATTCGCTCCATGACTTTCCCAGGGACTGAAGTAAGACTGAAGGGCCTCTAATTTCCTGGGTCCTTCTTTAAGCCTTTCTTGACGATGAGGGTGACCTTAACCTTCTCCCAGTCTTTTGGGATGTCCTTCAATCTTCATGACTTCTCAAAGATCACAGTCACCTCAACGCTGACATCAGCCAGGTCTCTGGACACCCTCAGGTGGATGTTGCCAGAGTCCATCCATGTGCAGGGGCCAAGCTCCTGTAATTGTTCACAGACCAGCTCCTCCTTCACCAACTGTGGGTCTGTGCTTGCCTCAGCCTGGATTTTTGTCCTGAAGGCCTGAGGGTCCAGCAGTGCTGGTAAAAGACAGGAGTGAAGAAAGTGTTGAGAACCTCTGTCTTTCCAGTGTTATTGGTGACTCCTGTTATTGGACAGCAGGCCAACATTTTCTTTCTATTTCCTCTTTTTGTTTCCATACATGGAGAACCCTTTCTTGTAGGTTTTGACAGCAGCTTCTCTTGTCCATGGGCAGTCTGTCCCCATGCTGCTAGTTGGAAGTGCAAAGAGCAGCCCAGCCCTCAGAATGTGACTGTGCTCTTCCTCTTGCAGGGACAAGAGGCACACGGGATTTAGAGACCCTCAGCTCTGCCACCATCTCCAGACTGCAGGGACCAGCCTTCAGTTGCCTTTCTTTACTGTGTAGTGCAAGAACTTCTGAAAACATGTATTTGTTCTCTGCAATAAACAAGAGAATATTTGGGTCCAATATTGTCATTAGGATTCAAGTAGTGAGGGGAGGCAGGGGGACAGGAAAAAGTTTAAACACTTATTCCTGAAACTTCAGCATGCTTTTCAGCCCCCCCTGAGTCCTTGTGTACCTGAAGAAGAACCACAGCACAGAAGGCTGTATAGCTCTGGAGGGGAAATGCCAGCAGTGCTGTGTGAAGATTGCACCATGTTGTTTCTCACTGCTCATACCTCATTTAACGTGGATGAATGTAAGGGAAAGGAGCTGGAGGACTGATGGGAAGACAAGCAAACTTCTCAAGAGGCAGTGCTGAGATAACATGCAAAGTGCCCTGACTGGCCAAAGGATTGTGTAGTGCAGGATTTATTTTCCCATTTATGAAACTGGGGATCAGTGTAGGAACCCTCTGCATGGAATAATTCCAGATCTTTTTTTCTGTAAGGTGTTTCCTAGATCAATATTAATGCCTCCATGCTCAAGGAGAAGTTGGAGTTTATGCTGCCTCATGCAGAGAAAATGTGAGGAGCCCCAGGTAACTTTCTATTCCTGCAGATAGAGAAGGGGAGGCAAGGTCTGAAATGTGTTACTGGGGCAGCAGGAACACAAGCTGGAGCAGGCACTAGAGGCAGTAGGGCTTGGTAAGGAGGGAAATGAGCTCAATGCATAGAAAACACACCCTTTCCCAGAATAATACAACTTCTCACAGTATGGTATTATGTAAGTTCCTACCCCAGCCTAAATTCCCTTTCCAGGCAGGAGCCAGGGTGAGGACATGGTTTCAGAAATCCTAATGGAATCACAGAAATTGGCTGAGGATTCCCAGCTTCAGTTCCCCAACAAAGGGACATCACTTTCAGAAACACCAGGGAGCTGTACTGCCTTGTTCCCAGTGCCCAGTTCCTATTGATATATTCAACAGGAATCTAAAGGACCTCACTTCCTTATGTGAAAGGGACTTTGTTGGTTGCTGACTTGCAATGGGACATGTGACACAGGCCTGAAGCAAATCAGTAAACACAGAAATTTTCTCTTGAGAAGTCAAGGGTGGGGCAGAGGACATGGTAATTATATGTTCTCCATGAGTGCTGCTTTTCTGTGTTTGCTCAAAGCAGCTTTGGAGAAAGCATTCCTAATTGTGTATTTCTCATTTGCACTGCCTTTTTGTTCCCCTCAAAAAAACAAATAATCCCTTTAAGAAGGTTTGTCATCCTTTGCATGGACTCCAACAGCAGTGGGGGGACAACAGAATAAATGGCTGGTGGTGATGATCTGGGATGCTGTCCTGGAAACCTTGACTTGTGTCAATCCCAGCAATATTCAGAGGCCAAAGCTCAATGCAGAGTGGCTCTAACAAGTCACATGTTCCTAGGAGTATGCTGCTGTCCTTTTTCTCCTTCTTCTCTAAGCTCTCCAGATTTACTACCTCTGAGAAGGTGTGAAGAGCAGGGCTTGGAAATTGAATGCAGGATCTATACTTTGCTGAGAACTATGCAGAATGGGAAATGTTGAGAGAAGGACAACAATGATGAATGGGGACATCCTGTTGAGCAAAAAGCAAGGCAACTTGCCACAGTGTTTAGTTCTCATCTTGGCAATGAGCAAGGGTGCCCTTGTTCCTCCCAGACCAAAACCTTCTAGCCCTAAGTCATCTTTTGACATCATCTGCTTAGCCTCAGGTAGCACTGGAATCCTTTGGCTTATCACTGAAACACTGTGAGTACCCCTCCCCCTGCCTGGGCCTGCTGGTTTGGAGACAATGGCCGACTTGGCTCTACTTGCCAAGACCTCTGTCCAGCATGGCCCATGGAAGTGGAGAAGGTAGGGGAGTGCCAGAGGAAATGTACCTCAACGGCAAAATGAACGTGCCCATGAGCAGTCTGTTGCACAATGCTGGAGCACAATGGAACAGAAACCCAGCTCTTTGGAAAGGAGCAGCAGCCTCAAAGGGCTCAGTGTTTGGCTGTGATTTTCCCATAGATGTGTTTTTACAGCTGTGGTTAATGTGTGACTAATCCTCACTGTGCAGTAACCACACGACCACTCCTTGGAGTGGCGCGAGCGCACGGCGGCTTCGGGTCGGAAGTAGAGATGGTAACATCTGAAAAGAATCCTTAAAGCTGACAACACTGCTGAGCAGGGCTCTAATCATTTATGTCATGCCTGAGAAACTTGCAGCCAGGCTCCAGTGTGTGTATATATATATATATATATATATATATATATATATATATATATATATGTATGAAAAAAGACAAACCATCTCCCAAGAACAATAAACAGTTCAAAGGCTTGTGTTCTCAGGCAGCTGCTATCAAACATTAACTGCACTGTTTGAGCAGGAAGAGCAGACTCAAACAGCATTTGCAAGCTCACTTTTCCTCCAGTAGTAGTCTAATAGCAATAATAATAATCAAGCCACATTTTCAGTCTGAACAAAAGGTAGGTAATATTGCTCTGAAACAGCCATATTCATATTTTTCTCTGTGCCACCCTGAGAACAATAAAATTCCTAAAAGTTCTTGAACCATTGCTCTGTGTTATGAAGACTGAACACTCAATTGTTTCATCAAATTATTCATAAAGGCAGCTTGAGGCCTGCATGTTCTGAATGAGGAATGACATCAGGGCTGTGTGCTGCATGTGGCTGCACATACAGTCCCAGTCTCTATGTGCCAGTCCCTGAAGGGCTGGCCACGCCTAGGTGTCCATTCAGGTGGGCTTTGAAGGCCTCTGACCATGACTGACATGACTTTTGATTGCCAGTAAAGTCAGCTTTTCAGATCTTCTCCAGGTATGGACAGATAAGCAACTAGGTGGGCCATTTGCTCCCTTGTTTAGATATATGCCAACTCTTTCTTCTTCTTCTTTTTTTTTTTTTTTTTTTTTTTTTTTTTTTTTTGAGGGATTCTAGTCTGGTTGGGGGGGGTTGTTAAAATACAGCAATGTTCTTTAATGGCCTTTTGAAATTATTTCAGCCTCAACCTCTGATTGGTTTGATTTTGCTCTGCACAGACCTCCTAAGCGTCAACACTTTTAAGCTTTCCTCAGCTAAGATTTTGTGTAAGGCAGTATGTGTGTGTGTGTCTGTTAGAATAACAAACTCTGTGATTCCTTGTGGTCACACAGTGTCCCACACTGGCACCCAGCACATCCCTAAGCACAGCAGCAGGCCCATGAACAGCATGTGCTCATGCTAAGGGGGCATCCAGAGGAGCAGCCCCTTGCTCTCAGCATGTACTACTTCCAAATCTGATGGGAGTCAGGTGCCAGAAGGGAGAGGAATCTTATGCACAACCTGCATTTCTCAGCTCCTGCTGAGCTTCTGCTGGCACCCAAACCCTGTCCATTCAGGAGGAGATGCAACCTGGTTTGCCACATGAAGGAACAGCTGTCTAGTCTCCTAAGGCACAGGTTCTCAGGCTTTGTTTAGAGAGAGAAATGCACTGGTGGCATCAGGATAAGTTTCTTCTAGGCTGTCCCACTCCTTTCCTCAATGTCCCTGCCCTCACCTCAGTCACCTCAGCAGCCCCAGCTCTGTGTACAGGAGGAATCCAGCTGGCTCCTGCCTATGGCTTCCAGAGGTAAGGCAGGTGAGATAGGTTTTGGTGGTGGATTTTTCGAGGCTTGGAGGTTTGTGATTGTTTTTCTCTGCATGCTATTTTCAAATGCATTGCATATCAGAGGGGTACCACATTTTGGGGACCCCTGGCCTTGTGGCACATTTTAAGCATACCACTCTCTCCCACACAGGTTCTCAGGGGCCAGGAATGCTTTGATGGTTGGCTCAGACAAGTAGAGGTTTATGCTGAGGACATTTTTATACAACAGTGTTACGTGGCTTTGGTTAAACTGGAACAGCTGTGCTCTGGGGTCTAGGATCTGTCCAAATCCTAATATTTATTTTTAAATCACACCTATTTATCCTTTGCTCTATGCCATTTTAAAGTAGCATTTTTTACTTTTAAAAGCACCTAATATTTTCTGACTTTTTGAAGTTTAGTGATTCAGTGATTCCCCTTGCCTTGTTCCTATTTTAATTTCTCATTAGCACATAGCTGTGTGTCCATGCAGATGCATAATCACATGTACATGTGTACATGTGTGTGTGCACAAAGCAGAGTAGATTGGTACAAATCACCTTCTGTTATCATCTCAAAGAATGCTCCAGAAGGCTGTCCATCTGCTTTTCCATGCTGAAGGAGGAGAGTAATAAACTAAATTTAAAAACCAAACCAAACCAACCAAACAACTAAAAAAAAAAAAAAAAAACCCCAAAAAAACCACCCAAAAAACAACTGGGTAAGAAAGAGGAAGGGTTTTTAACTGGTCCCTGTGCTCTTTGCACAGACTATTGGCTGAAAGACATCCCACTGGCTCAGGAACATTTTATACTGTAATTTTCCTGAGCATCCAGCTGTACATTTGGATCTTTCCCCTTCACCATTAATGGAATGATTCTCCAAGTATTAAATTTTTTTAATGTTTGTACTTGCAAATTTATTTTTTCTTTTCTTCTTGTTCCCGTATTATTCTTTTGCCTAAATTGTTCATCGCCATCCCTGGTACTGACCTTTACCACAACAAGCATGCAGACAGCAACTGTACAACCTGTCAGTCTGTGTTTTCCTGAGCTGGACAAACAAAATACCATTAGTTTACTGTGGGAAAAGACTCTGTTCTCCCACATAATCTTAATGCTTTTCCTTGTTCCTTCCCAACATGAGTTAACCCCAGACCATGTAGGTGATGGTAAGCAAAGGGCTTGCCAGTTCTTTGTATAATGATACCCATGATGCCAAAAATTCCCTTGGCTTGCTGGAAGTATTTACTGGCTACTACATCCTGTATTATTTTTTCCTTTCTTACAGCTACATAATTACACATAATTATTCTAAGATTGACTAATTCACCTAGCCTTTTCTTCCCCTTTTATTCCAAGGTAAGAGCAGAAATTCCTTTTGTTTTACCCTTGTCATGTTGAAGTTGACCCTAAATGTTACTTGTCAGAATATTAGTGTATCCTTCATACTCTAAACTGTCTAGGCTGCTCAAATTCCCAACAGCAAATGTAATTCTGTGTATTTCCTTCTATGTCAGACAGTATTTAGAAAGATGTCCCCAAAATGAGGTCTTTTCTTCCTACTAACTCTCTGCCTTGCATAGTCTGCTGCTCCTTAGCTGACTTCTCACCACTTTACAATTCTTCCACTAATCCCTAGCTTCCTCCTTTTGATTATTCATTTTCTGTGTGGCACTGATAACTTGCTTTAGTGAAGTTCAATTAGAAAAGATTGCCTTTGACTGAAAAAAACCTGCAATCAAAAAGCAAGATATCAGATTAGTCAGGCACAATCTACTTTTGGTGAATCTATTTTGTGCTGTATGTGATCATCCTACCTTTTAATTTCTCTGTCCATCAGATCCTTTTGTAAGACCTTGCATACTGCTGAGGCTGCACCTCTTCCTTTCCTCTTTCCTTAGTGAAGACACTGCGTTTCATTTTCTGCAGTAAAATTGCTGTCCTCTAACTTGACAAACTTATTAAAAATTCTGTCCATCAGGCTTGCAGTTTTATGACCTAAACACTGCCCCAGAATGTTAAGTAACTATTTGGTTTTGAGCCTCTACCTTACCTCTTGCATATTTAAAAGCTTGGGGTTTTTTTTTTGTTTTGCAGCTCTCAAATGGAGCGAATTTCACCCTGCACCTTCATTCCACTACTCATTTTCATCAACATACACACTAGTCCTGATGAAGACTCAGATAAGGCATTTATGAAATGCCTGACATAGTTTTTCTTCTCAGCACCCCTGTAGAGTGGCCCTCTTTTTTCTCCTGTTCTCTATTTCAATTACAAGATTACACAGCCTTTTAGATTTGCTTTAGCTTCCTTTGTATGCTCTAATACAACCTGACAAAGTGAGAATTGTGAAAAGTCCTCCTTCTCTCATAGTTTGCCTTCTTTGACATTCAGTGCATTTACACCCTCCAGCTCATTTTTCCAGAACAAAGAAGGGGTCAAATTTTTCTGCCAGCCACATTCTTTGCATCTCACTTGTGAACAAGAGCAAATGTGATAATTGCTCCAGCATGGATGAAGAAGAAAGTCAGGAAGCACAGTGAACAGAAACGTGAGTCAGGAAAACCCAGGCCAACCTGTGCCAAAGCAGGAGGCAGAGCAGCCCTCCTGTAAATAATTCTCTCTTGGTACAACAAAATTTCTCTGAAGTGCACACTGAGGATCAGACAAGTGTTGCACTTGCAAGGATTTTCACACAGGAATTTCTCACTTCCCTTAGCACTTCATTTTATTCCCTCCCTGCTGCTTTAACTTCAGATATTATCACTGACTAGAAAAGGGGAAGCAAAAGTCTTGGTGGCCCCTAAGGAAGTGAATTCACAGCTGGTAAGGCCCTGCAATGCAAACCAGCCAACTCTGATCTTACACAAGTCTAGCCAGTTTCAGGACTGGCAAAGTTGGCATGAAGTTAAAAAGCACTTTTCAGCTGTATTTAACGATGGAAACATGTCTTCCAAATTCAACCCTTCAATCCTTTTGCCTGGATTCAAAACTTGCTGATTTCCAAGATTCCTCCAAATGTTTAGGTTTTTTCTGTAAACATAGCCCCCCATGGTTCCAGTGGAAGTGCACTAAAAATACAGTGGCCAGTTTATAGAACAAAAAATAAGTTTCTTGCAGTTCAAAACATTTACAAAAGTAAATAATTGCAAAGCTGCAGTAAGACCCACCCAGACAGACAGCAGCTCCTGATTTCCCTGTTTTGTGAGGGGAATAATTTTCCTCTACTCCTGTGATGCTCCATCTCCTCCCACACAAGCCATGGCACCCCAGAGTAATTGATGTTGCACAGCAGAATGCTGAGGACAGGCCTGCTCTGTTCTCCTTCCTTGGGGGTACAATCTCCAATTCATCTTGGAAAGCAGGTTTTAGGGGTTTTAGGGAAGGCTTGGGGCTGCCCTCCTACAGTCCTCTCTGCTCTCAAACTCCTGAGGGCAGAAGATGAGGAGGTGGAGGAAGCCCTGTGGAAGATTTGAAACTTTTATCACCTTCTGGGGATGGTGATATTCTGCACAAGGAGAGGTCCCAAAATCAGCATGAAATGTTGCAGGGCTCTAACAAAGCCATTTCATTCTGCTCTCCACTGGAGCCCATTTGTATCCCACACCAGTGCCTCCAGCCAGAGCAGCTCACTGCAACCAGGACACTCAGGGCAGGGTGGGAGAGAAGGCAGGCCACATTCTGACCCTTCAAGTGCTGAACTGAATCTCAGTGTTTCTAGCCCCAAAATTCACAGTTCTGTAACCCAAATTCCTTAAAGGCCTAGGCAGTCTTAAAAACAACATCTACTTTTTGATGTATTATACACAACAATGTTCACAGACGGACTGTGTCAGACACATTCTTGCCAAAATGCCATTTATTGCAGTATACCTTTACATGGCATAGAGATAACCCAATGTTGCATCTTCTGTCAGAACTCATATTTCATTTGTACCACTTAAATAACACAGAATGTCATGTTTGTTTCACAAACTGTCAGTTAAGACTACCAAAATATACAGGTTTTTCCTTTCCCCCTAACAAGGTTGTGAGGTACAACTGATTTTTTCTACTTTATCTTCCTGTGCTTTACAAGAATCTTTTCATAGATAGACCTATCAAACATTTCTACATTCCTATACAAAGCAAAGAATTACAGCTGAAATTAACACCATCTGGTCATTGCATTAACCTATAAAAATTCATTCAGTAAAAAAAAAAAAAAAAACCCAAAATAAAAAAAACAACTGAAAACAGAACAACCCTAACAAAAAACCATAATGGTTGTTGCAGTTTTACTTAAAAAACCAGCCAGCTACACATATGCACAAGTTTTCCATGTGCATAAAGAAGAGTTTGGAACCATTTTGGGGTTTTTTTCTTGTGTTTGCAGCGAAGGCACCAATTTTAGCTGCATGGCAGCTCAGGAGTGTTTTATACTTCATTTAAATTACACAGGTTTTTAAGTTTGTCTGTTAACGTGCAACATTTGTACCAACTGTTGCAATATTGTCCAATGTACTCTGATCATTCCCTCTGGCTCGACAGTACAAATATTTACATCAGTTGTAAACACTCCTCCACCCACCCCATACCTTCTGCACTGAGTGACAAGGAACTGAAGTGGCAAGAAGCTACCCAAAGGCAGAGCAGAAGTAAGGCTTGTACAGAACACCACACTTGTGTTCGCACGGTTTGAGATGCTCCGGAGGACTCCAGACCCCCAGTGAGGCCCCAGTGCCTGACATCTAACAGCACACTGACCACACACAGCTTCAGGCATCCAGACTGTGCTCAGGGAGTGCTTTTCTGCCCTTACTAGACTGACATCCCTGGAGGGGCTTCTCTCCAAGGAACAGCTCCCAAGAAGCCGCTCCGGAGTAGCGAGAGTCAAGCACACCAACTGTTGCATCTGTTTAAGGCCACCTACACTCAGCCTTCCCCAGGCTCATTTCAGATGCTTTCTCTACTCCTCAGCTGCAGCCATGAGGTGCTGCTTCCCACCTCCCAGCCCTGTGTGCCACGGCACCCTGTGGCACAGAGGGCAGAGCGCGTTCCGAGACAGCCGCAGTGACCGGCTACAACACAGCCCTGGTCACCTGCGACTGCCCGGGGTGAGATCAGACAGCAGGACAGCCACCCTCCACTCAGCACCAAGGAAAGGGAATGTCTGAGATGAGACTGCTTGGAAAAATCTACTTCTTACCTAAGCCTTGAGAGAGAGAGAGAGAGGGTAGTGGGACAGCCCAACACTATTGGCAAAATTAGCTCTCTGCTTAGTTTTGGGGTTCTTGGGGTTTGTTTTTTGCTAGTGTACGTACCAGCTGCTTAGGAGCTGGCTCTGAGTATGGGATAATGCTTCCAAAACATAAGTTATTTTAAACCACCTGACAGTCAATTGTTTACCCTGCCCCTCACACCTCCTTTTGGCAGAGATCAAGTTCAGCTTGATGTTTCATAGGCATTAAGTGCTCCAAATACAGCTGTCAGAAAGAGCTAAAGGATAGCAGTGTACCAAATGTCTGCCCAGCACAGCCACTTGTTACACTCAAAACACATCTATGAGTTAAATAGGAAGGACCCCTGCTATACAGAATGTGAGCACTGGTAATTGGTTATTCTTGCTAGCCCTTTCCCTAAATATCAAGAGTTTTATACATACAGTGCTCCCTTATCTTCTCCCCACCGCCTGTCCCAGCAGTCTTTAGATAAACCAAGGTGAGTTTAGGAACTTGCAGTTCCAATTCTGTTTAAAAAAAAAAAAAAAAAAACAAAAAAAATAATAACCCAAGTTGTGCAAGAAAGCAGGGAATGTTCAATGAATCCAGATCTACTTTGTAGTTTAAAAATTTCCAATGGCAAAGTGGTAAGGGCAAATAACCCAATGATCATATGGCTTAAGTTTAATGCAAAGCACACTAGGAGGTCCACGTGCAGGGAGAGAAGAGTCCAAGAAAGATGGAATAAGAAGTGTTCTGAAGATCAGTGTTTATGCATAGAATTCCTCTTGTTTGTGTGGTTTTTGGTATCCTCCATTAGACTGTTTTGGTTCATCCAGTGAATAGCTGCCTTCATCTTTTTTCTTCATTCTGTACAGCATAAATGCAACTAGAAACACTGCAAACACCAAGCCTACAAGTCCTCCAGCAATAACACCTGGAAGGGGAGAAAAAGACATAGATTACTCTAGATGCCATACCAGACAGTGCTACTATGACTTTAAGTTCCAGATTGTTCCCTACCTGTCCCTGGCCTAATGACTTAAATTAATGTGCCCTTCTATCCCCTCCCAAACCAAGCACCTGCCCAAATACAGCAGCCAGTCCTAGGGACATGGATCTCCCACTGGGCCATGCTGCACAGCACACAAGGCTATGGCGCTTAACCCTGGTAATTTGACTGAGGCAGCAACAGAGAAATTTTACTGTAACTTTTCAGAGGGGTGAAGGAAGAGGTTTAAACAAAGTAGCAGATAAAGCAGCCACTGCTAGCTGCTATTAGCAGACTAATACTTGCCCCTGTTAGGGTTTTGACATCACAGAATCATCGCCCTCATTTCAGAGGTCTAATGTAAAAGGTTGGCATCCTTGCTCAGAGATGTATTTGCGCAACCACAGCTTCTGCTGCCAGGAGACTCCAGGAATCTGCTTTTACCAACTAGAAACCCAAAATATTTGGTACCTCCAAGAACTTCTTTTCTGTCCATAATCCCTGAGGCTCCTGCTGCTTTGGCATTCCTTTCAGAGTCAGCCAGTACTTCTGAGTTCTGGGTGGGGAGAAATTCCTCGTCTTTAGTCAAGATGAAGTCTCCCTGTTGGGACATACAGGGCAGGTTATTCATGTTTCTCATCATGTCTGTCCACCAACATAACCCATTAAACCAATCACTGGTTTTGACTAATTAACACCCATTCCCACCAAACCAACTTAGTACATGCTACTAAAGACTACATCTCCCTGCAAAGGGTGTCAGAACTGTTAGTCCTCACCGGGTCTCCAGAGCCAACTTCAGAAACCTCCTCATGTGTAGGAGCGACATCCCCCGGAGCTGTGGCTGCGGCGGTGGCAGCCACCTCGCCCTCACCATGGACAGTAGAGTGGGGCTCAGGGACATCCTTGGTGTCTGGCACATCAGAGCTGGGGATTTGAGGCTCAAGCTCATGGACCACAGCAGGGGCTTCTGAAGGAGTCACATGAACCACGGAAGGAAAGTGAGCAGTGGGACTTCTCACTGTTGTTGTGACTACATGGCTTGTTGGTTTCCCATCAGGTGAGCCCAGGATGGATAATTCGTCCCTCACAGCTACAACTGGTTTCTCTGTCACTGGATTACTGGTTGCAGAAGGAGATATTGCTTCCTTTTCAGTTCTGCTCTCAATCCCATGAAATGGCTGTTCACTGAAATCCACTGGTGCTGCCACTATTGAGGAATTAGTTGATTCTCCTGGGATTTTCCAGGTGCGAGACTGATCAGTCAGGGGACCTGCAAAACAAGCAACCAAAAAAAATATTATCCTTGGCCAGTTTAGAGGCCTATTAATAGTATCTTCAGGACACTGGTCTAAGGAGGATGCTTAACCTTCATAGTCAATTTTCATAATAACCAAAGTTCAGTTTGTAATTCTTCATCCTTTTCAGTGGAATAAGGAAGGGACAGACCAATGTGGTACTCAGCAATACTTTGTTAGTCATCTGCTTCTTCCCAGGGCAAAAGTGCCTGCTTGTGGTGACGTTGACAAGGGAAATCTGCTTTCAGTACATTGGCTCCTCAGGGTAGATATCTGAGTCTTTTTCCATAAACACTTTTATTTGATTTAGAGCAGTCACACCTTCAATCTCAACTGCATTTGGAACTGATTTCAGGGTCTTGATTTCTGCAGAGTATAATCTAAAATACAAACTTGTGGCTGGAAGGAAGCAGAGGCATAGCATGCTTCAGCTTTCAATAGCCTAATCTTTTCTCACTAGCATCCCCTCAACTTCAGTACTGAACACCAAGGGTCTCTCTCATGCAGTTTAACAATCATTTTTGTAGACTTTCCCCCCTACCCTAAATCCCCCTTATCACTTATAAAAACCTATGGCCCATGGGAACATGCACATCTGACAGATAAAGTTTGTACTTGATACATGTTGGTAGGCTAGGGTTTACACACCTTCAAACATTATCTCCTACCTGCTCATAAAGGGCTTTGTTATGATCTCTCTTCCCCATGTGTGAAGAATCACTCCAGTTTCATAACATTCTTCACACATGTCACATTAGCAGTCACAAGGAGTCTACCTCCACTTCTGCTCCCTCTCAAGTCTTCTACAGCTCATTTTCTACTAATTGTTAGAATCTCAAGGAATACAAGACTAATAGGTTAGGCCCTTTCTCTGTTCCCAGCTCTCATATTCTGGGGTGTGTGTGCGTGTGTGTCTGTGTGTGGATTCCTCTCTCCCCCCTTCCCTTAGGTGCTTACTGAGATCTCAAGTGCCACATTCTAGAAGGATCAAGCACTACCAGCACAAGTGCTAATAACTCACCTGCACCTGAACCTGAGAACGCATCTTCCTCATCCCCAGATGAATCAAGGTCTTCAGGGGGAAGGTTCAGATTTGTAGTTTGCTTTAAAGAGAAGAGCAAAAACATGTGTCAGTGATGAGATTGAAGTGATCAGGTTGCTTGCACAATCTTCTAGGGGTTCCTAGAGGTCACACAAATTTTTTTTGTTCAGACTGCATTTTTTCTTCTTCCCTCACTCCAGCTCCCCTCCCCAAAAGAGTAGCTCTGGTATTGGAAAGGTCAGTCTTGCTGTCTCCTTTCTCTGCACTGCTTCCAGGCTGCAGTTGCTTTGGGAAAGAAGAAAGCAAGGAATCCATTCAGTGTTGCATCCTGGGAGCAGGCAATGCCCACCAGCCTGTTCCAGGTGCTGACTGTGCCTTCCCTATCTACCAACTCACTCCATCACTCCATGTATTAATCCTAAGGAGCAGAAGGGAAGGCAAAATAGTTTGTCTTCTTTCCCTTTATGACTCAAATACTGTTCACATATCTGAAACCAAAGGACCTAGCTTTGGTCTGAGCTAGTTAGAAGGAGAATCCAAGTCCCTTTTTACTATGTGTGGGCACTCAAAATAAGTCCAGAGATAGAAGCCAGCCTTCACTGTTGGAGAATAAGCCCTGAGCTTTCTCCAGTTACACTCCAAGGAGTGCACTACCCAGCACTGAAATTCAGTTGCTGAAACAAGAGGCCAAACCCCTGTTCTATGGCACTTGTTTGTCAGAGCATTCAACATTCAAAGCTATTCAGGATCTCCAAAGAAGACAACACTCTTTCAGTGTTTACTAGTTTACTAATTACAGAATGATTATTTCATGCATCTCATTGGCCTGTGCTGTACACACTTACTGTTCCTATCACTACAACATGCCTGACTCTCAGCTCATGACAGCCTCAGGTTTATTTCTGCAGGGCTACCATTACCTAACCAGCCATCTTTCCTTCTCAGATTTCAAACCAAAACCCTCTAAGTCACTTCCAAATTTCATCTTTTTGACACCCAACTACATTCCCCATTTCCACAAATTTTGACTTCTATCTCATCCTCAAGTCACTTTTGTCACACCTTTCCAGCACTGCCATCTGCAAGTTTAGATGTAACATTGACTCATCCAAGCTGTGGGATCCCTATGATCCCAAGAAGTGCAGAGTCTCATTTTATTATGTAAAAAAAGGACATATATTCTTGCCACCAGGCCCACTGTATCTCTCTAGCTTGCATTAACACAATGTCACTTTAAAATGAATATGACATTCATCCTCATCCCAGGGAGAAGTTAGCCAGCACCATTATGTACTGTCAAAACAATCCAGCTCTGTAGTTTTCACTTTATTACCCACAATGGATGTGTTTATTGGTCCTATCTCCTTGTTATTCTTAAGATACCAGGTTTATATAGCTTTCTCTTCCATCCTTAATACTTTATCCATTCCCCACATTTCCACAGAACTAGTTTCCAAGGTGGTTAACTAGCCCATTAGATTCTACCTCTCTGAAGACGAGTAACCAAGGTGCCATCAATTTTTTTAGCTCTTTTCTTCCCTACTGAAAATAAATCCCCAAAGCACTATTTCTTAAGCTTCTGCAAGCATATTTCTAGAGTGAATTGCCCTTCGATCTCTTGTTTAACAGCAAGTCATGAGGTAATTTTGACTTTTAGATTTGTCCCTGCTTGTTTGCACTGAGCTTTTGCACCCTTCCACAGAAAGTAGGCCAGATAAGTACTTCCCATGTATTTTCCTTCTAGTGTCCAAGGGTGGTGACTCACACAGGCTGATCTCACTTCACTTCAAATATTAAAGAGTACGAACTGCTGGTGCATAAAGAATAAAGAAAGAACCGCCAGGCTGCCCAACTCAGCTCCCTCATGTGCCCTTCCCAGTACCTTCAGAAGATAAGTGAGGCCTTAGAAATGGCACTGCTTTTGTTGATGGGGGGTTGGAGACCATTTTTCTCTCTCACTTCTCACACCAGCAATGGCAAGCACAACCCTTTGTTCTTTCACTCAGCCTGGCTGAGTGCAAAAGGGGAATGTGCTGCTAAAGGTGGGGGTTGCATTCTCCTCCCAGTGGGAAAACTTCCTGGAAGCTGCTAGAAAGCAAACTCTCCAGCTTTTTATTGAAGTAAGGCACTGTCAATACAGTTTAAGATTGTATCACCATACACATTCAGCTAGGATCAAGGCTGCCTTCACCCTCAAATCTGAATATTCAGGGTAGCTCACAGAGATTTCCAACACCACCTGGACAGACTGATCGCCTGCAGACCTCAACAATCCTCCTGAAAGGATCACAGACTGCCAAGAAATAAAATGGCAACTCTAGATCTTGACTATTGACCCTGCACCCCTTTGCCTTGAGGGGTTTAATAGGTGTGGCTTGTTCAGTTGTGTCACATTTCCTTTGCTCTTAAGGAATGTGTCCAGCCAGCCTACCCTTAACACCTCCCCTCACACCTGAGCTCTGAGCCTCTTCCCAGGCTGCTGCAAGCTCTGCTTCTCCACAGCCTTTGTAATGTACCAATCTGAGTCCTAGTTTGATTCCTGTATCAGAGCAGGGATAGTGAGGTCCTCCTCAGAGGAGAGAAGCCCAGGGCAGCTCAGTCTAAACCAAGGGATACCCAAGGGTGTTGCAGGGCAGAGCTGTCCAGCAGCTGCTCAGCACCCATTCTCCAAACACGACCCACCAACCCCTGAGGCTGGCTGCTGCACGTAAGAGTAACAGAAAACATGAATCAGGATCAGTAAAGCCTGCTTTCCACAGATTTATATGAGAACTTAGTGAAGTTACATGTCCCCAAGGGTCTTGTCCCCTTGTCCCAGCTGCTACTCTGGGCATTGTGGCACCTTCCTTTAACCAGGCAGCTTGAGGCTTAGGATCTGTAGGGGGACTTTCTTTGGCCCAAATACTCAAGGGAAGTACAGGATTATGCACATGTGGATAGCAGTCAGAATATCCACAAAGTGCTATAATTTTGTGACATCATCCAATTTCATGACACACAAGCATTAAGGAACATTTGCCGAATTTATGTAACTGTATGGTTATATAAGGACTACATTTCTTGCTCCATAAATTACAGCTTCAGTGAGCTTTTAAGATGGTAACCTCCCCACAAAACACAAGTACTGCAGAAAGGCCATGCTTCTATGACGATCTGCTGCTGAAGGATTTCAGACACAGCAAGGTTAGAAAACACTGACTCAGGACAGCATTGGAAGGGACTGAACTAATCTGGGTGTGCATCAGGAAGACAGACTGCGCTGTTCAAAGAACAAACACCTCATGGTCAAGGTTTTTCAATGACCTTTTATTGAAGCTGACTTACACCAATGGGAAAGGTTTTGATTAGCTAAGAGGATTAGGGGCACAGAACACTGGGTTATGCTATCATACAAAAGAGCTGAAAATAATTCCAGCCTAAAACAAGCTTACTTTACCTTTCAGAGAGTGGATCTCTGATGGTACCTCATGTAGTCTAGTCAAAAAATCTTTACATTCTTATCGAGCACCTACATCATGTTGCTTTTTACCATTTTACAAGCTTGTATGGTTTTGTTAGCAGTTCAGACAAGTGGTTGGAAATACTTGTCCAGTCCTTTTGATTTGCTGCCACTGAATTCAGTTGCATGTGAGAGCTAAAATTTTTAACAGTATTTTTGATATGCTTTAACCAGTTCTCATTAACCAGTAGAAGACCCTCTTCCACAAGGATCAAAGCAGCCTGTTTAGGGGAAACCCTGGGGTGACTGTTAGCTTCTGCTCTTGCTGAGCGCTGCATTGTTGCAGAACAATAGTTATTCAGTTCTGCTGGGACAACCAGAAAGCTGCTTAGTGGCATCTTCAGTTTAATCAACAATGGGCCAGGCTTTCACAACTCATTAGCAATATTATTGGATCCAGAAGGCTGACATAGTCCAGAATTTTTTTCTTTTTTTAAAGTATCATTTTTAGCTATTCTTCAGTCTTCATCTTGGTCAGAGTCTCAAAGCATGGGTTCTTCTGGGCTTATCCCATCAGCTGCTACAGAGCTCCCTCCTGCTACAGCAGAGATCTGAAGCACTCTCATGATGAGGGGGAGATTTGTAGTTGATTAGTTGATCTAACCCTGCCCCAACTGAGAACCACATTTATTTAATTTGATACATGCAAAAGGAAAGAGCTTTTCTCAAATTGCTCTTTGAGGTAAGCAAAACCACTGGCTTTGCCACAAGCTGCTACAAGCCCTTAACTAGATTAAGAATGATTTGTATCCAACTCTTCTTAATCCAGTTAGTGATCTGCAGTGTCAAAAACACTTGAAATCCTCCATTATCTGAATAAAGCTGTTAAATTTGCAATTTTATTTCCCCTAATAAATCCTTCTTACTCAGCTGAAAAAGAATGAACTGTAGTGAGCTCTCCCACCTCAAACAGCTCCCTAACCATCCTGTGAGAGAATTGCAACTGCGTGGGAAGGAAAACCAATAGTCTGCTCTTGTTTAAGAGATATACAAGAGCAAGACAAACATTTGCCCTGTAAATTGGCTACAATAGAGCATCTAGAAGAATACTTCCAAAGGATTTGAACAATTAATTCTTAAATAAACTCAAACAGAAAGGTTTGTCTTTCACTTTTTCCTATACACTGAAGAGCAGAAATGCTATGTGAGGCAGAGCAGCACGAAGAGCTTCTAACCTCAATGTAATATTGGTATTAGTGTGGGGGAAAGACAAAACCACCTGCTGAAGGAAACTTTAGCTTTGTTAAACCTTGATATTCTGCAGTTAATAGTCCATGCACAATTAACTCCTATCCCAGATGTTCATGGTCAGAAGACAGCTTCAATGGTTAAGGTGGAAAAAAAATTAAGAAGAAAACCAGCCAACAACCAAAAAACCCCACAACCAACTATATAAAACCCACCAGCAGCATCCTCACCTATCCCCCTTCTTTTACAGACATACAGGCTCTGGAATTAAGTTGGCCATTCAGACCTTTAATAGTCAGTCATAAATTCTGGAATAGCAGAAAAAGAGCTGATGCTTTTATATGGCAAGTCAAGAGTGAAGCTTGCACGCAAGCCTGTTACACCAGAACTCAGCAGCAGTGTGGCACCACCTCACCTAAATTCTCTTGCAGTTGTTTCTCCTGCTACGCCACTGCTCAAAATAAACCCTGGTGCTCCCTGGTGATTGCGTAGGTTAATGAAGTATTTCTCTTCCTAGAGTAGCCAAAGATGCAGACTAACAGCACAGGCCAAAGACAGCTACCAGCCACCCCACACACAGTTCAAAGGCTGGACAGCCTAGATTTAAGCAGTATCTTATCCCTGGCTCATGTTCCAATCAAGGACTGCTGTGACAACAGGAGTGTTGGAACTTCATGGTCCCTTCCAACCCAAACCCTTCCATGATTCTACAAACCAAGTCACTAGCACTTCTCACTTCCTAGTGCTCTCCCTGTTTCAGATGGTGGTGTTCTCCTGAGCCCTCAACAACCTTTTGATGTGTATCAACAAGCTTCAGCATCCCCATCCTTCCATCCATCAATCTGTGCCACCTGCAGCAAGGCTGGAGAGTGGCTCAGAGGGTGCTCCTTCCAAAGAGAAGCAAGTGGAAAGCAAAGGGGGCTCTTTTGCTCAGCAAGGCAAGCACCATTTTAGCAGAAAGAGGTAAGCAAGCCAGTTAATCCGGCTGCTTGTCTATCAGACCATTATTAGTGTAAAGAAATATGGAAAATCTTGGTCAATTGCATTCTTACTGGCGTCCTCTTCTATTTTTGCCGGGTGATTTGAGAGAGGAACTATCTTTGAGGGAGTGTGTTTGAACTCCCTGATCACACAGTAGTTTCCTCTTGGCACTCAGCTCTCAAAGGCAGCAAAACACCTTCCAGTAGCTGCTCAAAACAGGATGAGAGTTCTTAGGATCTATTCCACCATGGGGAGAAAAAAACCAGACTGCAGAGTGCCCACTGTTCACAAGGCTGTGATCCTCCTTTTCTTCCAGCTGTAGGAGCATACCCTGATCCCCTGCACAAGATGCAGTGGCCAAGGAAGAGCATCCAGCTGCTCCACAGGCAGAGCAGCCAGTGTCCCAATGCTTCCAGAGGCTCCACACTATTGCCCAATCAGCTTTACATTTTCTCCTTAGAGTGACAGGGCAACTTTTTTAATTAAGTAGGGCAGAAACACAGTAATCAACATGCCAAGAGCAAAAATGAACCAGCCTGTCGCCACCAGGTTAAGTTTCACACTGCACAGCAGGGCCCTTTTAACTCCCACCTCCCACAAGAGCATGTCACTTCATGCTTCCTGGACCATCCCCTGCACGTCTGTTTGTGCCCTTTCATGGTGAACCAGATCAGGGAACTGCTCTTGTTAAACTAAACAAAAGGAAAAAGAAAAAGCAAAGAAAAAAAAAAACCAAAACCAAACCTCACCCCTTCCCCCCCCCCAAAAAAAACCACCAACAAATCCAAACCAAAAAAAAAAAAGTAAGAAGAGGATAAAATATCATGCAAAGAATTTTCCAGCAGGACCAGTTTCCCAATCCTACTCAGTGCATGAATGCACAAGTGTTTGTGTTGGCACAGGGCAGAGCGTGGCAGCCAGGGCTGCTTAAGCATTCACACAGGCTCACAGCCTGCACTCTGGGATGCTGACACTCATTCCCCAGCCCGCCATGCATTATGGAAATGCACATCACCAGACTGCAGGCAACACACAAATCAGAGCCTGACTCAGAGGGCCACACAGGTTCATTCAAAAATGAGCAGGGACAGGGCTGTAGGGAGGGTTCTGCAGTGTCTGCTCATGGATCATGTTCGTTCCAAGGTCTGACAGCAGTGCTTCTGAGTTCTCCCAGTCCTGGGAGCAGGAATACACAGTAGCAAAGGCTACACAGGTATGCTGCTCAAACCAGAGCAGTTCTGTTTTCATCCTGAGCCACCTGAACTTTACAGGAGGCCCAGTGCACTTGCCATTTATTCCTGGACAAAGAGTACACTGAACATCCTTCATCACAGAGGGCTGAGCAAAGCTGGAGTAGCTGCAGTCCCAGAGGGCTATGGATTCCTCAGCAGGGGAAGCTCATGGCCATGCCCATGGCAGCAGGGACAGCACAGCAGCTGTGCATGGGAGCCCTCTGTGCCAGCAGTGCATAGAGCCCTGTGCCAGCTCTGATGCAGAAGAGCTCACCTGCCTCTCAAGTCCCTCTCAGCCAGCCCCACCAGAAGCCTGCTCAGTCCCTCAGCAATAGAGAAGTGAGTTACAGCCTGTGCTCCTGCTTTTTCACCCGGACTATGTATCGGACAAGGAAGTTACTACACACACTGCTTTCACCCACACCAATCTGCTCCTTCCAGTCAAGCAATGCAGCCCAGGCCAAAGACTGAATTTCACCACAGAACACATGCACAGACGTGGCCACAATAGGCACACAGCTTAACTCTGTATCACTGACAGGCTGTCACAATATGGCCAAAAGTGGGGTCCCTTTTGTCTCCCACATTCAGGGCAGCCAGTGCTTTGAAGATGCAGTCTAATGAGAAAGCTCATTTCCCTGCAGCTAATCTCATGAGAAGCAGCCAGTTCAGTTTTATGTTATAAACCACTTTTCTTTAAAGATCCTTCCCTGCAGCTCTTTAACATACTTGATAGTTCAGGCATTTGTTTCTTGAGCTAGCAAAAGAAAGCCACAGCCAATATATAAGCTCAAAGGGTTGTGCAAAGTAGGTGCAGCTCACTGAGGCCATCCATCCTGGGAAATTAATTTCAATCTACTTAAACTGGCTTGAGAGATGAGCACTGAGCTGCCTAAGTCAAGACTAGGCAAACCTAGATTGTCTTAAAACCCTCTGATTGAAAGTCCCAGCACTTCCTACTTCTTAGTGTAGCAAAACCAGCAGGGAAAAGTCACTCTTACAGCAAAAGCCACTTCATCTGCTTGCTTAGAAAGGAACAGACCAGGAATTGCTTGGTTTCAGCAGAGGCTAGACGTGGGCTGCCCATTCCTGAAACCTGTCAAAGTAAGGCTAAAGAGAGGAGCATGCTGGCAAGCAGAAAATCTTTATGAAATGGAAACCTGTCCAGCAGAGGACTCCAGCAGCCCAAACCCACACATTACCCACACCTACTGGTAACTACAGCACAGATAAATGCAACCCTCTTGCCAGCAGAAGAAACTAGAAGTGACAGGATCTAAACACCTGCTGCCTCTTCCTCCTGCACACATGCAGCCTCTGCTGTGGAGTTCAGGTGAGAAAGAGCAACTCACCTCACACAAGGCAGCAGCCACAGCCACTTCAAATAAGAGACTGGACTTTGCAGTGCTGCCTCCTGCACATATAAACACACAGATTATGTCTTCAGCATTCTTCGCCAATTATGCCCAACCAGCTGACCTGTGGTGGAGGCAAATTCCTCTCTTTGCCCCATCTCTTGACAGCACTCACCCTGTTCAGCGATCAGCACTGAGGACTGTCACTGCAGTTAAACTTGCTGCAGAACCAGAGCTCCTGACAAGCGCAACAGTGGGCTTCGGACTGCCTGGCTGCTCCTTGGCAGCAGTGTGGGCTGGGGAAGCCAGGCTCCTTTCTCCACACACCTCAGAAACCACCTAGCTCCCAGCGAAGCAGCCATTGGCATCACAGCCCTGAGGCTGCTGAATGGAGCCCGGGGCTGGGTTTGAGGCAAGAGCTGCAGGTGGTGAGTGCCCCCATTTGTTCCTTTTGGGACTGGCTTGTCCCAGCAGCCCTGTGTGCTCCAAATGCTCAGTGAGGGGCTGTAGGCCACGTGCCAGGACACCGAGGGGCTCAGCTCTGCATGAGAGGCCTGGCCCGGACCCACACCCGGGGGCTCGGCCCTGCATGAGGGATCTGGCTCCACACCCGCGGGCACAGCCCTGCATGAGGGACCTGGCCCTGCATGAGGGATCCGGCCCCACAGCCCGGGGGAGGACCTGGCCCTGCATGAGGGATCCAGCCGTGCATGAGGGGCCTGGCCTGGCCCCACACCCGGGGGCTCAGCCCTGCATGAGGGACCCAGCCCCTCACGCTCCTCCTCGCCAGGCCGTGGCTGCAGGACAGAGCACAAGCCTGCAGCACACCAGTGTGGGGACATGGCAGAGGCAGCTCAGGGATTTTGGTCCCACGGGAGCACAGCTTGCTGTTGTCATCTTCAGCCAGTCAGCTCAGGAAGTCCCAGCTCAGAAATCAGAGGTGTGGCTATAGCAAAGCAAGATGTGGTCTGTGCCATCTCAAGTCCTCAAATTAGAGTGGTGGCACCCTGTGCATCACTGATGCCTCTCAGCAGCACCAGAGCACCTAGGGAAGCCTGTTTCCCGGAGACAAATGCTGTGCAATTTGGTGGAACTATCACCCATTTCAAATGAGCTCCATGGCAGCTTTAATGCGATCAGCAAACTACCGCAAGCAGTGCTACAGCTGCACAAGTGCTCTGACCTGAGCAGACGTGGTCCCAGAAGTCAAAAACCACCTCATCACAATGCTACATGGTATTCTGAAGGGGAAAGACACTTCTGCTTCACCTGAACAAGAGAAGCCAACACGCAGCCAGGAACAATTGTCAGACAAGAGAAAATGCAACTGCCTTCAGTGTCCAGACACAAGTATAGGAAAAGACTCAGGTTCTTATTTCAAGAGTTTCCTTCTTCTCCACCCTGAAGTCCAGCAATTACCTAATGTGAGATATGCCAAGGAGCCAGGAAACCAAGCTCTAAGATTTCTTGAAGGATCACAGAAACATTTTCAGTCTACTGCTGATATGTACAAGTTTCTAATTTGAGCAAATTGCTTGCAGTGCTACATTAAATTAGTGAAATCCAAGTTTCAGATAAAAATCCCTAGTGTACCAAACCAAAAAGCTTGTACTTAGGGCAGGACTTGAGGCTCCTAGCAGGTAGGATGTTGTTTAAACCTCAGCAGAAAAATGAACTTGCAACCCAGTAGTACCAAAGGTCTCAGCTAAAGCCATTGGTAAACTTAAGTAAGACTACTTAAATTTACAAATGCTTGGCCTTACAACAACAAACAAGCTGACCAGGTGTTCCAATTAGTGACAGAGTTACAGTGGAACTGCCCAGATAATGTTTTATAAGAGGATGTATTCTGCAGCAACCGGATATGGACAGGACAACAAAAGTTACCTTCTGTTTGCTCACACCTCAGTGACAGAAACACCTGCCAGCTGCAAGGCCTGCTGCTATCAAACTCTGCTTTATCTTCCCAGCTGATCTGCTCACAGTCTAACTTACACAACTTACATCAGCTCCTTTGATCATGACAACATCCCAAGCCTCAACAACCCAAGACAAAGCCTCTTTGATTGCTTTTGTGAAAATTCCACATTTTCTTCAGAGGGATGCACAGTGAAGTCTCCAAGGCTTGTGAAATTAGTTTTTGCTACTGTCCTGGGGTGACAGGACCTAAGCCAGGACAGCTAACAATCTGTATTTTCCATACATGCATCCCAGACATGTTTTCCCTTGGATTGCTGCATTTCAATATAAATCTAAAACTCAACTTCTCAGTTGCAGCATCACCACCAGCCCTTTTAACCACAGCCCCCACTGAAGAGCTGATGGATCAGGGGACTGGGAGCACCCAGAAGAGGCCGCCTGGCTTGAACAGGCACCAATGCAATCTCTCTCTCCCATGTGCACACCAGGTGGCAGGACCAGGGACATCCCAAAACCTGACTGCTTGGTGCTGTTGCTTGTCAGTCTGGTACAGAAGACCTTGACTATTTGCAAGGGAGCTAGAGAAGCGAAACTTGGGCAGCAAAATGAGTCAAGAGTTGGCATTCCACAGCACCCTTCTGATTTGGTCACAGCTAAGCTGCAACCAGTTCTAAGTGACTCTGTTCTTGCTCAGCAGGGCTCATAGCAGCCAGCACCAGTCTGCTAGGAATGAACTCATGAGTCCCAATGGACAGCCAGTGGCTGGACTCACACAGACCAGGCAGGCAGCTTTACATTTGGGTTTGACCCAATGGAAGGCAGTTCCTGCCTCTTGGCAGGTGTTACACTAGCACACAGGGGATTCAATGATCCTTGTGGAGCTCCAATTCAGTATATTCTATGATTCTTGGTGTTATCTTTATGTTTGTTTCTATGGCTCACCATTGCCAGCTTAGATCTGATGAAATCAAGTCTCTCTACATTATGAGGCATGCTATCACATTGTCTTATCCACAGGATCTGTGTTGACTAAGCCAAGGTTGTTTAGAATGCAGAAGTCATCCCTGTAACAGATGCAGTTACACTGCCATGACTAAGCCATTCACAAGGACTGAAACATCACCTGAAGCAGGAGGCACATCTCAGCTCAGGAATACCCTGTTCCCCTATCCCAAGAGTCTTCTCAAAGAGGCACTTTCACCATTACCCCCTCCTTCCACAACAGCCGTAGCAGCTCCTGAAGAAAAGCACCATGCAAGTGTGGTGGGTGCTGCTGGTCTCCTTGGAACAAACAGCAGCAGCTCAGATGGTCTTTGGGCACAGGCTGGACCACATTCCACTGAGTTATTCTAAGGTGGAACACAGTTCAGACTGCATGCATTCCCTCTGAGAGATTCATGCTCACAAGCACTGGAGGACACACAGCCAGGGATCTACCCACATGAAATGGCACAGACCAAGCTCACAGCACTCCTTCCTAGGACACTAATGGTCTCTGTGCTCAGGTTTACAAAAGCACTGCTAATCCTGCACATGCTACAAAGTTCTGACAGCAGTTGCCCATTCACAGTTAAATTATGCAACACCTCAGTGAGATTATGAGAGCTGACTGGTGTACTTCCATGCTGAGTCACGAGGGTGTTGAAGTATCATTCCAGTGATGAAGCACCAAATGAAATCCTCCCACCAGAAACAGTCTTAAAAAACCCTGCTGCTGCAATGGTGCTCCAGTCACCTACTGCTCCAGTAATCTAATTAATGGACATTAAGCATTTCTTGACCAAACACCTACTGGATTAAACTGACTCTGACCCAGTCACCCAGTTACACTGTTTCACACCACATCTGTACAGCAGAGCCCTGAATGAGGGACTGGTGCAAGGTGAGATAAATCAGAGCTTCCTTTTGATCTCAATTTATATCTTTTGATCTCAAGCCTCATCTCCTGCTGTCGTTTTTGGGTGTACAGCTTGTTCACTGTCTTACCCATGGCTTTCTTTCAGAGCAGCCACCAAATGAGGTGGGCAGGTTAGAGTTTAGTAGATGTTACCATGTTTGTGCACTTGGGATGCTCTCCTGCCTCATATGGACAAGTGTAAGATTGCAAGCTGTGATTTGGACATCCCTGTGTTTTACACATCTATACTGTGAAGAGACAAAAACCACTTCTGTTCCATTAGACCACTAATGCCACTGCTGACAGATTGACAGGCACCATGACAAGTCAATAAAACAGTGCTAAAATTGCAAGGCAAGGTGAATGCTTTACTACCAAGTTATTCCTAGCACAGCATGTCCCCTAGTTCAGACCAGTTTCTGTCAAGAGGTGCCATCAGTATAGCCAAGATGTGACATAACAGATCAGACTTGTAAGACACTGTTCAAACATCACTAAATTGAAGATATTTCATATATATGAATAAATGTCTGGGTCTACTCCGTGACTAACCACTCTAGCCAGCATATTATCCCTCTGAATAAAGCAGAGCACAAAATGCTGAAGGACCACGTTATGGGCCAAGTCTAAAAGCACAGGCTGAACCACTGGCATGTACCAGCACCATCAAAGCAACACTGAATGCTGTCCCAGGTGTGTAGTATTCACCTCACAATCTTCAACTGATGGATTACACAGGACTTCTGACACAACTGTATTTGCTCCGCTCTCTGAATTATCCAAAACAGGTTCAGTTTCCAAGAGAAGAGTTGTGATCCTCTATTGTGAACTTTCATTTTCTTTTACTGGATACTGCAGTTTTCTCAACTTCATAATATTCTGGGCCTGCAGCCAGAGACCCACTGGCTACATCATACTAGTAAATTAAATAATATCAGAGAACATCCCCAGGCACTAAAACACCACCAATACCATCATATTATTAGAATGATTTATGGCATAGTTTTGAGCCTTGCCAAGTAGTATGCCCCCAAATAAGCACAGGAAGGTTCTCAGCAGGCAGTCTGCTGAGGGGGGTGCATTACAGAATAGGCCAGACAATGAGATTTCCTACACAATTGTGGCTCTAGTGTTTAAGTTGGTCACAAGACACCTTGTGTCAAATGTGCTTTACTGTACTGGGTTTGCATGGTAGGATTTTGGTAGCAGGGGAACTAAAGGAGTGGCTTCTCTTACAAGACAAAAACTCCCTCATGCCTGACAGAGCCAGTGCCAGCCAGCCAGGACAGACCCACTGCTGACCAAGGCTGAGACCATCAGTGACAGCAGCAGTGCCTCTGGGATAACACAGTCAAGAAGGGGAAAAAGTTATTACACAGGAGTAATTGCAGCCAGAAAAGAAAGGAATGAGAAGATGTGAGGGTAGCAACCAAGGTCAGTGAAGGAGGAGGGACGGGAGGAGCTCCAGGCCCCAGAGCAGATTCCTCTGCAGCCCCTGCTGCAGCTGTGCTCCTGAAGCCCATGGAGGCCCACAGTGGAGCAGAGATCCACCTGCAGCTCTTGGAGGATCCCACAACAGAGCAGGGGGACACCCAAAGGAGGCTGTGACCCCATGAAAAGCCCATTCTGGAAGAAGCTCCTGGGAGGACCTGTAGCCACCATTGAGAGAGAAGCCCACAGCAGACAAAGTTTGCTGGCAGGATCTGTCACCCTGTGGGGAACCCAAGCTGGAGCAGCCTGTTCCTGAAGAACTGCACCCCATGGAAGGGATCCTGACTGGAGCAGTGATTTAGACCTGCAGCCCATGGGAAGGACTCACACTGGAGAAGTTTGTAGAGACAAACCCTTTGCAAGGGACCCCACCCTGGAGCAGGGGAACACTGCGAGGAGTCCTCCCCCTGAGGAGGAGCAGCAGAGGCAACGTGTGATGAACTAATCACAGCCCCCATTCCCCACCCCCTTGAACTCCTGGGGGGAAAAGATGGAGAATCTGGATTAAAGTTAAGCCAAAAAATGGCAGGGAAAAGGGGGGACAAGGTGTTTTCAAGATGTGGGTTTACTTCTCGTTATCCTACTCTGAGTTGATTGGTAATAAACTAAATTCATTTCCCCAAGCCGAGTCCATTTTGCCGGTGATGGTCACTGGTGAGGGACCTCTCCCTGTCCTTATCTTGACCCACAAGTCTTTTGTTGCATTTTCTCTCCCTGCCCAGCAGAGAAGGGCAGTGACAAGAGCAGCTTCGGTGGGCACCTGGTGCCCTGCCAGGGTCAACTCACCACATTTACTTACAAGCACCAGTGTAGGAACATTTGGTGAATCTTTTTAACTCCTTCTGGCTGCATGCTGGGTGTAGGGGGGAGGGTACACTGAGCATTTAACACTCTTGAGCTACCAGAGTAATAACTTCTTATTATTCATAATCGCATCTTCCAGCTTGTGTAGAAAGAAGCTCACCAGTGTTTCACAGCTCAGTGCAACTACAGATGCAGACTGGGGAACTTTCTGCAGGTTAAACACACTTCAGAGGGAGCCGGTGCTGCTGCAGGATTAAGCCAGCAGCTTTCTTCTGCAGGCCATGAGTCAGTCGATGTGAGAGCACGATAGCACAGCACTCCTTGCCACTGCCCAGACATGCCAGAGTCAGCCTCTTTTGTTCCGTGCTTTGTTCACTGATGGGAAAGTAGTCACGATCTAGATGATTCCTCCGTTAGGACAGAAAGAGATTTAGAAGTCAAAGCTGTCTAGCTGCAGGCTGTTGGGCAAGTTTCGATGCAATCCTCACCACCACTTTCCACTGCATGGAGGTGCCACTCACATGCTGCTAGAGCCAGTGAGGTGGACAAATCTCATTTGTCCATGAAATCTGCTGGTGTGAGTCTCTGTCAGAGTTTCATAAGCAACAGAGCACAGCAAGTGAGTGAAGAATATCACACATATTAGCATCTGTGTTAGATACGAATTCAGGCAAGTTTTGTGGTTCCTCTACTTTGGGCTTTACCCATCAGCCTTCTGACTGAAGAAAGCCTGGACTCTGTCCCTAAAGAAGATCCCTATTAGCTGGTCAATGGGATAACACGTTCTCTCCTCTGCAGATGCTTTTAGCAGAGGCTGATGTTTTGGTAGATCAACAGGCTGCTCTAATCTCCTGTGTTGTGCAGAGCATAGGTATCAAATCTCCCAGATGACCATGCTAGGGCCAGGGCACACAGCCTCCAAACTCAGCTGTCAGCTGGATAACAAGTAGCATGTGACAGCCATAGATGTCTCTCTCTATAAATATATACCTATATTTGTATTTCTCCTCTCTTCTGGTCTCAAAGCATAGCAAAAGACAACATGGGATGGGACAATGGGATCCTGTTCTGGGACAGGAAAGAGCCAGGTAGTCTCTTCCTACAGCACTGTAGCTGCCAGCTCTGATCCCCAGAGAATACACAAAGGCTTCCAAACAGCACAGTCACAGCAGCACCACTGCTATGACATGGAGCTTCACAAGAGCTCTCATCTGGAACTCGTTATATTAATCACCACTTGCTCTCTAGAAAGCAGACTGGCTCCACTCACCCCTGCCCACCTCTGGCTTCAATCTACAGCCCGCTCCTCCAGTAATCCCTGTATGAGCAAGGGGCTGGACTGAAGCTGCTGCCTGCCTCTGACCAGGATGTGTACAGCCACCAGCATTAGGAACTAATTAGCAAGAGCTTTCCTGTGTACAGCACAGGACAATCACGGTCTGCAGTGCCGCCCAGAAAGCATTCAGCACACTCCCCTTCCAAGTGGAACAGAGTTCAAGTTTCCTTACATTTAAAAGAGGCAACTAGCTCCTCATCACATGGCAGAGGCAGACAAAGAGCAAGCCCCAGTCTCCAGCTATGGTTTGTGTGTGCTCAGGTGATGGAGCCAGTGCACTCTGAGGAGTCGTTGTGTGAACTGGCTGTACTCTGCAGGTTGCCTGACAGGAGTGTGTACCTGGGACTGCCCACAGCCAAAAATCAAGACTGTCAGCCTTTGCTTCTATGACTGGCAATCAAGACATTGACATTACTGCACAGGCAGTGTAGAAAAGCTACACAGTGGAGTATGACAACACAGAGCCCTCATGCATGGCAGGATACCCATGAGTAGTTTAAGCTGGGTGGCAGGCAGTTTCCTATGTCATATCAGCAGCCTTGATTTAGTCAGGAGTCATTCTGCAAGAGCAATCCAGAAGACCTTTCAGTTATTAGAAAAGCCTGAACACCAAGACATAAAATGAGTGGACATTAAGGAGAACCATGATGCAAAAACATGGGCTATGGAGAAGATAGTCCAGAGAGCAGAGCAGCAAGACACAGAGGTGAAGCAGCAAGAGTTCTTCAACTGAAAATACCCCAAGGAGTTTCTAACTAGAAGCCTAGCAGGGAAAGCCATGACTTACAACACCTCCATGACTCAGTTGTTACTGCAGCTCCAGTGACTCAACGGGAAGTTCTATTGCCAACTTCATCCAAATCCCACTAACACACTGGTTCCCATCCAGCAGAGCAAGCCTCACTGGTGAGACTGGTCTCAGCAGCAAGATACAAACATTACAGTGGAGCATGGCAAGGAGCCCAAGCTAACAGACTCCATTGGACCCATGCCGGTTCCACAAGACCCAGAATGCCGACTGCAGCCAAGCGCTGCTTGAGAAACAGAGAGCTTGGGAAACCACCACATTAGCAGATGTTGCCCCACAAGAGTTGCTTGTAGGAGGTCCAAATGTTATCTCACCTTGAGGTGAGGCTTCACAGAGCAGGAACTTTTCCATGAGCATCCCCACAGCAGAAAGGGCATTGTCCCAAGTTTCTAGGCAGGCCAGATAAGGCTCATGGCTGTGGTACACCAGTAGCCAGCAGAGCAGCAGCTCAAGTGAAGCACACTTGTCAGCCCTAACTTAGAGACCTGTTAGCAAAGCTGACACTCAGCACTCCAAAGGAGGCACCACATGCCTTCTGCATTTAAGAATATCTTCTCAGCTCAGAAATGAGCCTGTAAGAAACATCAGAAGTCCTTGCACTCTTGGTCAAAACAACTTCCCCACTCTAAGTTCACTGCCTATATCAAAGTCTACAGAGTAACAAAAGCTCCTCTCATCTAATCCACAAATAAACTGTGTCTTTAAATATTACAATGCTCTGATGCTTACCCAACAGCTCACAACCATCCCCCCCCAAATACAACCACTTATGTTTCTGCTCATATATATTCTGCTCACTTCAGAGTGCTGAGATGGGACCCAGCTATAATCCCTAATTTCTTCCACATTCTTCAGCAGAGCAAAACTACAGTTACACTAGAACAGAAGGGAGCTGCTGTTCTAGCCAGCAGCTGATGCTTCCCACTGCTTTCTTAGTTCTGTCCAGTCTGTTTGTTTATGGAGAGAATTACGATTAATTTCCACAGATAAAAAGTCCATCACTTTGAGCTAAATCGCTCTAGATAAAGGCACCAGAGTAAAGGTGCTGTGCTCCTCTCATAGGCAACTTGAGATCTAGCCAATAAAGCCTTGACAAAGCAACTCACCTTGGAGCAGACGTGCAGGGGCTGGTCAGATAATCGCCCTCTTTGGCTCCACTGATTACATCGCCTTGACTCTAATGAGGGCTTAAGCACCCAGCACACACAGACACCTACATTTAGGTGCTTCAGCAGCAGCTGAACGCTGTCCTGACGGACTAGTGCCATTTGAACATAGCAAGCCCATCAATCTTCAGCTGTCAAGGAGTGCTGTATTAGACGTCTTCTACTCTTTATTATCTCAAAGCTATTAGGATGAAAACACTAACGCTGCAACGCTCAAGCACTGCAATTTTATAATTGGCAGCACCTACTCAGGAAAAGGCCCTATCTTCTCTCTCCCAAGAAGCTCCCTCCTCCCTGTAAGGAGAGCCTAAAACCCTCGCTCCTCAGATGCCAGAAGCAAGTGTGGAATGTCTCTCTCACGGGTATTAGTATGGTTCTTGGACACAGGAATCCCTTCAAACAAGGTTAGGACAGAGTGCTGATATACAGGCCACCTGGAGACATCTCAGTACAGGCAATGCAAAACACATACTTAAAATGGACCGATTTTGCTGCTAAAACAGCACCCTACATTTCAGGTTTGTGCACTAACTTAATTTTAGAAGGCTTACAGATTTCTTGCACTTGCTGTAACTTGTCTCAGGTTGTTAGAGAGGGTTGTTTGTTTCCAGAAATTTCAGAGTGCTGCCATTAAAACGTTAGCTCTTCTCACCACTTGAAACTGAGAGAAACCTGAAACAAAGATTACAAAACTGCACTAGAGCCCCTTTATACCATACAAACCCCAGCTCATTTGCTGCTGCTCTGCTCAGAGCTGACCAGATACAGCAGTCACCATTTCACCGGGAGGTGGCCACCAGCAAGTCAACGTTCAGATGGAGAAGCTCTGTTTACAGTGCTAGATGAATATTGTGACACTGTTCTGTGCATACTGTAGAAAAGAAGTGTTTCCTCCTTATCCATTGCCTGCATGTTTAACAAGCAAGCTGGACTACCCAATTTCTTCTAACTAGTTTATGTTCAGATACGACATCACCCTTGGAAAAAGGTTTGGCCAGCTCTGGGTAAGCTTCTGTCAACCACCAGCATGCACCTACACCAGACAAAACAATCAGAACCCTCCTCCTCTCACCATGGGGGCTGGATTGCCCACTGCCCTCCTGCAGCAGGATCAGTTGGCTTCTGGGCAGTGTTATACCTTGTAAAAGTTTCTATTTTAGAGAATAACAAGGTTAAACTCTTAAAGTGGTAAGATGTATCATCCTTCTCATTTCAAGGAAGTCCATGTCTCCATCATAATAACAGAGCACAATTACTCTCATAAAGAGTGTTTTAAGCAATAAAGTGCCACCTTGAAGGAGACCAGGAACCTCCCCAGTCATTCCTGCAGGTAAGAGTATTCAGGAAGAAAACAACTATTGTTTGGCCAGTTTCTTGCTCCTGTTTATTATTCCAATGACAATATGCATAGATGAGCCAAGTCACACAGCAAGAGCCAAGGGCCAAGCCATGTGCCAGCAGCAGTGGCATCCATCCCAACAATCAGACCACCAAGAACCCAACACAACCATGGCAATGCCCACAGCACTGCAGTCTGGCAGATTCAAAGTACTGTGCAAGGCCACTCTGCTTCAACACAAGAGGTTTTCAGACACCCAATCCAAAACAGTAATTATTTTGCATTGAGTGGGTGGGAAAGGCAGATTAGTCCCTGTCACTGACATTCTGACATGGGGGAAAAAAGCCATGTGATCACCAGAAGGGAAACAGCCTCAGTGCTGAGTCACCCTGGAGAGCCCCAGGACCTCTGCTCCTCCATGTGCTCACCCTTGAAACCCCTTGAAAGGCCAGCCAGGCCTGAGCATCTCACAGGCACAGGAGAACTCCAGACAAGCATTTACTTCATGTCCTTCTCATTTCTAGTAAGGAATATTTATCACAGGGGAATTTTATCCAAATAGAGTAGAGAGGCTGCAAATTAACTGCAGTTTCCCCACTTCATTAAGCAGAAGCTTACTCAGAAGTTGAGAGCAGAGCCTTCCTTCCATGGAACAGTGCTGCCTACACTCACATGTTTGTAATTTTTAGCCATCTCATAACGACTCACTGCCATGTGGGCCAGGATGGTCCACGCTCAGAACTACAAGCAAAGTTCACAGACACAATGGTACAGCAAAACCAGAGGCATTTTGAGCAGCTCAGATCCCACAGTGCACTTTGTTCTGCCACTCCTTATCCGACGGGTACTGCAGTTTACCCCCAAGCAAGTTTTAAATCAATCATTTCAGAAAGAAGAAACCCCACTAGTTTTACTTTGATGGCCATGTCTGCTCAAACTATCTCATGCTCCACTTTTTTCTCCTAACTCATCCAAAGGGAAAGACTTCACAACCGGGGCACACTCTGGTCTGGGAAGCAAAGATGGGAAGCAAAGAAGCATGTCCCACATCTCAGAAGAAAGGGACGGGACTGGGGCTTTGTGGCCCTCGAGGCGCGGCCACAAGATCTCCTGCCCCGCACCCTCCGACCGCACACGGGGCTCGACACCGCCCAGGCTGCGAGCACAGACCTGAAGCAGCGAGCACAGCACTTCACGGGGCTGGGTTTCCGCGGAAAGGCTCTCGCAGGCGGGGCGGGAGCAGCAGCAGGAGCAGAGCCATGCCCTGTCCGCGGATGACACCTGGCGGCTGCTGCTGCTGCGGGAGCAGGGCGCCCCACGGCTGCGGGCTGCCCCGAGAGCTGCTCCGGGACACGGCAGCCGGGACGGGCCTCGCTGCCGCGGGGTCACCGCGCCCCGGGGAGCGCCGGCACCGGCGCGGCCGTGCGCCCAGCCGGGCAGCACCGGCACCTTTGCTTCAGCGGCAGACAGCAGAGTCCGGGCTACCCTGCCCTGGGCCGGGGCTCTCGGGCACAAAGGCGGCGGGGAGCCACCGACCCGCGCTCCCCGGGGCTGCGCCGGGGCACGGCAGGAGCGCCCCAGCTCCAGGAGCCCCCCGTGACTTGGCCACAGCCGAACCACAAAGGGCCACATGCCAGCGCTCCCCGGACCCGCCGCTCACCGCCGCCGGGGCGCGACACGCCGGAGGGGCGGCGGCAGCATCCGAACCCCCCCCGGCCCTCCCGGGGGCACCGAGGGGTCCCGCGGCCGGGGGGGTGCGGGCAGCGCCGCCCGCCCGCCCCGCGGCGCCCCGGGGCGGAGCTGCCGGCAGGTCGGGAGCCGCCGCGGCGGGTCTGGTTTGAATTAAGGCTGCCGGGGCAGCCGTGCTGGGGCCCGCCGCCAGCACAAAGGCCACCGCAGCCCTCCGCCCCGGCACGGCTGGGCACCGCTGCGATCCCCTGCGGGAGCCCGTCGAAGCGGGGAGCCGGGCGGTCCCCCCAGCCCGGCCCGGCCCGGCCCACCCTGCCCCGCCGCCCTGGCCCCGCACCCGGCCCCGCTCCGCACCCGGGCCCCGCCGCCCCACGTGCGCCGCGCCCGCCCCGCTCCCTCGGCTCACCGGGACAGCAGCCTGGAAGCAAAGGGCCACCAGCCACAGGAGCACCACGTTTATCATCCTTCCTCCTCGCCGGGCCTCGGGAGCGCGCAGCCTGCCCCTGCTTCCCGCCGTCTCCAACGCCGCTCTTGCTCCGCTCCTCTTAGAATTGTTTTAAGTAGCTGCGGGTTTGCTCCCTTTTCTCGTTTCTTTTTTTTGTTTTGTTTTGTTTTATTTCCCCTCTTTTCTCCCTTCGCACACAGCCGAACCAGCCTCCCAGCAGCACTCTGCGATGGCGAGGAGTTGAACTCTGTCTTTTAATGAACCCACTGCAACAACCTTCACCTTACGGCCACCCCCCGGCCGGCCCCGCCTCCGCTCCCCTCCCCTCGGCTCAGCCCGGCTCCCCAGCCCAGCCCAGCCCGGCCCGGCCGGCACGCCCTGCCCGCCGCCCGCCCCCGCTTCCTGCCGCGCTACCTGCGCCGGTGCCCCCTCCCCGGCCGCGCTGCCCCGCTCCCCGGCCGCTCCCCCGGCAGCCGCCGCTTCCCTTCCCCTGCATTCCCAGATTTCCTCTCTGGCAGAGGCATTGCTCTCGCCGAGCTTCCTTCCCTCTCTCTAAAAATAATAATTCAAAATAATAATAATAATAATAATGATGCTGTTACAAGCCCTCCCTTCCCGTTTCACTGTGGGAAAAGCCCGGCGGCGCTCGGCTGTCTCCCCCCGGCGCCGCTCCGGAGAGAGGGGCGGGAGCGCTCCCCGATGGCCCCACACCCAGGGCAACCTTCCTGGCTGCCGGTCACCTCCAGCGGGGGCTTCTCCCCGAGAAAATTCGTGTTTGGGGAAGAGAGGTGTCTTCCCTCCTGCTGGCGGGTCCCCGGGGCCGGCCCCATAGCCTCTGCCCGTGCCTTCGTGAACACGTTTTTCTGCTGCTCGGAACGGGATTTCTGGCAGCGTAAAATGCTGCGAGAGGTTTGCGGCATAAAATGCCGCTTTGAAAGAAGCGCCCTCCTGCAACTCGCCTTTTTTTTTCTGGAGTTAAAAGCGACTTCAATGCTGCTGCGGCTTGGTCTTCGCACGTCCCACCGAGGATGGCAAAAATGAGGCAACAACCATCCAGCAAAAACACACCGCAGGACGAATTGTATCACCCTTCCACGGGGTCAGGGCTGGAGTTCCTGTTCCAGTCCATTCATTTGTCTTGTTTCATTTTCTCTGCTTGTGCCAGCACATGTTGAAATGTTTGCTATAAACAATGCAGCTGAATGTGTGTGCAAATATTATTTAGAAGAAAAAAAGAAAGCAGTTTGTAGGAACTTTTACAGCTGCTGGGAGCTGTAGCAGCACACACTGGCCACATGGCCAATGGGCACAGCATGGTCGTGGCACAGCTGGATGGATGAGGGATGTGGTTAAGGCTGCAGCCATTGGGCTCTGCTTCCCTGGAGCTGCTGGGGAGAGGGGTAACCAAAAAAGAGCCTTAACTGGTGTTTCTTGGTTGCTCTGGAGGCTCTCAGTGGGTGTTGGTCAATCTGTGCCAGACCCAGGATCCCTTCCCACAGCTGTGCCCCAAAGGCTTTATAGCCCTAATTGGATATTCAATGTGGCTAAAACTGTTGAGATTTTATCACGTCTTATAATTACCTTGCTTTCTTTCCCTCTCTCTTAAATTACTCATGCAGCTCCTACCACCCTGCTTTTCCCTCACGTGAGCCGTGGCCACCAGGTTCTTCTTCCTGCCATGTCTTGGACCTGGTGCCACCAGAACACTGGACATGAGACTTTTGGGACAGGGCTTGGGTCAGAGGTGCTTGGTGCTGGGCCTGCAGAGCACGAGGCTGAAAACATCACCCAGACTTGATGGGTGGGTGGTGACATCCATCTGCATGGTCATTACTGGGAATCAGGAAATGCATGCTGGGCACAGCCAGCCTTCTCAGCAGATTTTGATGGATCAGGGGTCATTTTGGCCAAGGCTGCATCTGGTGGACCCTGGCAGCACAGTGGAGGGAGGGAACACTTTCAGAGCATTCCTGGGAGCAGTGGCAAGCAGTACTGGGGTTGAGTGGCGCTGGGTTTCATGCCAACATGGGCCTGTGTGTGTCCTAAATCAAATAGGACTGTGGTGCTTCTTGTAGGATTGGCCAGAAAAGGTTTAGAGCATGATTGGGATGTTCTGGTCAGGATCTGTGAATGGGGTGAGAGAAGAACAATGCAGCGTTTGGAAGCCAAGTGTTTTCAGTGACATTCCCGTGCCCTCTGCTTGATCATTGAAGCATGTTAAGTATTGTGGTTTCAGTCAAAAGAGCTCCATGCTGAAAAGCCAGATGAGACTTGTATGGAGAGGAGTTTCTTGGCAGCCTGGAGCTCAGGGGATCATAGGAGCTGGTTGCCTCTGCCCAGTACAGTGGAGCTGTGGGGATTTCCCAGAATTGGATCAAGGGCTTCCAGCAGTGTAGCCCAATTGAAGTCAGTTTCCTTGGGGAAAAGGAGCTGGTTTGAGCTGTGTGCTGCCATGGGAAGAGAGGAAACAGCCATGGGAGGAATCCTGCTCACTGCTTCTGCTACCACCAGAGGTGAGCTGGGAGCAGGGATGGCAACGGCTGCTGTTGGGCAACCACCACCCTTCTGCACTGGGCTCTGGAGCAGAGGCCATTGTCCCCTGCCCCGATGAATGTGAGTGTCACACAGCAGCAGGAGCTGCCTGCCTGGCTTGCCAGGTGTCAGAGCCACCCACAGTAGTGTGTGAGGATGTGCCCCTGTTACTCTGTGTCCTCACCTCAAGCTGCACGTCAGCAGCAGTGCAGCCTGCAGAGCAGGTGACTGATGGATGACTCCTGAAGCCTGGTGCCATGTGTCCTTAGATGGCTCATTAATGGTCTGTGACCAGGTGGGGTAGGGTTAGAAAAAGGGTTAGATTCTGCTTTGAGTTCCTTAACAAGGGCTGGACTGTACCTGTGGCATCAAGCTGGACAGACTCACACAGATTTCATCAGCTGACAAACTTGTTTAAGTAAGCTACAGCCTGACATCTTGGGATGGAGAAGAGAAATGTATTCCCTAGCACACAGTGGGAGGTTAGAGTTTGTGCAAGTATTGAGATTGCTGTAAGTGTCCAGGCTGCCCACCTGCTGACATGTGCTCACATGTGCTATTTCTGGTTGGCTTCATGTAGCTGGCTTCCGAGGTGATGGTTGCCATTTTCTCTGTTGTTGTTTTTGTGACAGAGAAAGAAGTCTGGTTTTCCCCCTATGTGGTAGCTCAGTTGGCTAAAGGGAATTTGTAAGAACAGGAAACCCGCAGCTCTTGTGTGTGTTTCACTTCTCAGGTATAATATGTAAGTAAAGCTTTAGGTGAAACCCTGAATTTCTGTGGTGATTGCTGAACAGAACAGAGAGGAAAGAGGGTGCCTCTGGACACATGAGGCAGTAACAGGATGTTAAATATATTTAGTTAAATGCATTCAGATTCAGTCCGCCCTAGAAACTTATTGGAGTGAGGTGGGAGATGCACCCAAAAAAAAGGGGATGGTGTCTGGGAAGGGCAAAGTACTGTCACTGACAGTGCCTTTGACATCAGGGTTTCCCGGTGCCCCAGAATCAAGAAGCTTTGATCAGTGAGCTAATACCTGCAGAAGGAAGAGGAAGGATTGTCCTGACAGGAGTAGGTTAGGACAGTGTGGCTGGTGACCTATTTGGAGACTGTTTGGACCAGGAAGATTTGCAAAGTTTCGTTTGCTGCTAGCCTGGAGCTTCTCTTCTTCCTCTTTCAAGTTCCTCAGGCCAGTGCCTCTATTATCCATGGCCCACACCACATCCTTCTCTTTCTAACTCCTTGCAGTAACAAAGGAGCAATCTGCCCAGCCATTAAACCAATATAAGCATTAAGAACGAGTCTGAAGAGGAAGCAAGCTGGATCTTCAGCCTCAGATTACCAAGAGCTTGTCTGCCAGAGTGCAACATTTGTTGTCCAGCCATTGTGCTACTCATCTTCTGGGTCCCCAGACACAGGGGCCACTGCTCACCAGGCCATTTCTCTTTGTTCAGGCTGGTGGCACCAAATACAACTAGCTCTTCCTAACTCCTTGTGTGCCTTGGCAAATCCTGTGCGTTTTGGTTTGGATGTCCTTTTGCATTGATGTAGAAATAATTGATTCTGACCCTTTCACATGCAACTGTGACTTCAGCAGGATCACCTGAACGCACCCAGTTTGCTTGCACAGCGATATCTGATTTTGCCTGTTCTGTCCAGCCACCTTTGCAGTGAGTCAGACACCTCTGAGCAATTCCATCTCCTCCTGGCTTGCACTCCCAGGAAGTGAGAGACTCCCTGTGGCCCACCCTAAGGTGTGGAGTGTGCAGTTAGCCTGAGGCCATGTCTGCTCTGATCTCCTTTCTTCTCCTGGTGCAATGCTCTGATGGAAAGGATGACTTTGCTTACTTGGACAAGAATAAATCTTCTTGTAAAAAATCAGAGGTTGGGGTTTATTTCCACTTAAACAATGCAAAGTGTAATGGTCCAAGTGTTTGGGTAGCTGTAGTGTTGGCTTTATAGTTGCTAATTGAATCAACTTGGCTGCCTCTCCCAAGAGTTTGCTGACCTTTTTCTTTCTCCTCTATCCCTTTTCCCTTTGTTCTGCTAGTGAGAACTTCTGTGTGGACACTGAAAACTATATATAAATATGTCTTTGCCACTAACCAAATAATTCTTGACCTAATTAAGCAGACCTTCCTTTGGCAAAAGCTCAGCTGGCAGTGGCATGCCACTTTTGTGATAGTTTTCATAAACAGCTGTAATAAAAGCAGCTGCATTGCTTTGATGCTGCATGTGAGGGCCTGGTAGGATCCTGCACGCTCATTCCAGAGAGCCTCAGAGCTGGATTTTGGGGGCTGGTGCATGAAAACCTACGGAGGGGTTTCCCATTAGCCTGGAGTTACACGGGTGTTGCCCACAAGAAAAGACTGACTCGCTCTCTCTTAATGAGGCCTTTTCCTGTACTACTGGATGCTGCTTTCACTGTTCAACAATTTTCGCCCACCACTTTCAGAGCTTGTGGACTAGGCAGGTATTTCTGAAAGCACTCACCTGAATAACCACTTTTTTTGTTGTTCTTTCCCTTGCCCAGAGAGATGCTCTGCTGCCTTTCTGTGATGCTCTTACCCGTAGTCAGCTCAGGGCAGCTCACTCATGGTGACTCATGCTGGCTTGCAGTGCATGATCCCTCGACCTCTGTGACCCTAAATAATTTGAGCACAGAATGGGATTTGCCCTGGCATGAAAATGAGCATGTAGAGAAGGGTATCATGACTCCCAGGAACATACAGGCAGGCAGTGCTGGGAGCTTTGGGGCAAGGGCAGGCAGCACAGGGAGGACAGAGCTACCCTGTTTCCACAGCACCCCCTGTTTGGTACCTGCTGCCTTCCCCTGTGGCAGCCACCCTGCTCCAAAGGGGAGCTTTCCATTGATCCTGTGGTCCCCCTGGGGACAGGAGCTTTCTTCATGTGTTCAGTGGGAAAGTGCTGAGAAGAAGTTTTGCAGATTGCCTGAGTTGCACACCCTCTGACCACGAGAGAAGTTGGGCCCTGTACAGCTGCCTGCCACCCTGCAAAATAGGAACTGTGATACTTGGTGCTTTTATAGTACCTCAGTAAGTGACAATAAAATATGTGTATTTTTAATCCTACAGCTGGCTCTGGCAGTGTCACAGAGACCCATTATTTGCCTGGGGGAGATGGGGACTCCAGATCAAATGAGGTATAATCTCTTGTCAAAGGCTTCCTGTATCTTCTCTGTATTCCTTCATTGTCCTGATTTGTGATAGAGGCTTATGCTCTATCTTATGATAGGTTATTCTTGAATAACTTGCACAAAACTTTAATAAAACTTCTCCTTGTGGAATGTCCCTGTTCCTCTCTGACCATACACAATATACAACATACCCTTGAAGTTAGCTATCAGTTTCTGCACAAACTAGAGCAGTACTGCTAGTTAAAAAGTTCCAAATGAAGGAAAAAATGAAAGTGTTTTAGCCAAAATATGGAAGTATTCAGTCCACATGAAACATGTTGACTATAAGTTTCAAGACTGTCACCTTTAAACAGCCAAGTGTCTTGAGTTAGGTGTTTCTGCTGCATGGAGAATTTGAGTGAGCACGTCCAACTTCAGGAATTCTGCCAAAGCAGGTTTAATACTCCTACGTATGCAAAAAAGCTGGTCTTGGGAGAAGCAGATGCTGCAGCAGAGCAGTTGTGAGAGCAGGGCTAGGCTGCATCAGAGGTTTTAGTTCCATTTCAGTAACAGCTGATTAGAACAGATATTTGGAACATTGTAAAAAATACTGGTTTTTTTATGTATTCATCAAGCTGAGGTGATCTGGACCCCGGACTGACTGGAGGTCTTTGAGGAACGATGGCTCTGGGGCCAGCCACAGGTTTTACCATTTCCTCTTGCCACCAGTGGTGACTAAGTGGTGAAATTGATACGACACAACGTACAGGTTTTCTTCCTGATTAACCAAACGGATGCATCTCGCTGCGATTATCACCCTTCATTTAGCATTTCAGGGCCACTTACCCCCTCCCGCAGGCATGGGCAGCCCTGGCTGAGCAATGAGTGCCGTCACTCCTGGCCGGCCCCTCCAGGCGGTGCAAGTGCCTCCCGGCCCTGGCTGTCAGAGCATTGATTCACCACCGACCGCTCCCACCCATCCTGTCTCACCCCTCACCCTGGCCCTTCCCATGCATCCATTGGGAGAGCGCCTTTCCCCAGCTCCCGGGGGTGGATCGGTGCTGCAGGGGTGGTGCAGGTGCAAGGCTGAGGCACAGACCGAGCTGTGCTCCAGTGTCTGCCTGCCAGCACCTTCCTGGGGCTGAGCCACCTCCATGGGAGCATCTGCCCCGCTGGGGACGGGCACAGGAGGAGGGCAGGGGCACAGCAGGGCACATACGTGGGCGAGGAGCTGGAGGGAAGGACGGGAGCAGGGGCTGTAGCCCTGGCTGGGCAGTGTTGGGTCCTGCACTGCTGACTTACATGCCTGTGGGGGGAGAGGAAGCTGTGGGTTTACCAGGGGTTTCAGCTTAGTGTGGAATGTGTGCCTGGTGCCTGCTTGACTCTGACAGCGCTGACTGGGATGAATAATCAAACTCTTAGTTCTTATGAGACACATGATGTTTCAAGGAAACAGGAGACATCATGTGAGTTTTAGAGTACTTAAGATGGTGAGCTTCCATACAAAAAGGCTTTTTAAGAGCCAAATGGCTCTATTGAAAGAGATCAGTGTATAGCTTGGATCTCTGATAGGGCTGAACTCTGCTCCATTCATCCCACCGCTCCATGCAAGGGGTTGGAATGGACTCTGTGATTTGCATTGAGTTTGCCCATCCTCAGCTCCTCAGCCCAGCTTCAGCCCTCTCATTCTTGCTTACTGAGTGATTGCTGTGGTTGTTGTACCAGCCTCTGGATCCAGTTCCCACACTGGTGTGGAGCAAGGAACAGCATCTAGGCAGACCCAGGCGAAGGGGCTGAATCCTTCTCCAAGATCCAGCCTGTATGAACAGATGGCCTCCCAAAACCTCTCCTCCTGAATTGATCCTGTGCAGGGAAGAATGGAAATACTTTCTGATGTTGTATTTTAGCTGTCTCAGAGAAAGGGAGATAAGATTTATACAGGGGAAGAAAGAGAAGTCTTCATTCCCACTGGGGAACCTTTAATGTTTGATCCTCCAGTTTAGACAGGGAATGGGGTGCCTATATTTGGGAGAAGAGAATATAGCTGTGAAATGTACTGTCATCATCTCCCTTGCTAGCCAGTGCTTTCTGCCACCACCTGTGTGTGTTCCCTTGCTGTAACACTTCCCTTCTTAGTTCCCATTAGCCCTCAGTAAACAGTTGTATGTCTTTGGGGATCTTTACTTTGGGACCTGACACCTGCAACTGTTCTGCTTCCCCAGCACTGAGGGAAGCCCTTTGACAGGAGCAGACAGTGGCCTCACAGCCTGAGAAGGCACAGCCAACATCACCTGTAAGGAGAGGGAGCTCAGCAGGCTTGGCCAATGCCCCCCAGTGCCCACGAGTGACACTCCTCTGTGGCACTCAGGAACTGGGGCAGCTCTGCTGGTACGACCTGCAGCCAGTACTCAGAGCGAGTGTTTGTGAAGCTGCAGCAGCGTGTGAACCTGCCCTGTGATCAGCAGACAAGCAGGCAGCCTTCCCCCCACCTCCAGCACCTGAGCACGGCTGTGCTGGGGCAGGGCTGCCTCGCTCCCCGAGGCTGGGCTGGGAAACCATCCAGCAGCCAGGCTGAGGAAGGGCTGCGGTGCTGTGCGGCTGCCAGGAAATCTGAGCCCTCCAGGCAGGTCTGAAGCTCAAACGAAGCTCATTAGGGCTCAGCTATGTGAGGGGTTTCTCCCCGCCCACCCGATGTTCTTGCGCACCAGCTGTGTCACCTGCGATGCGCCCCGGCTCTTGTTTGCAGATCTGGGGAGTTCGGGGTTGGGTAGGCACTGTGCAAGCAGAAGAGCAAGAGACAGAAGGCCTCCTGTGCCCAGAGTACTGATGCTGGTGAGAAGCTGAACGTTTTATTCCAATGTTTGTTCTTAGTAATGAAAGGAAGAGGGTCTTTAGAATAGGTCTTCCTGCATTTCAGCTGCCTTTTATAAAGCCTCTGGAAAGTTTCCAGTCTGATAATGATGGGGGAATGCTGCTCCCGAGATATATTTTGCATTAAGTGAGTCTGGGAGAATCGAGGTGGAGACAAGGATCTCAGGTGCAGAACTTCCAACTCCCACCTGCGTGCTTTAGGAGTCATGCTCCATCTTGTGCTCTTTGTGATGCAATGAATGGTTGGAGCTGGGCTAAAAGCCCAGCCCAAATTCAGGAGTAGAAAGTAAACCCGCCCAGCTCCTTGTGGTTAGGAAAATGCCTGTGAAGTGAGGGAGGTGGGTTCAAAACCCTGAGGCTGGTAATGGAAACTAATTCAAGCATCTCGTTTGCTGGGCAAGTTCCCTAACCACAGAGCGAGCCTGCAGAGGGAGCAGGCTCCGTCCAACGGAGGAAACGCCCGTGCACCTCCTCACTGAGGAGCACCAGCAGCTCAGGTAAATCCCTGAGCTTGGTCTTCCCCACCCCTCCCTGCCTCGGTGCAGGGTGGTCGCTCCCCCACCCCACAGCCTCGGTGTTCTGACACCTAATGTGTGATGTTGGGATCTGGTTCATTCTCCTGGCCAAAGCAGTTACTGCCTTTCCTGCACTAGCTCAGGAAGGCCCATGTTCTGTGTCAGCTCTGGAGCACTATCAACACTGGATGGACAAATATCCTTTCATCCTCTCCACGTGTGACTCTTTCTGTGATGACAGTGCTGGTTTTTAATCCCTTCTGGAGTTGGGGAGGCCTGGGGTGCTCTGCTGCACAGGAGAGCAAACACCCCAGGCTCACTCTGCAGCATCTCAGATTGTCTCTTCTTGGGTGGCAGGATCTGCACTTGTCAAGTTCTCCCACACCTCCCTAGCCCAACATCAGGATCCAAGCAGAGCCCCAAGAGGGATATATCCCTGACAGGAACCAAGCTTCCTCATTCCCAAGCCAAGGGGTGCTTGACTCAGCATCCTTTGGGCACAGATAGTGCCTGTATATCTGACACTGTTTGGGCTGAGTAAAGCACTGCCTGTAGCTCATCACATCAGCGCTGCCCACAGACTAATGAGACTTCAGGTGGTACTGGCAGCGTGGAATGACGTGAACCGCTGTGTTAACAAACCAACAGCCACTCCTGCCCTGCTGTGGGCTGCAACAGCTCAGACCACACAGCTCATGGTGCTCCCCTTTCCTTCCTCAAGCAGCAGAACTGTGTCACCACGGGGGCAGGGTCTGCCACTCTCGGGACACAGGATGCTCAGACACTGCTCCATGCAGAATTCCTCACTGGAGTGCTGCGGCCACCCTGGCTGCAGGGGCAGTGCTGCTCTGTCCTTGGCCCTGAGTTCTTCCCCTAGGTGCATGACTTGCACGCAATCTGCAGCTTCAATGACCAGTCACTAGATGTTAAAATGCTTTTGCATTCTCTCAGCTTCCCCGAATGACATGGTGGGAGTTGTCATCACCCCACTGTTAACCCACTTTCCCAGTTATTGGAATGCTGAGCATCAAACACTCCCATGGAGCCCAGTTTCACTGTTGTGCTGCTGTGCTGTGGTGAGCCATAAGCATCTCTCCAAATGCACGTCCCTTAGAGAAGAGAGAACAGTGACTAAATTGGTTTCTGAATTTGCATCAGCGCTTTAAAACATCTAAACATTATGACCCCAAAACCTCAATTTTCTCCATGCTCTGATGGAAAATCAGGGATGGAGGGATGGGCATTATGACTCTTCTGTCCACAGGGGCCCCTTAGGCGAGTTATTTCCCACCAGGCTCATTTCCTGTGCTGTCAGTCCACTTCACACCTTCAGCTGAAAATGGACTTTTGACAAAATCTCCGGGGCAGTAACAGAAATGAGTGTGGATCCAGGGATGCCACAGAGAGCTAACAATTTCTTCTCTCATTTGAAAGCTAACCCCCTCAAATGCTCCTGAACTCATCCTGAATGCAGGGATGTAAAAAGAAACTGTCACCAGGCTGTAGCCTTCACTAGGCATCAGTAAAGACATTGCATAAAATAGGAAGGTTTAGCTGCTCAAAAATGCCCTCTGCAAATTTAACGATCTAATCCAGGGTTCTTCAATAATTGCCCAGTTCCTATCAGAACAAGTGAGCGAGCACCTTCCCAAAGCTGAGCTCCACAGACACAGGTAAGTCACATGAGAATATGGCTGCTTTCCTACAGGAAAAACACAAGACCAGATATATTTCACACAGTGTTATTCACACATTTTCATTTTGATTTTTACAGTATATACACGTGAACATTACATTATTCAATACGAGCCACCTGGAGTCAAACCTAATCAAACTGGTCCGTAAACAATCTATATCAAAAAGCAATACTTGAGCAAAAAGTCTAGTGGTTCTACCCAAACCCTAAAATAGTTGAAAGGAAATCCAGTAATTTTCATGTTCCTGGATAGAATTTGTGCACAAATGATCTGAGGAGAGCAAGTGGAAGATTATACTCAAGATATTGAAAGCACCAAGGATGACAGTTACAGGACTGTTTAAATTCAACCATGGCATGAGTGCTGCAGGGACAAAGTACAGAGACATTTTCAGTTTCTGCCTGGACATCCCCAAAAGCCTGCTGTACTGTCTTAGGTGTTGAAGGAATGCCGGCTCTGTGGAATTTAACACACGGCACAGGTTCACAGGGTAAAGACAGTCACTGAGAATTGATGTGTCCAAGGGAGTGGCTCAAAGTCATCCTTTGGGTGACTACAGGAAAGCTCTGGCTCCAATGACTGGGCTGGTACCTCTGGGGGGGAATTTTGTGAACTGCCATGCAAAAACTACTTGGCAATTAGAATTGTGCTTACTCAAAATAACGAGGCCTCCTACTTCACTTCATGCAGGCACTGGAAGTAGGCCGGAAGAGACTTTGCCATTTGCCTATTAAGGAGTTCTCACTACCATTAGAAACGCAGTGCCTCAGATGTCTGCTAGATAGCAGTTATGTAACCCTGGTACCAACAGTAACATGACAGAATTCCTCATACAAGTTTGTACCACTACTATTTTCTTTCTCATGATCACACCCCTACCAAAACAGCCTTTTATTTGATCAATGCTCAAGACATTGTTTCCAAACTACCACGTTGATCAAAACTTTAGGTTAAGCCATCCAAATGAACATTTTACACAAAATACTTACTTCAACAACATACAAAGCACTTTCTTTATCTTTCAGAAACTGAATATACAAAGTAAGCTTTTTCCAAAATATTTCCATAGGCAAAGGATTAAAAAGGATTTTAATTATACACATATGGTCACAATTCTGCCTTAAAAAGATCATTGGGAAATGTACATAAGGCCGCTTGTATATGTACATCATCTTTATGTTACTGTTACAATGTCATATGTCCAGAGAAAAAAAATCGACAGTATCATACATATTTGCTTTACGCTGCGAGAAGGCTATTCAAAAATACAGTACTCTTCTGTACAAAAAATTCATGCCACATTTATTAAGATGGAAGAAGCATTGGTTTCTGTAATAACCAAATATTTCAGTCCACTTCTTACTATGCTTATTTATCCTGATTTAAAATTTGAACAGATTGATTTCCCAAAGTGTCCATATGAACAGATTCAACAGCTATGTTATAAACAAAACATAATGTTTCTCACAATAGATAAAAAGAAAGCTGGTTCATATTTTTGAAACCATATAAAGATAGAATTTTAAAAAAATCACTCTTGATTTGCTGAAATAAATTTACATTATACAACACTATATGCTGGGGGAAAGAAGGGAATGAGGATATGAATATACACTAAAATGCAAATTTTTGTCCCAAAAAGGAGTAAAACAAATTACATTTACAGCATGAAGGTTTACAAATGTACATCTGTACAACCAAGGTAAGCATCACTACTAAATTAGCAAGGCTTTGTAATAAACATCGAAACGAGAGATTTGTTTTCAAACTGTAAACTTACACCTATTAACTACACGTATACAATGCATATATTTATAGGAAGCAAAAAGCTATCTGAATATTTAATCAATCATGCTTAAATGTTGAGCTATCAAGTTTACTTTTCAGTGGCCCCTTCTCTTTATCATTACCTATTTTTTGCATCTACAGTGAGAAAGCAAAATAAATGCTCAACACTTTCAAATCCTTACAATTCTATATGCAAAATAAAAAAATACATATCTCTACTCTTCCTGCATTGTAAAACTGACTGTAAAGTTAATACAGGTTCACTCCTTTTCCAACAGAGTACTTTGCTGAATGGAAGTACCACCATCATTTTAATCCCTCTACCTTGTACAACAATTAAATATATAAGTATATACAGCACTTTATTTTTAATACATCGCTAGAGAAAACCTTAGGGCATGATTTAAAAAAACCTGTATCCACAGCAAGTGCCAAAACCTAATCTTTTAAAGTTTCCATCGTTTTGTTCTTCCCTACTTTAATTTGCTGTGCCCTGTTTGTTATTTGGATAGGATGTTGTGAACCACCAAAATACAACTTAACTTTTCAACATGTTAAATGATGTTTATGCAGCTGATCAATTTTAATCTGGTATAAAAGACTTCACACAAAAGGGAAAAATAAGGATTAATTCTATATACAACTCTATAAACCTGTTGTGCTATGATGCTGGGTAGACCTACCAGATTGCAAGCCAGTGTATTAAAAGAATACTGTACTTTTTCCCTTTAAAAACTATTTCAGTGACTTTACAAGGTAAAAATTTACAAAATATGTGACAGCTATTTTGATACAATTACATCATATACAGGCATTCTGTGCTTTGCCAGCCATCCAATCTGATAGGTCTCCGGATCAGGGCTGGAGATTTTTTTTAACAATTCACTCCCCAAAAATATACACAAGAATAAAAATTTTACAAATGGATGAACAAAGTCAATAAATAGATTTAAAAAAATCAGAACATTTAGAGTTAAGTTGTAGGTTTTGATAATTCACAATTTAATTTTTCTTCTGTTTCTCTTTGTCTTTTACAGCATCCCATTTGGTGGTCCACCAATTGGCCCCAGATCAGCACTGTTCTTCAGGTAATACTTCTCCAGCTTGGCCAGAATGTGTTTGCCATAGGTGTATTTACGCAGAGTCGTGATGTGGGGTCGGATCTGTAATAAGAAACACGTTTGGCTTTTTTAACATCCAGACTTTTAAGTAGAGGTGACTACACTTTGAAAAAATTATGCAAAAAGATGTCAGAAGCCTGTATTTCAAAGTGCTGGAAGTTTCTGGAAAGATGTAAAACTGGTGATTTTGACTCATCAAATAACTGATGTTCCTACTGCAGGAAAATGGAGGCAGTACTTTGTGGGAGAGCCCTGTTGGTGACTGGGGGAGGCAGAGCTCCTGCAGGAATATCTTGGGCCCTGTGTTAAATAGCCTCTGGCCATTATGGCAACAGCACACTTCTCCATGTCTGGATATTCTTAAGTAGAAATGTGCCTGTATGCTAGGAAGTGTGGCAATCTCTTTTTGGGGGAACTGCAGAGTGGATTTATAGCCACAACCAGGAAATAAAAAGAGAAAACAGTATTTTTCCTGTTATATTAATAGTGATGACAGATACTACATTTTCCTGTTACAAGTATTTTCACATAAAAGCTGGCATAAAGACAGAAGATGAAATCCGACTACTAAAACTTTCCTTTTTTAGCTCAATGCTCAGAGACCTGAATGTTTTCTCCTTTACCAAGCTCCACTGAATGTCATGGAGCTTGGTGAATGTCACCAAGCTCTAGATTACAGAAGTGTTGAGTTTTACACCTGCAGGGGAAGGTGCTGTGGCAGAACAGCTCCCAGCCGTGTTTCTGAATCCCTGCAAGCATGCACACCCATACCTTGTGCATGATGATCTTCCTCTGGGCGGGCTCGGCCATGTCGATCATCTTCTGCACGACGTAGTTGGCGTACTGGTCCTTCATCATGGTGTATAAGGCACTGTGCGGGCCGTCGTTCTGGCAGCACACCTCGTCGATCAGCAGGGCTCGCTCCGCGCGCGACGCGTGCGTCACGCACTTCTCCACCACGTTGCTGAAAAAGAGGGCAAGTCCACGGTGGGACTGTGTGGCCGCTTTTCTCCTCACAGAGAAAAGCAAGGCACAGCTTCCCAAGGATAAGTTCTGGGAATTGCAGCAAGGAACCTCAGAGAAAGAAAAAAACCAATTCCTATCTCATTTACTGCTCCTGTTTTGGAATATGTGGAATGTTGTGGAAGATTGTCTACCTGAAGGGAATTGGTGATTGAATTCTGGTGCGTTTTGATTCACTGACCTATTGAATCCACGTGTGTGTGTCAGGACTGTCGGCTGACAGCCACAGGATTCTGTTCAGTTGAGCTGAGCACTTGTGCAGATTCAGCTTAGATGTAGTGTAATGTAGTATGGAATAATATAGTATAATAAAGTAATTATTTAGCCTTCTGATATCAATGGAGTCAGATGCATAATTTCCTCCCTTTGTTGGGGTTACCTTGATTTCTGATAGGACTGGAGGTGTAACATTTTTTCAGGTAACTACTATCAATTTCTCTGGAAGTTTATCAGTTCTTCAGGGTTCTTAATGCCAGTGAAGTACATATTACAAATGAATGCATCAATTCCTCATTTCCAAATCTCCAGTCTAATGACTGAGGAAGTTAGTCACCACATCACTACTACTTCATCCATGCGACAGAGTTATTTTCTGATTATCTGGTAGGAGAGACTTTTCCACTGAACCTACATAGGTGTACTGGACTTCAGGCTGCAGATGTGTTCTAGCACATCTATTTTGGTTGTGGGCCCTTTGAAGACCCAACAGAGAATGCCAGGAATGAAGACTCCTGCTTTGTGAATAAAGGCACTTTCCAAGAGCATGCCTACATCAGAGATTCCATCAAATATTCTTCTGTAGAGCAAGCCTCTGACCTTCCAGTTTATTTCAAAAGCAGGAAAGGCCATCAAAGCTTGTAACATAGCAAAATGATCCCATCCTAAATCAGTGCTTTAAAAATTAAGCAAGTTAGGGGATTTTGAAGAGTTCTATTCAGGCCAAAAAAAAAAAAAAAAAATCCAAATAAACTAGTTCGCTAGCGGTTTTAAAAACAAATGCCCCCATAAAGTTACAGTGCATTTCTATGTCATTTTGATGATAAGGTTACTCTCACTAAATCACCTAGAATGAATTCTCAGATGTATTTTTCCTTCACAAAAGGCACATAATCCATATTTCAGCAAAAAGCACAAAAGGAGGAGTTGTAGGTTCCAATTTCAGAATAGTTGAGTCCTCCTACAGCAGTCTTTCAGACTTTCTAATACAGAAAATCCTTGTCAGACTGAACTACCATTTTTTAAAGCTAGCCTTGTTATACTTGCAAATTGCTAGGCAGGATTGAGAGTCAGCAGGTCCCAGCTCATTGTCATCAGCAAATCACTCAAGTTCCAGCAGAGCTTTTCACCTGGCTCTGGGCATCCTTACGTGAAAACCTGGAACACGTTCCCTGCACTTGCACAAAGTGAACAAAAGCCATCTCATAAACCCACAGAACCTCCTTTGTTTTACTACAGAACATTTGTCTCTTCCCTTCCCCAAACCTAGTATAAAAATATCACTACCATTCATCTCTGTAAGAATATGGAATTTCAGGAGGTAAGATAATAAAAAAAAAAATTATTGTATCCCTTTAGTAACACAAGAAATAAATCCAGTATTACAACTTTACAAGGTTAATGAATCTTTAGTATATGAAAGTTATGCAATACCTGGCAAATTTGTGCTGACTCAGAGCTAGAACTTTTCCTCTTATTTCTGAAACGATTTTGCTTTTGTCTTCAGGACGACCATGCTCCAGTACATGTTGAATAACGTAATTTCCATATTGATCCTGAAAATAAGAGAACTTAAATTTTCTCTTGTGTTCACACCAAATAACGAATACTGACAGCTGTTGTACATAAGCATAAAGTATGAAATTACTCTTTGCATGGATATAAGGAAAAAGCAATGTCAAAATTACAGAAGCAAAGTGATCTAAGAAATATTTCATCAAGAATTACTTAATGGACCACAAATTTCACATGAAAAATGTAAATAATTTGTAAAACCAGTGTTTTGCTAGAGCATCTTTTATCCTCTTAAAGAAAGAAGTCCTCAAATTTAAGATCATACTTTCTTAACAGCTGTAATATTCCCCTGAACACCAAGCTACAGTCAAAGGGTAAGAAAAATGCTTTTTATATCTTCTTTGCCTCCCAACTCCCACATTCATTTTCATTAAAACTATAGAAGGAAAGAAAAAAAAAAAAAACCAAAACAATGTCTGCAAAACTAAAAAGAGTCAAATGCATTTAAACTAGGATACAGGAGTAAATGATGATAACAAAAAGCTCTGAAGTGCATTGACAATGAGCCTACATGCACTGACCTGCACCAGCTGCTCTGTGTGTTGATGCAGCTCTTCTAAGATTGGCAGAGTCTGCTCAGCAGTGCAGTGCTCCAGAATACGCTGGATTACTCTACAACCATATGGATGAGTTGAAAGCACAAATACCTTGAAAACAGGATTGCAAACTGAATTAAACCAACTGAAACTCACATCTATTGCAATATTGCTGCATTCAAAATGGAACTGAACACACCAACTACTGCTAAAAAAAAGTTTTGTCTGCTCAGACCAGAATTCCATTTCCAGGGAAAGTCAGGAAAAGATGAAAAAGCAGGTTTTTGTGTGTCAAGGACTCCAGAAAACATACAAGAACCCAAGTACTCAATTACAATGTTTCTAGCCTACATAGCTGCAGAGGAAAACCTGGAAGTATGACCCTTAGGTAACTGCTGTTCGAATTTAAAGCTTTCCTTTTTACTTTCTTATCAAATTTCAAGACTTTGACACTTATAAAAAGGAATTCAGTAACAGTGGCTGCTTTTCACCAATTTCATGTTCCAGTATACACAATAAGCTCCCAGTTACAAAGTTTGTAAGTAACTACTCAAAACATACAGCCAAATCTTGCTTATTCCTTCTGCTTGCTTCTCCTGAAGCTACATTTGTGATTTGGGGGTTAATTACAAAAACTTCATTGTTGGTCAGAACTGAACACAGAATCTTGTATGATTAGGCATCAACTCAAAATGCAGGAGAAAATTACAAGTAATGTCACAAGTGTAACATTTTTCATTTGCCATTTCACATTAGCTACTATTTTCTACATTTAATTACCTGGTGCTTAGGATGGATGTTCAGTACATAAACTCACACTTTAGTCAAGGGGCTCTATTTACAGTTTAAAAAATGCATCTCATGTACCTCATACACACTTTTGGTGTAAAAAGACCAAACCCTAGAAACCTTGGTATGCAATTTAGTACTATGTACAACAATAATTCAGGTATTGCTGTTGTGTAAAATGAGAAAGATATTGTAGATTTTATTAGGAAATACATTTGGCAATCCATTAAAGTAAAATTTAGTTATACAGCCAAGTTAGTAAGATTTTTACTATTCTATTTACAATTCTTCTCAAGACTATAAAAGTACATGCTTGTCTCAGAGGATTAAAATGCTATTTAGCTGCAGCACATTCACTAGCCTGCAGCACAATATCAATCTTACGGTAATAATGCTTTTTGGGAAACAAAACAAAAACCTCAATCTGAAGTAAACAAATACTACACCTCCTTCACACTAGTCCATATGTAGGGAACAGATTAGTGAATTTCATCACTGCAGTTCCTTAAGGACTGACATTCATTGGGAAACACTGAAAGACACGTGTGCAACAGGACAGGAAAATGTAATTTTTAATGAAAAATGTATACTACAGAGCATGTATGTTGTTATTATTGTATAAAAAATGGCCCTGCCAAGAGCTGTGAAGGAAATGTGAAATGGTGCTATCACAACACACAAACACAAAGCCTGGGCATGCAAAGTCCCTTTTATGTCTTTTTATTACATAAATATTTATTATTATTTATAATGCATACAAACATGTCTTTCTAGAGCCTTATGTCCAACAAATTAATTTTTTTACAGCATGTTATCTGCCTCTCCAACAGCTTTTCCATGCCATCATTCCCTTTTTCATTCTATTTAAAATAAGCTGAGTGCAAAGCGGCAAATGCTATCTTGTACATGCAAATGATGGAGAAAAACCTGCAAATCTTCTTCTGTGAAATCTAAGCAACCTGCAAAGAGGAAATGAACAATTGGCACTACCTGTCCTTTGAATGCATCAATGATGAACTGGAGTGACTGGGGCTGAACACACTCAATGCATTTTTGTACGACGTGGTTTCCATTTTGATCCTTCACACATTTCAGAACATGGCCATCCAGCTCTTTCACCATTTCATTCTGGAAAAACAAAGATTATCCTTGTCTTTATGATGGTATTTCTCCCACCCTGTCTTCTTTAAATGGGAAAAAATTTAATTTCATCCTGACTCCAACCTTCATATTCACTGGTGTTAATTGTGTACCTCAGTACTTTCATTTAAACAACTATTTTAGCCCCCCAGCATATTTCATGATGAAGGGCATAATCATCAATTTAATCAAGTAAAAAGAGGGATACAATAAAAATAAATAAAATGAAAAAAGCATTGCTCTAACTTACAATTACCTGCTGGTCAGGTGAGATTGACTCGAGAGCTTTCTGGATGACACGACAGCCATACATCTGCAGGGCCAAGGGCAGGACGTGACCACGGATGCGTGTTGCTAGGGCTAACTTCTGATCCAGGCTTCCAAACTGAAAGCAAATAAATATCCTGTTAACAAATTAAGACATACTGCAGCATGCTGGAATTTACATGTCAGAGTAAGTACTGTCAGGATGTACATGACCGTAACATTTGAATAATTTTTCACTTTGTATTTTAGTGGGGATATTTACCAGAAGCTTTTCTTTTCTAAATGCAACATTTTGTAATATTCCACATCCAGTTCACATACCTGCTATCAAATGCATGACCTTGAAAGACAACAGAAGAAATAATACAGTTTATATTTGCCTGTCTGTAGGAATATTTAAGTGCAATAAACCACTTTTTCAAATAAATTATACTGGCAAACTGATCACAGGTCACTATTATGCATGAATCCAAACCAATTCTCTATCTCAAAACTTGTGTAATGTATCTCGCATCTTGTAAGAGAGGACACAGAAGTGACCAGCTGGACAACCAGCTGATGTCACAGCAATATTCTTGCAGCATTGCTGAGAATGGTCAAACTCCACACCTGTAGTCAGCTCTGAAGAAAGCCTGACCAACAACTTCACCTGCCTACCTATACAGTAAAATGAGGTCCCCTATTACATGTAAGGTCACATGCACTTTTGTTGAGAAGTGTTCTGCAGAATTAAGATGAAAACACTCAGCTACCAATGATTAACTGTGTATTCATCCACCTTAACATTATGGAAAAAATAGCAAATGATGACCCTTAAGCAAAATCAAGATCTTGTATATCATACGTCAGTGACACTTTACAGAAGATATTTTGACTGGCTATTAAAAAAGAAGTAAAAAAAATGAGGACATTATTTTATAGATTATTGAAAAAATTACATTCTTGTTTTTTACAGCAAGTATCTTATTTCTTACTGGACATTTTCCAGCACCACCTTCTTGCCACAAGTCTTTGATATGGCCCTTGATTTAAAGTACAGTATACTAGATACCTTTCCCACATATAACTTTTCCCAGGACAGAGGTATTACTTGTTTCTTCTCTCTGCAAGCCAAATCTTGTAATTCTTTGATTAAGCCTTTTTTTTTTTTTTTTTTACCATATCATTTTTAAGAGAAGACAAATCTGTTTTAAATACTAGTTGTAGTAATATTGGATATATCTTATGATGGATACCTCTTATTCAAAATTCTTCTGCCTTTGTACATTTTATGGGAGTTTCCTCATATACAGCCCTGGATGAAGTTCACACAGCTGGTTGAGCTCAAGTGCATCGTCCAGACCATTCTGTACCATGATGCAGTAACCAATAAAAAGCATTTTTTAAATATTTATGTTCCCTTTCATCTGCTGAAAGTCTCTCTAAGTTCTCCTCAGAGGTTTGTGAAGCCTCAATGTGCACAGCATTCATGCACTACCAGTATAAGGAGAAACTGTGTCCATTATGGCAAAAACCACTGGGTAGAGAACAGAAAACACCCATGCAGAATGACACACTTGAGTTCTGTGGAAGTCATGCAGAATTCTGCTATGGTGTTAAGGAAAGACCAGTTAAATTTAATCAGATTTATAGCACCTCATCTGCATGTCCATCCATACTTACTTAGTGCTATGCTTACCTCAAAGAACTTCTGTATTACATAGTTTCCAAATACATCAGTCATCAACTGATAGGCTGCTTGCAGGATCTCATTAAATACCATCTGGCGCTCAGCTGGAGTAGCTCGCTCCAGCTTTTGCTGTATAAACCTAAGTGCAAATAAAGGTACATTATGCTTTGCATCAACAACAGGAAAACCTCTCAAACACTGTTTCAATGAGACACCTCAACACTCTCAAGAAAGCAGTCAACATTTATAAAATTTATTAAAATGAAAGTAGTGCCTCTGCATATAAAAGGATACATTTTAGTAAAATTAGGACTTGAAAACTTTAATTTGAAAAGCATTAAAGATGAAAAGAATAACAGCAACTAAGTCCCTGATGATGTACTGACAAAAAATAGTTGTACATTCCAGATGCTACATATTTTGTTTTCTTAATCAAGGCCTCTTTGATACCTTAATACTTGAGTTTACAAGTCTAGTTATGAGGCTATTTCTACACTGAGAATTTCTACAGGCAGCTAAATTAATTCTACTTTTACAATGAAATTTCTTAAGAGAAGGTCAGCCTAAGAGTGTGTGCTCCAATTAAGATGCTTTGAGTTAAAATGACAAGCACCTCATTCAAAACTTTCATATTAATAAAACAATATCAAAGCAGTCAAATATTATTAACTATTCTTATAATAATTACCTAGAACCGTGCTGGTCTTGGGAAAATTCAACAATATGCCCAACAAGGTCCCTTAGCTGAAGGTTAGGGAAACGATTGTTCCTGAAATCTTCCAGCAGCCGGCTGCGTCCGGAAGGCATAATGTCAGACCTGCTGTAGCGGAGGCGCGAGGGAGGGAAGAGCTGGCTGCTGGAGCTAAAGAGGCTGGAGGTGCTGGCCGCACTGCGATACTTGGCTTCGGCTCCGGGGGCTGCAGAAATATAGCGACCACTACCATTTGTCAGTCCTCCTACAAGGAAGCAGCTCTGTCAGTCACAGCCATGAGAGGGAAGTAAGCAACAGCAAAACAGCAAGTGAACTAAAACTATCGATACACCCTGGAGCCAAAGAAAACAACAGTGCTGTCTTGTTATTTGTATTTACCTCATTGTGGTCAGAGGAGTTAGATAGCTTTATCTTGCAATAAATAAAACCATTATCCTCCTCATTTTTATGTGAAGGGCACCAGGAAAAGAAATGTCATTAGAAGAATGTATCAAGGTAGGTAAAGTGAGCACCCACTCAGCCTTACAGAAACTTTAGAACTGGGTGGGCCTTAGGCTTAGTGGGCAGATTTCCACTTCACGAGTCATACTGGCTTATACCCTTATTAGTAGTCTTGAAGTTAGCCAATTGTGTCAAAATGGACCATGAAATCTGAACTACCCTTCAGTCCCTACTGAGATACCTTTCCAGCTTACAGCACGTTAAAGGCATTTTTGGGGAGGCACATGTGGTGCCTCTTGCCAGCTGTACCTGTCCTGCAGGTTATTTGATGACTTCAGCATCCTAAGCTTTCAATGTGGTACCTCTCCTCAGCAATAAATATGTCACATTTCCAATCAGGTAACTAAAGATGCTCTACTTAATTATCCAACAACCACAGATATATCAAAGTGAAACTCCTTTTAGAAACATGAAGTCCTTTCCTCACTGCACAAACACTCTCACTTCATCCTTCCTCGCTTTCTAAGAACTGAATTGCCTTCCTGTGTCTATGTCCTGCTCCTGTTTGCTAGTGATTCCACCTACAGCTCCTGTCACTCTACAGTCCTGTGCATGTCTCCTCACACCCTGCTCTCTGATCAGTGTGTGTCACTCTGAACTCCAGCATGCCTCTTCCCTCCACTCTACAAAAGGCAGCAATTATCATAAAACACATCCAAAGCATTTTTCCAACTGCTGTATGAGTTTTCAGGGAAATACTCTTACTATACTACAAGCAGAAATACTCAAAGGCGATTCCCACATAGAAACCTCAATTCTACTACTAAAACCAAACTAAGGAAAGAAAAAACCAAACACTCCCTGAAAGTATTGACTATGAATTGGAAAAGGAAAGCATTGTGTCTCCCTGTCTAGGAAGTAACATTGTAATCAAAGCCCTTTCAAAGTCAACAGAATAAATATCTACATTTGAATTTAAAACAAATTGCAGTACGTGCTGTTTGAATGGTGCTCTAGTATAAACTTAATTTTTAAAAAAGGCAAAATAAAGGAAAAGGAAAAATAGAAAAAATAAAGAAAAACCCAGCTGACTGTGCCCTAGCCAATCCTTCATTTGGTTCCAAGTATTTATAAGGCCAGGCAACAGCAGTGTTACAGTGGACTGGCAATGTATTGATGGTGAAGTTATCTTTCTCAAAAGGTCAAATTCTAGTACCAGAATCTGAAATGTTAGTGCTCTGCAAGACACATCAAGCATAACATTTATTGCACTATATAGTACTATGCCCTAAAACAGAAATAATTAGTACTTATTTTTATAATTAAGTCTTCAAAATTCTGTGATAAACATCAATAAATACTTTATGTCCCAAAGTACCTTTCAAAAATCACTAGGTTTTCTTTTAAATTAAGGCCTCTTAATAATTCTCTACAGCCAGAAAAATAAAATTTTTGTAACTATAGTTTTTAGTTTCCATTGACAACAACAACAAAAAAAAAAAAAAAAAGAAAAAAAAAAGAAAAAAAAGAAAAGAAACACCCAACATTCTGCAGGTGAAGCAGTGTGCAGAGTGATGGTCTGCCATAATTCCTCCTCTAGGAATGGACTTCTACAGAAAAAAAAAGTTATGCAGCTGAAATGATGGTATTTCTCATCTGGACTATGTAAACACTGCACAGCAGTGCAATCCTGGCTCCCCTGTAGGTGCTGTGCAGTAACACTATTTAGTATCACGAGAGGGCACCAGAGCCCATCTGCTGAAAGGAACTTACAGGCTGCTTTCCTGTTGCAGGATCACTATTACTCCACTGCTCACATGCTCAATTGTGTGCCAGAAACTAATAGGGCAGTTTTGATCATATGCTCAGTCAACATACATGGTCACAGAACTGAACATGTGAATCAGGAATTGTTTCAGCTTGTTTTTTTTTTTTTTTAATGAGCCTTCATTTCTTTAAATTAAATGAAACAATTTATCCAGCAACTAAAATAGAAATCTGGCAGCTTTTAACAAATGTGCTATTTATGTGTAATATGCATTTCCTGCTGAGAATTATTAAGCCTTTTTCAGTCTAATTTGGGAACCATCACTTTTTAAGACTAGTAAGATAACTATGCTGCAACTGGGAGGCTCCTGTCTAGCCTGTGAGACTATTTCAGACAATCACATTAAGCAGGACAATAATACAGGAAGGCTGTAATAAGAAAGCACATCCATTGTGCCCAGAAAAACCTGTGGTACTCAGAAAGCAGAACCTTCTAAAACACCGGATACTATTATAAAAAAGAGTAATTTAATTAGTAATTAGCTTTTATTTTCACATAACCTTTAATTACAGCAATGTTAGGGCTCAGTGGCAACTCTGCAGATTTGAAAAACAGTAAAACTCCCAAAATAAAGGCATATTATCTTAGATACTTATTACATGCAGATATAATTGTGAGTACAATGGCCTATTTTCTTCACCAAACTAGGAAAGTAATAGCCTGTATCTTGTCAGTTATATGGGGAACATACCCTACTGAATAAAGCACTGAAAAATTCAAGTACTTACTATACATCAGTATAGGCACACAATTCCAAACTCCTGGGGGAATGAAGTGTGCCGTTCGTTCTTCAGATAATCAATTAGCTACCACTTCTGATCTCATAAAACAAAGATCTCCAAAGCACTGGATAATACTAAGATGGTTTTACAGTTTAATTGAACTTAAACCCCCCATGGCTAATCCATAGGGAGGAAAAGGCAGAGAGATATAAAGGGGATATAGATCATCTAAATCAGAGCCTAGTTTCAAGGACACAAAGCATGTTAAATTATTGACTCCTTAACACATTTAGTGTTAAGGAGAACATGAAAAAACATTAAAAACTAGATCCAGGCACATTTATTTTGACAGCATTAGTCTGTTAGTATTTATCAAAGTATTTTTTCAATTATTTCTAATAAAGACAGAAAATACGTCTACTGCAGAGTAACTTATTTACACATGTCAGCAGTTTTTTCTAGCAACACACATACATGTATGTAAATGCTTTAAACTTAATTTCTACTAAGTATTTGCTCATCTGTAAAAAAGCAGCTTCAGCTAATCCTAAGTTTAAAGTTTCATCTTCATATGGAAAACAGAATTACACAGATCTATGTATATTTCAGGAATCAATGCACGTGTTTATAATGACTGGTTCCCTGCAGCCCTACAGAGGAGGGGCACAGCTGAGGCAATGCAAAGCTCCCCACACTGCCTTGCCAAGGGGCCTTTACTCTTACCCACAATGACCATCTCTGAAGGTGAAACAGCAATCCCAACTGCTAACAAGACTGGCTCCCAACACACAGGAAACAATTACCTCCAAAAGCCCAGATTTTAGAAATCCTACTCTACACCAGAACTCTATTCTCAAAATGCTGCAATGTATCATCAAACAGGGTAAGGACTACAAATCTAAAAGGGTTTTTTATGACAATGGAAAACCACTTCCTCTTGCAGTTCCTTGTACTTGGGAGTGAAAGGGTAGTTCAAATTCATGACCTTACTGCTCCAGCTGATTACAGTAAAGAAGCAGTTACAGACAACTGACAAATCCCTTCAAATACAGGAAAACTGACACTAGGCACAACATTATTAGCACATTCCTATTTTAGGATGTTGGATAAAAGTTGGTGAGAAGAGATAAAAACAGCAAAATATCACAAATTTCTTGTAAAAGGGAAATTGTTCTTTTAAGCTACAAATTGCAGCAGTGTCTGACAAAGGGGTTATAAAACCATGCACCCTTTCCCAGTGTAGTGCTCTAGATTCTGGTGGCTGAAACAGGAGCAACTGAGTTTGATGCCCATTTTAAAACAAGAGTTAAACTTAGCTGAACCTGTTGATACAAGCAGGCAGGACAAGTTTGGAAGGTGGAGGGAGAGCTGCATTTGACAGGCATTATCAGAATACCAATGGAAACTGCATGCAGACATGAACTTACAATGTTGTTCTACTCTGAAAAGTGACTACATGGTAACCATACCCCTTATTAAAGTAGACTCCCTCTTTGATTTCAGGTAGAACTTCTCACTTGGTGAGAAACCTCTGATTTTTTCATTTTTTGTATGTGAGAACAAAACATGCTTCCAAGAGTGGTTGATGAACACACCAAAATAAATATAACAAGACAGACAATTGACTTCAGAAATAACCTTAAACTCTTACATGGTACACTTTGCATGCAACTGTGCAAAAATATGGCACAGGGCAGAAAGGCTAAAAAAGATTACTGTATTTTTCTGCATTTTTTCTGAAAGCAAATATCCAAAAGTCCTCCATTTCCAAATTTCAGGCTGACTTTGTAATATAGCAAAAAGTTTTTATCAGTAATCAAGGTCCACTTCATTTGGATGATGAAGAGGACACACGGAAGCCAACAAGGTTGTGTCAATTTTCAGAGTACAACTGTATATTCTGGCAGTTACACACTGATCTAGTACATGATTTTAACAAGGTATTAGGCTTAGTTGACACTGCCAAACAGTTCAAAATGGGTCAAAGTCAGTATTTAACAATTTCTGCTGACAGAGGCAATCCTCTGTACTGATCACAGCCTATTTTCTCAGAACTGAAAAAAGTCTTTTAACATTTATCAAATGTGAAACAAACAAAACTTTGAAGATTTTAAATTTTAGATAATGCCTTCCAAAATTTGGTTTAAGTATAGTTTTCAGCAATATGAAAACTATGGTGAGAGTACTTTGAAAAGAAAGAAAGAAAAAGATTTCCATGATAACCCCATTGTCAGATGTTCAGAACTTTCTCAAAAGCCTCCATTTGGGCTGAAACTTTCCATGCTTGGTCTCAGCCCAAAGGTGCACTTTGTAGACCTGAAAAAGGAAAAAAGGTAAGTAAAAAAAAATAAAACGTGCTGAAACATCCCCTTGCCCAGTTTTATTTCGGGTATTCAGCACTTAACCTTGAAGGGGATACTGTACTGCAAATGTAATATATTTTAATTATTTACCTTTGTTATACAAATTAGTCATATTTTTTTTCACGATAGGTGTATTATGGTAGGCATTTAAAAATTTTGTTTCCTGTTTTATTTGCACTAAGAGGTATAGGGGATTGTGCTGCCTATTGCAAGCATGGAACTGTGCATTGAACAATTACTGGAGCAACTGACAACTCAATCTTGAATTAAATCCAGTTCCACTGTATGATTTTAGCATCTAAATTAAATGACTGCAAATATTCACAGCAGAAAAGGAAAAACTATACCAGGTAACCTCGGGTTAGAGGCATTATCTTCTAAATATACTGTATACTGTGGTGGGGTTTCTTTAGATCCTTTATTTTTTTAAACTTTTTTTTAAAGAAAGGTTGAGCTCCCATGTTTTCTTACTAGCCAAAAAAAAAAAAAATCAAGAAATTATTTTCAGCATTCCTTAAAAAAATACATCTGATAACAGAGAGCCACCACTAACAATGCCTTTACTACTTCTTTGACAATTTTTTTTTGTCTCCTTCCATTAGTCTGGTGATAAATTAATGTCTTCCTGGCAAAGTAATTGGGCCATGAGGTTAACTGATTCAAAAATCACCTTTCAATACATTTTACATTGAGAGAGAGCACTGCTCACTTTTCTACTTTATCATGGCAAGGGGCATTAATGAAAGTCACTTCACTGTTAAACACATCATCTACAATGTCCTTAAAGCGGCAACACAGTGGAGGAGAAACAAAAATAATGCACCTTGCTTGTCATACTGTGGAAACATAATAGAAAAAGGACCAATAATTCTTACTGGGCTTCTACAAGGGAAGAAAAACCAGTTGTTGGCCCGATACTGCCAAAAGCTGAGTGCCCTCCACTGTCAAATCAATGAGCATCTGAACGTGCTCTTCACCATCAGGAATGGCCCCTCTTCATTACAAAACTGTGTAACAGCAAAGGTAATGTGACATCTCTTATGCAACATATATTTTACACATAGAAATACATACACACATACAAACAAAAAGTGTTTTTTTGGTTTTTGTTTTTGTTTTTTTTACCTAAATGCAAACTGGATGAGGATCCATGTGATGAAAGTGATGGCGGTGGCGTAAGTGAATGTCCTGGCGTTTGGCTTGGCAGAGGCATGCCTATTGGACTTGGAGAGGAGGAAAATCCCAGACTATTGTAAAATGGCTGCCCTATGGGTGCTAGGCTGCTACTAGATCTTTTGTACAAGTCAGAGCTAGTAGATAGAGAATCTCTCCTTGTGGCACTACTACTTGCAGAACTGCCAACTGAAGAAGAAATAAAAAGACCCTAATTACACAGTGTCAACTGAATAAAACCTATCCCCAACTACAGCTGGGCAACAACAGATGCGATCACAATAATTACAGCAATCGTTATGACAAAGACAATCACTGTGATAACCACACATGCTTTTAAGTAAAACTAAGTGGGTATAAACATACCACTGGCAAATAATTTCACCAATGTCCATGTCTTTCAACATTTCACACTAGACTTCTCACAGTAATATTGCAGTACTCTGTTTTAAATGCCTGACTTCAGGCTTTGGGACAAATATGGAATTTATAAGATTAGATTACACTGTCACTTTATTGGATAAATGATTCTAAAAATATTGCCGCTAAATTATTTGATAATTTTTTTTCCACCATAAATTATTAGTCAGACAGTGATGCTCATTTCAGGAAAAAGTCTAGAGGAAATTTGTTGTTGTTTAAGGGTTCACAAAATAATTTATATTGATGTTCAGCTGTTTCTGAACTTCCCTGTTTGTGAACCCCTCACCTGTAAGAAAAAAAATGACTACTTTAAATTCCCTATGAGAATTATGGCTCAAAGAAGTGTTTTGAAAAGATACTATAAAGAAGGAATAGGCCAAGAAAGAAGATGAGAAGCACAGCAGAGACAGGAAAATTAAGTGAGAAATTAAAAACGTGATTTTACTGCTATCAGTGTTTCTGAAAGTCAAATTAGACTAGAGGCTTTGGATAACAGTGTATTAGTGAAGGACTGGTTATCCTGCACAGCAGCGTTCAGCAGGGCGATGAGCAGTCTAGGACAAATTAGGAGAACAATAAAAAGCTTTTAGAAATGTTAAATTCTAGTATCTGCTGCATACTAGTGAAGTATTAAACCAGAGTCCCTGTTTTAAACATTGAACATTATTATAATCATGAATCAAACTAAGATTATGGATATTTTAACAACGAATATCTTTCTTAGCTGAATTTGGAAAATTGATTACTACTATTGACTATTTCAACTTAAAAAGGAAAGGTCACAATTTTTACTTCCATCACCTTTGTCCTTTTCAAGTACTTTCCTACTAAAGCTGGCAGCATGGAACAATATAAAGGTCGCCTGAAACTTTCCATTTTTAAGACACTAATTTGTTTTCTCATAACATGAACAACTTGCCTAATATTTTTCATGGCAGGAACTTGCCTGGATAAATTTTTTAATAGAACTTTTGTCTAAACACTGCCATTTCAGAAATACTGGCAAAGAAAGGTGCTTTATCTTTACCAAAATGATCTAGCTACCTCTTTAAGAAGTTGATGCTTTCATGCACTCAGACCAAATATGCCAGCAACAGGAGACCTTTATTTTCACACTCTTAGACTAGACTAAAAATCTTTGCAAAATCATAGTTCACCCAAGTTCAGCACGGATCTGCTACAGACTCATAGCTGAAAACTTAAACTCCTGACCATACACAGCTCGTCTGAGATGGTTGATTAAGGTTGTGCCTGCAATTGAACTTCAGTGTGTCATGTCAAAAACAGACAGTGAAACTGCTGTCCAAGATTCCACCTTGTGTTGGAAAGGCCCATGAGGCAATGAGGAAAGGAAGTTTTCTATTTCAAGTGGCAGGGAGACAAAAGCCAAACACAAGAAGTAGACTAGGGAGAGGGGAAAGAGAAAAAAGGAAACCAGAAGGAAGCGAGAAAGGTAAGACAAAGGAGCCAACAAAGAGACTGCAAGAAAAAGTGGCAAGCACTTTCAGTGGGACTGAGGATGAGAAGAAAGCAGATCTGAAGAAAAGTTAGGCTGCAGAAGGTGTATGTGACTGTGGGGCAAAAAGACTGAATAGTAAGCTGATGATGGGAACACCACACAGTACAAGTAGAAACAGAAACATACTTAGGAGGGAAGCAGGAGATAAATGTTGCCTGGAAACTGGGAAGGAAGACATACTAGAGGAGAAACCAGAAGGAAAAGATACTGGACTAACTAGGCAAGGAGACTGAGAATAAGAAACCAGAAGAGCAAATTAAGGCAACAGTTGAAAGAAGTCTCAAGCTCTGAGACCAGCTCTACAGGCTCTGGCTCAGTGAACCACATCAATGTTAATACAATACTACATGATGGACTGCCATTTTCCCATCTTTCAGCGTTTCTTATTCGGCTAAATTACTGCAGCTTAACAAGTTACCACAAAGCAGCCGAGCTGCATTTTCACACACAAAACAAGCAAAGCTCACAAAACACAGAAGATAAATTGCATTAGCTTACTCCTCTTCCCCCCTCACTATCTAATCCAATTCCTTTACAGCTGTTACAAGCCAGAAGGCGGCATCTGGAAAGCTGCCACAGTTGATCTAATTCTTGGCTACCTGTTAAGCTGCAGTGACTTATCATCGTGTACCTAAACCTTTAAAATGGAGTATGAATAACTTTATTATAAAAGAACAGAGACTGTGAGTACATACAGTCATTTATAAGGTATGTTTGCTGCTTTCAGCTGTTACTTTGTTCAGTCATTCAAGCTAGAACATGCTCACCTTCACATTTTTTGCAGCTATTTTTGCCCCCTGCAAAAACTGAAAACATAAGGGCAAAATGTGTTCTGCCATCTATCAGTCTTCATGGCTATATTTTAACTGAAATTCAACATTTTCAACACACTGATGGGAGTTACAAAGAAGCTGAAACCATGGCACAGAAAAAAATTAAACTTTTAATTTGCCTCAATATGCATGAATACCACTTGTTTAAGTGCTCATTTGTGAAACTCAATTCATATATACACACAGGCCAGAATTCTAAAAAAAATAAATAAATAATCAGGAAGCATTTTTTAAGTGGCTATTAGGGCAAGTACAATTTATACTTGGCAGAAGGGCACTTTCAATATACTTTTATTCTAATAATATGATGAAAAATATTTCAGGTTTAGATAGCACCTTTCATCAGCACTTCTCAAACTGCAAAAGCATAGGGTTCCTGCTTCCCTGTGCAAACTGCCATGCTAATTAAATCACCCTGGATACTGCTCCAAGATTTCAGCATGTGCTCTCTGTGCTGAGGGCTTTGGATAAAGCTCTGTAACTGACCTTTGCTACAAGAAAAAGGCTTAATCTCCTGTGCCAGAAAAAGCTATGCTGATTTTCTTAAGTAGAGACACAACTGAAATTTGCGTTCTATGGAGGTTCTTCAGATAATTCAGGATAAAAACTTTTATGACTTATATCTATTCTATCTAGAGACCTTAAATAGTTGCATGGTATTAAATATATATATTTATTATGACTATCTACCACTGTAATGAAACTGTCCCTAGAGTGAAACACAGCTGCTAAGGATTCACTGAAACCTTACAAATAGCTCTGGACAAGTTATATTATGTAATATTGGATAGCACAGTTTTGTAAATAAAATTTACTTGCTGTAAATTAAGGAAAAATTAAGAAAACCTACACTACTGAATAGCCTCAATTTATTTTTTTTTTTAATTGAACATGGCATGTTTCCGGTCTCTTCTTTAAAATCAGATACTGGACAGGATCAGTGTAAAAACCTGATTTTGGACTTCCTAACATTAGTTTTGTTAAAGTAAATAATTTTTCTGATTATTTTATGAAAATTAACACTGAGAAAAAAACTGTGTTGGTATGCAACATATTTGATGTCGCTAGTCACACTGTTACCAAACAACTACCATGACTTAACACTGCAGGGTGTGCTTTTCCTTCTGTTTTTTCTCCCCCATATATTAGGCCATTTTGTAATTTTATAAAAGTTGCTTTCTTTAGCACTAGTTTTCCTTAATTTTGCAAAGAATTGTTAGAATGCATAAAATTCCCCCAATTTCTACCCATTTTCAAGATATGCAAGATGAAACATGCTCCCCTGATTTCATTAAAATAATATTAGTAATAAGAAGCAATTCGGTGCTGTGAACTTTGAGATTAATAGCAAAAGGCGATTTCTTAAAAAATGTTTATCTTGCTTTACTAAAACTGAATTTGAAATATAACAAACCTACCTTGCATGTTTAAAAACTGTGAATATGAAATTTCTGCTTAAGAGCAGAAATGTGACAGAATGATTTTTTTAAAATATAAACAGGTTGGTAGTATTTAGGAGTATCTGTTGAAATAATTAAAGGCCCCAAACATGCACAACTGTATCCAAGATTAAACCTGCTAGAGCTAACAAGGACTATTCTTTGGTATTAGGTATTTTTGTTTTATAAATACTTTAAAAAAGTTATGGAAACAAGCACTTTGATATTAGATCAAATTTAGAAAGTCATAGGCTGTAAGAAAATTAGGAATTTTTCTGATAATAATTATTAAAACAAAAGACTGTATATCTACACTATCATCAATTGTTACTTTAACCATAGAATGAAGACCTTCTTGAAAACAAAAGCGGCTTACAGGAACAGTAACAAACTTCTGGGGCACAGTTCAGTGATCAGTATGGAAAAGTATTTTGGAGATTCCTGTGACTACAAGATATTGTTCAAAAATGCATCTTCTATACAGAACCCAAGTAAATCTTAAAAACTTCTTTTATTTCTCCCTCTAGTTTGCTTTAACCTTATATAATCTATTTTTGCATTCTTTTTAGAAATGTATGTATATATATGATGCCTGATACAGATACATTTTTTTGCTTAGCACAAAAGTCTCACAGAATGTCCTCACTATATTAACAACCTACCTGATGAGCCAAATCCACCAAGTGCAGAGCCGATAGCTGCTCCTAAAGAGCTGCTACTTCCAAAGCCAAGAGATGTGCTTCCTGGTTGGCCAGGACCATGTGAAAAAAGGGAACTGCTCTGGGAGTTATTGGTCAAAGAGTTACTGCCATAAAATGAATTGGATTGTAGGCTACTATTTGTTTGCTGTTGCTGTTGCTGTGGCTGGGCACCAAGGGGCCGAAATAGACCGTTCGTGGCTCCCGCGAGATTGTTTGCTGTTCCTCCAGCTGAAGCAGCTGCAGCTGTAAAACACACGTTTTCAATCACAATTACTCTCTTGAACATTTCTGACTGAAAATGGATTATTCAGAACTAAATTGTATTTTATTGAAGCCCTCTTAAAACAAGCAGAAATTCACATATTAAAGGACTAAGAGACTTAATAGTATTACACAATCTTAATTACTCAAAGGGTGAAGACAACACATGTTTTAGGCTAATCAAGGCTGCAGAACTGTTAATGTAATTGAGGGAACTTCCAGTGTAAACATGTAAGACATTATTGTTTACTAAACTTTTTATATCCAAAATTGCAGTGGCAGAATTGCAGCTAAGAGTCATTCAAAGACCTCTTCAGCTACTGTCAGAAGCAAGTTCTGCACAGAGAAAGAAGCCGATAGATTAACTTAAAATCTAATTTTCTGAACAGATTAAGTTAAGTTAATTAATCCAGGATTAATATTCTAGATTTTAATTTAACAAATGCAATAAATGGTTCAGTAAAGTAATACTAGATCTTACAACTGGTAAAAATGAAGGAAACTAGAGAGTTTTGATAAAACTAATTCTTCTCTTTTGCTTTCCATTCTATACATAGCTTTCTCCTTGCCACATTTTTCAGGAGAAAAGAAGTTTCATGAGAAAAGCATAGCAAGGTTCCAGGGCAGTCCATCTTCTGCCAGGCCGAAGCAATGAAATGATGCTACCTAGAGGACACCATTTAGGGGGACTGATGAGAAGTGCATGTTATAATGTATGGGGAGAGGAAGGAGAAAATGTTCCTATCTGACAAGTAACATTTGCAGAAACATGCCTGTGTATGTATGGGAAGAGGACTGTAAATTCCAATTAAAAATGGAAAATCCCATCTGTGAGAAAGAACAGAAGACAGAATAAAAAAGCAAGCATGCACAGTATATCCCTCATAACTAGAAAACTTCACAGATGCACAGAAAAACACGATGTCAAATATTAATCAACATTACTGTTAAGATTCAGTAGAGAAGTGAAAGAAACCTCTGTGCAGGATTAAATATTTACCTGCTTGTGCTGCTGCAGAACTGATGAGCACAGGAGTTGAGGCCACCAATCTGACCGGTGCGCCAAGGCCGGTTCTCGCTCCAGGGCCTACGACTAAGGCACCAGTCTGATCGTAATAGGCAGTGGGAGCCAGCACCTGGTAACCTGCACCACACAGGAGACAAGGATCAGTGCTGCACACAGGCTCACACAGCCAGCATTTCCTCTCTCCTTGAAATATTCTAACCACAAACTACCAACCAGCATTCCTGCCACAGTCTCTGAATATCAACTGGACATCAAAGCAAACGCAATAAAGATCATAAAATACTGGGATAAAATAAGATTTAGAAATGCTTCAAGCTATTTTTTACAACTAAAATAACTGCTAAAATTAGTAGTCTAAAGTTGAACTTACTGTCAAGGTTAAAGTTTCTAACACCATAGTGAGGAGGTACAGGTACAACACAACTGGCAGATTTGGACCATTATCAAATCAATTTCTTTCAGTAGTTTAAAATACTTTTGTACTCCTCTGCACATGGAGAAGCTCTTGAGATGACTACAATTAAAAGGCTAAGCTAAATGCAAGTCTGGCAATTCCACACATTACCTAACCACACTTCAAGTCCATCTGCAAAAAACACATTAGGAAAGGAATGCTGTGTGTGCAGGAGTACCTTGGACCAGCCAGTTTCACAGGAATAAAAAAGACTGTAATCCAAGCCTAACACTTAATTCAGTTGACAGTTAAGAACTGGAATTGATGAAGAAAGGGAGGAGGAGTTGAAAAAGAAGAAAAGCAAGCAGTTCGAAGGAATACAGGATACAATATATGAATGAAGAAAAGCAAAAGATCCAAAAGAAAGCCAAGCAAAAAAACCCCCTTTATTTAGAACTAGAGCAAGAGAATTAATTTTAAAGCTCTTGACACTTTATTGTGAAGTAGATGAATTGGAATAAAAATCCCTCAAAAATGGAAGACAAGCTAAGACAATCTAAGAAAGGGTGCTGATATTTAAAATACAACAATTTCTAGTTGTTAGGTAGAGTATTATTATGAAGCAATGAAATAAAACCCAATGGAATTTCAATATTCCTCCCATGTTCAAATATATACTAACAGTATTAAGAAAAAAGACAAGATTGCAAAAGTCACACATCTATTTTTGTACATGTAAGAACAAAGATTTTGCATTCTATTTTAGGTCAGCTGTTCCCATCAGTTGCCTTGTATGTTCAGAACTAGGTCTAGCAGATTTCTCTCTGAAATACATATGGACCTGAACATAACTGGACCTCTGATTTAAGGTGAGTACCACAATCACCAGCCTTCCAAGTCATATTTTCTCATCCTCAATTTCTAAAACATCTCTGATCTCCTCTGCCTAGATACAATCCAAAAAAAGAGGTGAAAACATCATCTGCCTTCTGGCCTGGTGGTTGCAGTGCTCTGCAGGGAAGATGGATACAAAGGTCCAAATTCTGACACACTAAGATAAGATAATATGAAGATATGAAGGAGACTCAGGCAGCACTGAACAGGACAGGAGCAATGAAAATCCAGATTTTTAGGTTCAATTCACAGTTCTGGAAGTGAATGCATTATACTGGTTATGAAAAATCATCATTGCTCTAATTCTAAACCTGTTTGTTCTCACTGCTCTCTACTCGCTTTGCATTCCAGGCACATCTACCTTCTCTTTCCCACCAACAGCACAAGAAGACAGTTGCCTTCCACATAATTTGTCTGAAAATTTGGCCAGTTAAAACCAACCAAAACACGTTCTTACACTTGAACTAGATGGAAATACTTTGCTAGAGGTGCCACTGCCTCTTCCACCTACAAAAATACGCTCTGCTCTACCCCTTCCACTACTAAGAAAAGTTGCTACATTCCCAAGGTAGGGAAAGGTGACAAAGAAAGGTTTCACTGTAGTTCTGCAGATAACACAAAATATGAGATTAGTGACACAGTACAAAAGCTCATTATAATAACACATGTTCCTGCACACATTAGCCATGTTAATTACTAGTACCTACATAATTTCTGCTTCTACTCATAGCAAGTTGAACTGATAACAACATGTTGGTTCTGCTGTTTGTTCCTGCTGCATCTTATAAAACCACTTTTTCAGAACCCAGAATTGGCTAATGCTCAGCAGTATTTACTCTGCCCACCTACTCTCTTCAAATGCACAAACCTATGGATAATGCTGTAACTGTTGAAGTATAACTGCATAAAACACCCACTGATTTTATGTTTACACCCTTCCACTCATCTGAAGCTAACAGCTTTTTATATGACTTCAAGCCCACAACGTAAACAAGCCTATTTTCCAATGGAAAATACCTGGAGGGGGGGCAGGGGAGATAACTTGCACTTTGCATAAATTAAATTTACTGAAATTAATACTAATGCATTATTATCTAATTAATATTAGATTTTCTAAAATAATTTACTCATATGACTGCTAAATTAAAAAGTTGAAGCAATTTGCCCTTGCTCTTTACATTACAAGATGACCAAGCCCTCTTGATACTTCCCTGACATTATATGAATTTGTGATCCACCCACAGACAGTACATTTAAAATAAGTCATGATAAGCTAGGTCAATAGCATCCAGATACTGCCACAGAAGGTTCAAGATATGAATGAGAACTGATGGGTTCATTTCTGTTTCCAATTTCTGGATTACATTCTGAACCAAAATAGGCCTCAGCTTTCTACTGAAATCTACCACAACAAAGCAACATAGGACTGGCTATTTGTGAAATTGCTAAAACCTTGCTAAGTGAATCTGCAGCCTCAAAGGTATAAAATTTTTTGCTTTGATATCAAAAATAAAATTTCAGAGAGACCATCCAAGATCAAATTAAGTAACTGAAGAAGAGCTCTCACAACAAACTTAAGAGTTTCTCCTTTCCTTTCCACTATTCCACAAATTGTGCCTCATCCCAGAAATCTGAGCACAAATCTAGAAACTTCCCCTGCCTTCTCTCTTATCAGAGATAAGGTGATGACTTGGCAGTTCTCTAATTCCCTCTTCCTGTTTCAGATTTTATTACCTTCCATCACATCATCATCTCTCCCTGTGGATGTGCCATTTCCCCTCAAAATTAACAATTATCAATCTTACTTCAGTGCCTTCATATTCAAGTTCTCTGTGGTGTTCCCATGCAGTGAGAAAACTAAAACATACTGTTTCCTAATCAGTTCCTAATCACACCTTTTATTTTAGAGTTCAACTGCTCTATCTATACTTACTGTCTCTGTATCAGCAGGGAATGTGAAAATAAACAATCTAGTTTAAAACTATGGTGTTTTGCTGAAATGATTTCTAAATGTCTCCAGAAACCAGACTCTGAAAAACTTTTTGATTCTTATCACACAAACCTTGAATATACCTACAGAATGAGAGGAAATGAAATCTGTTCTCTTGGCTCATGCAGCTCATCCTTAGTACTGCCCTTATCCATCCAGCAGTGCAACTTCCCTCAACTTGTCTCTGCACAGTTTAACAGCTGTGACACTCCTTACTGCCAACTCAATTATCTGCTCCTTTTAAAAATGCCATCCTCTACCCTCCCCAATTCTCTTTGTCCAAAACCTGAACCCATATAACCTTTTGCTTGTACTGAGGAAGATATGCTCAGCCTTATCTCTGCACATCCTCTCACAAATCAAATTCCGAACTTACTATCCAGGCAGTAACCCATTTATACTTTCTATAACCACTGTAACTTTGCCTACACTGTATATCTGACACAATGAAATCTGACTTCTATTTCATACTTCCCACTGCAATGTCACACTTCAAATTCCTCTAGGTAATAAAACCAAAAAATGCTATGCCAATGGACAGAAACTGTTGATTTTAATGCTTTTTACTTGGGTGTTTTTTCCCAGACTACTCACTTTACATGTCCACCTGCAAGCCAGATGCACCATGACAGCTTTACTGTGTGAGCTCCATAAAACCAAACTGTATCTGACCTAGCCAGGGCAGTCAGTGGAGCCTCTGGTGGGATTTGGCTGACCTGCTGTCAGACATCTATTTCTGGGTAAGCTGAGCAGCTCTGCAGTCTCTTTACAGCAACTGCACAAGGAAGATCTCCACTGACTCCTTAAGACAGCTGTAGTCTCAAGTAGACTTCTGACTTTGGATGATAAAGCCAAGTCCAGAACTTGCCTGTGATGAGCACTGGTTTTACTCATAAGCAGAATGTATACTAATTGCCCTATGAATTTGGGAATACCCTCTGATACTTTCTGCACACATACATTAAGGCAGAAACACTCTATTTTTTAAGAATCTTTGCTATTGAACGACTCACTCAATTAGGATAGGAAGAATTTAAAAAGGTATTGTATAACTTCAATGCAAAATACATTTCACATTAAGTGATTTTAAAAAAGAACCTTAAGTTTCACCTTTTATCAGCCTTCCAGTACCCAGAGGGGCCTACAGGAAGGCTGGAGACTTTTTCCAAGAGCATGAAGTGATAGAACAGGAGGGAATGGCTTCCAAATGAAAGAGTGCAGTTTTGCATGGGATATTAGAAACAAATTCTTTACTGTGAGGGTGGTGAGGCACTGGAACAGTTGCCCATAGAGGCTGTTGCCATCTCATCCCTGGCAGTGTTCAAAACCAGGGTGGATGGGGCTCTGAGAAACCTCGTCTAGTGGAAAGTTCCCTGTCCATGGCAAAGGGTTAGAACGAGATGATCTATAAGGGCCCTTCCAATCCAAACCATTCTATCCTTCTATGATTTCTGAAAGGAGACCTAACAGTACCATTATGTGAAAAAGTAACCTGGATTTCAGGCCCCTTCTCTATGCACACAGAATGAGATAGGTACCTTAAGTGACACAGGAATACATCTTTCTTAACAGCTAACAAAGAAACACCAGAAACATCAAATTTCAAAATAAGGTCTTCAAATAGTTGGGATAACATGAATTTCATCCAACACAAAGGCTGTGACAAGGAGAAAGCAGCTAAAATAATTTCAAGACAGCAGCATGGACAAGCTGAACAATATATTCTGATTTGCTAGTTCACAGTGAAGCAAACTACAAATATCCTTTCTGTAAAGAGTATTTAAAAGCTTGAAACTCAATTTGGACCTTCATATTCTTGTAAAACATCTTAGTCCATTGAAACATGAATTCCACACAAAATCTTGTTTATTACAGGTGTTGCTCAGTGGCTGCTATCTGGGATTCATTGAATCACATTTTGGTATCTAGGTATTATTTAGTCATCCAGATTCTATTTTACAGTAAGGTAATAGAAAAAGGCATCTCTGGAGCCAAACTCACTTTATCCTAAATCAGGAAACTAAAACAGAGGCAGACAAATCAAGAGTAGAAGTTCCTATTTCTCTTTGCTTATAAATGGAGCCAAAGCATCTCTCTCAAGAAGAGCTGAAGTAACAAGATTCCCACATATTTCATTTCCTCATTTTATATTCTTCTTAACCTAAAAAGAGGAATCACCAGCACTCCTGAGTCACTACAAATCCATCTGATGATGACTGAAAAATTGTCTTTATATTTTCAGCTCTATTCCCTGTAATAGTGTGGTTGGTAAAGCTTAAGTCAGTTGCACACAATTCCTATCATACAACAGTCTGAAATATATTCAGAAGAATAAAGTTCTTCTCTGGCCATCCAGGCTTGAAGCATCAGATGAGACAAAGCAGGAGTCTACAACAGAAACTGAATAAAAAGGCTCCTGCCCTCATGGAAAACCTTTTAGGACTTGTGGAAGAGGAAAAAAGTCTTCAAGTACCTTCAAAGGACAGGCTCTTGCACTACTGAGGTTATGTATCTGACCACTCAGTATTACTTTCAATCATCCATCTGGGCGGGGTTTACGGGTTTTAAGAACTGCTCTTAAAACAGCTACTACTCCAGATCCAAAGAACTAACAAGTAACCATAAAAAAAATGTACACCACACCCCCTCTCAAAACCAAAAGTTTTATAGCTAAGCCTTTGAGGCTTGTGCAAAGATGGCTTATAACATCTCTTACATGCCTTAGTGTTTGTACCCTTATTCACTGCTTCGGTGAGGTGCAGAAGTACCACCTGGCAGGTGGCAGGTACCAGGACTGTACTTTGCTGATTCCTCACTTTTAGGAGAAAGATGCTAAAAGCTGAAGATAACTACTGCATGAGAAGAAATTGCAGTCATAAAAGAAAACAGACAGGAAAAACACCATAGCCAGTCTGCTCTGCAGCTAGAATCAAAAATGTGCTAATGGGAGGCCAAGTGCACGATGCAGCCCCAGAGCACATAGCGAACAACTCTGGCTCCAGGCTGCAGAACATCTCACAGTGGTGTCGACCAAGGAGAGAACTTGCACAGGTCAAAGGAATGGATCAACATGATTTAACTCAACTATGCAAAAACCTTAACTTTCATACTGAGGAATGGCCAAGTATACTGAAACTGCTCTTGCTCAGGTAACTGTACCAAACACTTAGATATTGAACTTCAGCCTAACCACTCCACAACACACGAACCACTTCTCAGGAAGTCAGAAGCCATGAACACTAGAAGAATCTGAGGCTCCAACATTCGGAGTGTTTCCAAGCATTTTGTGATCTTCAGATATGATCAAGTAGTAATTTTTTAAAAATGTCTTAATTTTGGATTCTGAATTTTAGATATTATTATGCCCCCCCAAAAAGTTATTCTAGCAAAACGTAATACTTCCTGTTGCAGAGGAACCAGAGAACAAATGACTTTTAAGACAGCATGTAGTTGCTTCACTATATATGAAATTACCTTGCCAAAATCTTTATTTCTTATGCATACATTTACAACAGCAAACACAGAGAAAATGTTCCAAACAACAAATGCTAGAGGAGCTTCTTGCACTCTAAAACAACTGTGCCAGTATTTTAAACCAACTGAATAACACAAAACTATAAAACTCAATTCTAAGCAGCTTATTGTAAATGGAACAGCACTTTGTCAATCTGTTACCTAATAACACCAATATTCTTACTTTCTGTGAGTCTCTTAATCCACTGATAACATACATACCTGGCATGCCTGTAGCAAGACCCTGACCAAAAGCCAAAGCTGGATTTGCTGCTGCAGCTGCTGCAAGTGACTCTGCCTGCTGCCCTTGCTGCCCCTGGTTGGGAGTGAGCGGGCGCTGAGTTGCTCCAGCTCGCAGGACCTGGAAAAGGCCAACACAACACCCCTTCCTTAAAAGGTAAGGAAGCCAATCTATTATGTGCTAACAAAGGTCTAGAACAGTTGCTTTGAGTATCTGATGCCTCTCAGCCCTGATTTTCACTTTGGGAATCCTGCACCTCGTTGGTTTCCAGAATATACACATACAAAGAATAAAAGGTATACACCACTTTGTTGACCAATGTGACCATAAAATATCTGCCCTGCTTTGGACACCAGGACTCAGGTATGTTCCATCAATGGTAATGAGTTTACAGGAAGGCAGAAAATCTGTAAGAGTGATACATTTTACAACCTACATTATTTATTAACTGAACACCTGACCTTCCTTGATAAACACATTTGTTGACATTACTTCCAGGCAATTGAATGATGTAAATCTGAGTATTTCAGCACTTGTAGTAACTTGTCTAAATAATTAACACTCCACTGCCAACAGTGCTGTAAATAATGCACCCACTAAGTTTTAAACATTCACATAACACTCCATCACCATGCAACACAGGCAGATTTTATTATGTTCTGACAGCAAATCTCCGGGAATCTGACTGAAAAGCAATCTAAATCCTTGCAACTACTCTATTCCTCTTGGTTAAAATCAGCTTTTTCAGGTTCGAAATAAGGGAGAAATGCAACTCACAATATATTCCCACAAAGAACCGTATATGTTATTTGCATAAATCAGTATTAACTTTATAGAGAAAACAAAAAGAAACTGCAGAGACAATATATATTCAGTTACCAATGCAGGTCACTGATAAAAAAAAATCACTAGAAAGAAATATCCACTTGAACATAAAAACAGTGATGAAACCTCTGGAATTAAAGGTATTTCAGACTTCTTAAGTTACATATTTAAGAATTGCATTGAAATTAAACATACTGCTGGTAAAAAATTTGAAAGGCTTGCATTCATTCCAGTGTAAAGTTATTGTAAAATTTGGGGTTTTCCTTTGTCAAAATTGCCATTCATTTATACTGAAAACTCATACAATAGTTTAAAAATGTATCCAGAGTAATAACAGAAACTTAGCATTTTTCAAGAAATACTTAAAGAAACTGAGTTTTCAACAGATTCTTGTAACAATTGCTTAGTCTTGCTTCACCAAGACAAAAACACCATATGGCACATGGTGATGCTGCAATACAATTAATGTCACAGAAAAATAAGCTGGGCAATCCTTCCTTCCTGTGAAGCAACAAAACTACTGGTAACACCTTTATTTCCCTACTTTTCAAAGGGACAGAAAAATGTGTAACATTCAATCTTCCAACTAATTCATGAAAACACAGATCTGTTTTTCCCCAAGCTTAAAAGAAACAATATCCTCCTAGAATTACCAGAATGTATCTTTTCATCCCCTTATGTCAGTTTTCTACATTAAACTTTACATTAATTTACTACACAGGAAGCATCACCTACACACATAACAGCAACTGGAAGAAAGGAACCATTTTAAACGCTTATTGTTTTAAGAAACAAGACTGTAAAATAACTTTAACATGGTGCGAGACAGTGACAATGAATACGGAAATTGAGAGTTTTTAACATTCATTTATTATACAATAAAATGCAACATCTGAATGATGTACAATTTTCCAGCAGCTGACCCTTACACACTGGGATGTTAAGGTAAGGCAGCTCTGCTTTTCATGCTGAACATACCGGTTGCTGTCCCTGCTGTGCCTGGGAAGCTGCTTGCTGATTTGCTGTGGTATTTGCTGCTGCAGCTTGCTGCTGGAATAAATTGGCTGGATACACCCCCCATGGAACACCATAATACTGAGGTGGAACCACAGCAGGACCTAAAACCAGAAAGCATGATTATTCCATCTAGTGCAACTGCTTAAAATACTGTTTGTAGCATCCCTCACTGATCCATCTTCTCAGATACAGAAGAGAAATCAGTATTAAAAAGAAAAAAATCCCACATTAGCTAAAATGACACATGAATACAAATGAGTTAATTTTAAAAATTCACACCAAGCCATATCTTTATGAAAAAATGAATACCCTTGTGAGACTCAGATGACAAAGAAAAACCTTAAAGCATTCAGTCTGTGTACCAAAGAACATTCAAAAACAGTTTTCATGGTTGGAAGAAAAGATCATTTCAGAACATCACAGTATGAACAAAATTTATCCTCCTGATAGTGATGTACTGAGACTTTGATAATCTATGATTCCTCCCTTCTGTATGATGGCCTTGCTTAGAAACACTATTGACTGTGCCTCCCCTGCATATACATGATGCTCTTCAAAGTGGGCACACTTAACTCTTCCAGTCTATTGCTGAGGAACCTGTAGAAGAATAATCTCTCCGTATCATGGGACTGTACATATAAACCATTATGTATACATGTCTTTTAGTTTTTTCTACTGCCTTCCCTGTGAAACACCATGTGGAAACAAAGGAGTGTGTTTTTTTTTTTTTTTTAATGTTATGCACACGTCTGAGCACTAGCTAGGACTTGAATACTCAGTCATGGTGTTTCACAGTGACATCTAGTAACTTAAGAGATCTTCCTATGCTTCTCTGTTGTCTGGGCCTTTTAGCATGCTGGAGACCATCTTTATTCTCATGCCTACTGAGAATGAGAAAAGCTAGAATTAGAAAATTAATGCACTGAGTAAAAATATACAAGGAAAGGCTAGCTGTCACATCTTTTGAAAATAATGGAAAGGCTAGCTGCCACATCTTTTGAAAATAATACATACTGCCAAAGTCAGATTCACCTTATTAAGGATAAACACTTTTAGAACAGAAAAAAAGCCCTAAATTTTGTATATGAAAGTCCGTGGCAAGAGAAATTTGGAATCCATAGAAAGAATTTCAGTTTGTTATATATGTAGTAAGAATTTTCAAAATGGCAGTATTCATTTTTTTACAAGTCTCTCCTTCCCAGAACTACATTTGCAGAGAATAAACAGGACAGATTTCAATTTTTTTTCTCTTTGTTTGGTTGCATTATCAAGACAGACACTTGCAGTGTTCAGTTACCTGCCAGGGTAGCTGCTGCAGCTAATCCAGCTGCGGTGTACGGGTCAGTCCCTGGAGGAGCAGCGCTGATAATGTAGGGGTTTGGCACAAAAGCAGCTGGGGCCAAGCCTGCAGAGAACACGCCTGCTGCAGTAACAAACAGAGCTTCATTACAGCCAACATTCTTAGCAAGCATCATCATATTCACACCACCCAAATCACACAGCCTATCTGTTAAAATCAGAACTGCTTGTACTTTGGAAGCTCTTAAGACCAGGTACGTAAGTACAGAAATCAACACTTCTATGTCTTCTCATCAGTCCTTTCTTACTAATCCCAAAGGCTAACAGCTTTGTTTTGTTTTGTAAGACTCCAAGGAGCTTTACCTCATTTGTGTCTATCCATCCTTACACAGAAGGGATTATTCAAAGTGGAATTTATCTTGCCCAACTTTAACTATCTGAAAGTTAAACTAATCTTGCAAGGAAATCTGTAGCAGACAAGTCATCTAGTGTGTGAAGTGAATCAGCCAGATGAAATAAACCACCTGCTAGAGACAAAAATCTCTCTTCACTGACAATTAGGAAAACATTTAACCAGATAGTTTAAGTCAGATACCTAGCTTTTAAACAGCCAGATATGACATGCTAATCTTACTTCCCAAGAATCCTAATTTGATATAGGAATTGCAATGGAATTCCAACTGCAGAACTGACAGTTGCAGAGACAATTGCAGAAACTCAGCAAACAAAGCATCACTACCCAGAGCTTCCCCAGTCAGTCGGGTTCATGTACTTTATCCAACAGTTGCAGCAAGCAAGGCACATCAAACTATGTCACTCCTTCCAAATTTTTCTTGATAAATTTCTATTAATATGCACATGAGAAGAGGCTGCATTTTAAAGAGAAAAACTTCAGCTGACTACTCAGTCAGCACTTCATACAAAGTAGAGGCTTCTCCAAAGTTTAGAAGCCAAAGACAGGACCTGTAGACTCACACAAACATCTCAATCTGCTATGCTTTCAGCTCTCAGCCTGTATTTGTGAAGAACTGCCACTTTTCAATCCCAGCTATAGGCTGCTGATCCCAGTCTAAGGAGACCTCACAATCTACCTAAACAACAAGCTGGTGGGAAAACTTATTTGCAGGAGAGCATGGACACAAGCCATTGGAGATAGTTCCTACTTCTGCCTGCCCATCTGATCCTGAGAATCCTTTTTTTCTCAGAGGAAAGCCCAGTGGAGAGGGTAGAAATCTTTACACCCCAACTACCTCCCTTCCTTAAACAAGGAATTGCTTCCATGTGTGTTCCAACCTCCCTCCCCTAAACACCAACAGCTTCTCCACAGTGGAACATAAAATTGCTGTCACTGAAATGAAGGCTCCTTGTTGAGTTGCAGCACTTGAAGAACTTGGTGTATTTAACTAACTCACTGAACTAAAGGGACTGAAAAAATGCCTGCTAAAGAATTAGCTCATTAGGGTACCTGCAAGAAGAAAGAGCTGTTTAAATGGTGCCATTAACAAGGAAAAATTAAAACTTAATCAACACAACAATATGATTTCAAAATTCTACTGTGCAATGGTTTTTAACTGGATTACTAAAAATATTAAACTGCAATAGAATCTTAGAATTGCTTACTGGAGTTTAGTATATAAAGCTAGTGTTTCTATTACTGCTTATAGCAGTAAGCATTTTTAACTTTTACTCCCACCAACACTGAACTGTTATGCTACAGAAGCAAATATACAAGTTTTATTTCTTTATATACAACTGTCCAAAGGGGGAGATTTACAACAGAAAACATCCACTAAGGACAGTACAGTCAATAGGCAGTCATTCTGAGCAGTTTTCATGAGAACCATTGCAACGGGCCAAGTGATCAGTATCTATTTGAATGAGAAGTGAGACTGGGTAAATTGAAAGGAGTCTGTCAAAACAACACACCCGCTTTTGCCAGGGACACTTGCTGCATTGTGCAGAAACCTCACCTATGTGTGGCTGCTGAGCTGCAGCCAGTGCATATTGCTGCTGCTGGGCTGCTGTCAACTGCTGAACAGTCAGAGCATTAGTCCTCTGGAAAAGCTATTGGGAAGAAAAAAAAAGAAAAAAATATGCATTTCAGTTGTCCAAAGTCAGGGCTATAATATACTTGGATTTGCTTATGGGAAAAAAAAAAAAAGTCAAACCAAGCTTCCGTAATAGCAAGTTACTAAACTAGAAAATTATGCAATAATATTCTGCTAGACTAATTATGCAGTTATTTGCGCTTTACTAAGTCACAGACAAAATAATATTCAATGCACTGCATGTTGAAATGACGGATTTTCAAGAGGACAATCAACAACTTAGAGGATCAATTTTCCACAGGCCATTACTAACCTGCTGCTGAGAATTGTAGTCAAAAAGTCCTACAGTAGCTCCTGAAGAGTCCATTTGTACCTGATTGCCAGGATAGTCAAACTGTAGAGAATCCAGACCAACTTGTTCCATGGCATCTAGATTCTGATTTTCTGGATTTGAAAATTCTTCTACCAGAGGCTTGTGGGCTGTAGGATTGGGAAGTGGACCTAATCCTTCTGTGGTGCTGGGATTGGGGCCCAGGCGTTCAGCTACTTCTGTTGGGGAGGCTTGTCGACTTCCAGGGGTACGACTGTTCAGAAGGAATTTAAGACAGACTCTTCAGTCTTAAATAAAGCTGTCCATGGACAGAGAACAGTATTTCTACTTTCAAAGCAGCTCTGAACTCAACAGACTTTACAAAGGGAAGTGACAGACTAATTTTATCATTTTCAACCAGCATGCACTGATGGCTCAAGATAAAGGATGCATTTAACTCTAAAGCATAATTTTATTTGGTTTTTTGGTAAGTTTAAGATTGACTACAGAGCTCTTCAAATAATTTGTGAGAAAAATAAACTGATTTGTGAGGCTGTTTTGAGTCAAAGGGAGTGAACTGTGGTCACCTGCGAATTTTGGGATGTCTCTTTATTGTATTTTGGTAGTGATGTGAAAGGTACTGCAGAGAAATTTAAAAAAAAGAAATGGCTAAGGGCATTTCATGCCAAAGAACAGAAAGACACAGCAAAATTTCAACTGGAAAAGACAAACATACAATACAGTAACCATTTTTCACATCTGAAAAGCAAGCAATATATTTTTACCTTGAGTAAAATGAACTAATAATCACTTAATTTAGCATATGACTAAAACATTTCATTTCCTACACAACTCATTTAATAGAGTATACTACAGTGATGACAGGTGGGGGAAAAGGGTTCCTAATATAACCCTGAATAGAATATACAGTATTCTATTCTATCTTGTATCAAAGATACAGTATTATATATAAAAGCTGAATTGCTTTCTCTTCTGACTGGCAGTCTACAGGGGACTTTTTGTACACCTATAAACATCTATAGGCAAACTGATGAGGTGAGATGTCAACAGAGTAACATCCTAAAGAGATTCCCAACACTATTTGGTTAGATTTAGGACACCTTGAGTGGTATCCCACCTTCTGTGGGAGGCCATATTGTTTAGACTATCAATTTTTACAGGCAAAAATCTAAGTTAACTTCTAAGAAAGAGTTGTGTGAGAAAATCTATGATCCACTAACATTATTGTGTTGGCAGAACTTTATGATTATATATTGTTTCTCAGGAATTGCAGAACTTCAAGTTTAGCTGGCTTTACTTGTGAAAACCGGGCTCAAAAACCAAATGCCATCTTGCAGGAAGAACCTATGTTTATTCCAGCAGTACAGTGCCAGACCAGTCTGCTGTACTGCTAATTCTAGGTCAGAGACACAGCCTCAGTACTACCTGTTCTGCTTCCTCTTCAGGGCTCCAGAGCCAAAGTATCTGTTCCTCACTGAAGCCCATGACTAATGCAAAGAAATGTACTAGCACTTATGTAATGGCTGATAACAATACTTAAGTCTGTACAGCTAGAAATCAGCCTTTTAGGGAGTTTATTGCAGCAACATGGTATGATTTCTTACTCTGGACAAAATATGTCAAAGAAAGGAAGAGGTTTTTGACAAGAGGTTTTTTTTAATGTAAAAAGCAACCCCATGAGGATTGCATATAACATGCTGGCTTACCATCTAAGTATCCTAGCAAGCAACCATGTCTTGCTGAAAACTTGAGTTTAAAGCCATTTAATATTCCCTATTTTTCCCAAGTGAAATACAGCATAAACAAAGTGAAGAACAAAAGGAAAAAAGGCAGTTATTTCAGTACATACTTTGTTTAAAAATGCTACAAGTACAATAAAAATACAATGAGGAGGACAGGATGAAGTTTCTTTGTTAATACTTATGGTTAGCTAATACAGGTTGCTCCTTACATTGGTGCTGTTCTGTTGCTATAGTTAAAGTTGTGTCAATACTTCAATTATAAAGCTCAGTTTGGAGGGCTCTATACCACCACTTTATATGGCCCATTTCATTTAGATGGCCTTTTTTTTTTTATTTTTCTGAGAGGTTTACTGGCTTTGGATGCTTTTTTGCATTTGTGTATTTTTCAATAACTTCTCTCTTTAAATAATACAGAAGGTACTTCACAAACGCCTATTTCAAAATTGAAATAGATACTGGTGAAGAAAAGCAGGACAGAAGTTATTCTGCATTTGCTATGGGTAACAATGAAGGTAACTTTGTTTATTGTGTATATTGCAGCACACAACTGAAAGGAGACAATGTGAGCTCTCTGGTATGCTTGGAATTGTATTATTTTCAATGATACATCTTGAAAAACAAACCTCAAGAATCCCTCTTTAGCCTCAGGTAAATGCATTTTTAAAGGGTAGGAAATACTTATGTATGGGATTCAAGCATGCATTTTATTATACTTGCTCAGTAATGAACTAATGAAACCACAACTATCTGGTCATGTTTATCACATTAATATAAATTTATGAGCAGCACTCTAGTTCTCTATCTTTTTAATTCTTCTGTATGACATTTACAAATGCACCACAGTCATTCAAGAAAGAAGGATCAGCCCTTAAAAAGTACTCAATTTAAAATGCAGTTTAGTGTTAGAAAAAAAACCAGACTGGCTGTGCTGTCATGTAAAAGTTGACTGTTCAAAAGCTTGAGCTTAGCCCAATCTATTTTTCCCTAAAAAAACAACGAAACCGCAACACCATTCCATGGGTGACATTTAATTATATGAATAGGAAAATAGATTGCTCCACCTTTGTCAAAGATATGGCTTCTATAAAGACTTATGGGGAAAGGATTAGTTGTGTTAGGCTGTGGTATCCACTAGCAAAATCAGAAGGAAAATTAAAATTCTGTAGGACTTACTCTCTACAACACTCAGATGCAAAAGAGCATTAAAAAGAAGCAGAGAGAGAAAGAAATTTAGTTTGACATTAAAAGGGTTAAAGTTTTCATCCCTCTTTAATGCACCACATTCAGAAGGTACCCATTTACTTTTAATAGTTACTATGTTAAGATGAATTTGTCTCATGAGAAGTGACACACACATTAATGACATCCTAAGAAACATGTGGCACGGTGGGAAAGGGAGGACTTGAGAGGGGAAGAATCAGTCTGCAGCTGGGTAATGTTTAAAGCTGACACACAAACCAGAACTGTAATAATGCCCTTAAGAGACATGCTTGTCTTCTTGAGAAACAGTTAAAAGCTTACTTAAAATCTTTGCAATCGGCATCCATTCCATTTGGCAAACCTCTGCCATTTATTTTAGTAACATCCTCATCATCTCCTTGTTTAAGATCTCTGTTTTTGTCCTCCTCAAATGGAGAAGCCTTGCCTTTCTGATCTCCTTTCTCAGGTCCATCTGTTTCAGCATCTCTAGTGCCCTGAGGAAAAAGAATCTGTTTGATTCTGAATATTGAACAGAACACAATAGGAGCACCACAAGGTGACCTAATTCTACACTACAGTGCACGTAAACAACACAAACAGTTTGTTGTCAATGAAATTGCATTTGGTGGGTCACTTGATCATCAAGTTTCAACCACATGCAATTAATAACTGCCAAAATGTGAAAAGGAATGCCAAGATTTATAATGGAAGAGCTAACTCAACCTTAACTATAGCGGTGCTGTTAAAGCAGTAACACTTTGAATTAGAGAAAAGTTTATATTATACAATTAAAACATCCAGTTACAAAACAAACCCACATGAAAACATAGAAGATCTAGAATAAAGCTCATCACACATCATAAATTAAGCAATTTGCAGTCTTGCCCCTACCTTTAAATAAGGTTTTTAGGAAAGCACTTTAAGACAGCTATTTAGTTAAAATTCCCAAACCACTTCCCTCTTCTGCCCCCTCCAACCAAGGAAGACAGACAGATAGCAACTACTTCCTTCTAAAGAGTTAAAAATTAAAAACAGACAAAGAGAACTGAAAATATAACCATGTAACAAAGACCATAGCAAGTAACCAGGCAAGCTTAACACACTGTATTACTTACAAAAGCTCCTTTCCTAAACCGGGAATCCAATTTATCAGCTGGAGAGGAACTTAACACATATTCTACCATGCTCACTCCAAGGCCACCACTTTCTGATCGTGGAGACAATACAGCATTTACTTCACTGTTTCCATGAAAACCCTGTCCAGGCTTTCTCTGTACCATAATAGGCTGGGACATAGAATGGTCTGTTAAAAACAAACAAATAAATAAAACTATAGTATTTTTTAAAATACAGCTTGTAATGTTTCTGCATTTCATCATAACAGAAATATTAAAACAAAACATTAAAAAAAAATTCCAAATCAAACTTTCAAAAAGTGCTATTGAAATACAATCACCATGCAGTTTACATTTTCACAACTAAAATGAAAGGAAAATAAAATTTAAGATTCAGTTACAAAATTTGTTTTGAATACCATTCAGTAATCATGACTGATTTTCAGTACATGTACAACAATCACTTACGAGGAGTTCCCCATGCAGTCTCTCTCCACTCGTCACCAAGGAATATCCCTTTTTGTCCATCTTTTGCTGAATCATCAGGTTCCCAAAACTTTTTGGCAGGTAAAAGCTGTTAAAAAAGAAGATTATTGTTTTACTGAAATATGCTTATAGATGGGCAAAAATAGCAAGAGGATATTAAGAGGATATGCAAGTAATTAGTTTTACATCGTGGAATCACAGAATGGTTTGGGTTGGGAGGGATCTTAAAGATCATCTAATTCCAACTTCCTTGCCATGGGCAGGATTGCCACTTACTGAAGCAGGTTACTCAGGGCCTCATCTGACCTGGTCTTGAACACTTCCATGGATAGGGCAGCCAGAGCTTCTCTGTGCAGCCTGTTGCAGTGCTTCACCACCCACAAAGTAAAGAATTACTTCCTTATATCTAATCAAAAATCTCTCTTCTTTTAATTTAAAACCACTTTCCCTCATTCTACCCCTATCTGCCCTTGTAAAAATTTGCTCTGCCTCTTTTTTTGTAAAAAAGGAATTGCTAAAGTAACTCCAACAGTATTGAAATTCTGAAGTTATGAGGAAGAAATACAGAATATAGAAGCAGCTGTGAAAAAAGCAAATCAAATTAATCCCTGTGTTAAGTCAAGATAGTCTTCTCAGAAGCTTTAACTAACAGTGCCTTCCTGCCAAAGACTCAGAAGTTTGGCTGTTAATCAATACTGTGATAACCAGAAAGAGCTGCAGTTCATTGTGAAGTTCTCTTCCCTTGGAAATGCATCATGTTCCAAATTTTAGAAAGTGACTAATGCATATGGTAGCAAGTCAGCTCCTTAAGACCATAGGGCTGTTAAAAATCTGTGACATTCATATGTGAAGTTCCACATACCAACACTGTTATTTAGATGTATGGTTTTTTTCATTCCTACTTGTAAAACAGAAAGTGTCATGTTAGATCAGTATCACTTCTTGTACTGTCTTCAACAGCAGAAACACTTAGTGTGACATGACAGAAGCACCACACAAACAAGAATTCCTCAAATACTAGCATCCTTTTTGCTCTGATTTTACTAGTTTATTCCTGTACCTTTTCCCATCAGAAACAGTACAACTGCCAAAACCTACATGTCATATTTTCCTTACGCGTAACTAAAAAACTGTATTCTTAGACAGGATAGGTACTTTACAAGGTACATCAACAGAAAGGAAAGTGAAAACAACTTGCAATATATAGGGAAGAAGAAACCTGCACATTCCATCAGATTCTGCATAATGTAATGCTGCACTCAGAATTTTAAATTTTGTGAAATTAAAAAAAACCAAACGTAATCAGATGAAGCTGTCTGCAATAAATGCGTTCATTCTGGAAATTTGCTTCTTCTGTAACTTAAGTGACTAAAAACTCTTCTGAACTTCACAGCTGGTTAGGTATGAGCCTTGATGAATCTAGTAACAGGAGTCAGTATATAATATAGATATTTCTTAGTATGACACTGAAAGCGCTTGTGAAAACAGCCTCAAAAGGAGGTGGGTAAGATTGCCACTTGCAGCCCCCAGCACTAACAGTGCAGCAGAGGTGACAAGAGCTCCTCTGGACAAATTGAGGATTGCTGGTTTTCTGTGCTGCCCAGAGCTCTCAACAGAAATGAAGGTGTCTGACTGGTTAAACTCAAATCCCTGGGTTCCTTCCAGAAATTCATTAACAGAGAAGGATTCAGGTTGGAAGATGATCAACAGCCAAAGCTCAATAAAACCACAGGAGAATGTTATGCTTGCAGGAAGTGCTGTACCTTTGTGATCTGCCCTGACAGAGATGCCCACTCCCAAATGCATTGGAGAATCACCACCAGGTGTCAACCAAACAATTTGTGAGCAGCAGGATATAAGTTTACCTCAAATGTAAGGGCTGCAGTTAGCCATCTGAAGGCAGAGAAATAGATTAATGGAACCTTACAGCTGTTTTTCAGCTAAAAGCAGAAGATTACAAAATCCAGATCAGCCTATGGAATATACACATCTTTTTTAGCATTCTATTTGTAACAGGCTTGCAATACTGCTTAATTTTCATTTTGTAGGAGAGTGGTAGAACAGGAAGCAAGCATTTAATGTTATCTACAAAATCTTGCTTTTGGGAATCATGTTCTATTTTAAATGCTGTCTAAGCCAATTTCAAATATGTGTCCAGCTGAGAGCTTTGAAACACCTAAGTGAAGGTGTCACCACCTCACACAACCCTGTCCGAATAAAACAGATCTAGTAATATCTCAAGTGCCATAAAATGAGAATTACCTGAACTATGCTCACCCAGAAATTAGTAAATTCTACTATCAGACAGGTATGTTCAGACAACTCAGTGTTAAGAAATAAGCAAATTTAGAGCAGAACACACTGCAATACTGGTTTGATATAAAAACTCACTGATGTGATTTGTATGAGAGGGAAAACTGTCCCCTGGGAGAAAGAAGCAGTAACACTCACTGCAAAAGTACAAGTTGTTGGTGGGGGGGATTTTGCTGCTGTTGTTGTTTGTGTGGGCTTTTTAAGGTTTCTTTTGGGTTTTTTGAGGTTTGCCTTTTTTTTTTAAACTACTTACGCTCAAATTTCAAACAGACAAATTCAACTGCTTTCAGTCGTAGTTTGGTAGACAAAGAATATAAAGTATCTTTAACACAAAACATAATGCATGATCCATACTGAGAGGCTAAATTTAAACTATGAAGATTAAACAGATTTACTGAAATGATTTTCACAAACTTTCTATACAACAAAGTCCCTCAAATATTTAAATAAACGCAATTTTACAAAGTTAACAATACTGCGACTCCCTGAGAGCCACTGATTTACATTTATTATTTATTTTGACAGATGGGTATGACATGCACAATGCTCTTTTTAAGTGAAGGTATTAGCTCTTGAATTGTCAAATAAACAACCCTATCAGTTGTCAATTCTTTTAATTGTGGAAGTCAAATAAAATAAGTACTTTTCAGAAAAATGAAACAGACAGGAAAAACAATGTGTTTGATTAGTTCTACCAAAAAAGACTTCATCTAGAAGTCATCTCAAATCAATACAGATAGTTAAAATCATTGTGCTTTACTCTGCTAGCACGTGTTTTCCTCAACATTTCCTGCATTTAGTGTAATAAAACACAAACTTTACAAAGATACATCCAATTATAAGTAAAAATAATGGAGTAGGTTGTAGTATTTGTTACTACTACTACTCTCCCAAAAGTACACTAAATGTGTCCTTTTCAGTACCAGCACTGATCCCTGTTAGGTGCTTGCCAGACAAAGCCCAACAAAGCCCTTTACTACACACAAATAATAACAAGCAGTTATGCTAACGCTGTCTCTTAACCAGCTCTCTGACATGAAACTGCACAGTGTCCATTACTGACTCTCGAATGATCTTAAAATTATTTTTTAAAATTATCTTTAAGATCTTTATCAATTCCTACAGAGCTCAAAGAACATCTCAGCTGAACTTCTCTAAAAGAAGTTTTGACACTGGAAATGAATACTTTGTTCCTTAAATGAACTCTGTGTGCTTTGATCCTGTAAGTTAAACCAACAGACATTATCAAAAGAAGATTTAGTTTTCTGTGCTGTTTGGCACTAAGTTTAGTGTGACCCACTACAGCCACACAAAAGTCCTGCAGACCATTCTGGCTTGCCCTGATACAGCAAACAGATGCCCAGAGAGAAACAACACCATGTGTTCTTATTTCTTCAGAATATGAAGTGACCTTACAGGTCACCATAGATTTTGGGAGCTGGAGCCAGAAGCATCATCTGTGAATAATAAATGTAACAATTTACCCAAGCTAAAATTGTGAAACACATTTAGAGAAAGATGTCTGCAACAGATTTAACAGCTAGGTATCGATACCCAGTTGCGAAGAAAAGTATCAGTAAGGATTAGAATTATGAAAAAAAAATTAATTTCAGTTCAGAGAAAAATCCTGGCAGACAGAGAAAACAAGGAACATAATTTCCCAATAGCTAGAAACAGTTCACTTGACTTGACCTCTCTCTGACACCTTTCAAAGCATATAGAGGAGAGCATGTAGGAGCCTCCACCAATTCCAGCTTACTTTATAAGGACGTTTCCTTTAATATTCTAGAAGGCTATAATCAAAAGGAAGAATAAAACAGCCATGGAATGTATCCCAGAGCTACTTTACTGTTGTGCAATACATCAAGAAAATTACTGAGTAAGTCAACCTAGCTATGTGAACCTGTATTACCTCAAGATACCTGGAAGACACCATTGAAACAAAAGACAAAATAACCTGGTGAGTGCAGGGTCACAATTTAGTATCAATTTCTGATGCTGCAGTACTGTACCAAAACTCTGACTCTTTGTGTGCAGTTTTTTTAAACATCTTTATAGATCCACTGAATGCCATGAAAACAAACCAACAGAATCCTAATCATGCAGAAATACCTCCCTCCATCTGAGATAACCTAAAATAAAGACTGGCATGAACAGTCATATATATTGTAATTAATTCCCAGGTATTTGTGCCATCCTTCACTCTCACTTTTTACAGCTTTCAATTTTTTTACAGTACTTTGTGGGTGTCAAAAGACCAAATACCACCATGAATTTCACCCATCCACTCTATCACACTGTTGGTACTATCACAGATACTTCACTAACACTTTTACTTTTCAAAAGGAGCTTTAAGAACTGGGAGGGGAGCAGTGTGGCTACTCAGCTTTCTAAAGAACAGGGCTCCATCTATTATTTTTTTCAAATGGGGGATGGTGCAAAGACAACTCTGGATGAAGCAAAAATTGCTGAAAAGCCAAGTGATAGCTTGAATGCTTCATTAAAATAACGAAAATCAAGCAGGAATGCCCATGTGTCAGCTCAGAAACACTTAGCAACTAGAGCACAGCATTTATTTTTCATCAGTAATTATGGCTTCCATAAAGACTCCTACCATCATTTTAAGAAAGTTAGGCTGCGGTATTGTCACTGGTTCAACCATCAATTGAATTAGGTAAATACCCAGCAAGACTAAAGGATCCACACTTGAAATCTTAGTTCAACATGAGTTTCTTTACCAGGTTCCTGTCAGGGCAAATAATTCTAATACTTGTCAATTACCTTCTAAACAGTTCAGAGAACTGCTCTTGAAGGAGCCAAGTCATCCTGCATGTTCTGAAATTCCTTACCCCAAACTTAAAGTACACTGACTTAAAAAAACCCAAACAAATCAAATCAGTCAAAAGAAATATTCCTTCTTCCCTCCAGCTAAATTACATAACAGCACTCTTCAGCCTAGTTAAAATCTTTCAAGAAGTAATTACCAGTGAAAAAATAGTAAATTACCACACATTTCTGCTGGGTATGCCAGTTCATTTTTCTGGAGCCAAATCTATTTTCCAAATCCCAGTTTCCCTGGCTTCTCAGGAGTAGCAAGTTCCACTAGCTTAGATATAGTGAGACTGAAAACATGCCTCCTTTCATAGAATTGTACACTCTTACAAAAACTAACCCTTTCAGTCTTTCAGTTCCCTAGAACTATCACTCATCTAAGAAGAATGACATAGAACAGCAGAACCAGTCAATAACAATCCCAACATTCTTTTAATGTAATTAGTTTCCCTTCACCTAAGACAGAAACGATTAACTTGTTCTTAAGACAAGCTCTTTGCTTCACGTTGTATTATTTAGACTTCTTAAACTGTACCAACAATTCCAAACCACTAACTGGATTTTCAGCCCTCAGTAATTACCTCTCCCATTCCCCGAGATTCTAGGGCAAGAGCTTGAAACTCATGATTCATCTCATCCACAGATCGAACCTGCAGAGGAAAAACCAAAAGAAAAATCCATTAGTCAAATATCTTTACAAAAGTTAAGAGTTTCCAGTATTCCTGAAGATTTCTGCATATTGAAAGCACACAAAAAATGTGATTCCCCATTCAGTCTCTACATAAGTCTGGATTTCATTACCAGATACAGTTAGTGACCAATTTAATGTACCCTGCTAATATAATAACATGCAAGAAATTCCAAGAGACTTAAACAATTTAATCTCCACATATCTGTACAGATATTGCTCACTATAGGAACGGTAGCCAATAGCACCTTTGCAATGAATGTGAAAGAAAGAGGTGAAATTAAAGATCTGGCCATATAAAATCCTTTAGAAAGGAGAGGAACTGTTGCACACTGTTACTGAATACACCTGGCAGCAAACAAAGAAAAGCTCACATGGCAGGTCACAAAACCTACTAGAAATGTGTCGCTTTTAAAATCTAGTAACTGAGTGCATTATCACAATTCCTCATGTTTTCTTCCAGGAAATCACATTTTTCCTTCACCACAGGTTGGTGTTTGCCTTTTTTTTTTTTTTTTTAATTGTTGTAAATACGAAAGGATTTTTACTAAAGTAAGAGTTGCTGCTGCAACAAACCACCTCCTTTTTCCATGGCACAGACACAATGCACTGGGCTCATTCTTTTCTGAGAAAATGGTTTCCATAAGGAATTTTCAAAGCCAGGATAAGTTTAGAAAAACAAATAAAATAAGGAAATTCAGAGTTATTTCTTTCCCTTCTCTTCTCCCCCAATAGTGACATCCAGCAGGCAAAGTTATTCAAGTTCAAAGTAAAATGAATTTCCCTCCCTACACCACTCTCTTGAGGAGTTACTTTCACCAGTAAATCCATCTGTTTACACCAGCCAATAAACCAAACTGATGCTATTCCACACAGCTGATAACACATACCTAACACTTTTCAATAGATGCTCAAATACTAGGCAAAGAAACAATCTGGTGCTTTCAACATTCTGGCACAAACAACTCTTTCTTAGGATTGGAAAAGTGGCCAATAGATACTCCATTCTCAAAAATTTACTCTCAAACTATTGTTATTGCCTCAATCATTCTAAGCCATTAACTTCTGAGACTGTCTCTCTGCTTTTAACAAAGAAATTTAATAGCTCAAATATTCCCTCAAGAAGAACAATATTTTAGTTAAGATGGAGTCTGAAATAACTTTCCAACAATTTCATTGAGATACTGAAGAGCAAATTTAGTTTCAGACTGAATTATGGGGTAGGCACATCAGCACACTGAGTTTATTTCAGTAATGCTGACACTTAATTAGGTTGATTTTAGTTTTTTAAAAACTGAAAGCAGATTTTAACATAGCCTTAAAAAAGCTAAAATTTTTCTTCAAATTAGTGTTTTAAAAAACAGATTCATATTTAATGCAAAACTTTTATTAGCTCTAAGGGATAATCAAATATTTGTGCATGCACACAGAAAATATAGCAGTACAAGAGCAATTACTTCAAAAGAAAAATTAGAAAATCAAACCTTGAACACTTCTGAATTTGAATACTACAGTTTCTGAAAACATAACTTCTTCTAGATTGCTGAGAGAGCTGATTATCTTACCTAGCTGGGCCACTTTTCGTGCTGAGGTCATGCACTTCAGTTTCAATGACAAACCAATATCAATTTAGGTACTTCTGTCTCAATATGTAGTTTTGATCTAATGATCTCTAAACAAATATGCAGGTAAAGCTCCCCAAATTATATTTACCATAAACACTACCCAAATCCCTGTTAGATAACAACCAAGCTTGAAAGAGGCATAATTTTTTTGGTTGTAGTGGTTTTTGGGTGGATTGTTTGGGGTTTGTTGTTTGAGTTTTTTTGTTGGTTTTAACTTTCAGTGGTGGTGGTTTTATTTGTTTGTGTTTTTCTGGTGTTACAAGATCTAATAAGAAATGCTTATTTTTCCCAATTCAGGGAAGTCCAAAACCATGACCACCCCTCCTTCCCCATCTCTGAGAAAAGACAATCCAAGAATCAGGGTAAGAGCACAGCTAACTCCTTTTTTCCTCTAAGCTGTCCCAAGAGCATTATAAGAAACTGAAGTTTTATGAAACTGTAAATATATTTTAGCACAATGAGCATTAATTTTGCTCACTGGCCTCCTTCCTAAAAAACTAAAATTTAAGTTAGCGTTATCTATTGCTAACCAGCAGCAAGAAAAAAATACAGTCCTTTTTTCCACCAGAAACAACAGCCCACAAGATCTTGCCCCATAGCACAAATTTCTGTTTCACAGATCGTTTACAAACTGGAGAAAGCACAGGCAGCACCAGTATCTCCATGCCTTTCTTCAACACTAACCCAGCCCTATCATTACAGCAGCAGAAGAAAACATCCAGAATGCCACCCAGCTGGATCTCCTATGTATAAAGACATGCCCTTTCCCCAAAGGAGAAACTTTGGTTGGGATTACCTGTATTACTAAGGAGTTTTATTTTCTCTAACTCAATACCAGCATTAACTTAACTCATAGGTTCCAGAAATAAACATTTTAATACTTTTTAAAACACAAATTCACAACATTAACCCACCCCCTTTTTCTATTTTTATTCATACCCTGTTAGACAGAATAATTCATAAGTCCAAAAGAGGCCTGGGGAACATACTTCTCAACATTTACAAGGTTTTTTTTCTGGTTCTGTTTGATTACATCAATGCCTCATCCCTGGAACTGCTCAAGGCCAGGCTGGACAGGGATCTCAGCAACCTGGTCTAACAGAAGGTGTCCCTGCCCACGGTTGGACAATGGCTTCAAACTTCCAGAACACAGCAGACCATTCCACAGGGCCCCCAAATTAGCACAAACAGATATTACACACTGAGCTGTTCTTTAGGTAAAAGAGTTCCTCACATACTGCAGCTAAGTAGAATGGCATAAGCATTCATGATTTCTTCTCCCTTAACACACCAACAGAAAATTCTCATCTTCTTCAACAGGCTCTAGATACAACATACCAGCACATTTCAGTCCATTTCTCATTGCAGCATTAGCAATGAGATTTTAACACAAAATTTCTGTTTAAAAACAAAATTATGTCTTAGTAGACTCTTTCTTTCTAAAGTTTACACTTCCTCTCTCTCACTGAAATTTAAATACTTTTTCATAAATCTAGAGGCTGACACAAAACCCGTTCCTTTACTCTGTTGAGACCTTGTAGACGACAGTCCTGCCACCCTTCACCCAAGAATTTTCAGCACTTCCCCTAAATGAACTTGGTAACCATCGAGGTAACTGATTCAGAAGGTTTTTTCACTCCTTTTCCATGCATGAGAATTTCACCAGATCATCCAGAGAAGAGACCACTAGACTAAAACATCACAGGGAAGAGGACATTAGATTTGACAAGAGCAACAAGGAGAAGCTGATGTGGAGTGAGGTGGGACAGGAGCATCTGCTCAGTGCTGCCTACATGGTAACTCAACCAGAAAGGTGAAACTCTGCCCTCCATAACTCCGGGCAGACTTAAGGAGGCAGACTCTTGACAGGAAATCATCTAGGACTACCACAAGAAACACTGCTTCCAGTAATTTCCATTTCTGAAATCCAGACATCCAGATCTTGGGACAGCTACTCTCTCAAATAACCCTGAATCTTGCCAGAAATAAGCTTGTAACCATTTTCTTGCAAAAGCAAAGAACAGCCCCTTCTTTGAAAAAAAGCCTGTGGAAAATAGTAACAAAAAATACAGTATCAAAGAGAAAAATATGACTTTATTCTATAGCTCAAAAGTGGTTAAAGCAGATGACCAGAAAGTAAGAAAACCACTTTTTCTGCATTAAGAAACGCCAAATGCCATCCTTCCCCTCTCAGGTGAATACCCTTACCACTGTGACAAAGAAGAAATATTTTGCAGCTGAAGTTGCATCCTAGGCCAGAAATTCAACACAGAACACTTGGTATTACAGCACTGGGACTGGAAAGAAAGGGAAGCTGTTTACACTGCAAATGCTTCTGCTTTTTTCTTAGTTTTACTGAATGTCTTCAATGCAAAATACCTTTCCAGCAGCTTTCTACAGGGGTAGTTCTTCTGTAGCATTTATCTTATGCAATATATATGCTTATGGCAGAGACTTAACATTATGATCAACTTAAACTACTTTGGATACCCAATACATAGCAAGCAATTCTGCCAATCCTCCATGAAGCTGAACACTGTATTGTAAAGCCAAGTCAGACACGTGACATTTAGAAAGCTCCCAAAAAGACAGCTCAACAAAAACCTTTTAGATAGGTGGCCAACTTGAAATTATGAAATAAAAATAGTATTTTTGATACAAACATTAGACAGAAATCTAGAACAGATTCATAACAAAGGACAAGAAAGAATAACTATACCAGCAGCCTAAACTGCACATCGTCAAACCTGTTATGAGATTTCTACTCTATAATGTTTTTGCCAAAATGACATAAAACATCCTTACTTTGATTAAGAGGCCAACCCACAGTGCACCCAGACAACAAAAGCTGTTGAGTAGCTGAACAGGAAACTACGAGAAGCACAAATGTACTGTTCTGTCCCCTAAGCACCAACGATTTTCTGTAACATTAAAAGAAAACAAGACATTTGTTTGATTAAAGCTGCTTTTGAGTAGATGCATCTTCTCATAACTCCTGGAAGCATCAGAGAACCAGAGGTTCACTTACTACCAAACTGGTTAATGAAAGTTGCTGCTCCCAAGTAATTTAAAGTCAACAGGTGCTGTGTTTTGATAAGAGGCAAGGTTTGCTGAGGGCCACACAGAAGAGTAACACAACCGAAAATTTCACAAAATACTCCAAAATGTCCAGGCTCCTTGAGCAGTCCAAACAAAGAAGGTGTAAGGCACTCAGGCAACCAATGTTAAGTTCTAACATATATTTATATGGCTACAATCTCAACAGTGCATCTTCCTCCAGTGAGCACTTAATTTTCACTGTGTTAAAATAGAGTGCTCTAAAACCAACCAAAACTTCTGCAAGGAAGTGAATTATCCTTCAACTGCGGTATTTTTGGCTTCTTAAGTCATTCTCAGACTGAGCAGTACGACACTTCTGCACTCTATGACTCCTAGTACATCCAAATATTCTAACAAGATCAAACTTCTCCGTTTAGTGGGCTTGGCTCAGCAATCACTCTGGATCTTAAGGCTCTTGTGCTTTTTTCCTTGTGAGCTTTGTATTGTAGTTTGAGAGGCAATCCTAGCAGCACTGACAACGCTGACAAAGACAGAAAAGAGCAGATCTTGAGGCGGAGTTTCTGCAGCACATTAAAGGGGCAGGGGAATACCCTCAGGCAAAGCAGAGTCCAGCCTGCTGAAAAAGCCAACTCACATTCTTTGTCTGTTTGTTTCCAACAGGAATATCAAAAACCTCGAAGCCTGCACAGAGGAGAAATGAATTCTGTAGGTTTTTATCAACAGCATGTATAAAATGCATATATGTGTTATATATATATATCAAAGTATGCTGGATAGTATCTCACAAGTCACCATCAAGTTTGGAAAATACTGATTTATTTAGTAAAGAGTCTTCACTTCGCATAGTCTTCTGCCAACAGATGATACTGAGAAATTATTATTATATCATCACTATCCACAAAGAAAAGCAGATGAAAATTATGGACATCTTGCCCCCTGTTTCAGAACTACACAATGGTTCATTCAAAGCCAGCTAAGGATTCTAAGAAATTGCACTTGCTCCCCCTAAAAATGAACTCTTCCATCACATAAGAAATTTGCCTCTTCTTTGCACAGGCTTTCATGATTCTCTTTCCCACCCAACCAGTTCAAGCTTTGCCCTAAGACTGGCAGAACTGTTTGTACAAGTTTTTCTAAAGTACTGTCAAAAGTCCTGAAGCTCAGGATTTTAATCTGTACAGCCAAATACTGGCAGAGCTACTAGGCTCACAAAAATTAATGTGTTTGTACTGAAACCAGATTTCATAACCATTGCTAACAGTTACACTGTTTGCACCATTTGAAAAGCTGAAGTGATATATTCCTACATTAACAGGGCATATAGTTTAGACTAAATAACCTTAGCAGGTTTCTCAGTTTTCAGTTTTTTAACTGTGTACTTAGTTATCCATTCAGAAGAGTTTCTAAGAAACGTACAGCACAGCAGGGAGGGTAATGGAAGTTTGCAAAATAAAAATCCAGAAATGTGATAAAATGTAACATAATTTTAAAAAATGGAAGAAAAAGCCCATAAAAACTTGTCCAGTGACAGCTTCTGTAAACAGGAAATTATTTTAAAAAATTTAATTAGAACAAGTGATTAAAATAATATTTCCCATACACCTTTTAGATTATTTAAATGAGCTACAAGAGAAAGTAATTCTTCAGAAGGGGCTGACTGGTCCCTTACTGCTCAGAAATCCAACTGAAGAACTATTTTTCACACAAGAATTTTTTTTTCATACAGGTATAATTATCAATATGAAATAGTTTAGGTACAAATTCCATGCAGTTTGGTGAGACTCTTCACCCTCCTTTGCTGCACACATAATTCTGCAACTCTCACTCCAATGATCCTTCATAAGTATATCAGAAACAAAAAAGGAAGACACTAAATATATTCAGAAATATGAAAACAAAGCTGTGAAATGAAATAGGAGTTGCAGTTTCTGTCTAAACATGCTTAATTTAATTGGTGATGATTACTTATATGCATATGCCTAAACTCTTTTTTTCCTTATTTTAAATATCTACTTCTTGTTAAGCTGGTTAGTCAGCATCCCCTTTCTGGTAGCAGTAGCAAGTGCTACAAGTGGTGTAATAGAAGTTTAGAGGAATTTAAGAGTCAAATTTCTAACCATTATTATCATGTTCTACACAGAAAGGCTCCGTCAGTGAGTAATAACAATCCAGCTACTTCTATACAGAAGCGTGACATTAATTTGATGTGCTGCTGTTCTGAGACATCAGCTTTCATTACTTCATCATTTGCTCTCATTCAAAAACTTTATTTAGTAAATTAAAAAGCTTAAAAAAAAAACCTTGAATGCTTTCTAGGCAATATACTATTAAAAAAAGGCTTAAAACTTTGCCTTTTCTGAAGATGAAAACTCTGTATAAACTCTAAAAGATATCTACACACAAGCAGGAACTAGGGACAATTTATCTTGCTGTATTTTGTAATGATTAATGAAACATAGCTTTCATTCTGATAGAGTCAACAAGCTTGTCTTAAATGTGTTAACAAGAACTGGAACTCTGGAATCCATAGGCCTCGAATCAAGTAAAATTTCCATAAATTAATTTTCTACATTTTAATCAATATTCTTTTTGCTGATGTGTTTTCTTTAGAAATCTCAACTATCTTCACTTTTCTGTTTATTATCAAAGAATCTGAAACAGAACATCTCCCGTACACAAATGTCTGAAAAGTTAAAAAACCCCAGACTTTAAATTTCTGTTTGACAAATTACAGGGTTTTAACACTATCTTAATGTGACTCTAAGGAATCCCATAAGGAATAGAACTCTAAGGAATAGAACTCATTTATACATAGTATCATTTATATGAAGAAAATTATTTCATTTGTATGTACATACACATGGACACCACATCTATTAAAAGTGGGGCTGAGGAAATCCCAGAAGTGACTCTAACACAATTTGCAGGAAACAGTTTTATTTTGTGTTACTCTAGAGCTGGTATCACAAACATTCCTCCCACCTCCAACAACTGACAAGTGACAATCCTCTTCTTCAGAGCATTTACTTTCATTTTGTTTCCTCCAGAATATGGAAGACTCATTTGCCACACAGAATATTAATTTCTCAAGGATTTTGTTTTCAGTAACACTACATGGAAAAACTGAAATTCTCCCAGTAATTCTGCTCAGAAGTTTTCAGCATTATGAATTCTTCTCCCTCACGACCCAGTACCATTTGAACTAAATGTTGGCCTTTCAGTTTTGCTTTCTTCTTTCCCCTCCTGAGCAGGCAAGAAGAAACTAGGTAATACCAACACAGTCTGATCTTCTCAAAGTGGGTGCTACAACCAAAGATGAAACTACTTAGTTCTCATGCAATTAATTGAACAGCTCAAAAAAAACCCCCAAACGAACAAAAATCCTGGAGTTTTCAGACTACTCATTCCACTACAAATAACTAGCTTTTGCAAAGAAAGGTGCTGACATGACACACAACTTCTCTGTATCCCCAGCATAAAACAACAGTGAAAAACTCCAAGGTTTTAAGTGTCAGTCTGCTTCAAAATCCACCTTGAACTTTTCTGTGCTTTTAAACTCTGCATAACTTCAAGGAGAGCCAGGGAACAGTAAAACTAACCTCTTTTAGTGTATTTTTTAGTTCCTCCCTTGCTACAGGGAAGTATATGTGTCTTCTCCTTATCTGCCCACAGCAGGTGAACGGACATTTAAAGAAATTGCTGTTATCAATGATTTCAGCTGTTTTCTAAGGATGTTCTCTTTGGGCAACATGCATTTAAACTACCTGTAGATTTCTAAAATTGCCTAAAAGCTGGAAAACCCAGCCAACTCTAAAAAAAACACAACTAGGGACTACTTTTACCTCAGTAAGCATCACTTCTAATTCACTAAGAGTTGCAGCCTAGCTTTGGACATTAATATCTCATTAAGTGCTGGCTAGCATAGTCCTCCAAAGAAATTAAAAGACAGTCTAAAATAACATCAAAGACTTTATACCTTTAATGACAGTAAACAAAATTTAAAAAATAAATCAGGCTTCAAAGACTGCTATTGATACATCTGTGCTTCAATGGATTTAAATCCAAATACTTCAACTTTTTCATTTAAGAAGCTAAATATTTAAGAGCAGTTACATGTAAGTGCCGCTATCGCTATCGATACATGAACAGACACAATATGTAAGGCAGGCAAAAGCAGAAATTGTGAACAGAAACAACCCACATTTGAATTATCATCTAAAAAAAATCAGACGGTGATTTTATGAGCAAAATCTCTGATTAGATGTCTAAATTCCAGATTATTCATCTTCAGACAAAATACAGCATTCCCTGATATCATCTACCCAACTACAGGCTTTCCTTCACTATTTATCCACTTTGCTTTTCTCTTCATCTTTACACTGAAGAGAAAAAAGCTTTCACATAACTCATCACAAAGACACACAAGGGCCTTCTTCACCCTGAGTTTAATGTCATGGTACCAAGTCAAGGTAGTTCAGAAAGCTAAATGCAGCTCCTCTGTGCGATACAGCAGCGTCATATTTTTAAAACCACCAATTTTAAATCACATTTAAAAAAAGGTAAACAGCATTCTAAACCCACAGATAAGAACTTAGATTAGTTAGAACTAACACTAACCCACATTTCTATTTTCTTGACACCATGAATAATGCAAGGAAATGAATAAGAAATTATCAAGAAATTTGCTGGAAATGCAAAAGGCTTAAAAGCCTATATGCAAGCCTTTTTAGCCAGGTTTTCTGGTTCCCACCACCTGGATGTCATGCAAAACTCTCCTAGAATGCCTAAAACAAGTTTTAACTTTAGGACAAAATTCCACAACTACACAGTAACAATTTTTAGAACAAGGCCTCACTCACAATCTCACCTAGAACCTGGAGCACATGGGAATGAATGCCAAAGAATTCCAGCTGGCTCCACACGCCACCAGCTCAGGTCTCTGGTTCCCCTGCAGTGCTCCAAGGCCGCTCCCAGCCCACACCCCTCTGGAAGCAGCACTACAGTTCAGGTTTATGCTGCTGCCAGTAACTCCTCACAGACCTGAATGGACTCTGTGCAGAGCCACTGCTGCACAACCCACACCAAAGTTTATCTATATGTAAATAAGATAATGCACAGTTGACCACATGTCATTTGTTTGCTGTAATATCAAACCAGGCTCTCCCTCTGCTAATTACTGAATAAGCACTAAAGTATGAAGGACTCTGCTTCAAAGAACTGTAAGTGTAAGACATATTACAAAGACTGATACAACAAGAAACCAAATTGGTGAAGTGAGATGAAGCAGTCATTCACATGAAGACGTTTGACAATGCTTGCCGGCTATTTGGAGACATCAAGGCAGGTGGAACTATAAAGGAGTATGCTGGACAGCACAAGGACACTGGTGAAGACATTTAATAAACACACAACTAACACAAAGTCCACGTGCAGGAGGTAGCAGCTCACCACCTGACACCACATGGGACAATCTGCAGTGGGGGGAAAGTAGTCAAGTTACTCACTGGCAGAAACCATCACCTGCAGTTTGAAATGCTGCTGAAAAGGTCAGAAACTGTGCAGACACACAGAACCAGCAAATGTGACTGGAAGGAGTGATTAAGAAAAAGTCTCTAAAGAACAGAAGTCAAACGGAACAAACTTGCTTGCACAGTCAGGTGACTGCAATAACTCTCCTTCTCCTTGCCCTGATGACAGTTCACATTAAGCTGCCTATTCCATGCACTACATGCTGGAAAATACTAAAAATACAACCCAAGTATCTGCAAAATTCAGCACTGTAATTTTCCTCTCTCTATCTAGGGAAGTGCTTTAAAGCATATCACCAAAAATTTCTCAGTGCTTTTCTTTCAGTCCAAGTACATGAAACCACGTGCAATACATCACAAAATATTCCTTCTTCAGCTACTTCAAATCAAAGAGAGGGGAAAGACAGACGTATTTCCTCTTTCCAGCCTTGTCTGCTATCCAAACTGACAGTCACAAGCAAGCAGGCAATAAGGTGATAGCTCACTCATCAAGTTGCAAGACATTTAATATTTTAACAGAAAAAAAAACCTCCAACCTTACAATTCACTCAAAAACCTCAGTATTTGCCCCATCTCATACAACACTACTATGACAGAAAAATCTCTCCAAGAATTTATGGAACAAGGTTTTTTAACAGGGAACAGATTTTCCAAAACAGGAATCAAAGTCCCTCCCCCCTCAGCTCTCCTCTAGGCACAATGGAAAATCCTGCCAGTCTAAGATTTCTTCTCCTAGTTTGTGAGGCTTAGAAAGTTTTAGTTATTTGCAAGTTTGAGAAGCTGCTTAAATCATACATTCAACAACCATAATCTGAGTTTCTAGTTTGGTGGAGCTAAATGCTACTGGAACTAATTGATGACAATGGCAAACTCAAAATTAAACCAAAGCAAACCCAAGCACGCAAAGATAATACTTAAAAAAAGTTGTTAGAGAACTTGTTGCTTGCAGAAACAGAAATAAATGATCTTCCAAACAGCTTCAGAGGGATGTTATGTTTACAGGGAGAACCACCCCATCAATCAGCTAAGATTAAACTTGAGCTATTACAATAAAAAACTAACAAAGTATTTGTGTGTTGTATAGGTAATTAACACTTGAAAAAGTCTTAAAAATCTGTTGATGAAAATTTGTTTGAAATCATTTAAAAATTGTTATATTTCACAACTACACTTTTAAGCTGAAGTAAAAGTTGCAAAAAAAGATTGGAAATTAAATAAAAAAAATGGACTGCAAGCATATTTAGATTTCTAGGGACAGTTTTAAGTAAAATTTATAAAAGGAAGAACTAATGATTGAGGAAATGCAATTCCCACTGTAAGGTCAGGAAACAGATTATGTTGTTTTCAATTTGAATGAAAAGATTATGTTCATTGTTTCAAGGAATGGCTACATGACTGTGAGGTCTCATATGGGAAAATGCTTTCCCAATTTCTATTGCTCAAACATATTAGTCTACCTTATTTGAAAAACAAAATAATCTTATTAAAAAACCAAGGCAGAATTTTTGGTAGGAATTGTCTGTTTCATCCTGTTAAGTACCTGCACATTTTGCTGGTTTAATAGCATCTACACATTTTCTCATGGCTATATTAGTTCTAATAGACCCCCACGGAAGTCAGGATGGATACTTACAAATACTGAAACATACAGCTTCTCCTCCAGACCACAGAATTACCAAAAAGCTCTTGAACTAAGTAAGACTCTTTCCTTTGTTCTCTCCTCTTCCCCTCCAAGGAAGAGTTTTTCTTTGTTACAGCAGCTACTCACAAAACTTCGAGATGTTTGTCAATTCTAACACAAATGAGTTGCAGCAACTGCAGCTCAATTGAAACTTTGGGCAAAGACACAATTTATGTTCTTTTGTTTATAGCACCACTACCCTTTAGACTTTTGGAAAAGGCTGCAATAGCCAAAGCCTTTCTCTGTCAGTCTTGCCTATCACCTCTTGCTTCTTCAAAAGCAAGACACAAAACCACCCAGGTCATGTTAAAATTCACAACCTAAAGTATTCAGATTAAACTAATGAAGTGTTTAACTACCTTTGCCATGAGGGAGGGAAGTAGATGGAGTTGAATAGGAAAAGACAGGACAAGTACCCTGAGCAGTATCACACTGCTGTAGCTGCTTGCTTCAGCATGTGGAAGAACATCTGCAAGTAGTCTGACATCCTAGAAAATACGTCCTGACTTTACAAAAAACTTCTTCTCTGTAAATCCAAATATTACATACTGATTGATAATCACTAAACCTTTCTATCCTAGACAATTCTTCATTCCTGAAATGATGTGAATTTATGACAAACAGATCACTAACCTATTTGCAGCCCCATGGGGATGTGAACAAAAGGATGATGCCACAGCACACAGCAGTCTTCCTCAAATGCTCTGCTACCAGAGACTGAAATGCTTTTTTGATGTTGAGGGAAAGAAAAAAATGTCAAAGACTCAAGTGAAATATCTTTCCTACTCAGCTTGTTATCCTTTATAACTCTTTTCACTATTCAATATTTTAAAGAAAGATTAATGACAATCAGGGATGATTATCTCTAGGTTAAGGAGTTTATACTTAACCTTGTCAGTGACTGGATGGTCACTACTGTTTTAATATGGAAGATGTCAATGGTGGTGTCCCAACTCAAATTAACAGTGCTGGCTTTGACATCTTGTACTGAGGAGTTCTGCATGCACGACTACTCAACTGAGTGTCCAAAGGTTTTTGGCTATTACCTCTCATGCAAAGCATGCTCCTTCAGCCTCTGCTCTCTTCTACGCTGCAAATTATTGTTTAGAGACTTCCCCTCTGCCTGCAAAACAGTTCAAGTCTCTGAAGTGTCGGCCATCAGTAACTGTTGTCTACCGCTTCAATTTTTATTGTGCAGCTGAAGCAGATATAGATAAACATCAGACTGAGAATAATAACAACTGGCATGTTTCTGTGCCTCTTATGCTGAAATGTTCTGTAAGACAATGATGTTAGTTCTGAGCCAGTGGTTGGTTAATCTGGACACCAATGTGTCAAGTGGACACTTGGCAAAAGAATTTTCCATTTCAACCAAGTGTTGAATCCACTTGTGGTGTGTTTGAGTTTCCTCCTCTTCTTTTAAATGTTTGTGCCACCTGGAGTTCTTTCATTAGTCTTGGTAATTTCCAAATTCAGGTACACTAAGCCTCAATACCACCATGGATCTCCAGGAGAACCCATTTCATCTTTCTCTGATCAATCAAAGGCCTACAGTGCTACTGTGAATTGACTCAGAGTATTTCAGCTGGAAGGAATAAACTAATCCAACTACTTGATCACTTCAGAGCTGACCAAAAGTTAAAGCATCTTATTAATGGCATGAACTGCCTTCCAACTATTGACACTTCAGTGATAATTCCCACAGTTCATCCCTCAATAACTCCTTATCAGGGACACTGACAAGTAACTCCTCAGTCTTTAACCACAGTAAAAATTAAATGTCCTAGTAGACAAGTAATTATCTTTACTAAAGACTTGGCTGCCTTATGTTCAGTTCTGAAGTTATTTCAGATGGCTTTCAGAAGACCAACATAATGTTTCAGTAGTCTTCCCAGGAATTCATTTCTTGCAGTTAATGAAGTATATTTATCAACTTCCTATTTTCCTACAGAGATTCTTTGGCATTTTAACTAATTTGAAGACTCTTCACAATCCATTAGTGATTCCAACCAAGTTGGCCTGTTTGTCTAATTGCTTGCAACAACTCTTTCAACTCACTTCTAAGGATCACCGTGTCATTCAGAAAGTATCAGGTATCTTCTAGTATCAAAGTGGATATAAGGTTTTTCCACATTCTCTATTAACTTCAAATTCCCAATTAAGGCCTCAGGCTCATGGGACTTACTTGACAGAAGACTATTCCTGTAGAATCCTCTGAATCCTTCCCCCTCAGGGAAATCCCCCGAGCATTGCCTAGGAGAGACTTACCATAGAGTTTTCCTACCTGGGCAGACAGAAAGGACTCCCCCATGGACTCCTGCTTAACACTGATCCATCCCAGTTTCCTTCCCCAAACTTCCCCTGGTTTCTCTTTTCCCAGTTTCCTCACTGGTTGTGGTAGCCCTGGTGGCCAGCCCAGTCTCCCCTGTAAGCCACTGCCCTTTGCACTGCCCCTGTGTCCCCCCACTTAACCTTGCTGTCTTTGTCCCTGCTCCCTGTGGCGCTGCAGATGCAATAAACCCTGGCTGGAGTACATCACACAAGGATCCTTCCTGGCCCTCTGCTGAGCTACCTGGGCCTATGTGTGTGCAAGGCTTGAAATGGCTGCTCCTGTGGCCTTACTCTGAGCAGCTTCTCAAGGAGACACTTCAAAGAAGGCTGCAGCACTTCTACCACCCTGCAACACATCCCTGAAAAACTGCATGGAGCACAATGCCGGGGAGAAGTTCTTGGGGTTTTGGTGGAGAGCTGGGGTTGGGCAGCCTGGAGGAGAGAAGGTTCTGAGGAGACCTTAGTGTACCTCAGTACCCAGAGGGGTTACAGGAAAGCTGGACCAAGGCATGGAGGGATAGGGCAAGGGTAAATGGCTTTAAACTGGCAGAGGGCAGGTTTACAGCAGGTATTTGGAAGAAATTGTTTACCATGAGGATGGTGAGGCACTGCTGGCATCAGCACCCAGGGAAGCTGTGGATGCCCTATCCTTGGAAGTGTTCAAGGCCAGGCTGGATGGGCCTTTGAGCAACCTGATCTAGGGGGATGTGTTCCTGCCCATGGCAGGGTGGGGGGGTTGGAACTGGATGATCTTTAATGTCCCTTCCAACCCAAACTACCCAGTGATTCTTTGAACATCAGACATTACAAGATATTTATCTACTATATTTTGCTTCTATTAGTTTTCTTTCCTTTTTTCTTTAAATGCACAAAAAATTCTATTTCTAGTATTTTAACCTACACAGTCTGTGTAGTAGACACAGAACATAATCCTAGCTAAACTCCTTCCACTGTTTGCATAAATACAGATTTTAGAAAACCCATTTCTTTGGTACATCTAACTCTATAGTTTTCAAAAACAACCCCCCCCAAAACAACAACAAAAACAACAAACAAACAACCCCCACAAAAAAAAAACAAATCCAGAAAAACCAGAAACACCTCGAACAAAACAGTAACCTTCATCTTAACTAAATCCCAAAGAACACTGGTATACAGAATTCAAAAAATTGAAATGGAGAAGTAGAAGTCCCCTGATCTATCCTTGATTTCTGCTGGTTTATATTGCTACTGAAGAAGGAGAGCAAATGAGGCAAAAAATGGCACAACAGTAAGATGATGACAGTAAGGTGAAAACTACTATTCCCACATGGATAATGCACAGCAAAGAGCAGCTTCCCCTTCACCAAATCTTCATAACACACAGAACCAGTGAAGCACCTCAAAAATTAAGAGTAGCTCCTCTGCATCCCCCATTCAAGTTACCAGAAAACACATATGAGGTTCATGGCAGTCACCTGCAAGAGGCATCCAGAAGTATTTGGATGGACTTAACTGAACTAAAGAAAGTTTCTGATAAAGGCATGGCTCTGATCACCAGGGATGGAAAGCAGATGGCAGAAGGGAGATGCAACTGTTATTCAGCACTTACTTATCTGGGAATAATTTTACCTTACACAACCCATCAGCCTTGAGAAATGCTAGTGAAAATCAGAACCATTACTTGTGCAACTTCCATTAGTGAGGAAAAATTAATCCTTTTCATTCTCACTAAGTGTATCCAAATGGACAAATAAAATATTGTCAAATTTTAGATTTACAAAACAGCTTTATGGCTTCTGCACAAGTAATAAAGAATGGGATACAGCATGAACAAGACATCAGGTAAAAGGTTTTCTATTTTGCTATGTAGGTCAATATAAGAGGAAGAAAGCAGTAAAAGGGAAAGCCAGAAACAAAACACCAAAAGAATCAAAGAATGAGAAAGAACATATGAAGAAGATGATGAAGACTCAACAGGCATTCCTGCTTGTGAGGTCAGCAAATTTTGCTTATTTACATTTGCTCCAGTACTTACTACATTTTTTTATGTACAGTCCCTAGGTACTTGGGAAGGTGTAAGAAGTTCCTTGTGGACCTAAACTGCGCCACGCTACCAGAATCCTGGGGGAGGAAGGAATTCCTACCTTTAAATCCAAACAAAAGTTTTTAAAAGAAACTTGGGAAGCTGTGTCAAACATTTGAGGGCAAAAGACTTAAAACTGGATTTTGTTTTTCTTCTTGGTTACCATATGCAAAAGGAGAGTTACATTTTATTTAATGTACTTAATTCTTATTTCTACTTAATTCTATTTCTACTTCACCTGAAAAAAACATTCTTATCTCTAAGTGTAACAACTAAGACTCAGTACTAAATGCATATTACTTCTCATAAAGCCTACCAGGAGAGAATGCTTTTTCAAACTGAACCAATTGCTTTGCATAAATTCAAAACTAATTATTTTATCATGTTCTGATAAAAAACAGGCACTCAGAGAAATATGATATGCCTATGCAAGTTAAAAAATGGTTCCAACTGAACATTTCAAAATTATTTTTATGCAGTTAAATGTATAACTGCTTTAACAAAATGAATGGTAAGTTTTAGGTTGTATTATTACAGTATTGAAAAATCAGCTTAATTCACACATATTGTTCTTAAAGATGTGGATTTGACACAAAACACAGCAACTGTTTCAATGAAAAACAAATCTACGACCTCCTGGATGACTTATATGAACCCCATCTCCTGTGGGCCAGCAGGGTTTGCCAGGCACAGCTGCCTCCAGCCTGCTGCTGGAAGAAATTCCAACTGTGGCATGGGGAACCTTCACTGAGGGGTACCTGGGCACTGGAAGCAGCTGACACCAGAGTACAGGGATGGTGTGAGGAGTGTTTCCACCTGAACTGGGCCCTGCTGTTACTGCAGCTGCTGCTTCAGGTGGGGCAACCCCTACTCCAGCCCCACTGGCTTCCACACAACGCATCATTCCCCTCATCTCCAGCCAGGACACTTCATCCATGCCTAGCAGGACACAAAAAATGCTCATTCCACATAGGAAGCTAAAAAGAAAAACTTTTAATAACAAAAAAGGCCCTCCTACATATCTTTAAATATATAGCTCTAATAAATTAGGACTGGAAAAAAACAAAAGAAGTCCAAGAAATACAAGAACAATACTTATTGGGAAATATGTTTACTGATTTAAACTTTAAATCTTAAATGCCACTGCCAAATTACGACTCTACAAGAAAAAAAAAAAAGCACCACAGAGGTTTTTACAAAATAGTATATTAAAATGGTACAGCTCCATACATTATAAATGCTAGCCCACGTATTTCCTTGCTAAAAAAATCAAAATACAATTTTCAATCACAAAGGCAGCAGTTTCTTTTACATTATTACTCATGATGTGTAAAACCACTAATTCTGTTATACTGCTATGTCTGATTCTATAATTAGGAGACTATGTATCAAAGTAGCACAGAAAACTAACTTTGCTGTGGGAACTACATCTCACTCTTACAGCACAGTCTCAATTGTTCTTTCAAATGTGTTAAGCCACACAACATTCTAACACAGTAATTGACATTAAAGGTCTCTAACCCACACAACAGTACATGTGGGGGTCTTCACAAAACCAAGACTTCAGACTCAGATTAAAATTAAATTCAACAGCTCACTTGTGAAACATTTAAGACTTGTCTTAAAACAATTATAAATGACAGCAGCAAAACACTCTGGTATTGATAAAACCTTGTCAGGAAAAAGCACCTGTCCCTGCCTGAACACCCACACTTAATGATCTCCACATTCCTAATCTACCAGAACTGATGTATTATCAGCCTCTTGGTATCTGAATGGACATAAATAAAGCACAAAATACCACCTACAACCTCAGATAAGTACTTAAGGGAGAAAAAAAATTCAACTCTTAGAAATGTCTTATTTTTTCATGCTAGAGGAAAATGGCAAGTCCAATTAAAATCTAACATATGTGGATAGATATTCAATCAGACTACAACACTTAGATCCCAAATACAGACAAAATAAACCAGTCCTTTAATCCCTCTACACAGTTCTACCTTACTCATGGAATCTTACAGACTACCAGATGTCACATCTTTAAGGAAAAATACAATATATAGACAGTTATATGGTAGTATTTTTTTTAGTCTTGAGCAATCTTGGTTTTGTGAGTAATGCAAGATATAAACCTACTTTGTCTTATCAGTACTGTTACAGTAGGTATTTGCTTATTGTCAAAATACTGTAGTAACAGAAGTTCTGCAACTTCTTCAGACTATGTGATTAACTCATCATTGTGCCATGCCAGAAGTACAATTTAAGCAATATATATCATAGAGGAGACAAGCAGAAGATACTTGAAATATAGGAGTCAAGCTAGACTTCTTATGTTTAGATCAACTACACAAAGTCATTTCCAGCAAGTCTAGCTTTGTATTTAATCAATACACACATGTGAAGAGTTACAGAATTAATGCAGCTTTTAAAAACTCACTTCCTTTTTGAAGAGATTTATGACCTAATTCTACATAAAACTTCCTATCAGCCATGCAAAATGACTAGATGACTAGTTCAATCCATCACCCAAAATTCTTCCTAAAAAAACATGGATGAAATCTAAGAGCAAAGTTATGAACACATACATCTGACATGACTCCACTTACTTCCACCAGGATTTACATACTGAAAGCATTATATGGAAAGACAGACAACCAGATCTATTACCTGTAACTGAGACTTTTGCCAACACCTCCGTGAAGCAAGAGGCAACCTATCCTGGAGTTGTATGAAAAATTAAATTAAAAATAATCACAATTACAAAATGTAAACCAGACTATTTAGTCCAAGGTACACAAATATTTGGTGTCAAAAAATAAGCCTGCCTAGAAAGGCTGCAGATGTGTTTTTAGCAGAGCCTGCAGAGGACAGATCATATCACCACTCAAGTTTAGTGCAAAGAGATGCATATACAGAGAACTGGCAAAAAAAATCTAGTGTGGCTCATTACTGAGATGCTTTTGCTATGGAGTTAGGCATTTTCCTCTTAACTCCTAAGATGGTTGTCATAACCTCCTCAGATGTATTTCTTCTACATACCCACAACTGCTCTTAAATAACCATGTTTAGAAAAAGCATCTCTTAAGCAATAATGAAATATAATCTTTGGAGAAAAGTAGTCTTTATTTGTAAGCTAAACATTTCACATATCAGCTCTTGCCTACTATTCTAAAAGCCACAGCAGGTACTCTGAGCGAGATCCAAACTAAATCTTGCTGTAAAGTTTCAGCATGCAAGCCATTGTATAAACTGTATATAACTTGTTTGAAATGACACTGAAGCAGCTAGAACTGAATTCTTTACATGTTTTGATGCAATTTGAAATGCTTTTCCACTATATGATGGTAAAGTGCCTCCAACTTCATTATTAGCAACACGACACAATTGGTATTATTTGTTACAGGAGCTTTTAAAGGAAAGAATTCTTTCCTCATTGGTAAGAGGCACTGGCTTATGTGCAATAAGCAAGACAACAGTTATGTTATGGGTGGGGAAATCCCAATTCAATGAGGCAAACATTTTCACTTGAATTACTCGAAGAGAAAGAAGACAGATAACTCTCTTACATGCCTACACTTTTGACACACACAATGAGAAGCACTTACACATCATGTCTACTGTCTTATATTGTCTCCTCTGTAGAGTTTCTATCAAACTTTGTAAAAAGATATTTCAATGTATTAATCCTCATTTTACAGGAGATTCTCAATAATTTAACATTCAAGAGAATTTAGGTTTCTTCTTAGTGCAACAGACAGCTGATTTTCATATAATTCCACATTAAAAAAAAAAAGCAGGAAGACATAAAAGCAGGAATTCAAACCTTCTACTGGCTTACTTGCCTCTGTGTATAAAAACTTGGTCTAATAATTTGGGGATTTTGGAAACCAAGCAAAAGATGAAATTATCAAGGAGAATGCTTCTACACACGCTGATTATTCAGAGCACACTCAAATATCACTAAATGAAGGAGAGGGGGCAATATCTAAAAGGGCAAGAGCTAGAAAGTGCTGCTCAAAAATCAGATCTAGTTCACATTTTCAGCAAGCTGATGTTCTGTCAACACACTTGCCCTAAACATGCACAACATCTGGCCCACCGAGAGCATTGCAGAGGAACACCCAAGGAAAACAGCTACATAGAGCCTTCAGTGTACTCCACAATCCACTGTGAGATTTAATATAAACTGTCATAACAAGAGGCATCTTCTCAAAAAAAGGGAGGCGAGCCCAGCTCTTTCAGCCAACTGCTTGCACCATTAGCTCAATCACGACAGCAGATACAATTACAATTGCCTCAGAGCTGTGCCAACATCCCGAACACAGAAGATTTTTTACTACAGAGTGACACTCCAGGAAAAAAATAAAAACAAACCATTGTTATTAATGCAGAAAAAAGAGTATTCAAATAACATGGACTTTCCTATGCACAACATCCACATAATAAACTGCAGAATGTGCATTATCAAGCAGTTTCTCACATGCATTTGCCTACTAACCATTCTGCTGGGCCAAATTCCAAATTTTCAACTCTGAACACTTCAGAAACTGTCAGGTGATTTGGTGTCATTTCCACCCATATAACCCAAACTACACCACCACTAAATTAGCATTTCCCTTTTAATGTGAGTTTCCTTCTCCCACTTCCCTAGCATATTTATACTCGTGTTGACACAGAGTTGTTGAGCAAATCAGGCAACATTTCCCTCAGCTTCTCAACAAAACTGCGACTGTTGTTAACATCTGGTTCTAAATCTAGACGTCACTAAATATAACACAAAACCATGCTTTATGTGTAAAAACGGTAACATGGCATAGTTATTATATTTCAAATGCATTCATATCCCACATACCTGAAGAGCTACACCACCAGCTCACTGAAACTATGAAGGCCTGACCTCTCGGTGGAGATGCAACAAAGAGAAAGTAAAATAAACCTCAAAGTATTTTGTTAACAGGCAGCATATATAGGGAATATTAGGCGAATTAAGAGTTTTACTGATTCACATTGCTCATACACATCCAATTGCTCAGAAAAAAGCATCCCGAAATCAGGTGATAAGAACCTCTTTATCACATCTCAAACACGCTGCACATTTTGGTATTAAGCCATCTTGCTACAAACTGTAAACGAGAAGAATATAAACCGTCCCAAAATATTGTCTCTCAAAGAAATAAGGATCTGACCTTAGAAAATACACGAAGAAAACAATGCCAAAACAAACCCCAAAAATCTTTGCACAATAACTGCCACGGAGATTAACCCCAAACTGTTCGCTGTACGCACGATCCACTCAGGACAGGAGGCATTTTCCTCAACTTTTTGTTTTTGTGGTCTGCACGGGCAGGTTTGAAGCAGAATCAAACCCTAGCGCTTCATTGTGTGCCACCAGCTACCAAAGGCATTCGGCCTTCTCGCTGCTCTCTCAGGAAGCGGTTATTATCTTTAAGAGCACTAAAAAAATAACACAAGTTTTTCGTACGTTCGAACAAAGCCCGTGTGATCCCAGCCACGCAATGGCCCGTGGGGTCCGAGCGCCGCCCCCGTCTCCGCTCCCCCCCGAGCCGGAGCCCATTGTAGCCCCGGTGCTGCGTCCGCCCCCGTCTGCCCCGGGCCCCCGAGGCTCCCCCGGGCACCACCGCGGCCCCGCACACCCCGCCGGGCCGGGGTCGGCCCCCCCGAGCCCCTCAGAGCGCACAATGCCGCCCCTCCCTCGCCCGCTCCCCCGGCGCCACCGCCCCTCACGGCGCTCGCTGTCCCCACCTCGGCGCCGCTCCCGGGCGGACACAAAGGCGGCGAGGCCGCCGCGCAGGCCCCGCGCCGCCCGGTGACCTGCCACAACATGGCCCCCTCCCTCCTCCTCCCCCTCCTCCTCCTCCTCCCCTCCCTCTCCCCTCCCTCGGCGCGCAGCCGAGCCCGCAGACAAAAGGGGGCTGGAGGAAGGGGGGCCCGCCCGCCCGCTCCGCCCGCCTGCGGCCTTCCCAGCGCGGCGCCGGCCCCCCGGGGGTACTCACGGGCTGGCTGGCGGCGATGGACCCGGAGCGGCCGCTGGGACACGCTTGCCCGCCCGCCGGCCCCTTCCTCCTCCTCCTGCCGCTCCCGCTGGGCGCCGCTCCTTCCTGCCTCCCCTCCCGCCCGCCCGAGGCTCACAACAACATGGCGCGGAGGGACAGGGACAGCGAGAGCGCGGCTGAACCTCCCCGGCCGCTCCCCCCGGCCGCCGCCGCCGCTCGGCCCCGCCGCCCCTGCCCGCCCCGGCCCCGCCGCGCCTGCGCGCCCCGGCCCGGCCCGCGGGGAGGCGGAGGGAGGAGGCGGTGGCCCCCGGCCCCTTCCGCTGCGCATGCGCTGCCTGCCGCCCCTCAGCGCGGGCACCGCGGCAGGGGAATGTCCCCGTCCCTGCCCTTCCCGCCGGCAGACTGCGTTCGTGTCCGGCTCTGTGTGCTTGTGCTCACTCTCACTTACTGTGCCCACCTCTGGGATCCTCAGTGCAAGAAAGACAAGGAACTAATGGAGAGGGTCCAGCGGAGGGCACAAAGATGATGTGGGGTCGGGAGCATCTCCCGTATGTGAAGACACTGTGGGAGCTGGGCCTGTTCAGTCATGAAAGAACAGAGGGGAATCTCATTAATGCATATAAATATGTCAAAGGCAGGTGCTCAGAATCATAGAATTTGCTGAATTTGAAGGCACCCATCAGGATCAAGAAGTCCAACTCCTGGCCCTGCATAGGATGACATTCCAGGAGTCACACCATGTGCCTCAAAATGTTGTCCAAGTGCTTCTTGAACTCTCTTAGGCTTGGTGCTTTGACCACTCTCCCGGGGAGCCTGTTCCAGTGTCCAGCCAACCTCTGGGTGAAAAACCTTTTCCTGATATGTAACCTAAACATCCCCTGACTCAGCTTCGAGCCACTCCCTTGGATCCTGTCCCTGGTCACCAGAGAGGAGACATTGCTGCTTGCCTCTCCACTTCCCCTCATGAGGATGTTGAAGACTGAAATGAAGTCTCGCCTCAGTCTCCTCCAGCCTGAAGTGCCTGGCTGGGGCCAGACTCTAAGGGGTGCCCAGTGACAGGAGCAGTGGCATTGAACTGAAAACACAAGAAGTTCACCTCAACAGGAGGAAGAACTTTACATTGAGAGTGGCAGAGCACTGGAAAAGGCTCCCCAGGGAGGCCATGAAATCTTAATCTCTGGAGACATTCTGTGACCCTGCCTTGGCAGGGCCTGCACTAGATGATCTCCAGAGGTCCCTTACAACCCTAACAGTTCTGTGATCCTGTGATTTAGGCCTTTCAGGAAGTGTGACAGTGGGAGGGCCTGGGAGACAAAGGGGAGGTGAGCCCTGTTTGAGGGGTCCCCAGTGGCCCCTGGTGACTCCTGAGGTCCCCACACCACCCATGGGATGTGTGTTTGCATGTGTGTGTTACACCAAACAAAAATGCATCTCAGCAGTTACTAATTTATTAACTGCTGTGCTAATAGTAATTGTGTGGTGATTTTGGGCAAAGAGCCAATTATTCTCTTCTCATGAGTGTTAAAGATGGCATCACTGGTACAGCAGGGAGGTGCTGTTGGTAAATACAGTTCTGGTGCTGGTAGGCATTGCCAGCACTGCGTGTTCATAACCTCAATCATGATGAGCATAAATTCTGCATATTCAGCAGCCCCTAGAAATCAGAGGGATCTCTGCGTGTCAGTGACATTTTAAAACCTGCATTTCACAAGAAAATCCCCTATTTTGCCTTTTTAGCCATTCTTCAAGAGCCTGGTTACAGAATGCTCCATTGCAGCAAACAGTGACAGATACCATCCCCTGATCAAACCTTCAGACCAAACGTGGCTCTCTCTGGGTGCCGTGGGCACTGCACCGCCGCTGCTGCTGCTGACCCACCCCTGGCTGTGCGGGCAGGGCGGAGCCAGGCCCCGCTGTCGCAGGGACTCCAGGCCCCGAGCGGGGCTGCAGGAATAGCACCTGAACTGGTGCTACTGCTGGCACAGCACTTGTGTGGATGAGATGTCTGTGACTACCAACTGTGTTCTTAAAAATAGAGATGTCTCAAAGGAGAAAATCCTCACTGTTTTCAGTATTTATAGACATGGTTAAGAACATTAAAGTTCCCAGCTCCTGATAAAGATAGAAACATTTCTGCAAGAAATGAAAATGATTTCTTGAGTCTAATACTAGTCAGCTAAATGCTCGGATGTCTGCAGCCTGCTGCCACTCACGTGGCTAATCTCTGTGATCCCCAGTGTCCCATCCCACTGCCACCTGGGGCTGTCTCCAGGGAGGCTGCAGGGCTGGAAAGCCAATTCCTGTGCTTACTGAGGAGAGAAGGCCTCTAAGTCACAGCCTCCAAGCCAGCCCTTCCCTTCATGCAGACCAGCTGGGACTGAAGGAAACCCTGTTATGCTCTTGGCATCTTGAACACTTACAGCAGCTGGTCTACATTATACCAGCTCTCCAGCTCTTACCCTTCTGGGGACCCTGTTTGTCCTCAATAATTATAATCAGTGTTTATGTAACGCATCAAATCTTCACAAAGAACTCAACATGCATTTGAAAAGCATAAGCTTGAATGATTTCCACATCAGTGGGCTTCTCAGTGTGCTTTTTCTCAGAAAAACCCAACCTGATCATGAAACAGAAAAATGTCTAAGTGCAATCAGTTTGGGATTTGATCTGATAAATACAATTATTTGATTATTTTCTAAAGTATCTTTTTTTAAAAAAAGAATAAAACAATTCGACCCCGACACATCTCACAATTTGATAGTGGCACTAAAGTTTTTGACTCATGCTAAAATAGTTCAATAAATGCCTTTCTCTCTTACCTTTGTTCTGAGTGGAAACTTTAAAAATACTTAATGCTTTAGATAGTTTTACTTGATATCAGTCCATTACAAAATGTTTTACGTAGCTATTCCTCTCGCTAAGGATGTATTCACAACTGTCTGGGCTCTGCTTACACTCCAGACGTTTCAGATAAACTCCTCCAACACAGTAATGCTAAGTTTCTGTGAATAAGTATCCTTAATGAAAAATACCAAAAAGGTACATAGTCTACAGTTTAAGACAGTAGCCAAGGATATAGAAAGCCTGGATGCCATTGCCTTCCTCCAGAGTCTTCCTCTGACATCCTGGGTAAGGCACTTAACTGAGGGGCACTCACAGAAACTGAAAGCTGCAGCTCGAACCACCCCTGCTCAGCTAGTGCCTAATCATGAAGAGGTCTACATTCTCTAACTTCAGGACCTAAAACTCTAGACATAAACAGAATTTATCGTGCTGTGCCATGACATTTATGTCCCCCAGCAGTTTTGACAAACGGCGCTGTTGGATCTATCAGAGTAGCAAATATTTAACCTGCATTAATTAAAACAAAGGTATTCTGCCATGAAAATGAAACAACTAGGTGTGGCAGACCCTCTCAAAGCATCTCCACAAAAAATGCAGCTTGCACTCTTTTAAAACAGAGTTTGTGACATCCTTCACTCCCAGGATGGAGGGAGCACCCAGATTTGATTCCTTTGCTCAAGATTTACTGGCATTACTTCCTTGGAAAGAGTCCCCAGATCAGCAGCCTACTTTGGCTGCCCTCTGCTGCAGCTGGTCTGTTCTGCAGGAAAGCAGTCCATATGTTCATCTCAGATCTTCTGCTTGCTGGCCTTGCAGTGAGAGAAGCATCGAGTTGTTTGGGTTGGAAGGGATTTAATGACCCTCTAGTCCAAACCCCAAGTCTAACTATCCCCTGACTAATCCCCAGTCTGGCTGTCATCCTACATCTTAAGAGGAGCAGTCATGGACGTGTGAACCTCTGAGTTCTGTGAAACAGCAGCTGCAGTTAACTACCTACACCTTCCCTGAGGGACAGCCCTGCAGCTCGGGAGCCACTGGAGCTGTGTGTCCAAGTTCCAGAGCAGGGCCTTGGAATGGTGCTTTATATCCTTAGCATGTCCCTTGTGAGCTACATCTTGATAAAGTAGGATGATCTGGATGTATGTTTCATGCATTTGCAGGAGCAGATCCCATCCTGAAGTTAACTTTCCCACATCACTACTGCATACCAAATCTAGGCACCCAATGCATTGGGTTCTGCATTCTATTTTGTCAAGAGACTTAATTAATAAAATCAATGAGTCTGAAATGCTGCAGTCACTAGACATGCTGCTAGATGCATTGCTGTAGGAATTAGTTTGTATTTCATGTTTTAGTCTGGCAGTGACCATAATACATAGGCAGATTTACTGCAGTAAGAACTCTGTCCCAGTGAGCTAAGGCTCCCCCTTGGGTAATCTGTAGCCAGAGCCTCAGAGAAACAGGCTTAGGAGCTGCAGACTCTTTTCACAGTGAGACTTTCCCATTCCTGCATGGTTTTGCCCTACCATTGCTTCACAAGCACAGCCTTTCCCTGCCACAGCCATTTATGTGCTAAGTCAGGGCTGAGCTTCTGTTCTGTTGCTACTGACCACTAACCTGCCCAGCCTCTGCTCAGCCTCAAGTTCTGCAGCTTCTCCTTGTACTGATACTGTTGTCTGAGTTCCCTTATCTTCACAGCCTGTCTCAACCCTCTCTTCGGATATGGAAACATTTGACCCACTTTATGCAATCGCATCCATTGTCTAGTTTTAATGTTTAAAACTACACGTTTTAAGCTTTTAATCCCATATGTGGGAAGAACACTTCTGAGTTACTTATCCTTCAAATTTCCCATTTAACACAAAAACTGGTACAAAAAGGCCTTCCCCTAGTATTATTCCCATAAACTCATTTGACAACAGCCAGCCTCTGAGTATGCTGAAAAGGCCAGTCTGCTCTATTCCTCAAAATTGTGGTATTATTTCCATTTGTTTCCCCCTACCTGTATGCACCACCTGTAAATTTTTTCAAGGAAGGCCACATGATCTGTTTTTTTCTGGACTAGACAGCAACTGACATAACATACTGAGCTAGTGCACATTAGTTTAGCAGCTACAGAAAATTCACAATTTTATTATAGTAAATTTTGTCACAAATCCCATTTTTGAATGACTCATTACTATACTACTGTTCTAAAATGCTGGCTTGCCATTCCATTGCACACATGGCCATTGCTCCTGTAGACATTATTAGCAAGGTAATAATTCTGCAAGAACAAGAACAAGATATTTAAAAGAGATGCATTAGAGGAGGTGTCAGTGAGTGGCGTGCACAGCCCTGCAGCACAGATCATCATGAACTTGTCCCAAGAATGAAAAGTCTCTCCTGGAAATGCTTTGCTAAGTAAGTCTATGCTATAATGGTGGAGGAGACTTGTTTCTCTTGAAGGATGGCTTTGGTCTCCAAGTCATTCATCCCCTCATAATTGGCTGAGGTCTGAACAAACTTCATAAACATACCTCAGAGTCACAGCCACCAGAGACTGCTACTGTAACACAACAAGAGTCATTAATGGCATCACCTCATGTACATTAATGAATGTCAATAGGTGTGGAGAGCAAAGCCAGAAATAATGCCAGCTAGTTTTTTTATTGACATTCTCTTCATTCACAACAGAGTGGCATCAATGCTTATCTTTAAAGAAAGAGCCTACATGTCTCAATGAAAGTATATTTTTCTTTCCAGTGGAGAATTAAATTACAGGAACTCCCCATGATAGAAGCAGTCTGTGGCTCTTAGAGCTGAAGATTGAATATGATAGTACAAAGAATGAAACCTCAGAGTTGGGCATCAAATTAATTGTCACTCATTTCATATATTAAGTAGTAATGAGTAAACATTGTAATTTCTAAAAGGGGGAGAAAAGTTCAAAGAAATATCCGAAGCAATGGAAGCAAGCACAAGAACTCTGAGTAATAGGGAGTTTTTTTTTTGTTGCACACTTAGGATGACATAATTCAGCCATATCAGACCAAGGAAGAGTGGGAAGAATGCATTTTTTTTTCTCTCCTAGGGAAATACATTTTAAGAACTCTAAGAGCATATCCACAAATTTGGATTTTTTTTGCTTCAAGTTTCTCTAACTTAACTTGCATGAGCTAGAGCTTCTCTGTGTCTTCAAAAATGCGAAGCTGTAGTGCAAAGGATAAACTAGAAGAAAGATCTGCAACAGTACTTTGACTTACATAATTTCATGTCTTAGGTTCATTTACACCCTTCTACCTCTTGCCATATCAAACACTGATCCTCCCAATTGCCAAAGGTTCTTCTGACAGGGCTCTGAACCAGCAGCCTTGACACCAAGTGGACTTTGCTTTGGGTAACATTTGGACATCTGCAGTCATCTCTGCTCTTCTGGTGTAATTGCTAGGCTATAATTTTTTCTTCTATCTTAACTGCACCTGAAGCTCACAAGAATTTCCTGTTCTTATACAGTGTCAAGGGGGCCCAACCACAAGCAACAAGATGACTGGACACGTCATTTAAATACCAAACTGGAGCACAGATGTATCAGCTCAGAGCTAGTTCAGACCTCTGTTCTGACTCATCATTATAGCATGAAGACATACCCACTGGTTCCCATTTCCACACAGAGAACCCAAACCTCCTTCTGTGCCAAACATGCCTTCAGAGCAGCAAGGCACAGCACAGTGAGTATAGAATGCCAGACACAGACTGAGGAAGGGAAATTCCATCTTGCTTCCTGAGCATAAACAAATGGTTGAGCACTGTAATACTGAAAAGTAGGTGCCAATGTTATGCACATATTACATAAATAATAACAGTGTTTTCATACCTCTGTGGGCTTACCTTTAATTATATCTGCAGGTTTTACAGACTTCTAAAGTACTTCTCTTGTTTCTGATGCACCCTTCTTCCTAGGCAGTTAGTCAAATACAGAACAAAATTTGAAATTCATTGAGCTGAAACAATGTGTTTTTAAATATTACAAAATTCAAGTTCTTTTTGTGAGTCAGCTCTCCCTCTTGTAGCACAGGACCTTTGTCTTCAGCTAATCTATTATCAGGGCCCAACAGCTGTTTGTGCATCTGCACCCCCAGTGCTGGGGTGGGGACCCAAGGGTGAGCCAGCATCTGGAGCAGAAAATGGAAAAGGCAGGGTGAGAGGGAAGAGAAATGCTTTGTTTTCCTGTGGGAGCTGCTGGGGAAGGACTCCACCAACCAGCCAGCTGTACCTTTGCTGTCTCTGTGACACCTGGAAGGAAGAGCTCTGCAAGTGGGAAGCAGAGATTAGCTCTTAATCAAATGGGAATAATCAATTCCCATTTCCCCGGCACAGGAAAAGTAGGCATGAGACCACGCCCTGCAGCTTGCTTTGCCTACTGGCTTGAACTGGCTCCAGACAGAAATCCAGTTTGTCTGGAAAACTTCTTCCCTTGTAATACATCCTGTTAGTGGATTGCAAATCAGGAAGTTTTCATGTGTAAATAAGAGGTGCCTTTCCACTCATTTTGGCTAAGGACTAAGAATTAGAGGACATCATCTGTAGATGCATCCAATTTTCATTCAAGAGAACAATGCTACTTAAGAGTGATTCCTGTACATCCATGTTACATCATGCTGACTGCATCATTGACAAGGGCGATTAAGGAGCTATGATCTCTAGGCCAGGAAGAGTTCTCCAAACCTTTTAGCACAGTTCTTTCCTTCATAAGATCTCAAGTGAAAATTTACCAAGTGGAATGAAAACCTGGTTCCCATCTCCCAAACATACTTCCCCTGGAAGGCCAAGAAAAGATGCTTAATCCATTTCATCCTCCCTTTTATTTATATATATTTTTAGCTTTAACCAAAGCATACAGATGGGAGGAATTAGTCTCAACACATCACTATCTTCCCAAGATCATTAGTTCGTCTGTTGGTAAAAATGCACAAGATGAAGCATTAGTTGGAAAAATACACGTTTGTTGCAACTTCACAAAGCAGCAGCCAGAGATACTAAAGAGTGCCATAACTTACTTGACTTTTCCAGGCAAACATTGGTTTTCCCTTTATATTTGACAGTCTAAGTGATGTTTTAGTTAAACAGCATTAAAATTACCCCCTTGTCCTAGGTCTTTGAGAAGCTAGGCAGTTACTGGACACTGGCTGAGCCCCCTTGACCCTGACTAAGCTCATCCCAGGAGATAACTTCACAGGGCTGAAAGCATGGCTGGCCCAGAGCCCATCATACAGATTATAGCCACTCCACAAAGAAAGTGTTTTGGGCATGTAGGGGCAAACCCTGGCCTCATGCTGGCCCTGACTGCGAGCTGAAGCACATCCCACCCCTGCGTGGGGGGAGAGCAGTGCAAGGGTGATCTGCCTCACGCGTGTTGACAGCAGCAGTGCCAGGCAGGGATAAGCCACCCAGCCCCACCCTGCACTCCCAACTCTGGCCCAGGGAAAGCAAACAGGTGGAGGCAACTCACAAAACTTTCACCAGTGCTGCAACCTACCTTACCCTATTTTCCTTCCTGGCTGTTGTTCTCCATGTGCTTTCCCTACTAGTCTCCTAGTAGCAGGGCAGGTCCTCTGCTGTGCCACACTACCAAAGCTGGTGCTTCCCTCACTTTTGTGACTAAGAAGAAGAAAAGAGGCAGGTGGGCAAACCCCCTTCAGTCTTCGGGGTTATTGGGAAGACGTGGCAGCAGTGGGGCAGGCTGGGGAAGGGAGCTGCCTTCTGTGTGCCCTAAATGTCACTTCTGATCCCAAAAATAAGGATCAGTTTTCATGAAGATTTTAAGGAACTCAGTTTAGTACCTGCAGTTACTATATCCCCTTTTCACCTGAGGAAAACTGGAATTACTTGGGTCAATGTAATTATGATGTTTCTCACAAAAATTGTACAGAGAAAACAATTTTATTATAGAATGCTACCTAACAGAATGAATATAGATTAACAGGTTAAGCTCTAAACATGTGTTGCAAAAGTTTATCCTAAAAATAATAAAACTATCTTGTGTTAGTGAAGGTATTATTGTGCATCTACTCAGAAATGTAGGAATGCATTTCAGTGATTAAATAGAATTTTGGCATGTTTAAGTTCTATTTTTAAACTTGTTTCCTAAAAAGTTTTCATGAAAATGTTTATTTGTATTCTGGTAATGATAGCATTCATTTGATAAAGACTTTGTGTAGGACAAGATAATCTAATCTTGAATTAAGCTTAATAAATAAATTAAACTTAATTCCAACATTTAAAAGGCATTCTTAAGAGTACAAACTAATGCAAATAAATTATTAAGGCTAAATTGCTAGGAAAAGAAAACAGGACAGATTGTGTGTGTGTATACAACAACACACACACACACACACACACACACATAAATATATTGTGTGTGTGTTTATATATATATAGCTATAAACCCAGGAAATACAGAATGAAGAAATTAGTATATTTTTCTTCAGTTGCTGAAAGAAAAAGTATCAATAGCCCTTGATAGATTATCTCGACCTGTGCAAGAAGCAGTGGGATCAGTACTTTTCCCAAGTTGTAATTATTTCTTTTCAGCTGTGGTTCTCATTTCATCAGTGTTTCATCTTACTCCACCAGTATCTTCTAGAGCAGCTATTGTCACAGAATCATTAAGGCTGGACCTCCAAGACCATCAAGTCCAACCTTTGACCAAACACCACCAGGCCACCTAAACCCTAGCACTAAGTGCCACAACCAGTTGTTTCTTAGTCAGCACCAGGGATGGTGACTCCACCACTTCCCTCTGCAGCCCATTCCAGTGCTTAACCACATGTTCAAAAAGGTGAAAAAATTCTTCATGATAACCAGTGTTGACTTTCTTTGATGCAGCTGTGGCCATTTCCTCTCATCCTCAACACTCTTTATTATCTTTCACAGTGATGGCTAGATTGAGTTCTAGCTGAGCTTTCACCTTCCTGATTTTCTCTCTACATGACCCAATGACATTCTTGTATTCTTCCTGAGGTGCCTGCCCCTTCTTCCAAAGGTCATAAACTCTCTCTCTTTTTTTTTTTTTTTTTTTACCTGAGTTTCAGCAAAACCTCCCTATTCAGTCAGGCTGGTTTTCTTTCCCACTGACTCATCTTTTGGCACATAGAGACAGCTTGCTCCTGAGCTTTTGAGATTTCCTTCTACCTGAATCCCATTGTTTTTAAGGAGTTCAGTATGACACTAGCAACTTCCTCTTGAACATATAATATTCAGTGCCTAATTGGAAACATGAGATACCAAATCAATTTTAAGAAAGAATATCTATAAAACAAAAGCAAGCATTTCAAAGTCTAATAGCTGCAGAGCCATAATATGCTGAGCACTTGCTTGGCAGGAGCAGGGAGGCTCAAGCTCAGCTGCAGGCTGTTTGCAGACCCAGACAGGGAGCACTAACTCAGCTCATGGTAAATTATTGGGTTTAAGATTCACTCTTAACCCCCCAACTTCAGATCTGCTGTTGTAACATGACAGGGAAAGGCAGTTACTCTAAATACAAACAAGCTCAGTTTTAGTGATGATTCCTGTTGTGAGCCCTAGGGCTATCCTGCATCCTCAGAAATGTCATTTCTACCCCACCACCGTACTCCCAGTAGCCCAAGCTGTGTTTCTGTTTTGCTAGCTGCAGCTCACATTGGCATTTTTAAAATCCCAGCCAGAGCTCTGCTGCACAAGGAGCCCTGTTTTTATGCCAGAGGCACTGTTGCCTTGGGGGCAGCCACACACTGCTGGCCCCTGGGCACATCATGAAAGAAGCTGGTGGGTCCAGGCCAACTCCACAGGGATGGAGGCCCAAAGCTGCACTCTTTCAAGGCTCAGATGTGAGAAGAGCCAGGATGCACTGGGGATGTAGAGCATTAGAGTCAAACCCATGGGGCACCTGTTCCCCAGGCAGATGCCTCTCAATGCATCCTCTTTCCTTTGTCTGTTTTCACACAGGATATCTGGGGTATGTTGTCTGTCTGCCCCAATTTTTCTTTTGGGCTTGAGATGTATTTCAGAACTCCACTTTCCTGGCCTTTATTTCCTCTCTGTTTTCAGTCAGGCATCCCTACTTATATGGCAAGCACAGGCATCAAGATCTGCCTGCAACTGTAGTTCAAATCTTGCATTTTGGAGGTGAGAGTATTCAAGCTGACTTTGTGGGTTTCCATGTTCTTAAGTAGAGAAGGCCATCAAACCCACATTTTATGTCCTGAATTAATTCTCTAACCATTAGTACCTCTCATCCAACTTGATGTTTGTTGTTTGGTGTTTTTTTCTTAATTAAAAAAGAAAAAATCTTGATCTCTGCACAAATTTATTAGTATTGGTGTCTACCTCCAAAGAAAGTTATGGGCGATGGTTTTGGCCACTCCACTCTCAGATTACAGGTTATTTTTAATCCCATCTAGAGATTTGTAACTCTTTTCCAAGCGTGGGACAGGGAAACCAAGCCCATAACTGTGTTCCAAATATCACTCCTGGGACCTAAAATTAAATATTGCAAAATATTTGTCCACATGTTTTGCCTAGTTTTTACCACTGACATTGACCTTTACTTTAAATTAGTCCTCATAGTTACTCCTGAGACAAAAAAAACCCCATAAAGACATTAAGGAGACTGTTCATTCCCAGCTCGAATATAGTCTATTTGTGCTGTCTTAATGTTGAAGAAGTAATATGTACAGTGGGCTTTCTTTTCAGGCAGGAATGCGAAATACCAAACCCAAATGCGGACTGAGCCATGCTGCATTATTGCTCGGGACCAGTAGATGGCAACCACCCCTTGCAGTGTCAAAGGTAAGTGAGAATTGTTCAGGTAGGCGATGTATTAGGCGACAGCTTGAGCAGCAAAGCTCTGCTGCTCCACGCGAGGAGAAGGCAGAACTTGTATTTTTTACTCCTTCTTATACCTCTCCCTTTGGGAAGGGAGCAGTGAGTTGTCCTTTTCCAATCTCAGTTTTGACAAATTATAATTGTGACAATTCATTTGAGTAAACTATCTGAGCCTGCTCCTTGCTGCTAATGTCAGTCAAAAAAAGAACAAGACAATAGAAAAAAAAAGTCCAAAGCATTAGACTGCATTTATTAGACTACCTTAGCTTCCACAGGAATAGCCTCAAGTTCTTATCATTATTAATTAGATTCCTTATTACTTTAGGTGGAAGCAGTTAGAACTCAGTAACAATGAATCTGGGATTGGAAATATACTTCCCTCTAGGAATTGACTGAGGCTATTGACATACCAGTTAATTAATTCTCATTATATGAGAGGCCTTACAGAATTTTTTTTACATGATCAAGTTGGAAGACATTCTATTTTTTTTCCCCTACAACATTAGATTAAAAGTTATTCATTTCCAGGAGCAAGAACACTAAAGGTTTGAAAAAATCCCCTCCAAGAACCTTGCATTTACACTTCAGAACAGAAGTTCCTTCATTAAAACAGAAGAGTTAGAGAAATACAAGGATAACTTTACTAGAAGGACACTTAACTAGCGGTAGTCATATGAAATTTTCCTTTAGCGTTGTTTTAACCATATTTTGTACCTTTGTTTTCAGTAAGGATTGGTATACATAATACATGTGTTGATGCGCACAGGAGTGTCAGTAGTGCAGGGAAAAAAACCTAGACCTTTGAACCCCTAAAGGATTCCTGCATTGCCTTACAGTGTCATTTGCAATTTAAAGAAGAATACACTACAAATAGCTAAACCAGACAAGAAGAGCACTGTCACTTAGCAAAAACAAACCAAAATACTCTGCATTACTGGGATGCCTCCCTCCAAGTTCTCAACCACTTTGCAAACCATTAACTTGAAATGTGTTAATTTGCACCCTTGCAGTACAAGGTGTATGTTTATTCTCAGAACTCACACCTTTGCTGGGAAAGCTTAAAAAACCTACTTGACAGATAAAGTATAAGCTTTCACTTTTGTTGCAGCTACCCCTTGATCAGCTGTGAATTTCTATAAGGGACTTTGAAATTAGGAGAAAACCAGCTGGTATCCATTTCCTAGTTAACACTAGAGAGGTGATGTAGGAATAGCTCCTGAAATCCTTTACGAAACCCAGCAAACTTTTTTCATTGTTTCCTTAATCTAATAATAACATTTGTACTCTAAACCCCTATACTTTTTAATGAGATTTGAGAGCTTTTTTTCTTCTTTAAAAAACTTAAAGTCCTTGAACCTGATTATAAAATTTGAGCACCTTTATTTGCCTTAGCATGAAAAACTGTATGAGTTGTATCTGTTGCATTTGTTGTGGACCCATGAGTTCTGTTAAGGGTCCAGGAGTTACCCTGGACTCTTGCAAAGAATTGCAAAGCTAGTTAGATTTTTTTATTTTTTTTTTCAAAAAGGCAAAGAAAGAGAAGTCCAAATGATTTAGAAGAAATTTTTAGAGAAACAATATAAATACTGCTCTGTTTATAGTCATGCTTTTTTTAGCTCAAATATTTGAGAACAGATAGTTTTAAAGATTCAAGATCTGTGGTTGCTGTGAAGGGCAGAGAAAGGTGTCACTGCTGGTACTTATGACAGCAGAAGTTTGGAAGAGACCTCCAAGAACAGTAACTGTCCAGTAAAGTTTAGTTCATGTTCAAGGAATCCATGTGGAAGTTCCCTTCCACTCTACTTCGTACACATCTCAGATCACAACATACACCCTCATGCACTGTAATAGTCATATTTATGGCAGAACCTGCCTCAAGGTCTGGAATTTTATGTGTTAGGTATCTAAGTAAGGGTCAGAGGTATCTTCAAAAGCTTGTACCATGTTTCTGTCATGTGTGCATTGAAATGTGTGTAAAATGAGCTGTGACAAAGTGCTCTGAAGATTGTGGTCTGGTAGGAGTGTGCACACCTTATGTACAATGGTAAAAAAGCCCTGGAAAAATGTAATTGTAGCCTTTTCACGTTTCTCCACCTCCACTTCCTAAAGTTGGAAAAAGCTCATATTGCCCCCTACTGCAGTGCAGAAAAAGTGTCTCTGGACTGTGTTTGGCAAAACCTTTGTTTCTTTGATCAAGACACTGGAAATGTTCCTTGTTGAGCAAAGCCTTAGCATGTTGGCCAGCAGACTTGTTTGTTTGATCATGTTACGGTGAAGAATGAAAATACGATTGAGCACTGAGGCAAGCGCTTGTACATTGACTTTTCATCAAACAATAAAGTACAGATTTGCATGGGGACTTTGCTTACCTGATCCTTATTTCACATGCTGTTTGAGGCATGATTTAAAGGAGAGATAACCAGGATCACAGTCCAGCAATGTGCTGAGTGATTTTGAGGTCGTTCCTGATACTATCCATTACTATTGCTTGCAATGAGATTCAGGGATAATCAAACTTGGCATAATAAATTACCAAGATAAGATGGGTAATGAAAGAATGTGAAGTGCAGAAGATAGGTTTGTGCTTCTCAACAGCGTTCAGTGTGACTTTTGTAATTATTAACTAAACCTTAAAGCCTGAGGTAGTCCTTATTCAAATGCCTTAATCCTTTTTCAGATTCTCTCCTTACAACATCTCCTGTCTCCTAACATTTCCACAATGAGGGAAAGGAAGGCAACAGATCCACTCCATTCATCCACAGATCTGACTGAAGGGAAGGAGAAGTTAAGACTGAAACAAGAGGTCGGCCTGATTAGCAGCGTGTCATTAATTGCAGGTACCATGATAGGCTCAGGGATCTTTATGTCCCCTGAGTGGGTACTGCACCACATGGGGAACCCTGCCAGCAGCCTGCTGATCTGGGCAGCATGCGGTCTCCTGGCCATGTTTGGAGCCTTGTCGTACGCTGAGCTTGGAACAATAATTAAAGAGTCTGGAGGAGAATATATTTACATTTTGAGGATTTTTGGTTCCTTTCCTGCTTTCCTTTTCGCCTACACTTCTGTCATCCTGGTGAGACCAGCTGGTTTGGCAGCTGTCTGTCTGAGCTTTGCTGAGTACGCCATTGCGCCGTTCTACCCAGGGTGCTCATCTCCGCAGGCTGCCGTCAAATGTACAGCTGCTGCCTGCATCCTGATATTAACTATCATCAACTGCCTCAACGTGAGGCTGGCAACATCTGTTATGAACGTTTTTACAGCTGCCAAACTCTTGGCTTTGTTGGTGATCGTGGTGGGTGGGTTGGTGCTGCTTGCCAAGGGACAAACTCAGAGTTTTCAGAATGGTTTTGAAGGCACCACTGCAGGTATTGGGGCAGTTGGAGTGGCGTTTTACCAGGGGCTCTGGTCCTATGATGGATGGAACAACCTAAATTATGTAACTGAGGAACTGAAGAAGCCTGAGGTGAGTGAATGAGTGAGCAAGCTGGGTTTTACTTACTTAATCCTGCTGTTAATATGTTTGATTCTGTCTGTGATTGTGTTAAGAGTGGTAATCAAGGGATTTACAGTGAGGATGCCCCATCCCCAGAAGTGTTCAAAGCCAGCTTGTGTGGGGCTTTGAGCAATTTGGTGTAGTGGAAGGAACATTACATTCATTACATGGAGATTTAAACTAGATAATCTTTAAGGTCCCTTCCAATCCAAACGATCTTGTGGTCCTATAAAAGTCCTAAAATAATCCATTGACTGGAAAGAAATTATTAGGCAGCACTTGGATGCTTTGGAGATGAAGTTTTTTCTTAGTGTTTAGAGGATCTCACTGTAGACACCTAGATTTATTCAGAAAAGCACTCACTGCTATAATCCATAAAGGATTCTTAACAACATGTATTTTCTTAAAGACTTGATCCATAATCTATGCTTTAGAAAACTACTTTGTCTCTCTCTGTTCCATCAAGGGGCAACTTCAGAGCAAGCCAAGCCTCACTGGAAAGGGAATCTAACTCTGTGAACAATCCCCATCTTTAAACATCTATATTTTAGCATTGTGCAGTCCATGCTATAGGCACTGAAGTAGCATCTCACATCACCTTCTCTGTGCCATATTGCCCATTTTCACAGATCAAACACTGCAGCAGTGAACAACTCTTATTTTGCAAGAGTTGTGTGAGTGCCGAGTTTATAGAGTGTGCTGTGTACCAGTGCAGCCCATGAGATCCTACAGATCAAATGCAAATACACAGTTAAATATTAACCTATATGGCAGCAAAGATCCCAGGGCCACTCTCTCCCATAAGATTGTGAGCGCTGATATTCAGGCCCTTCCAGAGCGGAGACACCACCATTAGGAATTGCTGTATCTTGTCCTGTGTTGAGAATGGGGAATGAAAAACCTGATATTTCAGGTTCTTAGATGCATACAGTTGCCATTTCCCAGTATTTTCAGTTGCATAAGACACTGTTGATTTTATTGAGTCTTAAAATGATCCTGTGGTGTTCTAAGACACAATCCTGCCACTAAGAAAAAATAAATATTTCCTTCCTAGTGCAAATCCCCTTTGAGATTTTGAGATGAAACCCCTGTTTTGATTTAAACTGTAGAGTAGTTAAATGTAATACAACATACAGTGGAACTTTGTCCAGGGCAGTGAGGTGTTTATGGGGAGATGCAGCACACCAGGAGACATAACATACTAATAACAAATAAATCAATATTAAAATAATCAAAAAATATGCAAAAGGCATCTTAGGCAGCTACAAATCCAAATCTTTTTAATAAGATTTGGTGGGTTCTTTTTGTTTGAATTATTTTGTTTGGTTGGTTGTGGGTTTTTTCAGACTAACTTTGACTGCTGTGAAAGCTGCCATGTGAATCTCGATCTATGTCTTGTTCTGAGGAAAGGTTTAGGAAGTGGAGGTATTTCAATGAGAGATGTGGGTGGTGGCAAAACCAAATCAAACAAAAAAAGCACAGTGCTGCACCTAACACTGCTGTCATCCCTTTTCCAGGTGACCCTTCCCAGAGCTCTGATGATTGCCATTCCTTTGGTTACGTGCCTGTATTTGCTGGTAAACGTGAGCTACCTGGCAGCCATGACTCCCACTGAGCTGCTGTCCTCAGGAGCTGTGGCCGTCACCTGGGGGTGAGCTCTGCGTGGGGCAGCACGGGCAGCGCAGCTCTGAGATACACTGGTTCTCTCCTGAGTTTCAGGAGATCTAAATGTTATTCCCAGAGGGAATGGCAGCACTGCATTGGTCAGGCCATGTTACAGAAAAGAAAAGGGTGACTGAGGTGCTCAGAGGGCTGAATCACGTTGCTGTCTGAGAGAGCTGGGGCTGTTCAGCCTGGAGAGAGAAAGCTCCAGGGAGACCTTACAGCATTTTCCAGTGCCTAAAGGGGCTACAAGAGAGCTGGAAAGGAAGTTTTTACCAGGGCATGTAGAAGTAGGACAAGCAGGAATGGCTTCAAATTGAAAGAGAGTAGGTTTAGATTAGACCTAAGGAAGAAATTATTTACTGTGAGGGTGGTGAGGCACTGGCACAGGTTGCCTAGAGAAGCTGTGGATGCTCCATCCCTGGAAACATTCAAGGTCAGGTTGGAGGGGCTTTGAGCAACCTGGTCTAGTGGAAGGTGTCCCTGCCCATGGCAGGGACTTAGAAGAGAATGATCTTCAAGGTCCATTCCAAATTGTTCTATAATTCTAGGGTTCTATGAGGCCAAGGCTGACCAGCTCCATCTGGCCATGGTTTCCAAGGTGCATCTAGGCTGTCAAGATGGCACATTCCTTACTCCCCATTCCCTTTGTTTACACTGGGAACCTGTAACTCCCCCAACTCATGTTTTACCTCATGGAAAGTGTCCATAAGGGAGAGGTGAAGGTCACACCAGGAGCATCTCCCCACAAACACTGGGAATGCAGCGAGGGTACATATCCAGACTTGAAACTGAGAAATTTTGCACATTTTAGATATTTCCAGGAAAACTGTCAGGGCAATGTGCTGTCCTGCTAATGCAGAGGCAGTGGGTTGGGAGTGAGACAGGAGTCAACTGGCTGAATGCTCTCTACTTGGCACCTGGAATTTAGAGCAGATCAGAGTCTTTTGTCTCAGTTTCTCCTTCTGTGGGGAAATGGAAAATTGCACTGATCTCAACACCTTTGAGAGCTGTTATACACAGGTCAGGTAGCCTTTGGTAACTGCAACTTCAATTGGCTTGTGTTTTTCCAGAGCTGCACAGAAACAATTTCTGCCTTTCCTCAACCTGAAGTATTTGGTGACATTAAACAGTTTCTGTACAAGACGAGGAATTTAGGAAGAGAAGGAAGGGACCATCATGAGAGGTATAGACATCATCAATGATCTTCCACCAGAACATCCAGCCTTATTCTAAATATTTCCAAAGGCACAGAATCCCTGATAGCACTAAATGAGTTGTCAGACAGAAATGATGACATGGTGTGTCCACAGATTATGTGCTGCTCTTCCTAAAAAGTCAGCAGCAGCTTTGCTTCTGTGTGCATTTCACAAGATCTCCCATTTGAAGATCTGACTGAGCTCTTGCTGGATGTGTTCTCTAATAGCCTTTCACATCATTATGAGTAGGAGCTTTTAAAGATCTAGTGCTTTGTTTGAGCATGTCACAAAGCCTCACTAAGCTGCAGTGTCACGAACTTTCCCTGCACTTCCTTTCCCATCATTCCTAATTAACAAGTTATTTGTGAGCTTCCTCCTTTGTAAGGCATCTCCTTTTCCTGATTAACCTTTTCACCCAAGGGTGCAATTCAGGAAGAAATATTGAACTAGTGACAGGAAATCTGGGCACTCAAAGGCTGGGGAACAGGTAGGAAGCCAGTCTGAGGAGGAGGTGAAGTTTGTGGCTCACAAACAAGACATGCAGCTATTCAGGCCATTAAGAAAGAATGGGAGGAGCATAAAGAAGCCAGAGGAGGACTTGTCACATTTAAATGCATTTATTCCCTATATAAGAGGAAAACTGCCAGAAAGAAACATTGTTCAGTGGTGAGAGGTGCAGCCACAAAAGGAGCTCAGGAAACTCTTCCCAGCGTTTCTTTGATGACAGCGATTGAACAGCAACCACAGGTTTCAGTTTGCTTGTAAATAAAGTGATCTAAAAAAACATTTGAGTTTTGGCTTTTTGCCAATTAGATAAACAGTGTTTGTGTATGTGATAATTACCCCAAACACCAGCATTTATTACTCAATTAATACTCTTAATGCTGCTTCATTCCAGAAGACAATCTTCACTTTTAGGTGAGAAAATTATCATTCCTTCCAAATATTTACCTTGAACTCTGTAACTCTGCTACTTTTTCTGTTAAGTAGAAACAGAAATGTCTGAACATGTTGTAGAACCAAACATCTGGAATTCAAATAATTTTTTTTGGCTTAAGTCAAATTCACAGAAGAGCAGTATTAGGTGCATGTGGGATTAAAGGGTTAAAATCCTATGCATATTCAGGAAGAGGTTGTAATACAGAATATTTCTTCCAATGCGATGGGAACAGTTTTTCTGTGATTTCTGAGCTAATATTATTGGTTCTGATAGCAGTATCTTCAGGTGTTTTGCCACAGCTTCAGTACACAAAAAAGGTGGTTTTGCCTGTTGTGACCTCTTTGTACACCATTGCAGTGCAGACAGAATATATATATAGCAGGAAGAAAAGCTGTCAGACAAGACAAACTTCCAAGTCACTAAATATTATGGGAATTGCAAGAAGACTTTAAATCATTAGAAAGACTTCAGAAAAATATTCTGTACAATACAGAAACACTGGAGGGATGTAACCTGTCTGGTTCTACAGTGAGTATTCAATACATTTATGAACTGCATCTTGTGCTGTGAACTCTTTCCCACCTCAGGGACAAAGTCCTGGGCAGCTGGGCATGGCTCATCTCCCTGTCGGTGGCCCTGTCCACGTTTGGTTCCTCGAATGGGACGTTCTTCAGCGGAGGCCGCGTGTGCTACATTGCTGCCAGGGAGGGCCACATGGTGAGCACAAAGAAAGGGGTCTGGCTTGCTTCGAGCCACTTCGCCTTCCTGTGACACTAAAGCAGAGAGGAAAACACTGTGTATGTTCAACTGGAAGAGTGATAGCTCTTCAGGGGGTTTGTTCCTTGCTCATTAATCCCCATCTCTTTCAAATGTAAGGTGTCTTGTCACTGTCATATTTTCTGAAAAATCCCTTTGCCCAGGATTCTTCTCCTAGGAAGCTGAGGCCTCAGAAAAAAAAGAAAATAATAATTATCTAATTGCTTCTCCTGTGTTTTGCTGCTTTGGAATGTGGTCTGGAGATTGTTTATCCAACAAGTGATTGTTTGATTGGTTTCATGTGAATTGTTTTTACTTAATGACCAATCACCATCTGGCTGTGTTGGGACTCTGGAAGACGTCACGAGTTTTTCTATAGTATTTTGTTAAGCCTTCTGTAAGGATCCTTTCTCTATTCTTTAGTTTAAATATAATATAATATAATATAATATAATATAATATAATATAATATAATATAATATAATATAATATAATATAATATAATATAATATAATATAATAGCCTTCTAAGAACAGGGAGTCAGATTCTCAATTGCTCCTTCGTCTTGGGGACCCTGAAAATACCACAGTGTATGTTGTCTCTGGGCTTTCTTTTTCAGTTAAGTGCTTTCAAAAAGATAACATATTCACATCTAGTCTGAATTTTAAGAACAGCTTTGAAATGAACCACTCAAAAATGGCTGCATTGGAGCACCAGGTAGAGGCTGTGGGGTGAGCTAGTCAATATACCTGCCAGGAAAGGAGAACCTGGCCATGCTTGTGTGTTACAAAGCACCTTTGCTTGCACTGGGAGGGTAGCCCAGCACCAGCCAGCTGCCTTTGCAGCTGTTATACTGACTATACAGGTTGGTCTCAGGGGTGATCCAGCCTTCACATGGGTAGTCCAGCTTAGATGCAGCATAGGATATCTCTGCTCTTCAAGCTTCGTAGCAATTACAAGGTGATAGCAAGCCTTACATCTCTCCTAGCTTGGGTTTAGCATTGGTTTTGTTAGGTGGGCCAAATCTGGTAACCCAGTGGAGGTCAGGCTGCTGCAGTTCCCTCCTCCCTGGTCCAGCCAATAAGTCCAGCATGTATTCCCAGCAGCCACACACACACAAATACAGGTATCAAACATATTTATATACACACATACATACATACCTGTGTATCTGTGTATGCATTCAGAGCCAGCAGGGAACACAGAGCTCCACATACAGGCATACCTGGGGCTCACACGAACACCAGCACTAAGAACACCAAGGGCCTTTCATTCCCTCTCTGGCTGATCAGGGGTCTGTTAGTGAGAAATATATATAAAACATATGTACCGTGTGGGTCCCTCCAGCAGCTGGGCTCAGATACTCAGCCCCTGGATCCCAGTCTCCCCAGTTGCTGCTATCTAGGCTAACAAGTCCCCCAAGGTTGCTGCCACATCCCAGCTGCTGATACAGACCCCCCTCACTCACAGGTACACCTCCACACACACTTAACCACACTGCTCCACAAGGAGGAGAAAAAAGGCTGAGCTGCATTTGTCCTCTGTTTTGAGCAGGCCTCTTGTGTTCCTTCTGAATCTCTCTGCTTTTTTTTGGTCCTTCCCACCCACAGCATCTGGCATTTCTGTCCTCAAGTGTGAAAACACTGAAATAGGTTGCACACAGAGTTTGTGGATGCCCAGTCCCTGGAAGTTTGAGGCCAGGCTTGATGGGGCTATGAGCAGCCTGATCTAGTGAAAGGTGTCTCTGCCTACAGCAGGGTGTTGGAGTTAGATGATCTTTAAGATCCCTTCCAACCCAAATCATTCTGTGAATCTGTGATTCCCCACCAGCTCTGCTCCTGGTTCATAGCAGGGAATCTTTTATGCATATGAATGTCCAGGTTGGTGGAGATGACTTGAATGGTGGTTGCTGGTTTTGGTGGTTCCTGATTTCGGTGGTTACTGGTTCCTCAGCCTCTCTCTCTGAGGATAATGCCTGCTCTATCATGGCAAGCTCTGTGCTGAGCAGTGCACAGATGGTCTGGATCTGACCATACCAGACTATGAGCTGAATGCTTATGCCATTTCTCAAACACTCACCTCTAGCAAAGGTCCTTCATGATATTTTAGTTGGGAATTAAAAATAAAATAAAATAAAAATTTAAAAGCAGCCTTTCTCATTAAACTTTGCTAATGAAACAAACAATAAAGAGGCTACTAATCCTGAAACAAATCCTGGTGTAATTTATATTCACATAAATGTTTCAGGACTAGTTCTTGTCTCATTTTGCAGTCATCCCAAGAGAAGTCAAGCCCCAGAGAGACATGACAGGGCAGAAGAGTGGGCCCATGGCAAAAGGTCCTGATGGTGGTCAGGAAAGCTCTAATTTGACTCATTCTGTCACATCAGTAGTTTGAAAACCTCATTTTGCCTTCTCAAACTGATCATGCTTGATATGAAACCAGTGAGACACAATAAAAATACCCTTGAAGGAGTTTCCTGTATTTACACTCCTTGGAGTTGGTCTGGTTGTATATAGTGCTTATTTGCTGATTCTGAATGGCTCTGGCTGCAGGCAAAGCTCCCACCAGCAGCTGAGGGGGATGAGTAAGGAGCTCTGAGTCCATGAAATGATGATGCTTTGCTTTCTTTTTCAGCCAGACATTCTGTCTATGGCTCATGTGCGACGCCTCACGCCCTCCCCTGCTCTACTGTTCACATCTGCCATGTCTTTAGTAATGATAATATCAGGGAGCTTCACCAGCATTGTCAACTTCTTCAGGTATGTGTGTGTAGGGGTTTCTGTTTGCATCCCCTGTGCTCCTGGGTTTTACATTGCTTATAAGTATTTTCTTGCATTGTCCTTTTGAGCCTGGGCTATTGCTTTCTAACCAATACTGGGGAGAGGAGGAGGGAAGAAGGAAAAAAAAGAGATTGGGAACCAGCACCTTTGCAATGCATGAATGCTCCTGTCACTAGAGACTTAATGTGATTCATCCCCATTGAATCAGTAATGTTCAGATAATTCTAAAGTTCTCATTGTTTGTGCTAGAAAGGAAATTAATGGAGGAATTACTAAATTTATATCAATATTCACTTTTTTAATTGGAGATATGAACATCTGGAATCTGCAAGGCAGGACTGACATTTCTGGGTGATCTCACCCCAAGTTTAATGCTAATTTTTTTTTTCTTCTAGTTTTATTGCATGGCTTTTCTATGGAATGACTATTTCTGGGCTCCTGTATTTAAAAATCAAGAAACCAGAACTGCCAAGATCTTACAAGGTAAAGTAATAACATAAAACTCTCAAATATTTTCCTATATTGTTCAAATGACTATGAGAACATTTAGAGAAAAGAGCGAGCACTGGTGGCTTACAGATTCAATGTGGTTGTCCTTTTTTAATTTCAAGTTTTGCGTCAGCAACGTCAACAAGGGATGAGATAGTGTGAACATACAGGCAGAAGTCAAGGTGGAATTCTCTGCCTTGATAAGCTAATAATGCTCTGCCTCCTCACTATGAAAATATATCTACCATGTCCTCTTTCTTTCTAAAAGATTTAAGTGGTAAATGAAGGATAATTCTGATCAACATTGTAATCACCTGTTTATGCTCACAGACTGGGCAAACTCCTTGGAGGGTAGCCCAGGTGTAAGAACCTTGCAGAGGGAAAAATAACTTAGGTGGAGTGCCCCAAGTTCTTTGAGATGACGTAGGGACAGATTTGTTCCCCACAAAACAGATAAAAGGAGGGAAATGAAGAGTCACATGTTCTTCCCCTGATGTCATGAATGAGCTGATCTTCAGTGTTTCCTCAGTGACTGAGGATTATTAATGAATGCACAAACCACCCTCCTTTGAGGAAGGGTGGCTTCAAATTGAAGTTTAAATGCTTTCTGATCAGGCTTACAGAAACTGCCTCTGAGATTGCCTGTCCACCTGTCTTCAATACACGGATAAAACTTTTTGTGCAGGGGTGCTAAGGTACAGTTGATTTGAATACAATTGCTCTGTGTTTTATCTACAGCTTGGCTTTGAGATGCAAGATAGTAGGGAGACCAAGAACAGGCCTGGCACTAAACCCCGTAGTTTACATCTTCAGGTCTAGGAGGGCAGGAAAGAGGGGTTAAGGTGTGATATGGTGGTGTAGCTCTTGCAGGGATGTTCGGCCTTGGGGTGGGGGTAGGCTGGGAAACAGGATGTCTGGATTAATTGGTATTTCTAGGTAATACCTCAGGTTGCAGAAAGGTTTCATTTACAAAGCCTTCTGCAGAAGTTCCAGGGTTATCCAGACACACAGAAGCCCAGAATTACATGAGTCTTTATGCTGATGTTTTGCTTTCACAGGTCCCAATTATCATCCCCATAATTGTGCTGATGGCAGCTGTGTACCTGGTGTTAGCTCCCATCATTGATCAGCCCCAAATAGAGATCCTCTACATCGTCCTGTTCATTTTCAGTGGCATCATTTTTTATTTCCCACTGGTTCGCTTCAAGTACCACCCTCGCTTCTTACAGAGAATCACTTTGCACCTCCAGTTGTTGCTGGAAGTTGCTCCAACTACCAGGGATGCAAACTGAGATAACATCCTTCCTTCATGTGGCTGCCTGCACCTCATGGTTTATCCCTAGGCTTTCAAGGCTCAGAAAATATTCTTCTGTAAAGAGCAATGAGTGGAATGCGAGTGACACTAAATGTCCAGGTGAGATGGACTGCAGCTATGACTCCTTACGTTTCCCTAAAATTCTGGGGACATGTTTTTCTCCTTTTCAGCATTGCCTTGGCATTACATTTGTATTTTTCATCCCAAAAAGGGCTGTTTCTCAAGATCTTATCTCTTATTTCAAGATAAAATGCAGCAAAAGAGAGACAATGAAATATTATTCCTACAGCAGGCTGAGTCCCATAGCCATTTCTGGCAATGCCTTTAATTATTTACACCTAGTTCTGCCCACTGTGACTGCAGAGCTTCTCAATAAAGCAAGGGCTCACTGTGGCCACAAGAAATAAACCCTTTTTCACTCAGGTGTTCATTCTGGAAAGATTATGCTTCTTCCAGTTCCAGGCGCACAGTGACAACAGTCCTTTCTCTGTCTCAGAAACCATCCCACATCTCCCACAGAAAACCCTCTGACATGAGACAAGAAGTGCTTTAAAGCTCTGTCAGTTTACTCATTGAGAATGCACTTGTCATCTGGGATCCATCCATTCATTATGAGGATGCAGGCAACATCACTCAAGTGCCAACATTCACCCATGTCCTTCCTGTGATCCCCCTGAAGGAAAAAACCTTATTTTGTGACAAAGTGAGGGGAAAAAAACCCACCAAAAAACCCTAGAGCATATGTACCAGCAAAATACTCTGACTAGGAATTAAAAAACTACAGACTGAGCTATGTAGGAGAAGCGTAGCCAGCAGAGCAAGGAAACACTCTGTCTCTTTGGACTCAACCCCTGAAATCATGCATCTGGTGTTGGGCCCTGCTGCTCAAGGTGGAGTTGTGAAGACCACCTGGGCCCTTCTTTATAATGGCAGCTCAGAGCAGGGGTCACAGGCTGCGGCTTGAGATGTTCAGGCTGGACTTAGGGAAACGTGCCCCATGAGGGCAGTGTAGTGTTGGAGCAGCGTGCAGAGAGGTGGGGAGATCTCAATTCCCTTGCATTTTCTACCACAGCCATTTCCACCAATTTCTATGATTCTAAATGCACTGCACAAAAGTCACAGGCTGTGCTCTCACCCACACCTAGCACACTGAAGTCACTCTTGTTTCCCATTATCCTGAAGCACAGCTGGTTTTTTTCCTGCTCTCAGGGAGGGAGAGGTATTATAAGCTGTTTTCTTCACATTTTCCCAGATGGTTCCAGGATGATACCTGTCATAAGGTAAAAAGGTCTAGGAGTTAATCCCTAAAATGCCTTGTTAAAGTACTGAAAGTTAACTTTCTGTCAGCATTCTTCTATAGAACCTGCTACGATCCTGCTACCTTTTACCTAAGCTGCTATGATCCTAGAACACAGGTTACTTGATCCTCCAGGCCTCTTCCAGCCCATCTCAGAGTTGTGTATCTGATTACAATCTCATTCTGCAATGTCACTCCTCCTGCTCCTCTGAGTGGTGATACCAACAGCTACAGGAATGCACCCACAGTCTGTTTTTCCAAGTGTTAGGTATGATAATGGATAGGCCAGATGCCGCTCATCCAAATCCTTAGCTTACACAGTGTTTGGGAGGATTTCCTTCCACTGATTTTTACTGGAGTTGCCAAGAAAGGCTAGTGAGGGGATAATTTTTCCTCCTGAATCCCTTGACAATATAAAATTCTTGGGATGTGTCTCTTAAAGGAGGGGATGTTCTCAGAAGGACTGATGAGGTTAGGAGCTCTAGGTTGCCTTCCTCCCACTGCCCCAGGCTCTTCATCTGATGTCAGGGAAACTTCTTAAAGGAGCTGCATCTCAGCTACTTACCTAAAAATTAGAATAATACAATTTCTCAGATCATAATTTTTTTGAAACAATCATTTTCTTACCTATTTATGAAGCCTATCACACGAGGCTGTGCTCTAATAAAGAACATGAAAAGACTTAGCACTTTGAATAGATAGCCTTTATGTGTTATTGGTTTGTGAATGGATATAGGGGAGCTGGAAAGCTGCAAATATCATACTCTGCACCTATCTCATTTTCTATAGATATTACTGTAAAAAGATGTTCTTTTTTATTTATGTTGCCTAGGATTTGCAGGTGTTTATAATGCCAAAACAAGATGCTGAAAGCTCAGAGAGTTGAAAGATAATTACAATAAAATGGGCATTACAATGAAGTGAGTTAATGTGTCTGTTTCTGTTTCTCACCCAAGAAAAACAATTCCATAGAAATTTTACTGCATGATCATAAACAATCAGCATCAGGCTTATCTCTCCTTGGTCAGAAGGTTTAACAACGTGCGTGGGTGTTTATATGTGTGTACACTCATTTTTCAAAATGATTGCTTATCTATTCAACCCCAGGATATGTAAATTGAAATCCCTTTTTCCTTCATGAGACATTTACAATGGAAGTGCCAGGAAGAGGCAACACATCCTTACCATTTATTCCTGCAGCACAGTGACAATGTGACAGTGGACTGAGCTCTGTACCTGCAGCTTCTACAGGTTATCCTACAAGATCTTATTGGTCCTGTCTTTTTCCAAAGCTCCAGATCCCTGTGACCTATGCTTAGACCCTTTCTTCATGGGCTCAGAGGAAAAATGGACTATCAGCATTGACCCCAAGATAATCATAAGATCTCTACTTCACCACTAGACCCTGAGTATAATTGAGTCCCATCCTTCAGCTGGCAACCTGCTGGGAACTTTCCTTTGGTGCACAAAGCTGAATGTATTCTGGGCTTTTTCCTGACTTCTTCAGAAGCATCAGAGATGGACTACACCTAGGGACAGTAAAGGACAGTCCAGTGTGTGAGAGAGCACAGAAAATCCTCTTTTGGTGATCTTCTAGTCAGTCATGCTCATATGCCCAAGTTCAAATGATTGCCATATGTCGTGATTGAGGACAAATTTCTGATTGGGTGGCACAGAGCAGAATTCAAAATAACTTTTATTTTCCTCTGTTCAAGAAACACAGTTCACCCACTTAGACTGAGTGGGTTTATCTGAACAGTTCTCAGCCAGAGGATTTGGTGTTTAGTCTCTCTTGCTCTTTACTGGGACATAGGAAATAAAAAAGACCTCACTGAACTCCTTCAGCAGGGTTAACTTGCTCTCCAGGTCATCACACTTAGGGGATGAAATAAATATAGTCAGCTTTGGGAATCACAGACAACTCCAGTGTGGGTTGGAACTGACCTCTGGAGGTCTCATGTCCAACTTCCTTCTCGAAGCAGGACTATTATCATGTAAGGCTGTTTACCTGTGCCTCTGTCTCTTCATGTTTTGGAAAACACTGAGGATGGAGAGCCCACCATCTCTGCACTACTCTCTGGATAAAGAAATTTTCCTGAAGTTCAATATGAGCATCTCAATCTGCAGCTTGTGGCTGTTGCCCTTCCCTGTATCGCCTTTTACTGCCAAAGGTGGTTGTGGTTGGTTCTATCCTTTTTGAAACTCTCTTTTGTGGAGCTGTAGGCTGCTGTTATGTTGCCTCTTTTGGCCAGACTCAAAAAGCCCAACTCAAGAAGCTTTCTCATGTAGGCAAAGTGCTCTGGACCTCTGTCTTGGGAGCTCTTTGCTGAACTCCCTCCAGTTCCTCTGCCTTCCTTTTAAACTGGGAAAGGGTCAGAAAATTGAATACAACATTCCAAGTGTGCCTCCACAGGTGTCAAGTCTACAGAGACACTGACATCCCTTAGTCTGCTTAGGCACCTTTCCTAATGCAGGCCACTATGTGTAACCCTTTCAGTCAGTCACTTCTGAGAGCTTCAGCTGACTGAGTTGAAGGCAATGGAAAACCCTTACTTTGTACAGTTGGTGCTTGAAGGCAATGGAAAACCCTTACTTTGTACAGTTGGTGCTCTTATTAGAAACTTTGTCTAGGCTGTGATAAATCCAGCATCAGGATGACTCAGTCTAGCAGTGCAGGGGGATCTACATCTTGCACTTTACCATTTATTGATGAGTTAGTTGGATACTCTCAGGGTCTTTATGCATGTGACTCATTCCTCATGAAGGAGTGCTTTTGCTAAAAATGGATGCACACCCACAGTCATACAATAAATGGGTGGTCTTATGTTTGTGAGCTAGCAGTGAGATTAATGGCTAGTGAAATAGCCCATCTGTTTCTGGAATCAAGCTACCATGTCATGTTTGTCCTCAGAGACAGTGAACCCTATGGCTTGAGTGTCTGGCAGATAAATGACCATCTTTTCCTTCTAAAGCTTGGTCATCAGTTGTTACTGTTTAATTTAATGGACTATGGCCTGCTTTCCATGCAGTGACATGAAAGGCAGCAGGGGAGCTGAGGACAGGGAAAATGAGAAGTAGCTTGAAAGAGAATTACTATACATTACAAGTCTTGGCTTGTCTGTCTGAATTACCTATGTAAAATCCAGACATGGAAAACACCCAAACAGCAAAGACATATTCTATCATTTCAAAAGTTCTGAGTTCCAGGCACTTTTTTTTTTTTTGCTTAGCAGTAATTGATTTCCTTTCTGTTTGTACATTCTGGGCCTCTTCTTCAGTTCACAATCTGTTTTTCCCACACCATAACTGTGTCATTAACGAAGCAGAGCAACAGGCCAGCCTTTTTTCATTGCTCTGTCAGTGGTTGCCAAACATCATCAACAGGTCATGATTCCCTTGAAGGGAGGGCACCAGAATGCACACAGATTTCCAGTAGAAGGTACAGACCCTGGCACAAGGAGCACCACCAGTTCCTGAATTAGGAATCCAGAGCTGTCCCCAGGATCTCTCAGGGTATTGGATCTGCTGTCCTCTTCCCTTTGCTGTGGCCTTACTCCAGGGCTCTGAGTGCTCAGTTTTCCACTCACATCCCACTCTGTTTAAAATTGGGTTGAGACTTCAGCCTGTCTGAGCTGTTGTGAATTTTAGTTCATTCACATTTGTAAATAAAAGGAAATTTCATCTCACTGAAGAGGAAGCAGGAGGATCAAATGATGCCAATAATCTTTCTTCCTAGGCCAAGTAGTCCCTCTTACCTATACAATCTATATTAAGTGTGCAGCAGCTGCAGAAAATACAGAGTGTCATTCTGGCTGAAGGGCCACTCTGCAAGTTGTTGCAGCTGAGCCACCCCTTTGGTGTCCCTGGATGGCTCCCAGTTCCCTGGGCCATGTGGGCACTCTGCAGGCAGGAGCCATGCCTCATGCCCAGCAAGAAAGGACAGAGGAGTGTGGATGTATTTGAGCACACTCAGGTGATGCTGCAAACCATCCCAAATACCAGGGCCCTTGGGAACCCCAAAACCTGCAGAGTGTCCTTTGGAGCAAGACAAAAAGCTTGGACCAGATCCTGCTGCAGGTTCCTACCAGGATTCTTTGGTACCAGACACATGAGTAGGGCCATGGGTAAAGAAGCATATGGTGACTTTTCATTCCCTTGGAGCTGCCTGGACTCCAGGCCACTGTGGCAGCAGAAATGGTCCTTAAAAAATCCCCTGCAGTCTTCATCAGCTTTCCAAAGGGTCCTCTCACCCCATGTCCCCTTGGATCAAGCTTTCCTGCTCCTCCTGCCCTGAGGGCTGTGCTGGCAACCTGCCCAGCAAACCCCAAACCCCTGCCTGTTTTTCCACTCTCGTTTAGTTTACTTTCTAAAAAAAGTAGCATTCCTCCGATTTACAAATGGAGCTCAGACAGCACCAAATTACTTTACCCAGGAATCTTGAATATGGGCAAAGGACAGGGATGGGGGGATTTGGAATAGACATTGGCACATACAGGAATGGTGGGGAAGCCATTGCAATCATTTTCAGCTGGAACCTCAGTTTAAGGTTGGCTTCTTTAAAATCACAGAATCATTTAGGTAGGAAAAGACCTCTATGATCATTATCATCAGTCCAACCATTAACACAGCATGGCTAAGCCACCACTAAACCATGTCCCTAAGCATATCTACACATCTAAAAAACCTCTCCAGGGATGGTGATTCCACCACATAGGTGGGCAGCCTGTTTCAATGCTTGATTGTTATCACTATAGTGCAAGAGTTCTATAGTCATTACATTACAAAGACTCCATTTTACCAGAGTTTCATACCTCCTTGATGTTTCTTGTAGGCAACTCCTCCAGGCACTGACTCTCCTTTGTCCTCACAGCAGCCACTGACTCCAGTTCCCTCAGCCAACCAATCCACTCTTTTATAACACTCTGCTGATTGGCTGCAGCTGTGGCCTATTAACATCAGACCTGCTGCTAATCCTTAATTGGCTCAGCTGCAACTCCTTAGGGGGTAAGATTACTTTCTATACTACTTTTATTTGCTTATGTTCTATCCCTCCACAATTCCCCCTTTTTCTTTTAATTACAGAGTTGCAGCATTTCTAGAAGGATATGTCCAAGTAAATTAACATTACGATGTATTTCATTCAGAACTTAACAGCTATACAAATGTTGAGACAACATATTATAGTACCAAATATATATATATATTTCAGAGTGTTGGTTCAGTTCTGCAGCTTTTCTCAGTTTACAAAATACTTATCTTAAAAATATTTTATAGCTGCAATTGACATATTTTACCAATAGTTTAGTATTCATGTCCTTTTCCCCAAATCACAGGGTTACATAGTTGAGTCCTTTTTCCCAAATCCAGGGAGCCATATAGTTTAGTATTCAAGTCCTTCTTCCTGAATCACATCGGGATCACCATTTGTTGTCATTATGTTGCAAGAGCTCTATTATCATTACATTGCAACAGTTCTATATTGCCAGAGTTTCATACCTCCTTGATGTTTCTTGTAGGTAGTTCCTCCAGGCACTGACTCTTCCTTGTCCTCACAGCAGCCACTGACTCCAGTTCCCCTCGGCCAGCCAATCCACTCTTTTATAACACTCTGCTGACTGGCTGCAGCTGCGGCCTGTTAACATCAGGCCTGCTCCTAATCCTTAGTAATTGGCTCAGCTGCAACTCTTTAGGGGGTAAGATTACTTTCTATGCTACCTTTATTTGCTTATGTTCTATCTCCCTACACTTGATAACCCTTTCAGTGAAGAAATATGTCCTAATATCTGATCTAAACCTTCTCTGGAACAACTTGAGGCCATTTCCTTTCATCCTGTGCTTGTTACTTGAAAGAAGAGACTCACATCTCTTTAGGACTCCTCTCAGGTACTTGTAGAGAGCAGAAAGGTCTCCCCTAAGCTGAGGCAAGTTCCTGTGTCTGCTGTGCCCAGGGCAGGTGAGAGGGTCCTGGGAGCTGAGGGGCAGGGAGGTGACATGGCAGGGGACCGTGGGGCTGGCAGGTGGCAGGGGCAGTCAGGTGATGAAGAGCTCAGCAGCATCAGCCTCTCCCGCCCTGCGGCTGGGCAGGACAAAGAGCTGAGATGATGAATGGGGTTGGTGGTGCCCAGGGAGGGGTTTCACTGTGCTGCAATGGACAGCTGCATGCAGCCCCTGCTCACCCAGAGCCAGCTTCTCCACTGGCAACAGAAAAGCTCCTTTTGGGGCAGGAGAGTGAGATCAAACACTTCTGGAGCAAGGGAGAGGGCAGTCCTGGGGCTGGAAGTGAAATGATATAAAGGGAACAAGTCCTGCCCTCTGCAGTAGTGGCCTCTTGGTTCCTGTGCCCATCTGTCCCTGTGTCTCTACCCCAGATATCCACAATGCAGCACCCACCAGAGCCACCTGCTGAACACCACTGGGGACACTCCTCTTGGGCTGCAGCAACTGCCCTGGAACAGGGATTGTCCCCAGGGCCATGACTTTTTTTCTTGAAGCAGTAGTGATTAGAAAAGAAGGCAGCTTTCAGGCTGAAATCAGGATGAGTCCTTGTGAAGTCAGGCAAATAGATGAAAACTGAATTATTCATCACTGTATTCAAAACATATCCATCACCCTGCCATTTTGGAAATCCAGATGAAATGCTTTTGTGCTGCAGTTGGATATCCCTAGAGGTACTTTTATAGTGCATTTTAAGAACCTGGCTCTTTGTCTTGTCTTAAGAGCAAAGCTGGTTGGCAAGCAGGAGCCACCTCCTGGAGCAGGCAGGACCTTGCCCTGCTGAGCTCAGGGCCTGCTGGAAACCCACAGAGTCAAACTCAAGGCTCAAGTTTTGTAACTGAGCACAAAGTGAATATGGCTTTTCCATTATTCAAGGTGAGTGCAAACAGATAAACACAGAGGATAATGGGGAAGGGTTAATTACATATATTTTTTCTGCAGATGGAGTATGGGTGGAAGAATGTTATCATTTATTTAAGATGTGTTGGTCCCTAACACAAAGAAGCTGTAACTGTGAGTTAGGACCTGCATTTTGCTGTACATATACAGAAGTCCCCTCTAAAATTAAACCATTTGCCAGAGACCATCTCAGCATAACTCTGCTATACAATGCCTGAACTGTGCAGAAGAAGCACATCTGTGTTTTAAATAAATGCAGTTTACACCCTGGAACACCTTAGCAAAGTGTGACCCATGGAAATGCTTTGTGGGATAGTGCTCCCTCCAGGAGAGTTTTCTCAGAAGAGGTGGGACTGGCAAACAAACTCAGTTTTCCTTTTCCAGCATTCCCTCAGGCAGGACAGCAGGGGAGCACATTCCTCTTGGGGCAGAAGAAAAACAGAGCTATCAGTTCACCAGCTGGGCTTGTCCACAAGGATATATCTCTGTTGTGGTGTGCTGTAATGTCCCATTTTGGCCTTCCAGGTCACTTTCCCAGGTGTGCCTGTACGTCTATCCCTTCCCCCTTGCCCCCTTGCTGAGTGAGTCCTGTCAATCAGGCTAAACGTTCCAGCAAGGCGTCGTGTGGTTGGTCAAGTTCAAAGGATGCCCCTCAGGCCCAGGGGTCATTGGCCTGGCTGGGTGTCATCTTCCTCTGAGACCCTGCCCCTCTCACCTGGTTGGTGGCTCACCTGTACCTCCCCTCCCCCTGTCCCTGAGCTTAAAAAGGTGATCAGACCATGCGGTGATTGTTCTGTTGGAGCAGCTCCTCACGTTCAGACCTCTGTAACCATGGAATAAACCTCTGGACATTAAACCCTCCAGCAGAATCCTCTCCTTTTTCTCTTCACCATCGCCTGAAGCCATTCCTCCTGAGGTAACGGGGTCCCTTACAAGCCTGGACTTGTTCAGTGCCCAGCTGTAACCACCAGCAAGCCGAGGTATCTCTGCGGTGAAACACCGCAGTTGCTGCCTTTGGCCCGGCAGCGAGGGTCAGACTGGCCCAGGCACAATCTAACTGGTAATATTGGGAGCCTTTTTTCCAATATATCTCCTTGTCCTGCATCCCCTGTAGGGAATACCTGGATTCATGCTTATGGTGTGTCAGCAGCCACAGAGGTGTCTTCAATGGCTTTAAGCAGAAATGAAGATATCTAGCCCATATCATAAATCTTTCAAAGGAAATGATACATGTAAAGCACTATACCTGCTCCAGCTTGTAAGAGGTTATAGAAAATAAAGTTCAGAAGGGCAAAAACTTTGGCTGATGGCTCTGACAACGTCCCAGGCAGATGTAGTCAGTCACAAATGACATCAGTAATAGCTAATTAATTCCTAAAAGCACTTTGAATATTAGCAGGTTGCTTCAACAATTGTCTCTTTGTTACTACACAGAGAAGCAATTTCTCCAGGGTTATTTTAGGTTCCATTACCTGGATTTTCTCAAGCCAGTGTCCTGTGACCCATGTTGCCCCTGAGATAATGACCATCCTTTCCAAGGGAGGATCCACACTGTCTGTAACACTACCTTAGCGTTTTGTGGGGATGGCTTTGGCTTAGACTGGCTAGGGGTGTAAGGGAGGACCAGGCACAGCCATCAGTAAAGCAAGAAAATCAACCTGATATAAAAACTGCATTATTAAGCACAAAGCCTTAAAATCGCTCCCACTGTTGCAGAAGTGCCATATTGGGGGCAGATGTGGCCAAACTGCCCCTCACTTTCTGCTGAGGTTCTCTCAAAGCCCAGTGCAAGACACACAGGTCTCTCTGAACTCCTTCCCCCAAGTGAATTTCAGCCCTGGTCACATCCCAGGCTTTAGTCTATGAAAACACAGCCAGATCCAGCTCTTGTGCCTCACAGGCTGGGTGGGTCACGGGGAGCTTTCAAACAATCTGATGCATCTCCAGAGACAATGGACAACAGGGCCTTGCTTTTGGAAGGAGTTTCCCCACATCTTTCCCCAGATTTTGCTCTCGGGGTTTCTTTCATATCACGTACAGCAGCTTCCCTTCAGCTGCCAGTCATCAGCCCTGGATTCCCAGGGTGAAGTCATGGTCAAAATTTTGCCTGCTCCTTTCCATTGCCACAGTCTGCTGCCTGTCATCCCCTACGCACAGGGACTGGAGCACCCTGAGCTGTCCTGAACACCCCACACCACTTCAGAATGCCAACCACATCCTGGGATGCATCTAAAGCTGAGTGGGGAGCAGGGCCAGGGAGGGGATTCTGCCTCTCTGCTCCGCTCTGGTGAGCCCTCACCCACACTCCTGCATCCAGCTCTGGGGGCTCCAGCACAGGAAGGAAATCAACCTTTTGGAGTGAGGCCAGAAGAGGCCACAAAAATAATCAGAGGGCTCAAACACTTCTCCAGGCTGAGAGAGTTGGGGTTGTTCAGCCTGGAGAAGTGAAGGTTCCAGGGAGACCTTATAACAACCTCCAGTACCTAAAGGGTACTGCAAGATGAGGACAAACATTTTAGTAGGGGCTTGTTGCAATGGGATAAGAGGCAATGGCTTTAAACTGAAGGAGGATCAATTCAGGTATAAAGAAGAAAGCTTTTAAATAAGGTATTGAGAAACACTGGCACAGGTCTCCCAGAGAGACGGTGGGTGCCCTACCCCTGGAAACATCCAAGGTCAAGCTGAGCAGCGACAGCTGCTCTGAGCACCCTGATCTAGTTGAAGGTGTCCCTGCTCATGGCAGGAGGGTTGGACTAGATGGCTTTTAAAGGTTCCTTCCAGGCCAAACTGCTCTGATCCTGATTTTGATTCTTCCTTGGGAGTCCCCAGCACACAGCCTGCATTCCATGAAGAAAACAGGGCACTGAGTCCTGCTGTACTGACATGACACGAAGCTTAAAGCTCACAGTGAGCAGACAGTGGAGCCAAGAATGGAGCCTGGGTGCCTTAAAGCCTCCCTGCACCAGAAATGATGATGAAATATTTATTGATTGCAATGAAGCATTGCTGCACTAAGAGAGCTGAGGCAGGAATCCATATGGCTCAGTGTTTCAAATCCTTTGCCTCAATATTTTTCCAGCTACAAAAATGTATGCTTTTTTTTCCTCTCAGGCAGACATTTGGCAGCAGAGTTAAGTGAACTCTAAGGGTTGTTATAACTTAGCCCCATCTTTGGGAGCCCAGTGATGCATGAGAAAGAGCTCTGTCTTTACAAACTCCTAAAAGCACATATGACTACTGCATACTGCTTTTCCATTGAGACTTACAGACAACTTCCAGCAGGATCACGGGTTAGGCTGTGGGCAGCCTAACATCAGTGCTGTGTCATCTTGTCTGTTTATTGGGTGAATTCTGATTTTCATAATTAATGCAGTAGAGAAATTCAACAGAGAATTCACTTGGGGGAAGGAAATATGTCTGGGACTCCAAGGCTGAGGAATTTCAAACAAACTCTCTTTCAATAAAAGCAACCCATTAAAAGCATCTTGATTACCTATTTGAATATTTCAATTTAAAATGCTAGTTTAAAAAAGTAAATAAAATATGCTTCAGTTCTGCAAATTAAATTTGTCCCCAGTTAAAGTCTATTGAGAGATACCCCCAGGGTGAATTTTCCCTACTTCTCGTTTCTGCCCTGGGGTGTTTTCATAGCAGTCTGAGTCATCCAAAGCTCCCAAGCTGAATTAATTTCTGAATCTCATAGTTGATATCCCACAGCCAAAGCAGATCTGTGATTCAGAAAAGCACTGAGTAATACAGAGAGGGAGGAAGTCAGGCACTGCCCCTGCCCATGTCCCCTGCCCATGTCCCTGCCTGTGTCCCCTGCCCGTGTCCCCAGCCTGGCTCTCTGCAGGTCCTACATGATGATTCCCCACTGGAGGAATGCAGAGACTGGGCAGACAGGATGGGAAGCCACAGCAGCAGTGTGAGGGTCCTGCCCCATCCCTTCCCCATGTCAGCAGCTGCACTCTGAGCACCTCTCCAGAGGCAGCAGCCAGGACTGGTGCTGCAGCAATGCCCTGTGAGCCTGGCCAGAGCTCTTTGCTCGTGCTACAGATTGTCTGTCATCTCCTGCATCCTTTCCTGGAGCTTGGTCCAGCCTCTCCAGCCTGCCCTGGGCCTGCACAGAAGGTTTTCCCACAGATTGTTGCTCCTGTCTGTTGGAGCAGCACTGAGCTGGGTTAGGAGGAGGAGGAGGAGGAGGAGACCCTTCCTCGCAGGGCAGGTGGGGCACTCACACCAAGCCTCATATGGTGACAAGCGACAGTCCATAGCCAGTGAGCTCTTCTCCATCTTCTGCATGTTGATGAGGCGCTGAGGAGCTGCACGCACCAGCAGTGATGCCTCAGGCATCTGGAATTTTCAGCATTTTTGACTCCTCTGTTTTTCCTGTGAACATTCAGCTGGCTTTGTGCACCAGGCAGAGGCCCTGCCCCCAGACATGGAACAGAAATACAGAGGAGGCATGACAGAGCCCTCCATAAACTCTGGACCCAGTCCCCAGATCCTCCTGTACCTTCAGCTGGGCTTGGTTCAAATGCAGCGAGAGGTGCAAACCCAGCTGTGCCAGGGCTCTGAGAGGGTCCTCAGGCAGGGTGGTTCTCCTGCTGCAGTTTGGTAGATGGGCAGATGGTGCCATCAGGATGATTAACAGCGCTGAAGCCAGTTTGCCAAGAGCCTATTGATTTTCCAGAAGGGTGACAAATCTTCTCATGTACCAACACTGAGACTGAAGTAATCTGCTTACAGCAGGAGGGAAGTCAGCTTTCAGAGTGATTTAGGGAGGGCTGGGTTGCATCCAGACACACACCAATATGATCTTTCCTAAGTGCTGTTACACATTGCCTTAATAATTAATTAGAAATAAATAACATTTATGTTTAACACCAATTTGTAGCTGAGATGAGGCAGCAGACTAAGTGCCAAGACCAGATCCTGCACTAGGTGGATGGCTTCCCAATGAGTCAAAGTGAGTAAAGATTGTCCCAGGGCTCTCTCTTTCCCCAGGGGTCTTGCTGGATGACCACACAGGGAAGCCCTGTGGTAATGGCAATGTATCATTGTCTTTTCTTGACAGTCTGAGAATCTGGGGAGATCTCTGGTTAACAGAGTTTATCAGGTGTGATGATTTGTCATGATCTTAAAGCAGCTGGGTTGTGGCCAGACAAACAAAGGACATCAGGAAACAGTCACCATCAGGGGCACTTCCCTCTGCTCTGGGTTGATACAGCCCCTCATGTTTGGCACTGTATGAACACAAAACAAAAAGGCAGTGCTGAGTTTGCAATCTCATCTCTTGATCCATATGGCAGTCTTCACAGAAGTGTGTCCAAAAAGGCTGGTAGGGGTTACCATGAGGCTTTTCCATGTCTGTCTAATTATAAAGGGAATCCAGCTGTCTGGGTTGCAGTGGAAGAAAATAACAAGCTTGTTTTTGTGATGTTGGATCCTGCTCATCCCCAGTCCCTCACCCTTTCCTCTGTGGTTCCTGCATGAGGTTGAAGTGTTGGTTTAGTGAGGGGGACCATGGGGATGCTCTGACAACCGTGGCAGAGACAGACCAAGTCCTGTGGGTCTTGATCTCCAACTGCTGGGAAAGAAGCCAGTGTGCTCTTTCCAATGAGACTGGGATGAAGAGAAGAAAAAGTCTGAGCTGCCTCCCTTATATTTTCAGGGCATCATTATCTGTTGGCAATTTACTACTGATTCAGTGTGTGCCAGGTTTACAGCAGGTCACTGGAAATGTAGCCAGGCCCATTCATTGTTTTTAAAAGCAAAGCAATGCTTAAGTGCAACATTAATTTAAATTTACCTTCCTGCAGAAAACTGGACAGGGAGCCTTCCAAAAGATGTATTTTTATTATCTCTCTCTTCTACCTCTGGCCGTTCATAAATATTTATTTAGGCTTTAACCTGCCAAAGGCTTTAAGCACAGCTACATTTCACTTCCCTCCAGGGTAAGTGCTGGCGAGCAGCTGTTCTTGATGGGCAGAGCCTGTGTGCACACCCAAAAGTCTCTTCCCTTGGTGGCTGGGGAGTGTGACACAGGAACATGTGGATCAGAGGCAGTGGGAGGTCTTGGGTTTCTGTGGTTGAGATGACCCCCAAGGTATTAGAAACTCTTTTCTCCCAGTCCCATGACTGAAGAAGAAGTCGAGATTCGTCGGTTCTGCTTTTCAAGGTTGTTTATTTTCTCTTATCTATTACATTCTTCCTCTGACCTGCTGGGATCTGTCCAGCAGGTTGGGTTGTGGCACCATGACTGCCCTTGGGGTGGTGTTAACTTTTTATATTACAAACTATGTGTACTTTATTTACAATAATTTTCCAATACCTATCACCTATGTTAGACAGTCTGTCTCTACTCTAAACCAATTAAAAAATGTCACCATCACAGCAGAAGATGGAGGACAAGAAGGAGAAGAAAGACAGGACATGCCCAGATTCCTCCATCTTTCTTCTTGAACCCCCATTCTAAAACCCCCAAATTCTACTTTTTCTACCCTGTGACAAATAAACTATCATTCTACTCAAACTCTTGTGGCTTATAAATCCTCACACAAAGTTGGTAATTGTTTCCATGGACTAAAATCGAAGGCACAGGTGTTTTTGACACTGTACCAAGGTCTCTGAGCCCCCTGCCAGAGTCTCAAATCACCCAGGGCAGTCAGAGGAATGTCCTGGGTCCTGACAGGGGGAACCCCAGAAACCTCAGTAGGGGACATGAGCCGCAGTGCAGCCCCTCTCAGGGCTGTTCTGGGGGTCTCAGCCTGGGGCACTCCTGAGCTAAAGGGAAAGACTGTGTGGACTGAGAGGGGCAAGGGATACAGGACACAGTATGGGACACAGAGGAGGAGCACCTTGGAATTGCACAAGACTTACTATGGGATCTTTAGAGGAGGAACAATTCAGGGGGAAAGGGAGGGATCTTGGTGGTTTGTGAAGGAATAAGGGTGGAAAACCACAATGATAAGGGGATAAAAGGGACCAGAGGCATGTCAAGGGTTGGTTGGTTGCTTTGTTTGGCTGGCCATGCCCTGCACCTGGTCAGAAGGGCTTGTCTTCTCCTTGAACTCCACTTCAGAGGCTTTTCATGGGTGAGAGACTCTGCTCTGTGTGCACGTGTGTTGGGAGTCTAGGGGAACCACTGGTGAATGTCAATCTGGAATAACAGGTGAGTGGGATAAAAGGCTTTAGCAGACATGTACCAAAGCAACCATAAGCCTGGTCAGGATGTTGGAGGCACCAGAGATCTCTGTATTGGCTACTGGAAGGACCAGGGGGTCCTGGCCAGCTACTGGGGGTATTATGGAGCCTGGAAGTCAGCTGAGAGACCTGATTGTGTGTGTCTGTGCAAGAGCCAAGTGGAGATGAGATCATTCAGGGACCAGCTACTGTGTAGACTTGAGTGTTTCAGGATAGTGGCTGGAGGGATCCACACTGTATAGATGTAAATATAACTATATAACTATAACTATAACTATAACTATAACTATAACTATAACTATAACTATAACTATAACTATAATTTTTTTAATTGATGGGCTTTCATCATGATCTGCCAGAGAGCAGAACAGGATGAGGCCCTTGGAGCTGGTTGTGTTTGTGTGTGTGTTGAGTGTTTCTGTGGAACAGATCACATGTGTACCCAGATATGAGTGAGTGTGTGTTTGTGCTCCCGTGCCCACTGGGAACATACACTGAGCCCCACTGACATCTGGCCCTGGGGCCAGGGACCTGCAGCAGCCTTGCCTCTACTGGGCCACTGGATTTGTCAGCCTGTGATAGTGACCTGTTCACTTGGGCCTGCAGTTGGGTGGGAGCCAAGGAAAGTCTCTGCCAAGGCTGTCCTACTGCCTGAGCAAAAGGGTAGAAAGAGAAAAATAATGCTCCTTTTAATGTCTTCAAGCTTACAAACTCCCTCCCAATCAAGGCTGGATGATGAGAGGCAGCTAAATCCCCCATTCCCAGCACCCAGGCATATACACCTTGCAACACTGCTTGGCTCAGCCGCACCTGAGCTGGCAAAGTTGCTCCCAATGGCACCACACTGCTCAGAAACCAGTCATGGGTGTGATTCATGAGCTGAATGTTTGTCTACCAATCTGTCCCCTCAACAGGCACAGCCTGAGGGATGTGCTGGGACAAGTCCTCTCCAAAAGCTGTGTCACCCTGACACAGGAGGTAGCTGTCATGAAACATGTCTTGGGCAACTGAGCAGATTGAAATGTGAACACATCAACAGTGCAGTGCTGGACAAGTCCCCTAGCAGAGATGAATCTTTCAAGGCCTTAGAGACACACAGAATTTAGTTTTGGCAAAAACTTGCAGTCTTTCCTCCTTTTCATATGCTATTCTGAGTTGCTGTGGAGGAATACCACGATCCAACCCTGTATCTCCATCAAAATATAATAACAAATTCCAGGCTCTTGTATAACTTTGACATTCTCCAAGTGATTGCAGAGGTACAAGATGATGAATTATTTAAAACAGATGCAGTACATTTCACAAAATGAATTTGATTGAGTGGCAAGACATTAAGAAGAAAATTGAGACAAAAGCCTAAGAGAATCTATTTTCATAAAAGAGAACATGCTTCCTGTCTGAAGATAATTTTGAGTAAACAGATGAATGAGTAGGTAGACTGATAGATTGTCTACTAGGAAGACCTATTTACTTAAGAAACTGATGCAAAATGGAGATTGGTCTTGCTAAGCAAGACATATTACCCTCTCTCCACTGCATCTGCAAAACAGGCAATGAAAAGGAGAGAACACATGGGGCTTTTTTAGTTCCACACTGCTCCTCCTTCCAAAGCCCTGCACTGGTGCAGGGAGGTTTTTGCTAAAGCACTGCTGATATATCACTTTGTAGATGTCTCTGAAGCCTACAGGCTCCTCCTACATCTCGGCACAAAACACATTCTAGATTGTCATGGCTTTTGTGGCTTATCATGGGCTGTAGGGCTCTATGGGGGGGAGTCAGGTCCTTTATCAAACAGGATCTGGAGGAGGTGTTCGAAGACATAAGTGTCCAAGAACTTGTTTGTTCTTTTCCCAACAAAGTCAGCTTGTCTACAAACCTTGCCTTGATGAAATTCTTAAGCATGCAGGCTTCTACCACACTATTTCATGGAATGAATAAAGTATCTCTGCAATGAAAATTGAAAATTGCTCTCACATACTCTTTTCTTATTGTTATGTACTTTATTTATTTATTTATTTAGTCTTATTTCGACTGAATACATCAATATCATTTTTATGCATATTTGCTTCACTGAAATCCCAAATTGTACTGTATAACATCATATTAATCTAATATAGTATGAATTCCCCTGCTGTTTCAATTGGACAACTGTGGTGATGGGGAGCAAATACTGTTTTTCATCTTAGAAATGGCCCTGTTGAATGATAGATGAGCTTCATTTTAATTTCCATCTTCTGTTCCATAGTACTTCTTTCCTTTGTTTTTTATTTTCCTAATAAATACTCATGTTTAATATTTAAATACACAAAAGTATGGAAAAAAAGGTTAATAAAATAGTTTCCTCTCCCTCTCTTTCTTCTCCTTTCCCCTTCAACACTGGCAGCATGACTTACATTAGAGGAGAGCACTTTGGCTCAAGCTTAGCCTGGGTATTGCCTGCTGGCAGTTTGCTTCTGTATGGATTCATCACTATTCATTTTTGTTCCAAGCTTAAGATACAGGCATGTATCACTTTCCAAATATCGGTCTCCTACAGACTTTCCAGCTCTTCAATGGCTGATGTCTGAGCTCATCCACGGGTAAAGCCTGAGTTCCTCCCATGAGTGGGTACAATGCCCATGCCAGCAGGGCTGTGGGTGGGAGCCCAGTGTCACCTGGCAGGTGTCCCTGCACTGGGGGCTGTACAGGGTCCTGGGATGTGGAAACCCAGGGCACCAGGAATATTTCTCTGTCTGCTCTGGGGTGCCCTGACCCCCAGGGGAGCACTGACTTTGACCCTCATTCATGGAGAAAGTTTCCTAGACTCCAAGATAGACTAGAATCCACAAAAGTGTGAAATAGATTATAGAGAGTAGTGTAGGTGTATCACTTGGTGAGAAATTTAGGTTTGGGGATTTTTAGTATGTTGTGGATGGAAGCAAGATGGAGGGCACAGGGTGTTGTCCTGGGTTTCTTCTTCATGCTTCTTCTTCATGCTTCTTCTTCCTCCTTCTTCATGGGTTTGGGTGGCATTTTGTAATTTGGCAGAAACGTCCCCATTATGGGCTCTTTGGGTTAAAAGGGAAAATAATCTACATGTCAGTTCTTAATTGGATAGTTTAGTCTTAAAAAACCGTGTAACAAGAGATTGTTAGCCATTTTGTGCCTTCTAAAGAAAAGCTGCTGAACTCACAGTAGTGAGACTGTTTTACAGATAAGAAATAATAAACACTTGAGTCCAAACATGAATTACTGTCTCAAGTGCCTTTAATCCATACCTAGAGAAACCTGCAACCGGGACTCCCACAGGAGACACACTGCTAAGTGGGAAAGGTGAGCTAGCACTCCCTGCCATGGGGCTCTGCTTCTTTCCAGCTACTTGGCAGGGCAGACATGCTCATCCTCTTGTGTACAGCCACGCAGATACAGCCTGAGGTGGAATAGAGAAGCAACCCCAGATACAGAAGCCTTAGGACAATACACAGAACAGTACTAAAATACAGAACAGGAAACTATCCAGCCTGGATTTCTCTTGGGAGACAGATGCCCTAAAATATGGACTTCAGCCAAATCAATTTCTTATCCACATAGTAAACATCTTTTGAAGAAGTGCTCTGAGACAGATGCAGAGGAAGACTGTTGATTTTTTTCATAGAAGTGGCAAAAAAGAGAATTTATACAGGTTAAGAAAAGACTATGAAAAACCTCCCCTGAGTTTCTCTTTTCCAGTTACAGAGGAGTATACAGTGGAAACAGATTGCCAACTTTATATTTCCCATGAAAAAAACAATAAAAAGATTAATGTTAAGAAACACAAACTAAGGTCAGTGTAACAACAGTTTAATTCAGAGATATGTACAGCGAATACTGGGAGTAAAACCAGTTACCATCATCTTGAACAAAACACCCTTCTGGAGGAAAGCACTTGTTTATTTTGACTGAAAACAGACACCAGCCAATGTGCTGCCCAGTGTCCTCCTAAGCACCAGGTATTGTGAGCTCTGATTCACCCAAGTGCTCTGAACTTTCCAAGCAGGGGGAGCAGTAAGTGCTGAGAATCTTTGCAAAACTGCCTCTCTCCGGTTCAGTGCTCCACATCAGAGGCACCTGAGACACCTGTGCTCTTCAACTTATCTGCAGACTAATCCTCCCCACCCACACATGCACATCCAGGATGGAAATAACAATTTAAACCCATCTACATAAATACAGCTCTTTGAAGGGCTCAATTGATGCTTCTACCTGAATGAGGAGAGCACTTATGCACAGCACACACACGCCCAAGTTGCATGCAGGGGGCAGGGGGGAGAGTTTTAAAGTTTGGGTACAACATCAGGTTGCATGGAAGGGATTATTATAGACAGAGGGGAGAGGAAATTGCGGTTAAGAATGGCCCAGGAGACAAAAGGGAAAGGGTATGGAAAACAGGAAAAAGAAAACTCCAGGAAGTAGATGATTCACAGTTACTTTAGGCAGCAGTTTCTCAGTTTCAAGACTGAAATAACACCTACTTATCACTAAGAGATGGGCTGGTAATTCATGTTGAAAAGCACTCAGAGATTCTTGGAAGAAAGGTACTTTTGGAAATGTCATCCTTGAAGCATTTGTTGTTATGGCACAGTGTGATTGTGGACTTCAAACTGCTACCAAAAAGTGATGTAGGAGGAAAGCAGCAATCCATCCAATACTGCATACTTGGCCAGCCCCAGCATTTCTACCCATGATATCATCAATAGACAAATAATGGTGGGAAGATGGGTAAGAAAAAAATCTTAATTGTGTATTTTGCCATGTCTCTCACGTGGGAAAGCTCATTTGCAAAGTGTACAGCTCCAGGTGCACAATCAGTTTAGAAATTTGTCTTTGTTCTCATTTTGTTTCCTCCTGGGAAACTTTAACCAGGCTGCCAGAGTGATGACACCAGCATCAAGGAAGGAGCAAAACAAAGGGACAGATTTCCATGTTTTCCTAGTTCATGACAGTTACACTCAATTAGTGCTGTACCTTCAGGATCAGAAGGGGTTTACCTTAGAATATGTCTCTGTCCATTTCTGTGTTTCAGCACGTGCCTTCAAACCCTGCAGTCACATTGCTTGCCTGCTTCCAGTCTTGTGCCTTTAATCTCAGTTCATAATTCAGTTCTTTGTGCTGCCAGGACTCACTGCTTCTCAGAAGGGAGGATTGGGGAGTTGCACCCAAAATCTTCTCATTTTTGTCCATCTCTGTGCCACACTGAGATGTTCTGCTTAAGTTGACAGTATGTCTCAGTCTCTTTCCAGATTGTTAATGACTTGCAAAGTTGACAGCATGGTTGCTGGCATTCCCTCTTCTTTATGTCCTCTGCCTGCAAGTGCTGGGGAAAGACAAAAAAATTTAACATAATTCAGATTAGAAGAAAAAAGAGGTGTAGAGATTTAAGTCGTCTTTTCTTCTACTTTTAAGGTAGGAATTCAATCATGAACTGGACTATCCTACCCCAGATCCAGGCTGATTTACCCCAGTTTATTCACCTGTGCCTGAAGGAGAGGTGGAGATAGCACTGCCTCCATTGTACTCTATGCTATACATTGCATTCCTGATGCATATATGGAACCAAGCCTGGGCCAGCTCTACAAATGAATCCTAGAGAAAGTCAGACCTGCTCTGCCAGTCAGAAACCTGCTGTCATTAGCACAGCAGACTATTGGATACTTGTGTGGTGACTCCCTTCCCTAAGGACACCCTTCAATGAAGTGTATGGAAGGAAACTGTGTCAGCACAGCTGTTTGCCACTGAGTCCTACTACCAGGAACCTGGGATAAGATTCACAAAAACACATGTTCTTGTGCTTGTCCCAGTAGTGCTGGTTTAGGTTTCTGTCCTAGCCTCTGTGTAACTCCCTTTAAAAAACCCTCCATAGATAATGGTAGCTTGGTCATTTCTATTTCTCAGGCCTGGTTCCACATCTCCAACCTAGAATTGTTCTCTTCAGCCTCTATTGGAGGTGGAGAAAGAAATAAATCCAGCTTTCAAGTGTGGTGCTTTGCAGATAAGGGATGTTTTCCTCCTATAACACATAAGCAGCCTTTACAGCACCAACACAACAGCAACAAAGATACCTGCTTACCTTTAGACATGATGAAATCCAACCACAAAATAATGTTCCCTTCTCACAAAATTTGGCAGTGCCTGTAGTGTTTTTTTTCTCCACCTTTCCTCATGTAATGCACTTGGTTAATGATCTCCAGGCCTCTATCATCACCTTCTTCTGTCTTGGCAGAACAGCCCAGGTAAGCATATGCCCAACACTGGCAGCCTAAGCTTTTCCTTCTGTGGTATTAATTGTCTCCTTGCCTGGAGTAGTTTCTTCTTAATGCCTTAGTTCTATCTTGGCAGCCACTGGAACAATAGGTACTGTGAGGCAGAACACTTTGATTTCTAGAACCCAAAAATCAAGGATGTTTTGCCGTAAGCCAGTCCTGTCCACAAAGAAGCACATTAAAGTAACATCTGTAGATGTCTACATCCTTGTGGAACACTGGGCAGAGGTCTCAGTAACCCACTTTGTCCTTCCCTGGCACATCCAGGAGAATGGGTCTCATCTCTTCCCCTTCTATCTCTGTGTCACTAGTGTCAGCATTGGCTCATAGCACTTAGGAATGTGTTCATGGCACAGAGCAAAGAGGAAGCACATTCTACCACAGGGGTGATCTCCAGCTACTGCTAACTTTCTCCTAAAAGCAGCCACTCCTTGAAAATAAAGATGAAGTACAAAATTACATATTCCCAGGATGTGTTTGAGTTTTTTTGGTTTTTATTCTTTCTTTTTTTTAAGCTTTTGTGAAGGGTAGAATGAGGAGAGGAGAGAAATTCCATTAGTTTGGCATTTCCCTTATCTGCTTTTTCCTCCCGATAGTCCTCTCTTACCTTTCTTCCCTATTTTTTTCCATCTTTTAATTTCTCTGACATCAGACTCTTCTGACATTGTGACTACCCTGTTCTTGCCTAATATTATAAATAAAAAAAAAAGGTATAAGCCAAATCTGTATGTAATCAAGACTCCTGCAGTACCCTATACTTCTGTTTTATCATCTCAGATACTGCTTATGGTCAGTGCCTAGTCTATAACAGATTTAAATTTTTTTTTTAGATTGAATGACTTAATTTTGTGAGTGAGATGGAATGCAAAATGCTGTAGTGAATAACTTTCCAGATTGGTTTTATTGACATTTTTCCTGCCATGATCTGTTAGTGGAATTCTCTGCAGTGGCAATAGCTCTTCTGTGTGCACCCATGCTGCTTTTGCTCACAGATCAGTTATCAAGTGGGAATTAAGAAAGTGTTCTCAGTCTTCATAGAGTCATGGTTAATTTATATGAAATAGAAGTTTGTTACTTACAGGATAGTAATTTCCACCATCAACTCCCTTCCCTCAGATCAGTTTTTTCCAATATTGTTGCTGCCTCAGCTTCCTCAAGTCATGGGTTCCCCTGCAGAGAGAACTGACCACCACACTCGAAAGAACACCACAGGAATGAAAGGAATAGGTTAATGTATCTTAATATAACAAATAAATCTACATGGAGAACCATATGACATCATTGTTTTTTAAAGAAATCTACTTTACTGCCAATGAAGTGGGAATTACACAAATCATTAACAAATCACAACATGTTGACTTCAGAAGTTTCCTTGTTCCTATTGCGAAAGACTCATCCTGTGTGAGCACCTCAGAGCTGAGTGTGCCAAACTTCCTGGTGGAATGTGGGAATGTGGGCTGACAGTGCTGGAGTGCGAAACAGGAGCACACCTGCCAGAGAGACCCTCCAAACATCACTTTTCAGATCTGCTGAGGCATCAGAAATACATGAATTGCAGAATCAAAGAATGGATGAGGAGAGGAGGGGTTATCTGCTCCACCCTGCCCTGCTCAGAGCAGATCAACTACAGCAGGTTGCTCAGGACTGTGTCCAGCTGGGTTTTGAATATGCCCAAGGATGGAGACTCCACAGTCTCTGTGGGCAGCCTTTTCCAGTGTCTGACCATCCTGAAAGAAGTGGAAAGAAGTACATCCACTGGAGAGTCTAAGGATTAAGAACTTCCCACTGTTAAGGATATTATCTTGAACTCCAGATAGAGAGACTGAATTCCCGCTATCTTGTTGGCATTGTACAAGCAATTTTAACTGTCTCCGTTTTCCTGGTTGACAAAGACTGCAAGGTGTCTGCAGTCAGTAAAATCTGAGAACAAAGGGAACCAGAGGGTGACAAGTTCTCTCTGCAGAGAGAACTGTTTCCAAAGGCATTATTGGTGATGTAGATATGTAACATGATTAGTATCCATAATAGTTATGTGGTCAGCTCATTTATTTCATTCAGCTACAGAAGAGTTCTTCAACTGAGATGAGGGGTTGTAGGCCTAAAAATTCTAGCCTAAGGATGAGGCACTTGCTTTTATTTAATCTGAACTCAGCTGGAGATAAAAGGCCATTTTAATTTACTGCAGTGGTATAATTTTCCTCTGCCAACCCATATTTCCTGAGTCCTATTAAACTATGAATTTTATAGTCCTGCTATAAGAACTGGAAAAAAATTAAAACCAATAGCTTCCAACTGACCTCTCTTATTCCCTGGAAGAGCAATGCCAGTGGATCCCATACAGCTCTTAGTCATGAAAGCATTTCATTTTTGGGATGGTGTGCTTTCACGTGCACTGTACTTAGCATAAACCTCTGCATGAACACACACAGTTCATTTCACCTTCTCCTGCTGTGCCTTGGCATTCCAGTTTCCAGGTAGATGAATCTGGATTGTCTGCTGAGGCCACTGATCCCAAGAGGCTCTGAGAGTTTAACTCTGCTTTTCTCCAGGAACGCTGGAAAGCCATGGACCTGCAGTGACACACAGCAAGGTCTGGTTCCTAAATGTGCCACAAACTCTTTATCTTAGGGACACAGATACTCACCATTTCTGCCTGTTCTCTCACATCTACCCAGAGCTTTTCTTGTGCTTTTTCACTAGCCTGTGAACTGCTCATATGTCACTGCCTCCTGCCTTCCTCAGTTTGCTGAGAAGCTTTGCCTGCACGAGGACTGCAGGATGCCTGATGCCTGCATTACAAGCCAGCATGCAGGACTTTGTGTGCCATTGGAGGACACATGGCTCCCTCAGCATGTTATGCCACAGCAGGCAATGTACTTACTTGCCTACTTATTGACAAAAGGGAGCAAGATTGCCTTCCCCACTGAGCTTTCGTGCTTTTGGTACAGATTTATGCTTGAACACAAATTATCTGAGTTACAGACATGCCCTTTAGAAAATCTGCTTAGAAGATGAGCAGGGGGCAATATAATGTGGAAACAATCTCCAGTAATTGGTAGGAATTGTCTTCTCAACAAAAAAAATGCCACTTCAATTAAATAATAAAAAAACCCCAACAAAATCCGAGTTTTAATCTCAAAACCATCAGCACAAGCAATAAAAGCAAACAAGTGGAGTCTTCTTTCTTCTACTTCATGTTTTCTTCATCAATCATACAGATGTATGTGGTGCAGCAGAACTAATGCTGTACTTAGAGAGTGCACGTTTTGGGATAACTAGAAGAGAAGATTCAATCTGCTTAAAGAACTATAGTTCAGCATATAATGGAGATTCATGCAGAAAATTTAAAAGCTGCAACATAAGTTAAAATTCAGCCCTAAAATACATGAGCTGGATACAATCACTAATTACAGAGGTGTAATAACCACAGTGACTTAGATGTTCCCCACGGAGGCTGTTGCTGGAGTGCACCCCAGAACAGTGAAATGAGTGATCTCAGCCTGAGTTGGTCCCAGGGCTGAGTCTCATAATATAAAGCTTCTGGAAAAAATACATATAAAGCATTTGAAACCCTTGGTCAAGGAGTTACACAGCCTTTGCTGAAGTCTGTCCTGCAAGGTGAGAGATGAAACATCAGGCACTTTGCTTTCAGTGCAAATGTGGGGAAGACTAGAGATGTGAGACTTCACTTGAAAATGAAGCATAATAGGGCTCAGACCATAATTGGTTGCTGCAAATATATGTGTACTGCTCATTTACAAGAAAAAAAATCATGCTACGGATTTAACTTGGGTTAGCTGGACATTTGTGGAGTAATTCCTTTGCACAATTTGGAATCTGGAACCAGCAGACAATTTGGATGAGGTCACCCTGCTTTGAAGCCTTTAAAGAGTTAAGTATGAATGTGGGACACTTGAGGCACCCGGTAAATGCCAGCAGCACTCTGGGCAACAACAGAGCCGTGTGCTTTGAAATGAATAAGCTGCTTATTTACCTGCCTTCCGTGGCACAGCACAGATGAGTCGATCAAAGTAACTGGTCATTTGCATTATTCCTTTTTCTATTTAACAAAACGTTTTGCTCCTGAAAAGACAAAACCAAACACCCAGGTGTGATTCAAAAGTAAAATACAAGTGGAATCAGAAGCATATTTAAGCAGCACCTTTCACGCCAGATGAAGCAGTTGCAGCTTCTCCTGCTGCCGCTGCAGAGGAGGATTTTTGCAGTGGTGGATTTTTGCACCCGTGGGTTATTCCAGCTGTGGATTATTCCAGCTGTGGGTTACTCCAGCCGTGGGTTATTCCAGCTGTGGGTTATTTCAGCTGCGGGCCTCACGGAGCAGGCGCAGGGTGGTGCAGGGCGCAGCGTGGCCGCCAGAGGGCGCTGTGGCCCCGCGGTGAGCCTGGTCGGCGCAGGCGGCGGGTCCGTGGGGTGTCCGTGGAACGGGAATGCACGGCAAATTTCCTCTGTCCGCCTCCCCGAGCGAAATCAACCTGCTTGGGACTGGGGAGAAAATAGCTACAAGCTGCCAGTGTACCACTGCCAGAGGACACGGCAGCATGGGGATGATTTCCACACAGTTTTGTGAAGAATCGAAGCCTGTGAGCTGTGATGATGCATGCCAGAAATTTGGCCTGCTCGAAGGCCACAGGTACTGAAGAACATCCATGTCTATGTCTACACTTTGCTGGATTCTTTAAAAAGTCAGTTTGAATTGATCATGTTCACATAAAATATGCTGTACAAACTCCTGTAAGATCAAGGTACAAATTCATCCGTCAGTGTCTGGGGATGTGCTCTTTTGACTGGGAGTAACAGATATTACAAAAATCTAACAGAAAAAAGAATGTTATTTCAATGTCTAGGATTAAATAAACCTTTTGCCCTATTGACACACACCCCTCTGTAACAGTCTGCTGCAAGTAACTTGTCAGGCAATTTGATGTATTCAGTGATGCATTCACTTTCCAAGTGGGTATTTCAAAATACAATTTTTAATAACAACAGTATTGTACAAACCACTCATTTTTGTTCCATTTACTAATACCAGTGCTGGCTAGGAAAACGAGACACTTTGAATCCAGCCCCGAAAGGCAGTAGCCGCAGGACATCGCCTGTGTGGGAAAGCTCGCAGGGAAGAAGTTTGGGACACCCGGCTGAGCAGCGACGGCTGCACCAGGGACCGAGCGCGTCGCTGCCCGCGGTGTCCGTGTGTCCCCCGGCACTACGGCCGGCCCGGCCCGGCCCAGGCCAGCTCCTCCCGTGGAGGGACTCGCACCCTGCCCTCCCAGTAACCCCGCACTGCAGCACTTTGCGCCCCTTTATTTTCCATTTCGTTTTATCATTACTGTGACTTCCGATTCCCTGTAAACCGAGACCCAAACGCCAGTTCATTTCAAGCCTGAACTGGAGCCTGCTTCTCCCGGTTTACAATTGCTCCACTCCCTTTTGGCCAAGAGGTGAACATGATGATTTTTTTAAGGAAGGGAGTCGAGCGCTTTTCCAGTAGCACCCAGCGGACGCTTTAATTGCATTTTATTCAGCCGCCTGCAATACTCTCTGCTCACTTTGCCCGGGCTTTAAAAGCAGCACCAGAGACGCAGCGGTGCCTCCCGTTCCTCTCGGGTGCCCGCCCAGCATCTTCACACCGGCCATCCTGAGCGGGGAGACTGCGGCGGGGACCGGCCCTGCCCTGTGCTGGCGCCGAGCCGGGATCCCCCGGGGCCGGAGGGCTCAGTCCGGGGCCAGGGAGCTCCCGGCCGCCCCCGCCGCGACCCCGGGCCCGCCGCCCCGGCCCGGCCCGGCCCGGCCGCTCCCCGCCCGCCTCGGCCCCGCCTCCCGCTCGCGGCCGCCCGCCAATCGCAGCGCTCTCCGCCGGGGATGACCTCACTCCTTGCCTTCCCATTGGCCAGCTATATTAAGAAAGTCGCGAGCGCCTTTAAATAGCGGCGCCGGGCCGCAGCTTGCGGCAGTGGCTGTGCTGAGTCGGTCTTGTGCCGGTGTTTGCTGTGAGGGCGAGAACGGCGGCACCGCTTCCACTGCAGAGCTCCGGGGCCAGCGACGCTGCCTGCGGCCGTAGCGCTCCCGCGAGGCAGAGTACGACGGCGCGGTGCCGGTGAGCAAAGAGAGCAGGGTGCGCCCGCCTGCCTGCGCGGGCCGGCTCGCCACGGTGCCCTGTGAGAAGCGAGAGGGAGCGGGAGGCGGCGGCCGCGGGGAGGAGGGCGCTGCCATCGTCCTGCTGCACGGCAAGGCCAGCTTGGCGAGCCTGGCCATGGCTGCCATCCGCAAGAAACTGGTGGTGGTGGGGGACGGTGCCTGTGGCAAGACTTGCCTCCTCATCGTCTTCAGCAAGGACGAGTTTCCCGAGGTCTACGTGCCCACCGTCTTCGAGAACTACGTGGCCGACATCGAGGTGGACGGCAAGCAGGTGGAGCTGGCCCTGTGGGACACGGCCGGCCAGGAGGACTATGACCGCCTGCGTCCCCTTTCCTACCCGGACACCGATGTCATCCTCATGTGCTTCTCTGTGGACAGCCCGGACTCGCTGGAGAACATCCCGGAGAAGTGGGTGCCCGAAGTCAAGCACTTCTGCCCCAATGTCCCCATCATCCTGGTGGCCAACAAGAAGGACCTGCGGAACGACGAGCACGTTCGGAACGAGCTGGCCCGCATGAAGCAGGAGCCGGTGCGCACCGAGGACGGCCGGGCCATGGCCATTCGCATCCAGGCCTACGACTACCTGGAGTGCTCGGCCAAGACCAAGGAGGGTGTCCGGGAGGTCTTCGAGACTGCCACCCGGGCAGCCCTGCAGAAGCGCTACGGCACCCAGAACGGCTGCATCAACTGCTGCAAAGTGCTATAGGGCGTGTCTGGAGCGCGGCGCTGGGCACGGCGCCCGGGTCACCTGTTGGCAGGTGGAGAGGAGCTGGGTTCTACACGCACACGGCATCTGCCCGTCCTCTCCGCTAGGGACTGGCTGTGCATGGGGTGGGGGCTGAGGGAGGGAGCACGCTCCTTGAGCCTCGGCCAAAAAGGGTTGTGCTTGCTCAGCCGTGGGGACGGAGGGAGGGGGGGGATTGCATGCCCTGAGTCTTGGGAAAACAGTGGGGAGAAGCTTTCTCCTACCACTGACCCCTGCGAGTTAGTCGTGTACTCAACAACAAAAAGCTGCTGAGACTGGACTGAGCGATCGTTGCACCCGGTTCTGCCCCTTTGCCAACACCTGCTGCTCCCTGCTCCCGGGCAGCCTCCTCTCTTTTGCAAGAGGAGGGCGGTGGAGCGGAGATGCTCGAAGGGACTTCTGCCTCCTGCCTGCATGTGCCTCCACCCAGGCGAGCTGGGGAAAGGGGCTGCCTCTCCCAGGCTGCCTGCGGCATCCTTGCTTCTCCCTCACGTGTTTCAGCCTGAGCCTGACCTGCTGTGGAAATTAGTGCCCTGAAGACCGAGACTGGGAGGGGAAGGGAGGGTCATCCCAAGCGAAGCCTGTATATATGTTACCTTTTTTTGTCTTGTGCAAACTGGGGTAGTGCAGGGGGTGCTTATTTGAAGTGAGGTGGGGAGGGGGTGCCCAGGTGGGACTTGTGTTGTGCAAAGGAACTTGCCCTGCGTGACTGATGCCTGCTGATAACAGGAGCCATGAACTGACTCCAGCTGCAGAAGCCACCAGGCCAGAAAGTAAAGCTGAACTGTCCTGCTTGCTGGATATCCACCTCCTGACAGATGAGGCAGGGTGAGCAAGGGGATGATATTGCCATATTATGATTTTGGTGCCTGCTCCTTACTTTTAATGTTGTCTCCTGCAAGTGTGTTGATTTGGATTTATTTAAAAGTTTATTTTCAAAAGATGTTACTTTGCACAACTCGGTGGATTTTTTTTATGTTTAAATTAAACACTCAATGCACTCATCATCTGCATACAACACTGTAGCATTGGAAACATTCTTACTCAGTAACCTCATCTGGGTCTTGTTTAAAACTGATTTCAATACAAGACAAAAAATAAAACCACTGTATATTTTTGCCTTGGAAAAAAAAAGGGTGAAAGCACTGTTACTTAGGCAGTGAGTACATCAGACTTTAGTACTAAAGGGCAGTTTAAAGAATCAAGGTTTATTTAAAACTTATTTTCACAAGGTGGCCAACCTGGGTGAAAATAATTTTCTGTTTCTCTGGTTCAGAGAACAAATGTATCCATTTATGTTTGTTTACTTTTCTCCCTCTTCCCTCAACAGTGGTACTGAGACTGTTTTTAATAAACTGACATGGCAAAAACTGAGATGTATATGATGTTTACATAAAACTATAGTGTATGCAGTTTTTTATGTAAAGTATTAAAAGATTCTATGCTGACACTTGTGCGAGCGGTGTTGTGATTCATGGAGACAGTCCTCTGATTGCAGCAGTACCCCTGGATAGAGTTGAACTAGACCAGAGTTTGCCCCCCCTTGCCTACACATGCTTTTATTTGGCTTTTTTCCACTGGCTGAAATACCTGTCTGGCAGCTTTTAGAGGATGGTGGTTTTAGTTCCCTTTGGGGGAGCTGCTTCCTTAGTGTTTTTTTTTTCTGTGTGTGGCATATGGAAATGTACTCAAAAAGTCGAGGTGGTGACTAATCCATCCTTGTTGCTTTGAGCACGGGCAGCCTCTGTGGCTTGTGCTTGGGCTCCCAGTGAGCTGCTGGTGCAGCAGAACAGGCACAAAGCTGAAAAACAGCACCAGCTGTAAGGATTATTTTTCAAGGAAGTATTTGGATAAAAGCAGTTTTTATTAGTGGTCTCCCCTTTGCCTGAAGTGCATGGCCTCACTTGCTGCAGCCGGGCACGGGGGCAAGCACTGCTCTGTTGAAACAGGAGTCCCCAGAGCTACCTGGGTGGATTTCCCAATTGCTGGCCTCAGTAATTCCCATGGCAACCTGAGAACTCTGGGCCTCTCCTGTCAGGGATCCCCAGCAGGGCATTGTGCCTGTCCCTTCCCTCCTCTTGCCTGGGCAGGTGCCCAAGGCCCTGTGCTGCTGCTGCCTGTGGCTTTGCCTCCTGGTAGGAAGAGTTGGCCTCATGAAAAATGTGATTGTTGCTGAACAATAAGACCTGTGCCCAAAGTGCTGATGTCTCCTATTTTTGTTTTTCCCTGGAAAAATTTCCTCTGAGATATTCAAGAGAAATCTCAGGACAGGTTTCTATTTTCATAATCTTCTCCACTACTTTTGCAGAGATGTGAGAAGAGAGTTGAGCTTTTTCTGGTTTTGACCCATGAATATCTGCTAGGGTACATACAGTTCAGAAACGTTAACAAATGTTAACAAATACCAAAGCAAGTGAGACACATGGAGTGGCTTTTGCTCATTTACTCACAGAGGGCTGAAAGTGATGGGGCTTTTCAGGCAGACTGACATAGAAATAACAGGTTCCTTGTTCAACACCTGGGAAGTCAATCAGCCGTAATGTGAAAATATTGGAGTACATGCTCAGTCCATGCTGTGAGTTTATTACACTGTTTCCTGTGATCCTTAACAAAAGACAGACTCATTTTCACATAGCCAATTTAATCAGGATTTCTTGAAAGGTACTGAAGTCCTAGGTTTTGGATATCCTTCTCAATTCTCCTGATACTCAAATTTAAATTTCAGTTCTCTGGAGAGTCAATGTGTGAGTTTCTTATCTTCAGTTTGAGAACACTAAGAAACTTCTTTTGAAAGAGATCTCAGTTTTGGATGTTTAAAGGGCCACGACCAAAGGGGCCCTCATTCTTGCAGGGGCACTCAGCTCTGTGCAGAGTAACACTCTTACACCTGATGCCAGCCATTGATGTTAAACCTACACTGGAAACCTTTTCATTAAAATGCTTGCATTAGCTGAAAACCTTATCAATTCAGTTAGACTGCAGCAATAACTAATCTTCTCAAAACCCCAAAGGAGAAAGCATTAATATTTGTATTTTAAACACTGGGAAATGGGTTAGCATTGCATCCCTGTATAATTAACTGTACCAATATTTTCCACTGAGGTGCTTACAAGGTAATTACATTCATTATTTCCAATTGGATCTTTGCCCAAGTCAGGGATACAGCCTCTGCCCCAAGGGGAAAAGCTGCAAGAACACACATTTTGGTTTTAGCCGAGCATGACCTTTCTCTGCTACCCGTGATGCTGAGTAAGGCGTGAGGGTGAGATCACTGTGGGAGTCCACCCATTGGGGTCAGATAGTGGGATCAGAGCTCTAACTCCTTTATTTGTGTCACATTGCTGGGCTTGCTTTGGTGGAGGGGAAACATGAGGTGTGGCACGTCCCACCCTTCATGACTCAAACACCCAGACAAGGCCAGGGCAGCACCGCACAGTGTGAGAGTGTCACACTGACCACCTCCCTCTGACACCCCACAGTGTGAGAGTGTCACACTGACCACCTCCATCTGACACCCCACAATGTGAGTGTCACACTGACCACCTCCCTCTGACACCCCACAGTGTGAGAGTGTCACACTGACCACCTCCATCTGACACCCCACAATGTGAGTGTCACACTGACCACCTCCCTCTGACACCCCACAGTGTGAGAGTGTCACACTGACCACCTCCCTCTGACACCAGACAGGGTCAGGCTGACACCCCACAATGTGAGTGTGTCACACTGATCACCTCCCTCTGACACCCCACAGTGTGAGAGTGTCACACTGACCACCTCCATCTGACACCAGACAGGGCCAGGCTGTCACCCCACAGTGTGGGGATGTCACACTGACCAATTCCACCCCACAGCTGCATCCCCCCAAGTGTACCCAGAGGATCCTGCACCACTGGGGCCAGGCAGGCACCTGAGCTCAGGACAGGTGTCTGACAACCTACACCCTGTATTCAGACAGAGGATTGGTTTCATCTGGTTATCTTCATCTGGCCCCCTAATTCATATTCATCTGATCCCCATCTGTCTGCTGTAACCTTTTGACAGGAGAAGCAGAGATGCTGAGCAAGTCAGAGCATCAAAGGAAGATCAAGCATTGACTCACAGTCCCTGTGCACACTGCTGGGCACGGAGGCTTTTGCCAGCTGTGTCCACACACTACACGGATGAGTAAGTTGAGGAAGGTTGTACCTTCCCTGATTCTGCTCAAGATGAGTTCAGCTTCTGCTAAAGTTGTTTCTTCTCATGCGAGCCAGAACCCTGTGATGGTGCTGTCACTTCCTTAGCAGCAAACTCTGGAAATGCAGAGGCACCTTGCTGAAAGGCTCATTCATCATCTCCATCATTCTCCATTCAAGAGAGGAGACCACTTGTGCCCTCCCACAAGGTTCCAGGCTGAACCCTCTGGCAGTGTGAGGGCGTCTTGTCAGGGCAGACTGAAGATGAAGCCACCCAGGGAAGGTCAGAAACATCTTTTGCTCTTCACTTTTTACCCACAGCAGCTGTAAGTAGCCCTTGCATGATCAAATAGAGGATCTCTGTGTGGAAAGCACACTCCATAGGGTATGTCAAATGCAGAATAAGTCATCTTTGGTGGGAGAAAGAAGTAATTAAATCTCCTTGGTACTTCTGGCAGAATATTTGTTGAAGCACTTGTTATGCATTGGGGTTAGGCTCTTTATGCTTGCTCATTTTTTTAACCCTTACATAACTCCACGCACTCCAGGGGGTTTGCACAAGTGCAATTGCAGACTTTAAAGCAATGTCCTCTTAATGGCTTTCTGGGTTTGCAACAATAAATTAGTTTAGCTCCATTTGCCTTGCATTATGTTGGATAGGTTACAAATCTTTTTTAGCAACTCAGTATGATGGCTTAAGTTTTGTCTTTCATATTTTCCAGATTCTGTACTGCATTAGTATATAACTCTGAACTTCATATAAAGTGTTAGAAGTTCTCCTCACAGTTTAGTCAGACAAACCAATCCTTTTCCAGCCAAGAACCAAGGACACCCTTGCAGCTTCAGGCCCAAAAAGTATCAACAACAGCAAGTTGAAGAGAACAGTCTGGGAGAATGGGACTGCATAACCTGGAGATGTAATTGGACAATTGACCCCAATATGTAAATGGACCAAAACTTATAAAAGTGTGAAAACACATGACCCGGAATCCTTCTTGGGCAGAGCCACGGCCAGGCTCTTGTACTGCCTAAGGTGTATCCTTTGAAAGCCTTTTAATAAATACCTACTTTATTCCCTTATCACTGTCCAGCCTCTGTTCTAGGTAGCCTCTCAAGGCATCAAGTAAAGAATTGACACAAACCCCTGCAGTAAAAGACTTAAAAAAATTTACTCTAAGGGACTTCATGAGTGTTTTACTCAAATCAGTGTCACTAACAGTATTTCAGTCACAGATTTTATTCCTTGGCTGCAGAACTAGATGATGTTTAAGGTCCTTTCCAACACAAACCACCCTATGTTTCCATGGTTTATGTTTTTAAGTGCATGATTTGAGCAGCCTGATGTAATGGGTGGACATTTTCTTCAATGCTACTAGAGGAAAGAATGAGTTGCACTTTCCTCTTCCCCCCTTGAATTTGTCCAATTTTTTGTTGAGAGAGTTTTCTTCAGGCTTGATCCCAGTGGCCACAGTAACAGGGTGGTAAGCCAGTGGTAAGCCACAGTCTGTGAAAAGTAGCAGACCGGTAAATTCAGTTTTGTGGCCATGCACACTGTGCACAGGACAGGCAGACCTCTCTCCAGCTCTCTCATAGGGGGGGCATGAAGTGAGAGGCTTTGAAAGTCACCTGCGAGAGGTGTATGTGCCAGCAGTGTATTATCCATCCATAACTCAGAAGTTTTTACCATTTGGTGTAGTAACAGCTGCGGGCATGTCTGCATTCCTTCCATGATCATCACACTGGTGCTGAAAGGTGGGGTTGTTACAGGGGGTCAGAGCCGGGGGCACTGATGTGCTACCTTACACTGAGCTGGAGCTGCAGAATAAGAGCATTAGACCGTGCCTACAGCACCAACTAACTCGGTGTGTACATTTCCCTCCTCACTTGCCAGTCTGTGTGGGTTTTGTCTGTGTTGCTAAATCTTGCTTTCCAGTAAAGGGGACCAGTGGGTGGGATTTTATGCTAAATGCTTAGTTCCGTTGTTTTTAGGTCATTCATCCGCTTCTGCATTCAAAGCTCGCTCTGGCATGACTGTAAATATGGATTTGGAAACAAAGGGGGTTTCCTGGTGGGAAATCACCCTCATTTGCATGCGAATGTCCCCTTCCCTCCCGGCTGCAGGGACAGGAGGGTGGTGGTGGCACTGGGGAGCCCCCAGGGCCTGGAGAGGGCCCAGGGCATGGGGAAGTGGGAGGCAGGATCTGCCAGGGCTCTCTGGAAGAGCCTTTCCTCTGCTCCTAAGCTTTTGTGCAGCGGGGTTTTTACACCGCGAAGTTTGACCCTACAGCCCTTGCTCTGTGGGGCTGTTCCCCCTGGGTGCAGCAGCACAAGTCGGGACTGCAGGATCCGGTCTGGCTTTGCTGGATTCCCTGGGGCCTGATGGCAGCAGCCTGACCCTTCCTGCTGACAGGAAACTTTCTCATCCGCTGGAAACAGAGTGAGTTTTAGACCAGGGGTTTTTCATAAGGTGTGTGCAAAGCTAGATGTAGTCACACTACTTGTGTAAATGTATAAAAAGATTAAAATCCAGGCTTTTGCTTTCAAGGTTCTTACAAGAGTATCTGGACACTTGTATTTTTGACACATGATCAGCTTGGAAAATTTTGAGGAGAATCACTGCCTGGTGTGCAAGTGTAAGAACATCAGAAAGACAAAGATATATATCTTTTTGGGGGTTTAAACCAACCAACCATGAGTGTCTGAAAGAAACTGCAAGTTTCTAAATACTGCTTTCTAAAGGTACTCACAATTAATTTCCATTTTCTCTGACAGTCCTCTTGGAGGGACAGTAAGATGTTGGCATCTGGAGGCACAAGGAACCGGATGGGAGAGAGCTCATGTCAAGACACTGTGTACCAGCACACCTTCCCACGGTGAGAGGATGGGCAGGAGGATTGTCTCTTTATGGAAGTGTTCCCAAACACGGTGTCCTTCAGCTGGGGAGCTCATTCCTTCTTGATGGTGACAGAACACTTTGCATTGGCAGTGATTGCTGCATTTCACTCAGAACACTCCCAATGATTACTGAAATGAGAGGCTGGAAGAAGACACAGAGACACACAGAGACACACACCAGTAAAGTGGTGACAAGGAAAGCAAATTGCAGTAATTATCTTGCAGCCAGGAATTTAGCGAAGGTGTGCCTAATGCCTGAGCTCTTTGCTAACAGCCCTGGCTCCCAGACACCGGTGGCCTCTCCTCTTGGGTGGGCTCAGATCTAACACCATCGTGTGAAATGTGTGAAATTCAGAGCAAGTGTTCCCAGCCTATATTCATCCGGGAAGATTTCAGACTGGGAAGAAGGGCTTTGATTCCTGAGGGATTCTCTGTCTTTTCCAGCAGTACCTCTGGGTTTAATAAAAAGCCATTCCTCTGCACATTTTTCATCTAGAAATGCTTTTAATTCTTCATCAATCCAGGGAAGCAGCTAAGTAAGGATGGCAGGATGTTTCACTTGCACTCTTAGACTGACGTTACTGTGGCAGTTGTAATATGTACTCCAAGGCATTGGTTCCAGACACTTTTTACTCTCCTTAGGCTAAGCATGTATTTGAAACCTAAACGTTTGTAATTTTACATCTCACAAACTAGGCAAAAGAATAAGTCAGACATATTTCTTCCATCTGATCACAAGAAACTAATGACCACAGTCATTGAAAGGAGTCTATGCTGGGCCCCTGAGCTGGGTGCAGTTGCCTGGCAGATTTAGGGACCCCCATTTCTCTGCACACCCTGCAGAAATGCCCATGGAAGGAAGGTTTCTTCCCTGGCTGACTGCTACCAACACCATGCTGAAGGTGTGAAAATGCTGTGGAGGGCCCAGGGCAGCTGCCCTCAGGTAGCTGAGGGTGGGTGTGTTTGGTGCCAGCCCCCTCCTGCCACGTCTCCAAGGGCTGGTGCACAGTCACCTTGCAGGGAGATGGTCTCCCTAATACCATAGAGCAGACAAATTGTAAATAATGCATTGATTCACTCTGCTGGTGATGTTAATCTCCTGAGCCCCTTGTTAAATTTTGGGATTATTCTGGTTTGTCTCAGAAGGTCAGTTTATCAGCAGAGTCATTCCATGTCAGCATGATTTTTGTTGCACTGGTGAAACTCCTCATGTGATTAGGGGCAAGGTTTCCCTTTGGCAGGTTACTTTTCTCCCAACAGGACTGTGCTGTGGCAAACTCAGCTGGCAGGATGAGGACAAGAGGCTGGACACAGCAGCACACTCCACAGGCAGCAGCCGGTGGCTGGGATTGAACTGGAGACACAGCTCAAGCTGCCATGGCTGAAATTTCACTGCAAAAGTTTCTTGTTTCTCCTTTTGCTCCTTTGATCCGTGTAAAGATCAAGTTTCAAGGGAAAATCAGCCAGGACAAGCTGCAGAGGGCTAGAATTACAGCATGAGAAGCAGCAGGGCCAGACGAGATCGCTTTCAGGCTGCAGCCAGTCCTTACCCAACTACAGCCAGAGCCGGGACCAGGGAGGGCCACGTCAGCTGCTCCTATTGTTGTAGATACAGATGTTTAAAATTAAAAACAATTGTTTATTAGGCATTCCCAAATGACTGTTCCATAAAGCCGTCACACACTGGTCTCAGAACTTGCAGCTCTTCCACTAACAGGCTGTGTCAAGTCTGTGCATGAATGGTTTTAAAGAACCCAAGAAAAATATGCATTCTTACGTGTTAATTCTGCAAGCCAATCCCGTGGCTGTGCTTTAAAAGTTGACAAAGGAAGAAAAGCAACCCAGAAGGTGCTCACATGCCAAAATTTGTTGCATTTTTGGATGAAATGAACGGGGGAGGCCAGTGGGCCCTTCCAGCCCTGGTTGGTGGGCTGGCCATGACAGCTCTTGGCACTGCTGCTGGGTGGCACTGAGCATCACTGTGTGTTCTGCAGTGAGCTGGGGCCATACCCAGCCTTCAGGCACCAGCTTCTCAAACCTACTGCCCTCTTACTGAAGCAACTTCAAGTAAAGGTTGAGTGTAGACTGCTTCCCTGTCCAGAAACATTTGTTGGGCCGTGTATTCCTTTTAGGCTTTCTGGGTGAAGGAACTGTTGCCAATAGGGTTATCAAGGTGTCTCAGCAACAGTGTGGATAGCACAGATGGGGGACATTTTTGTGGACAAAAGGTAGGTCTGCAAAACCATGTGCACATAAGTTATGTTCATGGGATTTCATCCATAATACTGGCAGGATTTAAATTTTCCAGAATTTGTGGCTTTGATGAATGTCCTGCAGAATTTCCTAATGTCTCGCATGAAGCTGAAGAGCTTTTTAATAAAACTCCAATTAGACAATTCCTGTTGTGCCTGAAAATAATGCTATAAAAATCACTAATAGCAAAAAAAAAAAAGCAAGAACAAAACTCAACAAAACTATCAACCAAAAACCTCCAAACCCAAAATCCAGGATTAGAAGTTCTCTCACAGTGTGACAGGCATCATGCCAGCACTCAGTCACACTGTCTGGGCTACCGTGGCACTCTGGGAACAATTCCCAGCAAGCTGAGTCCCTTGGCTGAAGGTTGTAGATCCTAGAAAGTAGCAGTCCAGCTTTTTCTAATGGTGCTTCATTTGCTGAGGGGTTTGTTAACCCCTTCTTTTCCCTGTGAGCCAAAGCCCTTTCACCCAGAGGTGGGGCTGTGTCCGAGGGGAGCAGAGCACTGAATGCAAAGCTCAGCCTTTGGTGGGAGCCAGGATTGTTGTTTGTCTTTTTCTTTGCTGTGTGTGTTATTTGTCACCAAGCAGGGGTTTGGTCAAATAGAAGCTGTCTGTGAATTCTGAAGAAATTAATGCCATTAGTCCAATTTACCTGGACTAATGTCAATGTTAGCTCAGCCCTAACCAGGGGACCTCCTGAGGTCCTTCCAAAATTACACTGGTTGTGTACATCAAAGCTTAGCTGTCACTCACAAAGTTGGGAGGAGGTCAAACTCACGTTTCACAGGTTATTTCCTGAGCAGACCCATGTTTAGTGGTCTCCCTTCTTTGAGGGACAGCTTGGATGTCTCAGTGACTGTCCTGCCCACCACGCTGCAGTTGCACAGGTACTCACCACGCCTGCATGAGCAAAACTGACCTCTTTCCATCCTGCTGGACTCTGAGGGCATTATTTAAATTGAGGGATGATGAGTGAGTTTCACAGGTGTGACAAGAGAATCCTTTCCTCACACACCTGGGACAGGAGATAAGTGAGCCGAGGTGCTAGTCCAGAGGAGAGGACCTTCTCCAAGCTTGCTCTGTCCAGTGACAGGGCTTTTCCTGTGCTGTGGCTGTGTCCTGCACTGGGAGGGTCCTCACTGACCTGTAGGGTATGAGACTCCATGGCTTGTGGTCTTGCACCTATTTCTGTGCAGCTTTGTGCAGCTCAAAAAGTGAGGTGTGCTCACAGTGCTTCTGTCTCCCAGATGGCAGCCAAGCACCCAGGAGAGCTTCACTTGATTTCTGCTTTGCCACTTAATTCTGATATCTGTGTGTGAAAGTGCAGTGCTGGCAGCACCCCGGTTGTCACTGAGATGGACAGAGATCCATGTGCTCCAGCTGTGACTCCTGCTCCAGCCCTGCCCCTCTGGCAGGACAGGGTCAGACGGGATATCAGCCCTGCAGCAGACACAGGGGTCAGGACTCTCCCCAGCCCACCCACCAAGCCACTGGGCACACCAGCCTGGAAGCTCCTCCCCAGCCACAGTGCCTGCTGTCCCTGGCACTGCCCCTTTGCACTTTGCAGCTGCTCTGAGAGCCCTGCTCCTTGCTGCAGACCCCACCTGGACCCAGACAGGGGTGCCTATGTGTTCTCTACACCCAGGGCATGCTAATTCCCTGTGATTGTCCCTTATTACCCAAATCTCTCTGGAAGTCCATCAGATTTTGGTTTTTTTTTTCCTCTCCTGACCTCTCCTTCTAGCATCACAGAGCGGCTCTGAGCATCACCTCCTTGCACTTGGAATCTGATCTCCAGGCTATTTGTTGCTAATAGATGTTCATTTATTAATACGCCAAGATTAATGGACCTTTTCCCTGGTATAGGAAAACCATATTGCTACATTACCGAATACAGATCTTTCCTGTCTGTACAAACTGTGAGGAGCTGTTGGATCAAATCAGTTCCTCAATGGGAAGCATTTAAGCCTCTGTGCTGAGAAGGTTGTGTTTGTTGCTAGGATTCACAACTTGCTTGTGCACTTCCCAATCATTCCTGGCTGCCCATGACTGTTCTCCCCATTCCACTCTTCATACATGAGTCTGACATTTTTAGAAAGAAGGTAGATGTCCTCTGTCCTGGCAAGCACCAGTTTTGGCCCTTTCCTAGATGTTCTTAGAAGAACTGGAGTCTGGTGAATGCTCCCACCTTTACAGATGGAAAATTTTCATCTGAACTTCTCCTATGGAGAGGTTTCAGTCCCTGTTTTTCTCTTGAGCATCACTAGGCGAGATTCATGGTTCCTCTGATGCAGCAGCACGTGCCCAACATCTCCTCATGTATCACGAGCAAGAACTACTAATTTTGAGTATTACCTCCAGCCTTTCTTTTGGCTTCACGTGGAGCCCTCCTGCCTGTGCTTGATGAATCTTTTGTCATGGGGAGCAGTGCAGACACAAATATAGCACACTCCACTCCCCCACCGCCCTCTGCTCAGACATGGCTTTGGGGGACAGCTGAGGGAGCTGCAGGCTGTCCCCCTGGCACACAGGGACACGTGTGGGACACAGCCCTGGGAACACAGCTCCAGGGCTCCTGTGAGCAGCTCTGTGTCCATCTCAGGGTGCAGCACACCCTGAGCCCCCTGCAGCACCAAACCTTCACTGGGGACGGTGACAGGGAGCTGAGTCACTGACGGCGCTCACTCATTTTTGTGGCCAAAACAATTCACTTTATTTTCCACAGCTGTCACTTATGGAAAGCAGCTTTGTTTTTTTGTGTTTTCAGTGAGGAAGGAAAAACAGGGGTGAGTGTCTGCAAGCAAGTATTACTGATTAGAACTGATGGAGCTGGGCTGCTCCTGCAGAACATTTATTCCTCCTACACCCTCAGTAACTCAGCTTCATGCTTCGAGATCAACAAATTACTCCTACAAAACTGCACTGTCAAGGCCAAGGTGTGTCCTCTCCCTGCTCAGGCTGTAGTCACTGGCCTAACAAAGGAATTCTTCCTAGGTGAACTCATGGATTAAATGTGTGTAGGGCACTGCTTGTGCTTTTTGAAGCTTGCTCAACAGTTTAATCAGCTTTGGAGGCAGTTGTACAAGCTTTTTTTTATTTCTTGGTTTTGGCTATATGTGATTTTTTAGCAGAGGAAAATACTCTGCCCCTCCAAAGGCAGCAGTATTTCCCCCAGGCCGGGCAGATTATCAGCTGGAAGTGAGCAGCCAGAGTGGAGGAGACTGGGGAGTCCCCTCCTTTCATTTCAAACACATAGCATGGCTGTCAAACTCCCAGACTGCTTGATAACTGGATAAGAAATGTCACCTTTATCTGACTCTCTGCACAGCTCTTATCTGGCCACAGACATTCCCTGCACCGTGCCTGCCCTTCACCTGTGTGGTTTCTGGACAGCTGAGGAGACTCAGCTCTCCTTGCTTATGTTTTCACCCTTGCAGATAAGAAGTAAATGAGGCCAAGGAGGTCCCAGGGACACCTGACTCTTCTCCCTCTCCTTATGTTCCTTTATAGCTGACTCACAAAATAATTTCTTTTCCTCTCTCAGTATTTCTTCTTATCCTTTTGAAAGCCAACTGCCTGCTGTGTACAGGACCCAGAAAATGTAAGGCAAAGGAGATATCACCATGTTCAAGTGACCAGCCTGAAAGGTCTTGAACTTGTGACTGTCCATCCATCTTACACTTACATGTATTTTTGTCCAACCTGCTTTTCTTCCTTATAGGCTCTTTAAATCCTACCCTTGGTGTCCTTTACCAACAGAGGCACCTCTCTCCATAGTAACCCCAGCTGGCAGCTAAATATTTAACAGTCTGAGAACATCTTTTTTTAGTCACAGAGCTTGTATTTCTTGGAATTACCCAAAGCTAGTGTTTCTACACAGTCCCTTTAATCCAGCAGCTGATTTCAAAGTCTCTGGAGCTGTCACTGAGTCACAGGCTCTGACACTGCAGCACATGCTGAGGTGCTGGTGGGAGGGTTTGCTGGTGAAGACATTTTTTTCAGGAGAAATAAGTGGGGTGTGAAATGCCCCCTCAATCTCTTCACATCTCAAGGATGTAGGGCTAATGCTCCTTATAAAAGTTCCTCATTATTGGCTTGGTTGTGTCTAACAGCCTCAGCCACCCTGAACATCTGCTCTGATCTGCATCCCTCTTGGCAGGCCTGGCTCATGGATACTACTGGGATTAGCTTCATGTGAAAAGTGTTTGAAGCAGGGAGGTGATTTAGAAATCCCTGAAATAGCACTACCAGTGTGTCTCAGAGTGTGGAGGTGCCATGCAGCAGTTAGCTGATCTCTCTCCCCAGTGGGACTGGCTACAATCTCATATGTGCCTGCATCACTGTTTCTACAGTGTCTATATTGCTTAATTATTTTAATAAGCCCCTTTCAGGCAAGAAAAGTGTGGACTACTATTGCACTGCTGCATAGCATTAAGAGGCTTCTGCTGTGCTCCTGGGCTTGCTGCTGATTCCCTGGGTAAGACGTATTATCCCTTCAGGCCCCTTCTCCCCTCAGGTGATTCTGAATGTTTCCATCAGTTAACAGGTTCTTAAGAAAACTGGTGTCTTATTTTCTGAAGGGCAAATGTAAGGCACAGTTAAAAACACTGAGGTAATGCACTTTTCACAACCAAACCCTCCTCCTGTATGAGCTGATTTATTAAAGTGCATAGAATGATTAAGCTTGGAAAGGGCCCTTCAGTTTATGGAGTCAGACCATTCCAGGTCCAATGCTAAACCATGCTCCCAACCTAATGTGGATGCAGGACATCTGTTGTCATCATATTGCAAAAGAGATCTATAGTCAGTATGTTGCAAGGATTCCACATTGCTAGAGCTTCACACCTCCTTGATGTTTCTTGTAGGCAGCTCCTCCAAGCACTGACTCTCCCTTGCCCTCACAGCAGCCACTGACTCCAGTTCCCCTCAGCCAGCCAATCCACTCTTTTATAACACTCTGCTGATTGGCTGCAGCTGCGGCCTGTTAACATCAGGCCTGCTCCTAATCCTTAGTAATTGGCTCAGCTGCAACTCCTTAGGGAGTAAGATTACTTTCTATGCTACCTTTAGTTACTTATGTTCTATCCCCCTACAGACATCCACGTGTCTTTTGAACACTTCCAGGGATGATGACTCTACCACTTTTCTGGGTATTGTTCCAATGTTTGACCCCCTTTTCAGGGAAGAAAATTTTCCTAATGTACAATTTAAACCTCTCTTGGTGCCACTTGAGGCCATTCCCTCTTGTCCTGTCACATCTTCCTTGGGAGAAGAAACAGAGCCCCACTTTGCTATAACCTCTTTCCAGGGAGTTCTAGAGAGTGAGAAGGTTCCCCCTGAGCCTCTTTTTCTCCAGGTCCCTCATCAGACTTGTTCTTCAGACCCTTCTGGACAAGTTCCAACACCTCAATCTGTTCCTTCTCTGGACATGCTCCAACACCTCAATGTCTTTCTTGTCATGAGGGGCCCACAATTGAACCCAAGGCTCTCAGTGTGCCCCAACCAGTGCTGATTAAGTTTGAAGAGATTTTCCTAACTTTTGTCTTGCTGGTGTCTAAACCACCATGGCTACAGCAATGCTACTGCTCCTGCCCATGTCTCCATTCCTACTCTGCAGCCACAGCAGCACAAGGACATTAATAAAGGCACTGCAGAACCCAGCCAGGCTTGTCGCTTCTGCACAAGGAGCTGCACCCTTCTGTGAGAAACATTAGGACTTAGGAAACTTGCATGGAGATATTTATAGCATGGCTCCTTCCTGGGATGGAGAGAAACTTGGTTTTGAGTACCAGAGAGCAGAAATAGGCCAGCTCTGAAGGTGAAAAGGTATGAACTTCTATTTGGGGAACACTGCATGACTGCAGTCACATGCAAAGGAAACTAGCAGTGGGTAGAGTCAGTTCAGGCTCTGCCTTCCCTTGCAGTACTTTTGAGACCCCCAAGGCCAGATTCTGCTCCTTTATTCAGTGCTGAAACCAGACCTGAATATAAGGAAGGCAGAATCTGGACATTTGTTTTGTATTTCTCCCCTTTTTTGCACTGTTAACCAGGTGTGTGCCAGGCCCCAAATGTTCCTTGGAAAGGAATCTGAGAGGTAATAGGTGCTGATGTGGAGTGACAGATCTGCAACTTGTGATCAGAATGAGTATCCAGAATTGTGGTGGAGCTTATCCCTGCATTTTTGAGAGAGGATGGAATGATGCATTGAATAAAAACTGCCTTTCCATTAGATATGCTATTATTGCCTTGGATCAAATTAGCCCCTTAAGCAAGGCCGGCTTGCCGTTTTCACAATTCTGGCTTTTAATCACCACCCGCTTGTAAATTCCTCCTTCATAGGCTAAGCCTGCTGGAAGGATTTCCATGGAGCTGACAGAAGTGCTTTGTAGAAGCGGCCCCTCTTTTGTCCTGGGGAATTACAACCCTATAAGTCTTCATTTTGCTTGACATTCCAATTTGCAGCTTGGATGCCACAAGAAATGCCTTGGGTTTTGGTTTAGTGATGAAACTTGTGATATTGCAAGTGTAACAGAAAAATGAAGATCTGTAAAGGCCCGGGTAAGCTTTCCTTTGTACATAGCCACCCTGACAGGAAGAAAAACCTCTCTTCAGCTGAGATATGTAGACAGATGCTTACTGTCAAACACAAAAGCCATGGTGATGAGGTACTGGGTTGGTTTTATCATGACTGAGATTGGCTCAGCTGGTCAGAGCATGGTGCTGATAACACCAACCTTGTGAGTTTGATCCCTCTATGGGCCATTCATTTCAGAGTTGGACATGTGATCTTTGTGGGTCCCTTCCAACTCAAAGTATTCTATGATTTTGTGACAACAGAGGGAAGAAGAAAAGTGTGAAAGCCTTATCTACCCTCAGAAAGGGTCTGCTTTGCTGCTCTGTTTTATATTTTGTGTATGGGGAGTGCCAGTTTACCAGCTGGAAGAGCTGAGGTTTTCTGGGGTGCAGTAGTAGATGCCAAATTCTTACACTCATACAATCATAGAATTATTTTGATTAGAAAAGGTATCTAAGATCATCAAGTCCAACCATGAACCTAACACTGCCAAGAATATTAGAGCACTTCTTTCTTTCTGTCTAGAAGACCTTCCTCACATCCAAGTGAGTGCCAAGAAAGTTGTTGTCACACAACCGTGGTTTTGCTTCCTCCCTGGCCTACGGGATTCATTCTATTTTCATCTTCCCTTCAGTCCTCTGAAATTCCCATAGAGGGAATGACACCTAAACTATAAAGACCATAAGTTTAATTGTGTGGGAAAATGAGCTCCTACAGGCAAAATTTTCCCAAGAAGCCAAAAAGTTGGACATCTGGAATCTTTCCTCTCCGTCACTCAGAGTAAGGATGGTTTGTTGCCTTGAGTAAGGAGAAGCAGGATTTGATTTGATCCATAAACCCTCCATCTCTTCTGCAATAGCCCTGGTCAGCCATAACCCAGCTGGGTGGCAGGGACATCCTACTGTGCCTCTATTATTTTGTTCTCAGCCACTGACAAAGCAGAGACCATAAGGGATGATTTTCTAGTCAAAGAGGGGGTGCCATGTAGGTGGTTGTGCCATTATGGAGATTTATTTGTCACCTTTTGCCCATGTAACAGGGAGAAGCTGATGCATGGAAATAACCATTTTTCTCTCTCCTGAATAACAGTTCAAATCTGCAGAAGGCTTTTGGGGGGTTCCCTGCTTTCAGCAGTGGGCCTTTGGATTGTGCACAGAGACAGAACAATTTTCTCTTGGGACTAGTTTTGCACTTTGTTTCAAGGCTGTCCAATGTGGAAACAACACCAAAGCAGTTAGCCCTTGTAAAAAATATTCCTTTTAGCAGAGCTACATTTCCTTGCAGGCAAAGGGAGCTGTAAGGCTACTCTAGCTGATAAGTTCTGGGCGGGATGAGGGAAAGTGTTGTAGTTCCACCTAACTCTGCCATCTCCACTCACACCTACCAAAGATTTAAGTGTCAGAGATATCTGCTACCCATCTGTGACCTTCATTTCTGCAGACCACCCTTATTTTCTGCAGTGCAGAAGACACAGCAGGAGTAACATTAGCAATGACATGGCAAATAATCCAAGAGCGGGCTGTCATTACGACACATGCACTGGGGACCTTGTCCTGAAGGTGCACCTTGCATTTTCCATGCTCTTTCCCTTCAGTCTGAGGCTTCCCCCAGGTATGGCTATCATTAAAACTGGGATAACACTTTGGTTTTCTTTTTTCTCTGCTTCCACAGGCTGAAGGAGAAAGCTGTGTTGTAAGGTGGAGTCCTGGGGCTGAAGCTGGTAGCCAAGAATTAACTCAATGCCTGTACCAGCTGTTGCTTTCTATGCTTATCAAAGGCTGGTGCTGCCTTTGCTGTGCACCAAGGAGGAGGGAAGGTGCTTTTTAAAACTCCTCATACTCTTTAACGTGGCTGCTGATTTATGTGCATGTGCTTGGGGGCTAAATGACTTTCCTGCAGCATCTGAAGTTTGGTGAATGAATAACCACCTCTCACCTGGGCAGAGCAGCACAGACTTTGTGCTGTGCTGAGGGCAACGATAAAACCTGGTCAGGCTTCTCCAGCATTAAGCTGACATGAAGGCAGCCTTTCTCCCTGAGACAGCAATCCTAAAACACGTCATGTCCTTCATGCCTGCTTCTGAAAAGCCACAGAAATGATTTTCAGCGCTTTTGCTCCCTGCTAAGCTGTCAGACCTGGTGCAGTCTGAGTTCTGGCATTTCTAAGCTGGAGGTGAAACCATACAGGTTTCCCAGCCCAATTCTCCATAAACCTTCAAGGAGGAGGCAAACATTTGGGACAGAGCTGAGTCTCAGCTAAAAATAAGAGGAAGGTGGCCTCTGACAAGCCAGTGCTGTCAGCCATGGCAAAGCTCACATCTTCCCTGAGGAGGGGGTACATTGTTGCTTTATTTTCAAGGCAACATCTAGGTTTATGCATTCAGGGCTGAATCCTCACCTTTGGGTGGCCACAAAGCCCTCGAGTCCAATGCTAGCTATCTGCACACTGTAAGGGATGAGCTTGCCTGCTGCTGTGGTGGGCCTGGCATGCAGACAGGCCTGTCTTTCCAGGGAAAGGCAGCAGTCCTGTGGTCACAATTACATCAGACTGTCCCCATCTCTAGGTTCCCTGCCGGAGGAGGGCTGGCTGCCCTAGCACACTGACCCTCCACTGTCTGAAGCAGCCTTTTCCCAGCCAGATCTCTGCTCTGCTCTGGTGTGCAATGTCCCACTAGGGCAGAGCAGCAGACACCTCACCCACCCTGGGAGCTGCTGGATTTATGCTGCTGTTTGTGCATGTGAGCCCTGCCTGTGAGCACAGCTAACACGTGAGGGGGGCTTTGCCAAGAGCTTGGCCTGAGGGTGGAGGGTGCTTGGTGCAGCCCTGAGGGAGGGTACCTGCCCTCCCAGGCAGGTTACAGCCAGCTGCAGGTTGTCTGTGCTGCCTGGCTGGAGACTGGGCTGCTGCCACTGAACTGGTGCCACCCACACCCCAGCTGAGCTCCTGAATGGATGTGCCTGTGAGAGGAACAGGTTGCCCAGAGAGGCTGTGGATACTCCATCCTTGGAAGTGTTCAAGGCCAGGTTGGATGGAGCCCTGAGCAATCTGATCCACTGGAATGTGTCCCTGCCCATGGTGGGGGGATTGGAATGGGATGCTCTTTAAGGTTCCTTCCAGTCCAAACAATTCTGTGATTTTGCAACTCTATAATTCTGTGATTCCATGATTCTATGACAAATAGTTGCACGTGTTCTCATGCCTGAGATCAGTTGCTTTTCTCTCACCACAGGCTCAAAAATACTACACAATCTTTTTGCAAACAGAAATTGCCAGTCTCAAACAAAACACACCCCTTAGTGACTTAGCACTTACACAGAAAAGTTTGAGCTCAGACAAAACTGACTTTCCTGCTTCTGGGGTCAGATGGCTGTGGGTGTATTAGATTAGTCCTCTGTTGCCATTTGGGAATGTTGTAAAAGAGATCTTCCCCATGGAAGATGGGAAATGTTCACTTCTGACATGGCAGAAGCCAGTTGCTTGCCCTTAGGAGCCAGGGAAGCCCTGTACCATAGGAAAGCCTCTCAGGCAGAATTTAGGATTGCAAAATCTCTACGTGCCTTAATTAACAAGTTGCATAATGCTTCACTGGGCAAAGAATGCCTGAATTGTGACTTTGTGCAGAAAAAAAGCAAGTAGGTGGGTTAAAAAAGTGACACTTCCATAATTAGTGTCAATCTCTGACATGGCAATTTGAACACATGTGCCCAATTTCACTGTGCTTTTTTCAGTCTCTCCTACTCAGTCATGTATAACATTAATACTGGCCAGGTCTGTGTTGCACAGATGTTGTAGAAGTGCCTGTGAGGAAATGCCTGTGTGTCAGAGAGCTGCATGGCAGACATCATATGTGCCATGGGCTGCTTGGAGCACCTTTGGTGCCAGGCTGATGTTGGGAAAGGAGCCCTGGAGCTCAGTCATACCCACAATTCCTCCTCATCAGGGATCACCTTTGACTTTCTTCCTCCCGATCCACACAATTGTGCCCTTCTCCTCATTCTGGGTGTACTTGACAGGAAATCCAGTCTGAAAAAAAGAAAAGCAAACCACAGGAAGCTTCATTGCTCAGCCCTTCCAAGTGCTGCTAGTTTTTAGCATATATCTATATACCAACATAGCAGCTTGACCTTCAATGCTTTTGAAGTTTAGAAGTGGTCAGATAACATTTGCCTTTCAGTTTTGTTTGCTTTCCTGGCTAAGACTGCACGAAGAGCCGCCCTGTTCACACAGGAGAGGTTTCTCCTGTGGCATGTCTAGCCAGGAACACACACAGCAGAGCCAGGGGACTCAACAGGAAAACCTAGTTGTGTGAGGCTGCCAGCCTGCATTTGCAAAGAGAAGGTTCAGAGGGTTCAGACGGATCTCCAGGTCTCTTATGCTTTTCCAAACCATAATTCTAAATATTCTGACAATTATCCGTGACTAGACAAATACTCTTGCAGGCACAGTAAGCCAGTGAGGTTAGCCTGTTCTGTGAAGAATCATCCATTTAATGGGTGTTTAGGACATTTGAATGCTCACCTTTCTTTGAAGCACTCAAACTCATAAAGACACATCCCCTTTGTGTCAGGAATGAAAATTGTGATTATTTGATGTTTTGGTTGACCAAATCTCCTGCTTTAAACATGAGCTCTCCTTTGAATGTTAGATTGCATTTAGACTTTATCACTAACTCTTTCCAATCTTTAAAAAGTCGCTAAAATCAATTTACTTCTGCTTGTGGAGCTATCTGTCAGCTGCCAGCTCTCTGCCTCCTCTGTCCAGAGCACATTCCCAGCTGGCAGCTGCCACCAGAGACTCCCCACTATCCTGTCACTGTGTCAGGGGTGTAAAGGTGATCACAGCAGCACCACCACCTTCCCAGGTACTTCTGCCTTGGGGCTTCTCTGTGGCTGTGATGGTGCCAGGAAATTAATGCAGAGCACAGCAGTGAGGAGACCTCTAGGACAGAGACAGAGGATGAAACCTCCTGTAAAGCCCCTGAGCAAGCTCAGCTGTGGGAGAAGGAAGGAGGTCTGTGGAAAGCACAGCAGAAGGCACCAGCAGCTCCCACAGCCAGCAGCTGCTGCTTTGCCTGCTGCCCATCCCTGCAGCCTCACACATCCTTGTTTGCAGTCTCACCTGAGCTGGGAAGAGGGAATGTGGGCTGTGTTTGTGTGTGCCTTGCTGGGGCAAAGGGAGAAAATTCTCCAGACCTTCTCTAAGATCTTTGGGAGCCCCAGTCAGTGACAGGGAAAAATCTCTTGTGCCGGCTGCAGTCCTCCAGGGACTGCACCTGCAAACTGTGCAAACTGCTTTAGGAAAGGGCTGGAGCCAGGATGAGCTCCTCATTTCTGCTTTCCCAATGCTGTGAAGTGACTCACCCTCCCTGGGAGCTGTTCCTGAGGACGGGAGTGGGAGCGAGGTGTCAGAAACTGAACTAAAAACAAAAGTTAGGTTCGGGCCCAGGAAAATTTCCTGCTGCTGCTGTGGGTGGATAATGACACAGCCTCCACAGACACAAAGCAGAGCCTCTGAGAACTGAGGCAGAAGGGTGAACACAGACCAGGACTATTTAAAACTGAAAGTCTGCTTTGGGTTTTTATATGGGAAAGACCTAATTAAGGGGACTTAAATCCTGTCAGAGCAGCTACTTCAGATGACTGTGTGCAGGGTTGCTCACAGCATGGAGGAGCATTCCCAGGTTGTTTCAGACAAAATATTTCAGGGCTTGATCCTTTATCCCTTTTTCACACAGTCAAACCTCTCTCATGCCAACAGCTCATGGAGATCAAGGCTGCTCCACCAGAAATAGCTCCTCTGCAGAAGCTGATCACTGAGTTGGTTGAAAGGTTTTGGTCTGAGTCCTTTGCTGTTACATGGGATGGGCCACGCAGGACAAAGAGAGCTCTCACACAAAGGAGTAGCACAGCTGGATGCACCTCCAGCAAGGAGATGGAAGTTATATCTGCTGTCTGTTAGGCTGGATTTGAGTCAAGCCTTTTAATTCCCTTCAGCAACAGTAGGACTGTAGTAAGCCCTTACCCTGCCAGATTTCAAGCTCTTGGGAGTTATTAGAAAAGAAATTCACTAAATACTGCTCTGTGTCATGCTTTGCCTGTGACTGGACAGGAGGATACTGCTGGAAGTAGATCTGTGCTGCAGAAAAGTACCAGTGTTGCTAAGAACAGTCATGACCTTGTTCCAAATGGTTGCTTGTGTTATACAACCAAGACTTGCCTACATGCTGCAGCAATCTCCTTGGTTTAAAGAACCTCCCCTTTTTTAAACTTGCCTATCCCACAAGAAAATGCTCTCCCTCCCCTAAAGCACAGGCAGGAAACCTTTCTGTGAGTCATCAGGACAGCTCCCACACGTGCTCCCTTTCCCCTGCTGTCAGATACAGGATCTAGGCAGGGCCACACGTGAGCTTTGCTTTTAGCAGCGCAGAAGATCACATTCCCATCCAGTGCAGGTCATGGCAGATTTTCACTCTGGACCCCTCTCAGCTGTCCAGCACTATCTCCATCTGCTGAGGATGTTGTGCTCTGTGTGGGCTCAGATATGGATCAAGACAGGCATAGTCCCAGCAGAATAACTCCCTGGGAATGGCATTTAGCATAATTAACAGTGACATGGGATGAAGCATATCTAGTCTGTGTGAAATCTCCCATTTATGTCATGGGCTCCTTCTTACAGGTATGCAATAACCTGCCCATATTTCTCTTGTTGAAAACTGATTTTATCTTTCTCTACTTTACTGGGCAATAGCTCAGAATTGAGCTTTTTACACAAAGGAAAGCTGCAAGTTTTAACCCCTCAAGCTTCCCCCTTGTTAGAGAAAACAATCCCCTGTTCTTCAGCCTTTGCCTGTAGGTCACAGTTTTGAGTCCTTTCATCATCCTGGCTGCTGTGCTTTAATCTCCCCAGTTTGTCTCTGTTCTCTCTAATTGAGCCACAGTGGTCTAGCTGAGGATTTTCCAGAGTGGGCCAGAACAGAGTAATTATCTCCCGTCTCACAGAGAGTCTCATATTCTTGGTGCATCTTTTTTTTTTTGATCCATTGTAACTGCAGGCCCTTTTTTGCTGCTCTGCTGCCAACCTACATGTTCCTTGTTTGTGTCTGTGCCTCTGATTCATTCTTCTCAAGTTTAGTATTTTTCATGTGTATGTAATCAATTAAATCTTGCAGAGTTGGGTTAATTTATGATTTTCTTTCAAGCTTTTTAATCTCTGAATTTATCTATTGGAGTATTCTTGTAGCTAGAAATTTTTTAAAGTATTCCATCTTGCTCATTGTCCAAACTGTTCATAGAAATGAACAGTAGCACTGGAGCAATACTAGATCTAAAGCAGAGTGCCACAGTACCCATTTCAAATGTCTTCTCAGTTTGGTATAGCAGCTGATTATAAGAGGCCTTTGAGGACAGTTACATGACACACCCTGCCCCATAAATGAAACCCAAACAATTTTGTAGACGTGTGCTTTGTCAGTGAAGACTTCCAGGTTTTCCTATTCAGCTGTCAGCATTAGTGGCACTCACAGAAATGATAGCACTGGCTGATGGAACAAAATTTGTCGTGTAGATGTTTCTTCCTGTGAGTTTGAAATACCTATCACTGTGTCTGTGGCACCCTCTGGACAAGCCTGGCTGGCACTTTTTGTCCTCAGCCAAGCCAGCTGTCAAATGCCAAAACTTAGCAAGTTCATGGAAGGATCAGGGAAAAGTATGAGATTTTCCCCCAAAACAGAGAATTATTTTGTTTTTAATTACTTGAACTGTCCTTTCCATATTCCTGGAAATGTTCAAGACCAGGTGAGATGGAGCTTTGAGCAATCTGGTCTAGTGGAAGGTGCTCCTGCCCATGACAGGGGGGCTGGAACTGGGTGATCTTTAAGGTGCCTTCCAATCCAAACCAAACCAAGCCATTCAATGAACTCACAAGCCAATCTGTTACCTTGCAAATGCTCAGATAGGGTATTTGTGGCCTTTGCTTCTAAATGTTTGGAGACCATTCATGAATCAGAATGGCGGATGATGAAAAAAATTACTGTATGTTGGCCCTGCTGTTGTGTTGATGGATGGAGGCTGGACAGCTGAGAAGAAAACCACTTCTAAATTTTGTGCATTGGCTCAGGGGAAACATATTGGTGATAAAGGCAAACTGAGCTTGAGCTGTGAGCAAGTGAACATGCTCAGGGTGGGGAATTTCCTGTAGAGTGGGGTAGGATGGGCAGAGCAGAGGACTGAGCCTGGAGCATCATTTATGGTTGTCCAGGGTCACTGTATTCCCTTGGGACAGGTGGAGTGTGGATCTTGCTGGAGCCTCTGAGGGGGTTTCTGGGACTGTTTCCCTCTGTGGGTGCCATGAACTGTTTGTCATGGCTTGATGGAGGAGCACTTGTACAAGAATCACTCTGGCTACCATTTTCTAGCACTGCCCTTTTCTGGCACTGCCATTTAGTTAAAGTTTTTAAATGTACCTTTGTAAGTCAAGTGATGGTTGCTGCTCAGTTGGTCCAAGCAGGACTTGAAGTTCTGCTGATTTGCAACTCAGTTCTCGTTGAAAAACAAATTTGGAAGAGTGGTTTAGATCCAGCAGTGCTCAATGTCACCAGTCCCTGTGGTCTGGAGAAATGCCTTTCTGTCCCAAAGGTTAGGGCTCATCCCTTTGCCTCCATGTAATAACTTTATATTTTTAGGTGGGGTGTTAACTGTAATCATCACCCCTAGCTGAATAAATTGGGTACTAAAAAGGACTCTGAAAGAAAAATAATAGGCATGAAAATGAAATCCAGGCCATCTTGTGAAACCTGGGTCCTACTCTGGTTTCAGAGTAAGGCGAACAGAACATGGCTGTGCATCCTTCTGGCCAGTTCCTTAGTCAAGTTCCTCTTTCATCCCCTATTTCAGCTGGGTCTGGTCCATGGCTCCTTCCCTGGCACACCTCCCCAGTGAGATTTCCTGAGGGGAGGCAGAGGAAGACAGGAGAGTTGTAAGCTGGTGTCCTGAAGGGAATGGAGAGCTGCAGAAGGACAGTGGTTTTGTTTTATTCATGCCTTGTGTAATGGGGGGAGATGCTGAGCTATGGTCAGGGGTCTTCAACATCATTGCACACAAGACATAACTGTTTCCTGGATTTATGGAAAACATCTTGTGTTACAAAATATCATGGGATTACCTTTGTTTTTATTCATTTCTATCATGTGAAAGCAGGCAGACTGACTGAAAAGTTGGTTCAAAGCTGAGCAAATAACTTCTCTGTGAATGTTTACTCAAAGAGAGACAAGTTGCAATTTCTTATAGTAGACTTATACTGCTGATTCTGCTGTATGCTGGCTTTTATACCAGGCTCATCTGCTCTGTTTTGAGCATGTTCTAGCAGTGAATTCAGTGGTACAACAAATTCTCACTGACTCTGAACACAGAGATGTTTATGATACGACCTGAAATGGCAGAAATCTCCTGCATAGCATTTCTAAATGAAACCCAAAGTACTCAATTTGAGTGGGGAAGAGTCTTGTGTATGCTTCCCACAATAAACAGCTTTTGTGCTGGTGTACTAAAGACACATAGACAATAAAAATAAACCAGGAAATTACAGGAAAAGAAATAGTAGTTTCCAGTGAAGAATAGGACACGTTTGGAGCATCTGATTCAGTAAAGTCTGTTAAAAATTGCAAAAGTGAGGATTCTTACCCAGGGTGATAATTCATCCTTTCTGCTCAGGATCTTCAGGCTCTTTCAAATGCTGTTATGACTTTGAAATAGTTCTCTATCTCACTTTGATGGTAATAAGAAACAGATTTATGGATAACTAGCCTGAAGTCAGTGGTGCCCTGCCCGGAAACTGAAACCTTTCTGCTTTTGAAAGGGATCTAAGACATCATATCTGAGGCTTTAAATCCAGTCAGGTTAGATGGATTCAAATAAAGAAGGGTTTGATGGAATACACGCTGGAGTACCTAAGGGCCAACAAGATGAATTTCTAAACTATTAAGCTTTATTTTATAGAGCTTCTGAAGTGCACACACAACCTTTGCAGTTTGGGAAAGGACAGATGTAGCATCCATCTTCAAAAGCAGTACAAAAGAGACTCTGTGAATTCACTTCAGATCCTGGCAAGCCCCTAGACAGCCCTGCAGCATGGGGCTCTGTCCTTGCTCTATCCCCAAGCCTCACCCACACCAGAACAAGTCCAAAAGAGACACCCATCCCCAAGGGCTCCCATAGAGAAGTGTCTGGGACTGGAAACTCTTGGCTATCCTTCCTTTGTTAGTGGCCCCTTTGTAGCCCCCAGGATCATCCTGCTCTAGCTCCTCCATTTATTTCAAAACTACTCACATCTGGGGCAGAGAGTGGGTTATTCACAGATTCAAAGAACATTTTGAGTTAGAAGTGACACAACAAAGATCATCAATTCCAACTCTTAAGTAAATGGCCTGTACGGGGATTGAAACCACAACCTTGGTGTTATTTACATCCTTCTCTGACCAGCTGAGCCAATCACAGGGTGAACTGACTGAAACCACAGAAAATCCAGGGCTTTTTGTTCCTGGGCTGCAGCAGACCTTGTGTAGACATGGAAAGGATCGTGGACTGAGGTAAGGGCTGCATGCAGGACATTCTCAACTGATCAGGAATAATTTCCATTCTGGAACATTTTTTTTTTTCTTGGAAATAGTCATGGGATCCTAGAACGTCCTGACCTGGAAGTGTCTCACAAGGATCATTGAGTCCAGCTCCTGGCTCTGCACTGGGCAATCCTAAGAATCTCACCATGTTCCTGAAAGTGTTGTCTGAGAGTTTCTTGAGCTCTGTCAGGCTGGTGCTGTGAGCACTGCCCTGGGGAGCTGCTCCCAGTGCCCAGCCACCCTCTGGGTGAAAAACGCTTTTATAATATCCAACCTTCCCTGACACAGCCTCATGTCACTATGAGAGAAGAGGTCAGTGCCTGCCCCTCTGATTCCCCTTGTAAGGGAGCTCTAGACAGCAATGAGGTCTCCCCTCAGTTTCCTCCAGGCTGAGCAAGCCAAGTTACCTCAGATACTGCTCGTATGGCTTCCTCTCTAGACTCTTTACCATCCTAATGGCCTCCTTTGGACCTCCTTTCTGCTGCCCACAGTAGATCCTGGCACTGCTTCAGCATTTTTTAGAATTCAGGGTGTAAATAAAAGGTATTTCTGAATTTCTAATGAAGAATGGAATATTAGTCCACAGCTGGATGTCCAAACCACACAACACCATGTCTCATCCTATACAAATCTAAGAAGCATGAATTCTCGGAGAAAATGCAGGTCAGCTTGTCCCTTGCCAGTTACCTGCCACGGTTTAAAAACAAACAAACAAACAAACAAAACAAAACAGAGAAGCAGACTACAGCATTTATTTCAAGTGCAAATTGCTGCATCTTGAGCAATGCACTAAAATATCTCAACACAATGAGCCACATGAAATGACCTATCACAACAAGCCCCAGCAAATGAGGCAGTGAAAATGGCTGGAAAGGAATGGGGAGCAAACTTAATGGACTGTTTTTCCAAAAAGTTATTAACAACTCTTACAGCCCAAAATAGTGCATGTATCAAAGGCTCAACTATATTCCTCTCCAAAGCTGCTACCCTGGGAAAGAGTTTGGGCTCCATGGGAAAGACAGGGAAAATGTGGGGCTTTGTCTTCTCTGTCACTGGCAAATTAACCACTACTGGTTTTTTTGAAAGCCATTTGCAGCTTCAAAGATTTGCATTTGTCATGTGCTGCTTTTGTTCTGTGAACCTTGATGAGGGAACAATATTCAGAGAGCAGTCAGGGGCACCTGGCTGGCAGGCCCTGCCCAGCTCCACTCAAATTCTGCACAGAGCGAGTGAGGCTCCTGCAGAATAAGGTGCAGCACAAACCTGGGGCATCACAGCTGCACTGGAGGAACTCTGCACAGACACAGGCTTAGAGAAAATCAAGGCCATAGAATCATACAGTAATAGAATGGTTTGGGTTGAAAGAGACCTTTAAAGAATAAGTTGCTCAGAGCCCTGTCTGAGGTGCCAGTGGCACTCTCAGAACAGCTTTGTAGCTCCACTGTAGAGCTTATGTAGTTTGCATTTTTTTCCGTCTTATTTCTTATGATTTGGGGGAAGAAATGTGTTTGTCAATATTTTAAAGGGGTCTCTCCTCCCCTATTCCCATTGCTCTCAGGGAGCAATGTAGCAGCAGGTGAGTTGAAGGTTCACAAACAGGACTTGACTGCCCTGAAACCCATGGAGGCACCAGTGGGGTTTTGCATGGTTGCAGGATGAATGATTTTTAGTTAAGCATGCAAAATAAACATTTTAAACCACCTTCTTATAACTATTCTAGATCTAGAGAGCTGTTTTTAGAAACAAGAGACCTTTCAGCTTATTAGCCAACTCCCCTGCTATCACAGAAATCTCTTTTATAAGCTTTTGAAAGAATTCACCCTGAAAGTCTGTGTTCAAAGAAATGTTATGCTTTGCTTTTGGAAGAGATTCTGATCACTTTAGAGGCAAGAAGCCTTCTAATTTTCAGCCTAAGTATATTTGTGGACAGTGTGTACCTATTTGTTCTCCTGCCAACACTGTGCTTTAGGTTAAATGGATCCTTTCCTCTCCTCTGTTTGCTTTCCCCTTCCTCCTTGCTGTATTTATAGAAAGCAATTAACACACCTTTTTAGTCTCAGGATTCCTAGGCTCAGAAAACCAAACTCTGAACACCACTCAGGAAGCCATCCTTCCTTGACAGAATTGTTCAGACATACTTGCTGCCAGGCCCAGTTTCCTGCATTATATGTGTATCTGTAACATTTGGGATAGAATTAATTTAGTCCCTGGTTCAAGTGCACCAGGTTCCTTGACTTCATTTCCCCTCAGAAAATCTCCTTTTCAGCCCTCTGTGTGTATCCCCATATAGCCACCTTGCCTTGTCCACACAATGAACCATGGCATCCTGGTTAAAATGTGATAAAGTATTATTTTTACTTCCAGACTTTGCCTATATGATCTGTAGATGTTGTTCCACATTCTTTCCCTTTTCCCCCTTTTTGTTTATGTGGTCCCTTTTTTGCATTCCTGAGGTACTCCCTGCTTGTTCTTACTCTCCCTTGAAGCCAGTGCACTTCTCACAATTGTCAAAATGCTCTTCTAATATTGTTGCAAATAGCTAAAACCCTGAGCATCTGAAAGATGCCCTTGTTCATTTAATAGTGAGATTAAATCACCAGGAGAGTGTTGTGCTTTTGTTGCCCCCCTCTGCAGTGCCTTTTAGTGAACCACAAGCATGTGAGGATGGTGCCAGGTCACGGTGAAACGTTCATCCCGTCCGTCACCACCCTGTCCCCATTTGGCATCGTGCTCCTCCTGTGCCAGCCCAAGGATATTTCTGGCCTGCCTTAGTTCCTCGGTCATGTCATTCTTCTAGAAGCAAGCTGTGTTTTCTGGTGCAGTGACATTTCTAGGGGGCAGGGGAGGATTTTGTGAGATAAGTCACATCTCTTGTAAACAATCAGAGCCAAGTTTTCCGAGCTGTAGGAGAACCTCATATTTACCACACGAGGTGTGAAACCTCTCAGATCAGCATGAAAGAGCTCTTACAGGACTTGTTTATCTATGCCACAGGGTGGATGAAAGCTGAAAGTCACCTTGTCCATCCAAGTTGGCATGGACATCCAACTCATGGACTTTGAGTCTTGTAGCAAATGGTTTATCCTCCTTTGTTTTTTCTCTCTCCTTTATCTGGAGATTAAATCACAGAAACATAGAATGGTTTGGGTTGGATGGGACCATAAAGATCATCCTGTTCCAACTCACCTGCCATAAGCAGGGACACCTTCCACAAGACCAGGTTTCTCAAAGCCCCATCCAACCTGTCCTCGAACTCTTCCAGGGATGGGGCATTCACAACTTCTCTTGGGAACCTGTGCCAGGGCCTCACCACTCTCATAGGAAAGAAGCCTTCTCCTAATATCTGACCTAAACCTACTGGTTTTAATTTTAAATCCATTCCCCCTTGTCCTGTTTCTACATGCTCCTGTAAAAAGCTCCTCTCCATCTTTCTTGTAGGCTCCCTTTGGGTACTGGAAGGTTGTAATTAGGTCATCCCTAAGCCATCTCTTTTCCAGTCTGAATGAACCCAATTCTTACAGCCTTTCATTGTAGGAGAGGTGCTCCATGCCTCCAATCATCTTGCTGGCCCTCCTCAGGTCTTGCTCCACCAGATCAATGTCCTTCCAAATGCAGCATTTGTGTCTCTTTAGGAGGATCATGTCACTAAATCGCAATAAAGCAGCATCAAGTGAAGAAAAGCTGTTCTTGCCAACCCTCACTCTACTCTTCTGAGCTGATATCCCAGAAGAGGAGCAAGTGGTTGTTTTGTAAGATTTCTGGTGGGGTCCCAGAAGTACTTGCCAGGATGAGGGGAAGATGAAGCCATGGCTTCTGGACAGCAGGATCAATCTTCATGAGCAGACTCTATGATCTTTTCCCTGGGGAAAGGGCTGTCAGGTCTGAAAGAACATCATCCCTCTAATATAATGGGGAAGGTGTCTGCACTGTGCTGGTGTTGTTCCCTGGGAACAGCATCAGCTTGAAGTGCCTGCCAGCTGTCTGAACCACATTTAATCTTTAGAATAGCTGTGCAAATCTAGTCAGCACGCCTTGCAGCAATCTAGTTCTGTCAACACTGCCTAGAAATGACTGACCTTTGCAGTCCCTGTGCAGCAGGAGTGAAGGCTCACCAGGGGCCATGCTGAAAACTGCTGACTAACACAAGGAGCAAATCCAGCATGGTGGTGTCGCTCTTCCTACAGCACTTCAGTCTCTTTATGTGACTTCAGCACTGTCAGCATTTGGGGGATGGAAAATCAGACTGAGGGGAGCAGAGCTGTGAAACGTTTCACAGATCTTTTCAGGGAAGATCAGCATGGTAAGGGTAATACTGAAACATGCTTGGTTGGGCAGTGGCACTTCTCCTGTTAGTTGTGCAACACAAATCTGTCTTCCTATGCTTTCCACACAAAGTGACAGTTCTAGTCACCTCCTAATGACTGGCACAAGGTGTGATGCCATCCCACTTCTGTGTCTAATATGAACTAGAATGTTGATTTCTTCAAGAGTAAGGTATTTCTGGGAGATATATGTTGTCAAGCACAAGCTTGCAGCTCTTGTATAAATGTTTAAGTGTAAAAGTTTTGAATGTTCCAGAGGCAAAACCAAATGTTTAGATAGTCCCTTCCGGCATTAATTTTAGCATATAATCAGAAATTAATCTATTGAACATTATCTGTGAGCTCTGAGTTAATGATATAGGTGTGCAACAGCATGTAACAAAGCAAGTCTTATGTTTGAAAAGTTCAGATTAATTTTCTGCATCTGATGATGAATTTGATGGAGTTTAAGTTTTTACCTTATCTGAGATCCTATCCCCTTTTTCTTCCTCTTTGTTTTAATTTTGTACAGGAAGAGGAACTTCAGGCCAGCAGAAAAGAACCTTCAAGGAACAGATTGCTTGTAGGTGCCACAGCTTAGAATTTTTGGAAGGAAAACCTGAGTACTTAGAAATGGCATAGCAAAATGAAGGCAAGAGATAAACTTCCAGGGAGGCAGGAGTGAATGGTATTATGCAAATAGTAAAGCAGTTGTATGCAGTTGTCAGTTCTGGTTGCATTTTCACAGGATTATTGGAATGCTGGTTGTAACGGACCTCTGAAGGACTCCAGTACATTCTCAAGCTGAAGTCAGGACTACTGCCAGCCAAACCATTGCTAGTCTGATTTACATTCTGTCTCTAAGGTGCAGGCTCTTATATCCCTCTGTATGTCAGAGATTTATTCTTCCAGGACTACATTATTCTCCTGCTTAAGAAGTTCCTTAGGGCCAAATCTGACCCATCAAGGTGCAACTTGGGGTCATCTTGAACGTAAAATAATCTAGATTCTGGTTTTTTTACATTTAACCATGGGGGATTTTGAGTTTGAGTTGAGTTATTCTTGCTTTCTTCAGCAGAGGACATCAGTATGCACCTTGTTCTTGCAATGTTATTGGAAATGTTGTAAACTTCCAATATTAAATGATGCTGGACTTGAAATTGTAGCTGTTCTACACCTGACAAGGAACAAAAATACCTGATCATGTTAGGTGCTACTCAGCATCCCAACAGATTGACTAGGGAGGATCCACAGACACAACAGGGAATGAAAACATGACCACCAGACCTGTGGCTGGAAGCATCCACTAAGCCACTGGGTGGGATGAAGCTGTCCAACATGTCACACACCGGTGGATGTGCAGGCCAGTTCATGGAAATGCAGTCCTGGGTGCAGGGGACTTTTGTCTCCATGCACTGAGGTCTCCTTCTCTGCAGCTCTGCCCATGGAGCGTTTGAGAGTCCTGCCTTGGAGCACTGGATCCTCTGGACATGGTAAAAATTGATCTGTTGTGTAGATGTGGAGAAGGAAGAGAGGAAGGAGGTGACAAGAAACACCTACGGCCTTCTCTTTGTTAAAATTGTCATGAAAGATAAAGATACAAAGCTATTAGAAAGCATCCAGAGGAGGGCTGGAAGTTGGACTTGATCCTTGTGGATCCCCTGCAACTCAGGACATTCTATGATTGTGGGATTCTGCTGCATTGGTTGAGACCCTTGAGACCCTCATGGCCTATTGCTGGCTCCACAACAGTGTCATGCTGGCCCAGGACACGACTCTTTAACACCTTGCTAGGATGTCACAGTTTGCCTTAGGCCACCAGTAAGGGTGTCCATTTGTAAGGGGTGAGGTTTGGAGTGAGGCTTCTTCACATTTCTATTTCCAATTATATTTCTGAGTATTTTGAGGCTGGAAGCCAAGTTACTGAGTCTGGTAAGGTAGCACAGTGTGGGAGAAGAGCAAGGGAAAACGTGGGGGTGTATTTCTGAGAAACCAGTGGTAGGTGGATACCTTAATTTTGAGATTTGCATGCAGAGAAATAGAGGGTTTTCTTGTCCAAAGCTTCTATACCAGCACACACTGAAAATTTTGGTCTTGAGAAGAGATGGGAGCAGCATACAGAAGGTAAAATGATTTGTGGTGCATACTGTAATAACTGAAACCATGGATAAGTCTCATCATCTGAGTGACACCATGACTCAGGGTCAGGCTTGAAGGAGGAACATTTTTTTTAATAAAAATTATTTTAATATTTTTGAAGAAATTTATTTCTTTTACCATGGTATATTGTTCAAGGTGAAAATTAGAGACATTTTTTGGACTATTTTGGTGGGAGGTGTGTGGGGGAAGGATGGGGTGACACAACTGAAAATCCCACTTCTAATTCTCCCTGGGAGAACTTGGCATGGAATTTTTCACTGGGCAAGAGTTAACCTGATTTATGCAGTTCTTAGGAAGATTAGACAGCTGGACAAATATTGGGGAAAGATAAAAATAAACACATGTGTGAAATTCTAAAAACATTTGCCCTGACTTACACTCATCTTCATGCCTGTCGCCCACAAATATCTTGGCACAGAGTTTATTATCAGGAGGCCTTGCTGAAAGAGGAACTCAGTTCTGTGCTGCAGAACAGCCAGAGCTGTGCTTGCACTCAGGCTTGGTAAAGCAATGGAGGCTGAGGGGAGATTTTCTCACTCTCTACCTGAAAGGAGGTTGGAGACAGGTGGGAGTCAGTTTTTTCTCCCAAGTAACAAGTGATAAGACAAGAGGAAGCAGCCTCAAATTGCAGCAGATGAGGTTCAGATTGACTATTGGGAACAACTTCACTGAAACAGGGAGCAGGCTTTCAAAGAGACTGCCCAGGGAAGTGGCTGAGTCATCATCCCTGGAGGTATTAAAAGATATGTAGATGTGGCACCTGGGGACGTGGTTTAATGCTGGGCTTGGCAGTGCTAGATTAATGATTAGATTTGACGACCTTAAAGAACTGTTCCAAGATTTATGATTCTATGGAGCCAGACACATTGTGTAGCGGGGGGAGAGACTGAGATGCTGCGCCACAAGTAGAGAGTGTGTGTGTGTGGTCTGTAACACGCAATAACTTAAATAAGAAATGAATTAATGAAGACTACAACCTGATTTTCCTGAACAGAAAAAAAATAAAATAGAGCTGCTAATTATTCCCATCCAAATGGGAATGCAGATACATAGGCACACATCCCACTTTGCTGAGAAATTTCTGTGTGTTTGTGCATGTAACTGAAAGTCTGTACGTCTTGAAAAAACCTGGAAATCATCAGGTGGGCTTCACTAAGGAAGAGCTGTAGCAGAAAGCCTGTTACCCAGATCTTCCCACCCTGGGCACAGGGAATTTTCTCCTCATCTCATCTCATTCAGCAGCATTGCTGGTCCAAGCCTGGCCTGGGGTGGTTTAAGAGACACATACAGAGCAAATGTGCACAGAGGAAATGCTGGGAATTGGCTGATTCTCTTCCAGTGCCTTGAGAACACACGACAGGAACTCTGTATAAAGCAAAAGCAAACTCCATGAAGAGTTCCACAGCCTCTGAACAAACTTCAGCAAAAAAAACCCCCAAAACCAAAAAAACCCAAAAACAAACAAACAAAAAAAGAAACACCAAAAAAACACACTGCTCCACTCATCCTCCAAACAGGAATAAATGGTGTCTGCCTGTGGTCTCTGGCATCAGGTATGTCTGGCAGCTCTCTGTGCCTGCTTCTTTGAGGACAGGCAGCTGATTTACCAAAGCTCATTGATGAAAGCCTCAAACACACTAATTCCTATAGCGAGGGAAGTTGCAGGCCAAACCCACTCAATGCTGGGATTCTTTACTTACTTTAATTACAAACAGCACAAATTTCTGATGTCTTACAAATATTGACCAAGGAAAAAAAGAACACAAATACCTTATGTCCTCCTTCCCCTAAATGAGTTATTATGTCCCCTTTCCTAGCCTCACCTTCCCTGACTTTCAGCCCATGTCACATTTATCCTGTTCTGATTTCTCTGGTGGCATCATCATTTCTCCTGAGGCTGTGCTTGGAACTCTATCTTGCTGATGCTTTTTGCTTGTTCATTTTTCTCTGCCACCATTTGTTTCTCTAGGATTTTCTCTGCTGCTCTTTGAGTCTAGCTTGTCTTCAAAGGGTTTAATGTCCCCACTATGGAGAGGGTCACCTCTGTCTGCAGTCCCTCAGGGTGTCCCTGCACTGCTGCCTTCCCCACGAGCACAGTTCCTCCAGGGGGTGTGGGTGTGGGTCACCTATAGCTGCAGTCCCTCAGGGGTGCTCCTACAGCATGGGACCCTCAGGGATGTCCCCACACTGACATGGGTGTTCACAGCCTCAGCCCCTTAGGTTTTGGTTACCAAAACCCAATAAACCCAATTTAAGGATGATCTCAGTGCAGGGAATTTGGTCTTCTTGACTGCTTCAAAGCAGACTTTTATATTTCCCTGTAGAAAATCAATTTGCTATTACCAAAATAAAAGAAGAAAGTGAAATGATCTTTGTGTTACCTAGACTATTAAAAATAAAGTCTCTAAATATATTTAAAACCAACTGACATTCAGAAACCACTAGAGTTGATGCTTGCTAGAACATCTGCCATTGAAATGTGAATCAGCTCCCCTCCTCCCCATGCCCCATTTTCCATTCAGACCCATTTCCATTCCCCAGGCATCCATCCCCAGCACCCAGCAGCCCCCAGTTTCATTTCTCACTGGGTTGAGTTGTGCTAGAGAAGAGCAAATTGCCTTTTGACAAATCTGTCTACCCATGGGGGTGCTCCTGGGCTGCTCAGACAGGCTCTGGGCTTGTTTTTGTTCTGCTTTGGGGATGCTGTGCTCCATCTGAGTGTGCCTTCTGTATGTCCTTTGTTGTATTCCCTGTATTAAGGTATTTTTTCCTTTTCATATAATTTTGAGCAGTGATAAATGAAACTTCAAAAAACCACAAATCAGGTACTTGGGAGAACTCACAAGAGACTTTATTCACTTCAAGGAATGACATGAAAGATGTATTTGATAGAAATATCTGCATAATGTTTTACCAAAATGCTTATGCATGGCACATGACTTTTATAGCTGCAATAAAATGCTTAAGAACCTCAAGAGTATGTTCAACCAGTAGCTGGAGCTGGGGGCAGGTGAGGTAACATGCGGATTTTAAATTCAACACCTTATCAGCCCTTAGAGAAGATAGCAAGTGCTGACAGCAGGTGTTTGCTGAGAGCTGTGAGGTCACCCCTGCCAGTGGAGCATTGGGTGATGTAATGCTGCTGCCATTCCTGCTGCAGTGGCCCTGGAGTGACACCTGACAGACCCTGCTCACAAATGGCAACTGGAGAAATGGGATGATCTGAGAAAACAAATGTGATATTTGCGACACTTTTTTAAAGAACTTTCCACGGAGACTTTGCAGTGACATTTAGCACTTGTTATACACCTACCAGAGAGAAGATTGAGATTAACCAGAAACTGCCAGGGGTTTTGTTGTGATAAGATGTTTATTTGATCTTTGCATTACTGTTAAACTTTCATATACCCCCTGCCTCCTGTGCAAATGTGATGCTTCCTACAACTTTCATGAAAAGACATAAAAGGAGGCAATGAACTAAGAAAAACTTGATGTAGTGTGATATCTTTATTGTGAGGCTGCTCAGACACTGCAACATGTCACCCAGAAAAGCTGTGGATGTCCTGTGCCTGGAAGTGTTCAGATTGGACAGGACTTTGAGCATCCTGGTCCAGTGGAAGGTGTCCCTGCCCATGGCAGGAGGCTGGGAATGAAGTGATCCTTAAGGTTCCTTCAATTCAGCAATTATATGTTTTGATGATATTTATTTTTTTTAAGTTATTGCTGCAAGCAGTACTTGGAGTGGGTGTGATGACCTTGAAACTGGGGGAAGCTCAGGAGTCTGTCCAAGGGCGCTCCAAGGGAGAGGCTGTGGGCATGGACAGCTGCAAGAAGCCCCCGAGGGGCCCTGGATGAGCTGTTCTGTGCTGGCTGGGGGCTGAGCTGCTCAGAACCAGCTTGCTGCTTTCTCTGGGGCTGTCTGTCCCATCTCCTGGGCAGGAGGGCTTCACTCACAGCCTTGCCCTTTGCCTGCCCTGAGGAGCTCATTTAACATCTCTCACAGATTCTGCAGGCTTGTTTCAAAGGCACTGAGTGCTCAGAAGCTCCCATAGGATCAGACTATAAACTTGAATCCTCAGGCCACATTTATTATTAAATCTCCAACTTCCTGAGTAGAAAATGATCCTTTTGCACTGAACATCTGCTGCATCTTACTCATTCTGCCCAAAATATGAGACACTTATTTAAAACAATGAACTCTGGGCTATGTTGCTAGTCTTTGCTTCAAAATAGGTTTCTTTCTGTTATGATTTTGGTAATATCTTAGCAGTCAGATAAAAAGCATCATCAAAAGTGCTGGTCATGTTTCTGGAGTATGTGGTCCATGTATAGTTTAGGTAAGGAATGTCTGAGGTCTATGCATTCTTTGAAATACTCTTGGGAGATCTGGGTATGTTATACCCGTCTACGAAACTGGTGGACATGTACTTCAGCTAGGACTATTACTTATAAATCCAGGGTTATTGTTAATAACTATGTCATGTGCATCCTGAGCATGAATTCACTTTTAGCTTTATTATGCATAAACATAAAAAGGATTTAACCTCATTAACCATTAACCTAATGCTGCCAGGTCCTAAACCTTGGACCTGAACCAAGTCCCTAAGCACCACATGTACACACTTGAACACTTCCAGGACAGCAATTTTACCACTTCCCTGGGCAGAGCATGTTCCAATGCTTGACTATCCTACCTGTGAAGAAATTTTTCTTAATTTTTCCTAATATCCAATGTAAACCTCCCCACGGCTCTTTGTCTGTAATGCCTGTTTCTTGTCCCTGACAGAGCAGGGTTTGCATTGCTGGTGGGACACATCTCACAGTGTCTTTGAGCTCAGGCTTCTCTCTCCAGGAACAAGGATCTTTGTCCTTCCAGATATGGTATAGGTTCCAGTGTGGTTAAGACTACACACAATGCCAAAATTTAAACTAGCAGAGAAACAGGAAGTTAAAGAGGAGCTGTCTGCTGACTTCTGAACTTGAGGAACATTAGAATGCAGAAAGGCATAAACAAAGAGATGGAACCAACTGGAGAACACCAGTTTCTACTTCAGACACCTCCTAGCATGATGGACCAGACTCCTCTTTGGTTATGCTTCTTTCTCCATTATGAAAGCACTTTCTCCAGATATCCCCTAGAATTTCTCCAGGGACCTGTATGAGCAATATTTCCATAGAAAACTCCATCATTGAATGAATGCTTGGCAATGCTATACTAAGACCCAAGCAAGTGATTTGAAAACCCCCTTGCATTGGATTAAATGTTTAGTCCATCCTCTGCTGGCACAGTAATCCAAGCCCAAATTGGAGTCAAGCAGCCAGATATCCACAATTTTCATGGAGTAAGAATTGCAGAGGCTGATCAATCTCATTATTCAGAATGACTTTGGGGGAGTCTTGTTTTCTCTCTGTTTTTTCTTATCTGCTCTGACCACCATGAACAACCCCTTCTCTGTTTTGTATGCACGTGGTCAGTTGCTTGGAGATGATGCGAGATCGTCATGACTGGGAAGGCTTGTGGTGGACTTCTGAGGAAGTTGCTACAAAGTACATGAAAGGAGGCTAAAGGCAGCTTTTAAGATTAAGATCAATGATTTCTCAACATTTCAAAACACCCTTATTAAAAGAATATGTACTTTGCTTGTCCAGGCTGGTTTCTGGGAATGGGATGTGATGCTTTCTCCCTTATCTGCCTGGATTTTTTTGCAGAGAGTGTCTGTCTTCAGTCAGAGGAAAGTGGCAGATTATTTAACATGCATCTAAAAAGTGCAACACTCATCTGTGATTCAAACTGGAGAGCAAGCCCTAATATTCAGGGTTACAGAGAGGTCAGAAGGAGAGCAGTTACTCAAAAAGGGGAGGTTTAATGTAATTTTTAACCATTATGTTCACTGAAAGATGAGGACTCTGCTAGTCTACAGGACAAACGATTAAAGACCTCCTGAATTGTTCCTCTGTTATAAAGGAGTTGAACTTTACCTGACCTTTCCACCAGGAGCTAAAGTCAGTCAAATTTGCTGACTTCAGGCTCCTTTTTGAAACTCTTATAGAGAAAAAACAGAATTAAGGATGATCTCAGTGTGGGTTGAATGCAGAATTTGATGCTCTCAACTGCTTCAAAGCAAATTTTATATTTTGCCTGAGAAAATCAAACTGATATTACTAAAATAGAAGAAGAAAGATACCTTCATGCTACTTAGCATTAAAAATAAAATCTCTGGCATATGTTTAAAGCAAGCTAACATTCAGAAACCACTAGGGTTGATATTTGCTAGAATATCTCCCATTGAAATGTGAATCAGTTCTTTCAAGTACCTCCAGTTTGGTGCATTGCTGCGAATTTATATCCTTTTGAACTGTACTCCCTTCACATGCAAAAGAGTGCATGTCACACACACACACACACACACACACACACACACACACACACACACACACACACACACAAATGTGTGACATCTTGCAGTAAAATCTGGGCATGCAGCAAAGGTTCTGAGGCAGGGTTAATCTGGCTGAAAGCACCGCTGGTGTGGATGTTTACATCAGGGCTAATCACCCTGGTCTCCCTTTGGAGTCGGTGGAGGGAGCCAGGCATTGCAGGAGTGTGATTCGTCTCCTGCTGCAGCAGATGTCTGAAATGGGTCAGACACCTATTTCTGTCATTATCTTCAAAGGCTGCCTAGCTCAGAGACAGCTGAGGGGGGTGAGATGAGCATGAGTCAGCAGTGTCCCCTCACAGTGAGGGCAGCTGGCTGCATCCTGGGCTCTGCTAGAAAGCCCAGAGGTGGTGACTGACCCAGCTTTCAGCAGGTGGCTGGACTAGATGACCTCCCCAAGTCCTTTCCAGCCTGAATTACCCTGTGAGCCTGTTGTCTGTTCATCACTTGTGGGATTGCACTCAGAGTGCGATATCCTGGTTTGGGCTCTCTGTTACAGTTAGGATTTTAGATGCCAATATTGGTTATCCCTCATATATTCAAACAGCCCTCCAAAGAAGCTGAACCCTGATTATCCCAATGATTTTGTTATAGTGCAGTCTCAGTTTCAGTGGCACAGCCAAGGAGGCTGTGATATATGGGATGGGTACAAGGGAAAAGGGAAGCAAGATGTGGCATTTTACCACTGATGCTGACATCTCATGGTGTTCAAACCTCTGTTCTGATCTCCCAGTCTGGAAACAGTGACTCATTTAACCTTGATTCTTCAGTCTAAAATGAAGCTACTAAAAGGAAGCAGCTGGATGCAAAGTCCCAGCCAGCTTGACCGTATCTGAGGTGGGAAGTTACAAAATCCCCACACTGCTGCATGCACAGGGCCCTCCCCAGCTGCTACTGTTGGACAAGCAGATCCCTGTTTCCTGCCTGCTACCTAAAAGTGCTGACTTGCCATGGCAACCAGTCAGCACTCAAAGTGTGTTAAAGCTGCTGAGGAAATGTCCCCATTTATGTGCTGTCACACTTTCAGAAAAGGCAGAATGTAGTAATAAAGTGAACAGCCCCACTGCTTGCCCCAGCTGAACCTGACTGTGAGGTTCAGAGGCTTACAGCCAGACTGATTCTGAAGATGAGGTCAGTTTAAACATAATTCTGTACTGGAGGATAAGGCAGCAGCTCAAGTTCCATTTTTATCACTAGTTTCTATTATCAGTCCTATGTCTTTAATGTTTTGCCTAAAGTCCAGATTTCTGTAGAAAAGCAATGAGTTGGGAGCCATAGTTCAGTTGTTCTAAGGATAAAACCAAAATATGCTTTTCCAGATATTGCAGAGAATAATTTAAGGATGATCAAAGAGCCTTAATTCTCACTAATTTCCTTCAGTAGAGGACTTGCTCTCTCTTTCTTATCTTAATATTTTTGTTCCTTGTTTTGAAATCTTTATATACCATCTAAATGGCATGAGCAAACTCGTAAGTCTCAAAAAACAAATGGCAAAATTCAAATAACTAAAAGGTATCTTAAAAAAGTAAAATTGTCAATGTTTCATTTATAGTATTATTTTCATGATTTTCATTATTTTAATCCTCAGTATTTAGAGTATCCTCTTCATGATTTTTATGATTTTCATCCTCATTAATGAGGATACACTACAGTATTTGAGAAGAACTGAGTCATGTGTGCTGGTTATTCAGAGTTAATCTCCAAACTCTGAAGCAGCAGAGCTCTGAGTAAATTGTGTGCCAGTGGCACTTTCATTAGTGAATTTCACATTACCAGGGTTTTGCAATCTTCATCTCATAAAGAGGACACGAAAAACAAAACAAGTCCTCAAGCGTCTGAAAAAAGATAAAACAAATGACCTTCTGCAGAAGTGTTATTTCCTTGTTCTCCCTGAATGCTGAGTTACCCATACTTAGGGGGACACAGCAATAAGGACATTACATGTACCTTAGTTTGGAACAAACAAAGAACATGATGGGACCTGCAGCCATCTCGTTTATCCTGCAGGCACTCCCTGCACACAGACACAGTTTGCTTTAGAAGATGGCAAAGCAGAGAGCTAAAACTTGCCTGGGGGTGCTGTGTGAGCATGAGGACTGGGGCAGGGCAGAGAAGCAGAACCTGCAGCCAACCTCTGTATTGAGTAACAGAGGGGCTGTGAGGTCAGGGCAGGAGAACCTGAGTTGGGTGAGCTGCCATCCAAAACCACCCCATTGAGGCTGGGCAGGAGGAAGGTCACTTCTGCTGTTTCTGCTGTCACCAGAACATTTCCTGTCCATGCTAGTCACCACCATCACCCTCCCTCCTGCTGCTCAGTCCTGCCCAGAGGCAGTGGCTCCTGTGCTGTGCCTGGGCACCCTCGGCTTTGGCCTGGAGTCTGCTACACTGAGCTGTGCTACTGTGAGTTAGAGCTTCCTCTTCTCATCAACTCTCCTGAGTGCAGTGGAGAACATGCACCAAATATCCTCCTTCTGTGAGAGGAGGAGATCATCAAGGGATTGTTCAAACAATGGCTTTGTCACTTGCTGCAAGCTGAGCTGTCTCTGGAAGTGTTCAAGGCCAGATTGGATGTGGCTTTGAGCCACCTGGTCTAGTGGGAGGCATCCTGCCCACAGCAAGGATTTGGAATTAGATGTTCTTTCAGGTCCCTTTCAACCCATGCCATTCTGTGATTTTATGATTGATTCAAAGGCTGGAGCAGCCACTTCTTTGGTGGGTGGCACCTTCAAAGAAGTAACAGTGAAACAGGCAATATAATAAAAATACCTGTTTGGAAAATTGTCCTTGTTGTGGAGTAGAAGAAGGTTTTTAAGGAGGTAGATATAACAGAAGAGATTAAACACAGAGTTCCTGCTATTCACTCACTTTGTGCCATAATCTGTTCAAGATCTGTTGAAGAGCCAGCCTGTATTGCAGCTGCTGATGCCTGCTGAGTTTGGGAGTTCTCATGTAATTTTCAGACTGTCACTGAGTGGTACAAATAGATGGAGAAAATTTTGCATACAGGTCCTGGTTATGTAAATTACAGAGATTTAATCAGTTGTTCAGACTCTGCTTCTAGGATGGAAGAGAAATAAACAACACACTTTCTGGAACAGTTGGAATAGTGGGTCAAATTTGATCGAATCTGATGATATTGCCAAGCTGGAATGGGATTTGAGTATCTTTTTTTTAGAGGCTCCAAGGTTTAATGAGTCACTGGAAGGCTCCAGTGAGAGGCAAGAGCTGTAGCACTTGAAATATAGGCATAAAAGAAGAGTAGGGAATAGTTTTTGGAACAAAAGAGTTTAATGTTTTATTATAGCTTCTCCCACTCGCTCTGTGACTGGATGAAAAGGTCTGCAAGGCAGAAATCATTTGCCAGCACATTACTGACTCCAAGGCTCACTGATCTCTCAACGAGTCCACACCAAATCTTATCTTCAGAACCAGAGCAGATGTCAAGGATATAATCAACAGGACCTTATCACCTGCCTATCACAACCTCTAAACAGAGGCTAAGCCTCTCCACTGTGCATGCGTAGGCAAAGGAGTGGCATCTAACCACATGGTTGTTTTCTAGGAGGAAGGGAATTACATATGCCATAATGTGCATGGCATAATTGGCTGCTGTTGCCAATGGTCTTGCAAGAGTCAACTCTGTGGTTAAAGTACAAAAAGTCTTGCTGTCTTTATGTCCTCACAATAATGCGAAGGATATTAACTTGACTAACAAAGTGCTCAATATATTAAAACAATCCTCTCTCTGAAAAAGTAAAGTAAATGAGGAGTCGTGATGGGTCCTTGCAGTGAGAAAGAAACACATCAGAGCCTGTAGAAAGCTGCTGCAGCTCTCCTGTTGGACAGATGAAGATAAAGAAACCTTGCAAATGCTTCTGGTTTGGCAGGGCACTGGTTTGTCAGGCTGCCCCAGCCACTGCTCACATAAAGAGCTGATTTTTTTCTGCTATGCTACCAAGGACCAGGAAATTATCAGATGCATTTCTCTCCAGTGCTAAAACTGGTACTGGATTCCAGAGACCTTCATGATAACCATCTGGTTTCTTACTTCTCAGCACAAACTTAGAAAATAAAAACCACAGTGGCAGCAGTGGCAGTGAAACTCCACATCTCCAGAGCAGACTGTGTTCATATAAACTGATATGAAATGTGACTTACAGGGATCCTGATGAAAGGAAAGAAGGAGAGCATCCATCCATCCATCCATCCATCCATCCATCCATCCATCCATCCATCCATCCATCCATCCATCCATCCAACCATCCTTCAGGATTTGTCCTTCTTTTCTTCTTTCAGCCCCATTTCTCAAGCAGCATTTGAGGGAAGACCTAAGTCACTGCCTAAGCTGTCTATAGCCTCCAGGCCTGAGTTCATGGGCATATTTCAGTGATTATTTTAGAAAACTGGATGCATTTTTCTGAGCTGGTTTTAGTCAGACACCAAGCAGCTATTTCTTACTCTGGAGAGATGTTGTACATTGTCCAGCTCTCAGGAAAAATTTTATTTGGTTTTGGTTGCCACATAAAAAAAAAAAAAAAAAAAAGTGTTCTTTCCCTCAGCCAACTGTGAACACTTAAATGGAATAGTTCTGGATTTTGCAAGGGGAATGCTTGCTGGAGGAAAAGAACAGCCCTCTGGTTTCACTTAGCAAACTATGAGTTTTGCACAATATTGAGACCTCTGCTGAAAACACAGTTGAATAATGACACTGTGCTCTGGAATGGTCTCTATGGGTTTGCAGCTTACCCATGTACATAGGTATGATGCTAACCAGTGCTGGGAGAGCACCAGGTGAGGGTGCATCACTAACTGAAGAAATACAGCTCCAAGGAAAACAATGGGGTTCCTGAGCATTACAAATTTTACTGCCACATGACAGCCATCTGCCTGTCCCAGTGTCTAAATCCCTAAGTAGGAGCCAGAGCTTTTTAACCCAATGAGGATCCTGCTCCCATAGGATTTTAAGTAATTGGTAGATGCACTCCTTCTTCTGGGTCAATGGTTCTTTTACTTCCCCCTTTGTCCCTTCAGTAGTCAGCCTGAAGAAGGATTTGCCCTAAAGTTGTGCTCCCCCATTCCCTCTGAGTACACAGTGGTAGGACACAGAATGGGAAGACAGAAAACCCTCCCAACATGCTTCTCTTCTTGAGGAACACACACTGGTACAGAAATTATTCACAACTGGAGTAAAATCAATTGCTAGGCAATGATTACGCAGAATGCAGGGTGATGGAGAGCTTTTCCTACTGCAGCCATTCTCTGCCAGGTTTGGGCAAAGTGGAGATGGGCTTTAGGTCAGTGCCTAGAGTTTCTGATTGCTTACTTCCAGGCCATCAAGGATATCTAAGCCACAGGGAACAGCAGTCTCAGATGTTTGGGTGTTTGGGCTGGTCCCCAGCTGAAGTGGGATGCATCCTTTGATCTTTGATACTCAATCCTTACACTGACAGTTATACCTTAAGAAATCAACTTTGGGAATATCTTGATATTAATCTTTCAATGACTCTCTTTTTCTTAAGAATATTGCTCTTATGTGAGTATGAACTCTTTAAAATTATGCCCTTCTTTGCATTTATATGGCTATCAGATACAGCTAGAGCTTGTAAAGCCAAGGATTTAGACTGATGATGGTGTGAAGAGTTGGGTAGAAAAACATAAAGCAGCTGGTATTTTTTAGAAGTAGAAACATTAATGCTTAGAAATCTTGGAAAACATCCAAGATCTCCATAAAGTCAGAGAGTATGAGAAAAAATACAAAACCCTTCTGCTAAAATGAAAGAGAAATAGACATTTCAGATGACAGATAATTCTGTAGGACTAACATTCACAAAAACATTTCCCTTATTGATTTGCACTAGGAGTCGTGATATGAAACTTTCATTTTTCAAGACAATTAGGCAGTATGAATCCAAGTGAATCAATGAAGCTGAAATCCTACTTTTTCTTGAAACAGAATGAAATTTCTTTGACATCAGGTGGGGCTGGGATTTCTGCCTGGGACTACAGTTTATGCTGTCAACAACCAACAGACAAACAAACAGTAAGAAAATATGAGCAGTTAGGCTGTTATCTAAGCTTTGCCTAGTTAAAAAAGTAACTGATCTTATCCTTTTATGGTATTGCTGGGAGTTTTTGTGTTGAAAACTAAAAATATATATACCCAGATGGGGCTGTTAGTTTAGAAGAAATGCAGTGAGGATTCTTCTTGGATACAGCCTTGGATTTGCCTTGACTGAATTATAGCCACTTACATTTCCTCTATAAGACTATTTGGCAGAACGAGTTAACTATGGAATTGTTTGCTTTTAACCAATGATTATAAATCATGCACATAAAGTCATTTTTTAAGATCATAATCATGAATCTCACACAGGAAATATAAACCTGAGGATGACTATTACACAGTCACAGATCACAAATATGCCATTTGTTGTGGGCCCTCAATTCGAGATTGTGTTTATTGAATACAAAAAAACCCCCACCTTTAAAAGAACTACTGGAAAGAGCTATTTGAAAATAAAATATGTGAAATATTATTATAACTACTGCTATTACTACTACTAAACCCAATTTTTAAAAGAATTTTTCTTTCTGCCCCCAAATTCCCAGAAGTGCTTTACCAAATCTGAATCTTTTCACTATTATGCTTGTGAACTATGATTTCCTGTATTCCAGAGCAAAGTCACACTGCTTGTTAGCTTCTGAAACGCAGTCATCTCTTATCTCTGCATGAACTGTTGATTTCCGTGATTTAGCATTTGCCTTAAATTGAGCACTGATGTAATCAGCAAACTGCTGCAGCAGAGTTTATCTCTTTTTGCAGTGGCCATGCAATTTATCAGACAGCTGTCAGGCACAAAGGGAATACACAGACCTACAGATAAACACAGCATCACAGAAAAGAAAAGACCATATCCATGCCCATGCACACTCTTCCCTGCAGTGCAGTGTAGCTCTGCAGGTCACCACATCCCTGTTTGATAAAGCACATAGACTTTTATGTATTATGGATTTCAGTGGAAATTTACAGAGCAGCTAAGTCCAGTTGCCGAATAAGGAATATTTAAGTGATTTGCAATCCTAGAAAGGGACAAGAAAGCTGGTGAAGGGTCTGGAGAACAAGTGAGGGAGCTCAGGGGTACATTATTACTCTCTTCATGCCCAGGGAAGCTGTTGAGTCATCATCCCTGAAAGTATTTAAATGATGTATAGATGTGGCACTTGGGGACATGGTTTAGTGGTAAACTTGCCACTGCTGAATTAACTGTTGGACTTGATGATCTTAGAGGACTTTTTCAATCAAAATGATTCTATGATTCTACAATTGATTCAATAGTATTGATTGCTTGGTTAGTTCTATTTCAGTGCTAATGGATAGATAGGAGATAGTACTTTTGTTTTAATGTTTTCGCTTTCAGATGTGATTGTACAATATGCATGCAAATGCACCTCTCCAACAACTTAAAGTTTCTTAAAATAATTGCGCTCCTAAAAATAGAAAAGGAAACTCTCAATTCATTTCTAGACCTCAAATATGGAATAAAACTACAGACTTAGAGTGGGTGGTTCCATCTTCCTGGAGTACTTGAAAGTCTGACAGAGAATTTTGACTTGAAAACATTTAGATTAATAGTTATCAATTTCTCAAAACCCCACATTTATGGTAACTTGCACAGACTCCTAGAACCCTGATTCTATCTTAGAAGGGAGAAAGAGAGGGGATGAAACTTTGATCAGCAACACACAGACCATTGATAGCTCAGCCTAGACTTGAAGCCATATTTCCTTCTGGGACAGTAAGTGGCCAACCCACCTCACCAGCCCATACTGGTGAGTGTATGTTGTACTGTGGTGTTGTTCCTTGTTGTCCCCAGCAGTAGGGAAGTAGTAGTGACTTGCCCTTACTTGGGAGGTAATTTCTCAGCAGAAACTCTTGGTAGGCTGCTGACAGTAAGCAACATGGTTCTTTAGGTAACACAGAAAGCTGGGAGAAGTTTGCTCCTGCTGAGTGCAGGAGGAGGAGTAGAGGACAAGCAGGCAAGGTGAGAGTGGAAATGGCACACTTGCCCACTGCTACGCTCTGCCTGCCTGGGAGTGGCTGGTGCAGATCCCCCTTTTTGTCCTGCAAAAAGCTGTAATTGAGCCATAATAGAAGTTCTGCAATCCAAGTTACAAGTAGAGCAAATACTTTTTTTTATTCACTCTGTTAACATCAGTGTTTGTCCTACATAAATGACTGCAGTGCAGCGGGACAGGAGCCTCTGGAAGAGTCTGTGCAGAACACAAGTAATTACTTAGAGACAAGCTATCCCTGTACATGTTATAACTCACTGTCGTACCACAATGGTATTTTAGGCAATCACAACACAGGACTGTACATTTTTGCACACATATGTTTGCTTGACAAAACAAGCCTTTATTTGCACATGATGGGCAATTGCTTGTCCAAGCATCTCATACAACTGCACTCACACTGGGTGCAGGCAGAAGAGGCACAGAGGCCCTTGCATAAAAACAAGGGATCCCAGAAACATGCTGAATGAATTTTTACTTGAACACGCTGTCCTATAATTGTACTCCAGCAGCATGTGTGTGGGGTTCCTGAAAAAGCTCTTGGGAGGGAGGGTAAGAAGAACAAAACAATATCAAAGAACAACCATGTGGTGTTGACGGGCTTGGAAAAGCCATCTTGCTAATTGTTTGCAGGATGCATTCCAGGTTACTGCAAGCCAAGAGGCTGCAGGGTTTGTTGGGCTGAACTGCAAATTACAGTGCTCTCTCCTGTCCTTGTCTTACTTGACTGATGGGAGACTCACATCCCCTTGGGCACTCGCAGGAATTAGGATCTGCTGTGTCCCACTGTAGGGTGTGCTGCTGGTGGGGCTTTGATCAGAGTTCAGCCTTTGTTGTTGAAAGGATATATTTAATCTCAGCAGATCCAAAACGGAGATGGGCCCTTCAATGCCATTGCCACAGGACTTGTCTCCCCTCCCTTTTCCCCAACAAAAGAGGAACAAAAGCAAATAACCAGCCAAATTATGTTTTGTTTCCATCAAGTAGACTGTTCTGAGTTGCTTGTATATTCATTATTACCAAGACTGAAAGACATCATGCTGGGCTGATTTCAGAGCTGTTCCCTATTAGCAGTAGTTTTTAATGTGAGTATCAAAGTCGTCTTTCAATTACCACCCATGACCTTAGAAAAATACTTAGCATCATACATCTGAAGTTCATGCCACTAAGCCTTGTAATTGAAGCAAGCCCAGCAAATATTCAGGAATGAATAGTGAGAACTTACCTATCCTTCTGTGTAAATCACCCTGGTAAAATGCTCTGTGCTGAGTGCTTTCTCTGTCACCAGTGCTGTAGCACTTGGTCAACAGCTGGCTCCTTGCTAGCAGTATTTCAGATATTGCAGCATTTCAGACTCTTTCAACTCAGAGGAACCAGGTTCAAGGACTAGATTACAGTGAAGGAATAAAAGCAATAAAGGCAGTAGCTAGCCATATTCTGCAGTGCTGGATAGAGATTAGGTGCAATGGCATGTAGCAGTCAGCTGTGACTGATTGACTCCATTTGGTGAGTGCTGTCACAACTGGGATCCTGCAGGCTGTGGGGTGGAATTCTGGTGGGGCAAGCCTAAACACCAAAGTGATGGTACAGATCTGGGAGATCCCAGATATTTCAACAGGTGAGAGGCGTGGCACTTCTGGGTACTGATGCTCGTCATAAGATCTGAACACCCTTATCTTCACCCTGAAACACCTTTCTTACCACACATCTTTTCAGCTCTCTTAGACACTGGGAACTACTTGTGAAATGATTCTTGCTGCCCCTTGAGTTGTTCCTGCCCTTTCTGCCGCCTGTCAAAGTTCATTTTTCTCAAATGAAGCAGTGTACCAACACCAGTGTGGGAAGTGAAGGGAATTTATGCTTTCCTGGATGCCCCTGGCATGTCATATACACATGGGATTTGTCAGTCCTGTTGCTGTTGTCTCTGATGTTCCTGGGAACTTTTCTGGCCATGTCTTCAGGTTGACAGGGCAGATACCACAGTTAGGATATAATGGATTAATCATATTGAATAAATGCTTTAGCTGTTGAGCTGGCACATAGTGACAGACCCAAGAAATAACTCTTCATTCCTTCAGGTAGACAGACACTTTGATGGATGGGGACTACGAGGTAATTCACTGAGGTTAATGGACTGGTATGGCAGAGGCTGACAAAAGGAAGGCTTCATTCACCATTTAAACGGGGTCCTGGTGATACCTGGATTTTGTGCCAAGAGCTGGAATTAGCTGGGAACTGGAATTAGCTTTCTGCAGAGTAACTGGGAAATGTCTGCTAGCTGAGAATGGTTGTGCATTACAGCAGCCATGTCTTCCCACCAAGCCTGGTAGCTCCCAGCAGGTGAAGGTGTGAGCAGTCAGCACTTTAACAGGTCCCTGCCAGGCCACACTTTCCTCCAGTTTCCTGGGTGCTGCTGAATGCCTTTCTGAGATTCTGGGTCAAGTGAGTGTCCCTCACAGGTAACACAGAACTACATGGGTAAAATCTGACAGCACAAGAAAGCCTTGCTTTTTATTTGGGGTACAATAGGCAAAGGCTGTTCTAGATCCATGAGGAAAGCAAGTGTTACTCCAAACCAGAGGATTCTCAAGTCTTCAAATTTCAGGCTGCACCATAGAAAATTTTTAATATTTCTGTCAGGGCACTTCCAGTAACTAAAGCACCGGGAGGGAGTGTTCAGCTACCTGTTGATCCAACCCTTTCCTTGGAGACCCTGAGGGGAGCTCAGATAGCAATCAGCCTCAGTCAGCCCCACCAGATGGGTTTCTATTATGCAAAAGAAGCGTCACAGCCTGACCCTCACACACCATCATTAAAATTCCTCTGGAGCTCCAGCCCAGTCAGGGGCAGATTCCAAGTCCTGAGGGTGAGGTCATGTCTGCAATGAGCCCATGACAATAATTGCCATTATATGGCCCTATTTATTCCCTGGGGACACATTAATGTTGCTGCAGAATGAGGCCGCTGGCAATAGAAAGTGCATCCATTTGTGACTTTATGGGTTTTTTACCTTTAAGTTGTTAATCTGTTGTTTCCCATTGCCCACTGGTAATCGGTCATGGATTGCTGAGTTCTAGTTAATCATAATATAATATTACTCTATTATATTAATTAATATACATTATACATTACATATTATATATGTATATATGTTATATTAATATATTATATATGATATTAATATAATATAACAATTATTGTTTTAAATAAATATAAAGAAGAGCTGAAGAGCCTAAGTACTTGCATCCAGCTAGGGTGTGTTGATATAGTTTGCACTCCGCTTTTACAGTGCTGCTGTCCTTCCGTATCTTGTTTCTAGGAGGCTTGTAAATTGTTATCTTCAATAGCACAAGGGCTTGAAAAGTACCTGGCCAGGATTTTGCAGAGGTCAGCTGTGTATCAGTGTTCTTGGGGTTGGAGGCAGAACAGGTTTTGGGCTCAGGCCTGGCTCTAGGATAAGCTCTTTCTTTGTTTTTCTACTTCTGTTGTCTCCCAGGTGAATTTGCTTTTCTCCATCATTATTGTATTTAAGAACTGTTATTTACAAGAACTGTTATTCTACCGAAATAAACATCTGTGCTCCTGTTTAACCTGAGTAATGTGGGTTTGACAGTGGGTCACACCTAGGAAATGTGCAGACTTTTTAGCATTTTCTGTTTGTACTTCCCGCATCACCCGTGTGTGGACAGCAGGAGTGTTCCACCCCATTAGCTGGGTCTTCCTTATTTATTACCTTCTGTGTCCTTCAGGGAAGGAATGAAATTTTAAAGATTACTCATTTACAGTTTCTGTAGGTTCAACACCTTTGTTGCTTTCCTGTGTGCTTCCTTTCTACTAGTAGACAACACTTTGCAGAGGGACTGGATAAGTTTTTCTATACCTGTGGCCATAGGCCTACTATCAGTGACAATTCTTCACTTTTTTCCACTAAAATTTACAAAGATCTATTGGCAGAATGCCTTTTAAATGCACTACTGAAGCACAGGGGGAATAAATCTGGGATGAGAGTGAATTAGTAAGACTTTATCACTAGGAGATAAGATCTAAACAGAAAATATAATTAAACCAGCATTATGTAGCCTAGATTTATATCCAGACATTTTTGCCATTTTGTCTATGTTATTTGGTGTTTAAAAAAAAAAGTTTCTTTCAGGACCTTTCTGTTGCCAGTAATCACACTGGACATTTAACACAATATGCCAAGTTTGATGCCATTTATGCCAGAAGAAAGCAGAAAAGCAGAATTAGCTCCAGGTATTCTGTGCAGTGAGTCTGGTCAAAGGGAGAGCATCTCTCTCTCCAGATCCTAACTTGCTTTTCTGTTTTTTTGGGGGTTAAAAGAGGAAGTGATTTAAAACAGTACATGACTTAAAAATCTATAATCTTTCATGATATATGAACACCTGCTCCCCCCTGCAAGGAATTAGCAAGGAATGCAAATGAGGAATGTAGAGAAGGTTTTTAACATAGATCACAGCATTCACACTGATGTGCTCCACTTAGTTCTTGTCTCTGCATGGTTACTGAGTGTCCAGGTTTTTGTACTGGAAGAGAAATTTATGGCTTTCTTGCTTTATTCATTCCCCTTTCACATAATACTCTTTGAGGTGGCTCTGAAGATAAATCCTGCTTAAGCTCCAGCCATAAATCAGAGCTGGGGTTGATGTGCACTCAGAAGATGTCAGCTGTCCATAGCTTGTGTTTGCAGCCTGTGCAGCAGTGAACTGCTTGCTACAAATTCAGAGAAAAACCTCTGCTTCCCACTGCAAATTCTTTCCCTGGGCAGTTAGAGATCCATGGAAACACTGTGCATGATGCACCAAGAGTTAAAGTTTTTAATCTAATTTTATGTGAGCCTCTGCTTTGTTGCCATCCTTTGTCTGACAATTACTGTGCAATGCACAGGCACAACTTCAGTGCCATTTGTGCCACTGTGCTCATCAGCATGGGCCATTCTGAGCTGATAAAACACAGCTTATGCAAAACATTTAGCAACAGACCTGGCCCCAGCCTTGCATCTCATGTGTCATCTGCACTTCAAATTCCTGAGGATTTGCTGCATTTAGCTCAGGGCTTGTACTTACAGTACCTTTAGCAAAGAGGAAAGAAGAGTGTTTAGTTTGATGGGTCTCACAGCTCAGGTGTGTGCTGGGCAGCAGCACCCACAGGTGTCAGTGGGGTCAGGTCTGAGGGCAGCAGGGGAATGGGGCAAGGGACATTTCAGACATCTGGGCAGGTGGGTGCAGCAGTGGCTGAGGAGCTCTGTAAGTGAGGTGTGAGCTGACCACACACCACTCAGACACTCTGAAATGCTTTATTAAAACAGTGAGTGTTTCATGGCTCTTGTGAGCAAAACCACACACACAAGACAGGAGTCAGGACACCATGAAGGGTTTGGATGCCTGTTCCTCACCATCACTACTGCCTGCTTCCATACTGCCAGAGGTTGTTATCCTCTGCTGGACTGTCCCCTGCATGGATTATTGCACCAAATTTTCCCATGGGAAATTTTCACACAGCAAGACACTTGAGGTGTTTGCACTTTTTGGAATGGGGCAAGGTTCCCTAAGAGCTCTCTGGAAATCACATCATGGAACACTCCTCAGGCTCTGCTCTTCCAAGCTGGTCTCCATCCTCCTGAAATCTGAGAGTCACTTCTCAGCTCAGGAGGTCACTTTGCCCAGATCCAGTCAGAGCCATTCCTAGTTTATATTTATTTAAAACTGCTGTAACTAATCACTGCAGCTTTCTTTCCATTTGTCACTGAGTTTAAAAGTAGACATTTGGTGCATCTGGATTTGTTCCAAGACACATATTTCTGGCTTTTTAGATAGAATCATTTTCTCCATTTGTATAATATTTTAGAGGAGTTGTATAATTATTTCTTATCTTGATCAATATATCATCAAAGTGGAAATCATAACCATCCTTCTGCTCATTCTAGTGAGATATTTTTTCCATCTAAGAATCCACAATAGCATATTTACTTTTTCAACTAAAATAAATATTGCCCAGCTCAAGATCCTCTTCTGAGACCAAGATTATCTAAAGATTTTCCAGTATAGCTCTCCAGAGAAAAAGGCCTCAGACTTTGCTGGTCAGAGGAATGGATGGTATAACTGAGCCAGTAGCTCACTAATCTCTGTGTGGTTTGCATGAAAATCACAAATTTATCACTTGATTAATGTTCTGCTTTTGCAAATTGTGTTCCAACTGGCTTCAGCAATGGATGCTGGACAAATTTCTAATGGATCAAAAGAGCTTGGCTCCATGAAACAACCAGTTGACCTGAAGTGCAGGAGTGGCTGGAGGAGAGAGTGGAAAGTTGATCAAAATATTTGAAAGATGTGAAACGGAAAAAGGAGACTTGGATCTGGTCATTCTGAAATTTTTACTGTTATGGAAAAACTGTATCTCTCTTCTTGTCATCATTTGAACTGTGGTGGTAACCTAACTTCTCCATCAGCTGTTTCCCCAGTTAACAGCAGTATCATTTTGCAGATATTGGAGAAAGGCACCAAGAGTGTCTATGAAATTAGAGATAAATTTGAGAATTAGGCTGTTCAATCTGAATATTGATAATTTTAGGCACTTTGGAAATGACCACCCATGGTTACAAGAGAAAGAGGTACAGTACTGGCTGAAAAAAATTATTTTCTTGAATTGAGTGAAGCTGGGAAGGACAGAAGCACAAGAGGCAGCAGAGTGAAACATTCTGCTTGGAAGGGGCAGTATAAAAATCTATAGGATACGAAGACATAAAAGGTAGGACTCCAACAGAAAATGTTCCCAAGCTGTTCTGGGTATGTCAGCCTGACTGCCTGCTGGGACTGGGCTTACAGGGACTGGAGTCTGCTGTCTTTAGTGTTTGCTCCAAATCACAGACTCTGAGCTTCAGCTTCCACCACCTGCACAAGGCAGTTACCTGAGGAAGGGGGTTGGCTTCTCTTTGTACTGCTGTGCATAGGAACTCCTTGCTGCAACACACCCTTGAGATACACCTGGTCTAAACCTCTTGGCTTCAAATCTTTTGCAGATCCCTTTTCTTATGACATGTGAAGTATTGAAAATCCCTCCATGCACCAACATGTCTGCACTGTTGCGCAAGTGGGAGCTTTGGTGCACCGTGGCAATTCTTCTCTGCAGGATAGAGGCTGTGAAATAGTACAAGAAGGTAGGTGTGCAATGGAACAAGAAAGTAGATACAGCTCCCTTGGTCACCTTCACCAGAAAAAAAAAAAGAGAATATGAGCTCAGCATGCATCTGTGATGGATTATGTGAAGCCACATGTTGGTGAAGACCACAAGATCCAAAAAACTCCACAGGATCCCCTGGGAACATCAGCAGCTCTAAGGGGACACCAGGACAGTGGGATGAGCTTGGGTTGGGCTGTCTTTAACTCAACCCGTGCATTTTCCATTGTCACTGAAAGTATGCCCCAAGGTGCCAGTGGCTGTAGAGATCTTTGCTGGAGTGGCCTTTGTGCAGCAGGGCCTTTCTGAGGCTGAGGGGCTGTGATGGCAGAGCAAGGCTGACAGCCTGGCCCTTGGGCTGTAACACTCCACTTGTGCTGGGTTTTGAAAAGATTCTGCCTTCCAGCAGCTCTTTGAACCCTGTGGTTGAAAGTGATGAATGGGTGGTCAGTGAAAAGACCTAGAAATAAACCACTGATTCAATTATGAATGAAATTGGCCTAGCCACTATTAAAATAAATATTTTGCCTTATATTGACTAGGGAAGGGAGTGATTTTACAGCTGTGTCCACAGCCAGGGTGATGCAAGAGAATTCAGCTGAAGTTGAGCAAAAGCTGTTGCTGAATGTGGAAACATGTTCTGGGTGATGAAACACCCTTGGTCAGAAAAAGCCCTTTACTTTTGGGTAATTTAATAAACTACTGGATAACACATTGCAGAGAAATCTGCCATAATTTTTCAGATCTGAGTCAAATGCTTCCCTCCCTGGCGTAATTCTTACATCTTCTTCTTGTTGTTATTATTATTATTGTTATTATTGTTATTATTACTATTATTATTATTACTATTATTAACATTGATATTAACATTAATATTATTGTTGTCATGTTATTACACATTTCCTACAGCTTTCGGCACTGCCATTGAGTGTGCCATTTGGGCAATGGTAGTTTCACTCAGCATAGCACATGCTTGGTTTCCTGGGACAGCATTTGAACAGCCTGACTGATCTTCAGGCGAGCACCATGGTGTGAATAAGGTGTTTGTATCTCCTCAAATGGATGCTCCAGGGTCTTAGCAGAGATGAGAATATGCAACTGCATAGATTCTGTTCACTCTGTGTTTTACAGGAGCTCAGAGAGCTGAAGAGGTTTCAAACACCAAATCAATGCTGTTGGGTACAGTGAAGATGTTTCCTGTCACTCCCAAAAGGGATCAGGTTTTGTGAAGCCCTGGAAGGGAAGTGTCTGTCCCATACCTGCAGGGAGACCCTGGAGGACACTCTCAGCTCAAAGCTGAGCACTCAGCCATGTAAATCACTGGAGCTCCAGGGGCACTGAATGTACCTCTGGATAAAGAGATGGTTACAGATGTGACCTGAGGGGGAAGCATGGTATCACACTGCACATCCGTGCAGCAGCTCCTGGAGAGTTATGGGGCTGCTGCTGGTGAGCAAGGGTGTTCACTACACTTCACAGACATTAGAGTTCATAGGAGTGGGTGGGAACTGTAATGGAACTACACCTGAATATTGTCTGTGTGGGTGGCTTTGGTGGCAGGTCTCAAACATGTCATGTTTCTGAGACCATTCACACCATCTCTGTTCTGGTCAGTGATATCCACCTTAGTAAAACTCTACAGAACAGATGTGTAAAGTCAGACTTGCTGAACAGGAAGGAATCACAGAATTTACCATCTTTACATTACAAAAAAAAATCTCAAAATCATGCAAGAACCCAAAATGAGGGCAAAGAGAACTAAAATCCATACTGAACTCTCAGAGTCATATTTCCTCCTCTGCAGTCTCCTCTCTGCCCTATATCATCAGTATGCATGGAAATCCAGGGAAGTAGTTTTTCTGTTTGTTTGTTTGTTTGTTTGTTTGTTTGTTTTTGTTTGTTTCTTTGAGCTCCATGCTGCTCTGAAGTTGAAGGAATGCTGCAAGACTCATTAAGTGCTTGGTAATTGAAGGGCAAAGGGTACAGCTAATAATGTTGTCTATGTGAAGAAAAGGCAGAGTGGATTTGGATGGATGACAGATATTATGAAAGCAAGTGCTTGTTTCTGTGTGTGTGTATTTGTATGTGTGCAGTCTGTCCTCCATCTAGTGACTGTGCTCAAGCCAAAAATGGGACTAAGAGCAAGGGTTAAAAAAAAATCCCACAGCATAAACCAAAAAAAAGTCATTCTACTTTTTGCTCATTATACTCCAGCTACAAGATCTTCTCTGAAAACATTTAAGAAAACTCTGTGTCAAGGCATACATAAAATATTAGAATTCCAACTTAAATAGCAGAATAATTTTACAGCTGCTGTTCCTCCCCTCCATTTTCAGGAGTTTCTTTTCAAATATGTCCTCTTCACCATGTGAAATGGATCTTTCTTATTCTCCTGCTGCCTGCAGAATGCCTGGGAGAAACAGAGCAGTTAATGGAATTAAAGAGTGAGGCTCACTTCATCCTCTAAAAAAATTAGTTTTTCCCCACTTGCATTTTGCTGTGCAGTGACTGGTGTGGCCCCACATGATCCTCCTTGCAGGAGCTCTGCTGCCTCAGATAAAATGGAGGGGAGGCATAAGAGGAGATTCCTTTTTTATTTCTTTTTTTAATGTATTTTGAATGTTGTCTACTCATCTAACCTTAGGCATCTCTAGAAAGTGTCTTAGCCAGGATTTTGTGAAAAAGGTGAAAGTCCAAGACCAACTAGTTTTCAGAACTAAACCCAACCAAAACAGCATTCTCAGCAGTTCCCATTAAAATGGAGTTGCTGGGAGTTGTCATCACTGGGCTAAATTCTGGTTCCTCCATTTCATTTAGTGTCTACCCACCCCAGCATGTTAGCCACGAATGGAAACGACTTCTGAAAGCCCAAAAACCAAAGTCAAGCCTTAAAGAAATGCATTCCCAGATTAATCAGATGTGAGATGCAGGGGGTGAAGGTCAGAGCTGCAGCTGGCCAGGCAAGGGGTACCCAGAAAAGAGCACCTGTGCTCATGAACAGATCATTTCAGCCCCAGGTGGGGCAACTCTCATCCCCCTGCACACCCAGGGAATCTCACTTTCTAGCTATCGTCTCCTGGTTCTCTGAGATATAATTTGCTTTTGCTTTAAACAGAACATCAGTTTGGCCAACAGTGAGTTTGAAACCAGGCAATAGTGACTTTCAAGAGAAAATATGGTAAATAAGAAACTGGAAATTGTTTCACAATAAGCACCTGGGGCCACAATGGAGTCAAGGGGTGCTGTGTGCAGGCTGTGTGTTGTAACTTGCTGTCTTGCTCTCTGTATGCTTGTAACTCGTCCTAAAGATATTCCTGGAACACTCCACAGGAAACACTGACTTCTTTAGTGAGAGACATGAAAAATCATGTACTGTTAAATTTCACTCATTAATTGTCACCTCAAGAGCACTCACTTACAAGTGTATCCCTGGCCAGCCTGTCACCAGCTCCACTCTAGAGCAGCTCCAGAAAAAGATGAGGAATATTTTAAGCCCTTATTTGGGTATCCCTTTTGAGGTGTCTGGGTTACAGAATGTGCAATGTTAGGGGGGCTGAGCTCCCACAGCAAGGCTGGTCCCAGTAAGAGGGTTGTGTACAAATAAAAAAGTGAAAAAAAAAGTAGAAAATATATTCTTTCACATTTTTTCCTAGTGCGTTTCTCTTCTCCCAGAGTAACAAGCTAAGCTAAGGAACTTTCAAGTAGGAGTTTTCCATTAATATTTTACCTCCCTGGCACCCTCATTTTGCTTTTTTTTCAGTAAAGAAAAGAATAATCAGAGAAGAACAAAGAGGGATAAAAAACAAATGCCGAAATGAAGCATTTTGTTCCCCAGTGCTGGGATCATGCTATGGAATTTGTTAGAGAATTAATTTCTTATGATGTGCAGGGGACTGGATGAGATTCCCTTCTTGGGTGGCTTCCCATGACACTGGAAATCTATGTAAAACTTAGGAAAGCTTTTAAATAAGGGAAGTTTCTGTAGAAACCTGAAAGCCTTCCTTTGGTCCAGTGAGCATAATATAGGTCAGTGAGCATGATACAGGTGTGAAAGGAGTAAGGAGGATTTTATTTGTGACCACTGGCAAGGGGTGTAGGTGGTGCTGGGTGTAGGGAGAGAGCCATGGGGTCCTCGTTCTCAGACTACCTGGAACCCAACTTGGGCCACCTTTCCTTCCAATCCAGTGAGTTCCACCACAGCAATGGCATGGTTTGTCTCTGAAGGACAGAAGCCATGTGTATTTTAGCCCAGTTTCTAGCCTGGAGGCTGGATGCTGTCCCTCAGAGGGCTGCTTGTGAGGGTGAGGGTGCAGGGTTAAGATGCTGGCAGAAGGACTCCTCCAGGTTTCTGAGGTTTCTGAGGTCCCATGGAGCAGGACCTGCTGCTGGCCCCTCAGGGACGTGTGACACAGCCAGCGCCAGTCCCCTGGGCTGGCTCTTGGTGCAGCCCCACTGCCCAGGTGCCCTTTCAGCAGTGCCTTGGGGCAGACAGAGGTGGCTGCGGGCCTGGGCAGGGCAGCAGGGCCAGGGCTGTGCCCGGGGCCTGCGCTGGGGCTGCGGGAGCTGAGTCACTCCTGAGGCCTCGCGCCCTGCCTGGTGCTTGCCGGGCCCAGCCTGTTCAGGGGCCTAAAGCAGATGGGTTTGGCATCGGTCTCCCATGGAGATTAATTAGCTTCAAGTCCCTGACCTGGTGAACAGTTAATGATCTGTGCAAAACTGAAAATCTTCAGCTGAGAGAGCTGAAAAAGGCAGCGGCCTAATGAGCACTCGGTGCCTCTGAGAGCCCAGCAGCCCCATCCCCTCTGCAAACCACAGCAAACACAGCTAATCTGATCCTAAATCCCTTTCATCCTAGGTGAGAGCCCGAACCACAGCCCTGTGGGCTGTCTGCCTGTCTCTCTGCTCTTTCATTTCAATGAAAGCAGTAAAATAACTCTCTTTTTCCTACATATGGAAATGGGAGTAATTTCTGAAATCCCAGGAATATTTGCAAGGCAGGAAAGGCATTTCCTGCTCAGCCACAGCCACAGGTTACAATACAGTCTCTCTATAATTGTACATTATGCTCAAATGTGTTCACTTTTATGAATGTATTGATTTTTTTTTAACTTCTACAGAGTTATTTCAGTGTGAGAGCAGTGCCAGTCCTGATGAATATACCTTTGTGTGCAGTTCTCTAACTAAACCATTTCTAGGTTAACACTCATGGACTTAAAAGCCACATGAGATCTTGGAGGAAACTTTCATAAAAGTAGTCTATCTGTCTGGAATAAGAACCCAGAGTTTGCAATGTAAAATAGTTGCTTATGAAAAATGCATTCTTCATAAGTGAAACAACATAATCCTCCTGGCAAAAAGCCAGAAGTTGGGTTTCTCTTCCAAAAGCTGTCAAAAAGCAGACAACAGAAAAAAATGCCTGTCACATTTTTAATTTCATATTCTGTGTGACTTTGTGAGCAGATTAACTACAGATGAAGAGAAGAAAACTTCCAGCACAGTTCAAAGAAAGAAGTCAAAGTGGGACAAGAGCGAGAGCCACCTCCCTGGCTTTTCCTCATGCTTCAGGCAGCCAAGGACTCAGACTGTGTCTGGGAGCCTCATGTGTTCCCAGCTGCAGGCAGTGGAACCGTGCACAGCAGTGGAGGCATCATGCTGTGGGGACATTCATGGAGGACTGTCACCTGGAACTGGCTTTATTGTCCTTTTCCTTGTCATAGAATGTTGCTGGGAGTGAGCATCAAGAAGGTGGAGCCTGGTGGGAGGACGAGGCTTCCTCTGGATGGCCACAGGCTGCCAGAGCATCTTTCCCAGCAGGAAATCCTCAGCCTCTGTGCTGTGCTCCTTGGCACAGGGCTGCAGCACATGGTATTGCTGGGCCAGGCCCTTTTATAGCTCCTATTTTCACCACAAACCATGGTTTTGGTGGTTGTTTCATCACCGCTGCTTTTAGCAGAGGGTTGGCAGGGTATTGCTGGTTGTTTCTAATACACCCCTAGCATTTTACCCAAGAGGCAGAGGGATTTTAGAGATGCATAAAGTTACTCCTTGAACAGCAAGAGCTACTGTGTAGCTTTCATGGGATAGAGGAAGGGAAAATTTCTTTTTCACTCAGAATAGATTTTTATTCTGGCCAAAATTTGCTGTTCTTTTTCCTGTTTGTTGTCTTCCTTGTCAAAAAAACCCAAAAAACAAAAAAAACCCCAAAAACTCCCAAATCAACAAAACCCAAACCAAAAACAAACAAAACGAAAAATAAAAATAACAAACAAACAAACAAACAAACAAAAATCCCAACAAAACCAGAACTGGAAAAGCTTTTCACAGGGGCAAGTTTTGCAGTTTAGATGCTCTGCATTTTCCTTTTTCGCCCTGAAGGAAAAAATACAACCCTGAAACCAGCTCTCTGATGTGCAGACACTTCTTCAGGCCAGGGAATGATGTGAGCTCCCATTTCCTGCATCCTGGGGTTGTGTATTATGGGAAAAAGGCACTCAAGTGGGTGTGGGAATGGGGCTGTCCTCCCCATAGGGCTGTGATCAGCGTCCAAGTACAGCACCCTTGGGTGGGGTAAGGCTTGACACCACCTCAAGATTTCCTTGTGACTGGCTTATGTGGCTCCTTCCCCTCTGGGCCGGTTTGTGGCTCCTGTTTTCACTAAACTGTTTAGGGAGCCGCAGTGCCTCACTCAGCTCTGTGCTGGAGACAGCGAGCGCCTGGGAACCACCTTGGTGCTGTGGAGCCCACGCCTTTGTGTCCTGTCCCAGGTGCCTCTGTCTCCTTGGAAAAGTGGACTTAGACTCCAGAAGTGCTTAATGCTACTTGGTTCTTCACCAGAACTACTGGCAATGTCAGTTCCCACTGCATATGACCAGGCACATGAGTTGTAGAAAATGGAGAGCTCAGTACAAAACCCCTTCATCCTCCTGCCATCCTCAGCCAAAGGGAGAATTCAGCCCATTTTGCCCTTGCTTGCAGGTACAGCGAAGGGTACATGAAGGATCTATTGCAGCTGCTTAGTTGTGAATAACTTTTGAAAAAAAGATGTTAATTTCCACCATCATGTGTTTCCTGTGTGAGTTCTTCATCTGCAGTTTAATGTTCCCTCCTAGCCATTGCAATTGTATTGAATCCATTGGGTTATAATAGTGCTATTAATCCTGATTAGTATTTTCCTTTGTTTTATCAGTGAGCTGTACAGTACCTTAGGAAGTGAGAGTGGTTAAATTAATAAAGATTGTAAATAAATAAGGGCATTGCAAAGTCAGGATGATGGGTCAACAGAGGCAGAGAAATGCTTGCACAGCTGGACAGTGGCCCTTGTGAGGAGCAGCACAGCAAACCAGCTTCTCATCAGCCACAGAGTGTGTAACAAAGATGTGTGACATTGAGGGGGTACTGTTATAAATGATCAAATTGATAGCCAAATTTATGAAAAATTTAACAACTATTTATTTGGTCAATTACAAAAAACAAGAATTTCAAGTAACCACCACAATCAAGACAGCATCAGTCCCAGGTACGGCGGCTGGGTGAAACCAGAGGTTCGACCGACAGAGTGATGGTGTCCCCTCAAAGGTTCACACCGAGTGTTTCCAGCGTCCAGCTTATATACAGTTTATTTCACCTGAGGCATAGATGACCACATCTTTCTACTCACTTCTTCGAACGTAAATCCATTTTCATACATATGTTGAAATAGACAAAGATGGTCCCGGTCTGCAGACAGAAGTCTAGGTACACAGGGGAAGTTTGCTTTCACATGTAGTAAGTTGGTATCGGTCCCTGAGTACCCAGATGCAATCAGGACATGTCTGAATCTAGTGAAATTTTTGGGACACTGAAATTAATCATGGGCCAGGAAGGCCCCAGTGTTATCTCCCAGGTGCAGGAGACACAAATGATAGTGATCGTTGATGGTCCAGGAAGGTCCCATTCAGATGTTAAACAGGCCTGATGCTATCTTGATGCCAGGAATTAGTTACAATCTGAATAGAACTCTGTTCCTGGCTGGGGAGGTTAAAACATAATTTCTACAATATTTTATATCCACACATATCTGTTTATACAGCATGAATTAACTACATTACATATCACAGTACCAAGGTATTTTAAAAACGGTCAGAGAGGGAGGAAGCCCTTAGAGATAAGTATGGTGACGTGCAGGAGATCACTCTGTGGGGACAGGATCACTTGTCTTTCAGGGAACATCCTTTCTGTTGAGCACAACAGCAGTTGCATGGATTTAGGATGGTCTGGTGTTTAGGACATAAGTGTGATCTAGGATGACTGTGTTATTAAAAAAAGCAAACAAAAAAAATTATTTTTCTCTACAGCAAAACTGGAGCAGTGTGCCAGAATCGGAGTGTGTGTTATTTTGCATCAGGCTGACAGGTTAGACCTGAACCATAATGCCTCCAGACACCAGTCCTGCATTTCAGAAAGGCTGTTCTATAACAAGTGCCACATCTTCTTATTTACTCTCTGCTTAGAACCACTTTGGTCCTTGGCAATGACAACTGTATCAAAAGGGTAGTAAGAAATCCTGAGATTGATTATGTTTAGTATTTCCTAAAATCAAAGTGATGCATTGATTCACTTCCTTTTGTTTTGAGATATAATTACATATGCTAAATTACACTCAGGAAAGTGATTAAAAGAAATTTGCCCTCCAGAGAAAAACATAAGAAAGACTGAAAAGCTTGCTTGCTTGCTTTCTCCTGTAAAACAATGTTCTTTTAAATTAAAGAGGATGACATTAAATTGCAGTGCTGGAGACGTGAAGCAAAATTAAATAAAAAATATATTTTAAAGGGAAGCCGAAACTGATGATGAGAAAAGTTGGTGTGAAAAAAATACAGAAGAGGTTAGTGGAATCATACTTCAACCTGACTTGCTTCAGAGCTTAGAGCCCTTTCCCCTGAGATTAACTTGTGTCACTATGGGGAGAGGGCCTGTGAGGTGAGGGAAAACCTTATGATAATGAATTAAATTTCAAAAGAAGGTTTGAAATACACGAGTGTCTGTTTGGATGTTAATTGCAAAGCAAGATTAGTGCTATCAAAATATTAGCAACATAGAAAATTCCCATAATAATGCTGTTCAGACAATCCTGAGGTACTTGATCTTTTTTTTTTTTTTGAGCTTTTGAGCCAATGCAACTGGCTTGGTCTTGTTTCTTTTGCAGTAAATATCAAAATGGATTTTAATCATATGTTAAATTTTAATAAAGGAAGAGAGAATTAGCAAAATGGCAGTCTCTTGCCTGACTTTTACACCCACTGTGGTAGGAATTTAGTTTATCAATCCTCTAAATCAAGTGACTGTCTGATCAAATATGTAGTATGTGAAATCTGTGTGCCTATGAAGAACGGGAATCATCTTGCTCATATTCAGGATTCAGGTTCCAACCATAAAGACTGAAACTCAATTTTTTCAGAAGGCAAAAGCACTGGTTTCCAGCAGGGCTCTGTTGAAACCTAGTGCAATGCACAAGTGTGAGAGTTGTGTTTCTCTGAAGATCTCAGTTCCCAGATCTGCACAGATTTCTCATGTGCATTTGGATCTTCTGCTATGAACAGCTCCTTCTGAGCTTCAGATACCACACATTTTACTGGCACATTGTCTGAATCTGTGGAGGCACTCTGGAGAGTTTGAAAACACACTTTTACTTATGGAGTAATAATTCTCTGTGGTAATATTGCTCCAAGTTGTCTGTTTCGGAATATCCCCTCACCACTTTTTGCTCAAAAGGCACTCATTCCTGCCTCAGTGGAGATTCTGGAAATGCTGTGTATGGGAATGTTATTTACATCTCTGTGCAGGGAGTGCCTCCAGTATCAGCACTACAGAAAATGAAATCCCTGCAGAGTAAATTGAGTCACAAGATTTGGCAAGGTGGCTGTGTAAAATGAAAGATTAGCATTTGAGAAGATGTATTCATTCCTACAGTATATGCCTGGAAGTCTAAGGAGTAGTATGTACTTGAAAATCAAGATTGAAAGAGTGGTTAATTTTTCCAGTAGTGAACATCACTGTATAATCATTATGAAACAAATTTACTGCATGCCTATTTTTCAGTTTTCACTGTTTCATTCAACCAGAAGATCACATTTCAACATCAGTCTTATACAAGAGAACAATATGGGGATGTGAGAAAAAATACACCTGAAAATCAGATCTAACAAGAAACACTAAGTATATCTACTACCAAATCAATAGAACTGTAATGATGTATTTTTTCTTCCTTTGGCAATTCATATCTTGAAAGAAGATCTGCTGTTTCACATTTTATGGTGTGAAGTATAAAGATCACTCCTCATCTTCTAGCAAATCTCCAAGAAAATCAGTTAATTATGTGCATATGAACAAATTAGCACCATTCTTGTTGTTCAGAAAGAGCTTGTCTCCATGGAAAAATTTCCCAAAGAATATAGTGCTGAATAAGCTGTTTATATTCCTTAGCACACTTTGAACTCAGACTAACATTTGTGGACTGAAATCCACTTTTGTTTTGGAGCAGAGTTTGCTCATAAGAGGATATTCTGGGATGCTAATTGTGAAATTGTTTTTCTGGCCTGGAGATAGGCCAAAGGTTTCTCTGTAACATTTCCATAATGTCAAAAACTAAAGAGATAGTGAATGTTATTTATTCCTGTCAAGGTGTGTTTTCTGCAGCCAAAAAGGTCCATGAAAGGAAAGTCATGCCTCAACATATTTGGTGTAATTATTGGAGTTTTTAAAGCATGCCTCTTTAGGAAAGATTTTGGGAACTCAGCTGATTTATTACATAAAGGAGAAGGTTAAGGAGTGGTTTCATCACAGTTTACTCAGAGAAAGTATCTAGTAATATATTTCTTTTAACCAGCTAATGGACAGGGCATTAACAGGAACCAAGTAGCTGAAATTTGAAGCTAGGCATACTCAGACAGTAAGCCCAGCAAACCTTTTTAAGAGTTATTAAAACTATTACCCCCTGGAAGATTTCCCCAAGGCATGATAGATTTATTATCACTTACATTTAAGTATGGTATTAATAACACTGAAATAAGCTGTGGAACTGCTTGCCAAAGGATGTGAAGGATGCTATAGCTTTCCATGATCTCACATACATTTAGACAAATACATGGAATAGAAAGTAATTGAGAACTGTCAAACTCCCTAAAAGATTCCAGCTCTGACTGAGGAAATCCCTGAACTCCAGGGACTGTTGGCCATGAGGGCAAGAAATACATGGCCTGGTTTTGCATCCTTCTAGCTGGACTCCATTCCCTTTCCTTCCCAAAACAGGGAAGCCTTGTCCATAATCACCACCTGGGAATGTTCTCTGGCCTGACTGTCACCCCTGACAGTGCCTCAGCATTATTTGGAAGGGCTGGTCAGGGCCAAAACTCACTGCTATAAGTCAAGTGGTGTGAGTGATTTTGGGCAGCACTGGAGCTGGGATCCCAGTTCTCAGCACCTCACTGGTACTGGCACAGCCAAGGACACCACGGCTGCTTCTGGTGGGGTTTGTGGAGGACAGCTGGGAAAAGCAACTGGGAAAAACCTGGAAACTTAAATTCACTGCAGAGAATCTGCAGTTCTGGACAACCAACTGGGTGAGATTCCAACCACAAGCCTGGTTCAGCCAGAGGCTACCCATGGGAGCCCTGGGCAACATTTCCATGGCCTCTGTGCCTCTGGCAGCCAGGAAAATGCTCCCACATATCCCTTCTCTTCTTAAAACCCCCTGTCTTTGGGAACTTAACACGCTATTGCTGTTGTTGATGCGATGATTTTGGAGGAGCTGCATTGGCTGGGTACATCAGGAAAAAAAGCTGCTTTCATGAGGACCCCACATAACCCAAAGCCACTCAGCACAGAAAAAACTGCGTAGAGGTAATATTGTGATTTTTCATATATAATGAAAAAATGGCCTAAACACCATGTAGACAATCACACAAGTAAGGACTTTGAAAACTTGGCCATCAGGTACCTTGTTTTTTATAAGCCCCATGCTATTATATACTTTAAAGGGTTTAAGTCCTTTTGTGTTATGTGAGGTATGTGCTTCAGGGATGGATAAAGAGAAAAAATTGAAAAGAAAGCATGAAAGACAGTAAAGAACATCAAAATGTCTTTTAAAAAGAGCATTATAAAATTTTGCTCTTTGATAAATTTTGGGCTAAGAAATCATAATGAAAGGACAAGGATGCATGATTACCTCACTGTTGGAGAAAGATCTAAAGAAGTTATCAGTCTCCTTTGAAATGACAATCATAATACTCTCTATTACTGTTTAGGGGTCTCCCCAGTCAGCATTTTCCAACAAATAAATGCAGGAAAAAAGGGGTCCATAAATGTAATCCTTTAAACAGAGAGTCTTTTGTTTTATGGCTGTGCAAAAAGACTTCAAACAAGCCATTTCAAAGAGAAATCTTTTCTAATGCTTTGAAGAAATCATTGTTCTCAGATATTCTAGATTATCTGAATACCTCTTTGGATTAAATATTACTTAAGTGATATCCTTTATTATTTGAATTTATAGGATTTCCATTTTTGCACATTGTGTTACACATCATAGAAGTTTACAGCTGTGAAAGAAATAAAAAAGTCAGTGAATAATTTTTTATTATATTGCACACTAGCAGTCATGATGGCTAAAACCTCATCTAATTTCACTTTGAACTTTCCCAACTTTATTTTTAGGTCATGGATATTATATTGCCAATTTTGTTTCAACTTCACTGATAAGACTGTAGGATCCAGTGTGTAATAATTATTGCTGTGAACACATATCAGCATCATTTCTCATCTTGGCATTAGTAGCAGAACAAGGAGAAATGGTGTGGAAATAAGAATATCTGTTGGCATTGACACTGGCTGCTAGGAACCATATTCTTTCAGAGGAATTAATTTAAAATACCATTTCCAGCAGTTCACGGAAAGATGTAAGTCCTTTTTCAATGTTTTCTGTATCATAAACTGATAAAATTCAGTACAATTAAAAGACTCAATTAGAAGCCATCTACTTTCAGAAATAAGAACAGCAGTCTGCCCTTTACTCCAAATCTTTACCACTTTCATCACGACACATTACAAGGCTTACTGTAATCTTTTAAGAAGAGCCACCAACTGTTCAAGGTTCTCATGGGAACTACTGAAGACTAATAATGACTAATCTAATTTCTCTGACAGCTGACTTTGATCATTTTGAAATATATTGTCATCAAATATGCCCAACAGTCACATGTTTAGTTAAAAGGATGTTTTCCTGTAGATCTGTCATAGGTGACAGTCAAAAGACTGAGCGCAAGTAATTCTGCTTCACTGACAATATGCATTCAAACAACGTTTTCTTTCACAAAGAATAAGAAAGGTATTTATAAACTATGCAGCCAGTTATTTGCCCATGGCTTATGTGCATCAGCCTGTGATGCAGGCAGAACATACCAGTGGATCTTGGTGTCACATTGAAACTTAGCCATGATGTTTGGCTCACTTCACTAGCATAATCACTTTTTTTGTCCAAAGCCTTACCCAGAAAGTCTTGAGTTTTCTTCTGTACTTGTCCAGAGTTTCCAGATGTTAAATGACCAGTTTGGAGTTAAAAGGCAATAGATCTCTCTGGGCTGCCACGTGTCCAGAAACCTTCTTGCTGGCCATGGTACGTGCACAAGTCTGGTGCTTTTGGAAAGCAGTTCACTCTACTGTGCCACTGCAGCCCTGTGGCGGTGGGCCTGAGCCAAAGGGATGTGGCTGGATGGATTTACTGCACATCTGGGCATTGGATGTACCCTGCAGATACAGTAAACTGGTAATTCTGGGGAGGAGTGGACTTGCACAATGTGTCTGTAGCTGTTTGATGTGTAGAGTCATCATGAGGTGTGTTCAGGCCAGCTGGAAGGAGCAGGTTGGCGTTCCCACCATGGTAGCTGCAGACTTCCTGGACATGTGGACATTTATCTTATCTTGAGAAATCTCAGATGTGAATACGGCAGCCTAGACCTAAGGGATGGCAGGGAGAATCACAAACTTATTTGTTGCTGTACAACATGATCCAAGTGATGTGTGAATAGAATAGAAATAGAGGACCTGAATAAAAAAGGTACAAATACCTCGTAGGACTCTGGGATTCAGTTTTACAATTATAAAAATTCAGAAAATCCTTGGTTGGGATCCTAATTCTGTGGTTCATGAGCCCCCAAAACTCATCACACATCAACAGAAGTCTCTTTCTGCCCACCTTCTGTCTTGGCATTCACTGAGAGCCAATTTATGTTACTGCATTTCCTCCTGGCAGCATTTCATAGTCTTTATGTAAACGTCCTTAGCTATGGCTGCATAAATAAATAAACTGGGGAGACAGGCTAGCAAATGGAGCACAACTTTTCCTCTTAGAACTTTACCTGCAGCCCTAAAATCATGCCAGCACCTGCCTGTTTTGGTGAAGTTCTCTGTAATAACCAAAACGTGTTGTTCAGGATCTTCAGATCCAAGTGGTAAAATCAATGTAGGTAGGTAGTCTGGGAAGACTCGCTGCTGTCTTTCAAGTCCTTATGGCTTTTACATTTATGATATGATTTGAAATGGAGTTCTGGATATCTTCTAGACACTGGAAAGCATAAAGGCACATTTTTTCCCACCTGTTTTCTGATAAATTACCCACTCTGTCCCTTCCAGACACAGACTGAGTTTATGCCATTATAGTTCATGTCTGCAAGTTCCAATAGAATATTCAGTGATGATGGATATGTTCAAATTATATATATATCCAGAGGATGATTTTTAAAAAAGCCATTTTTTCCCTGTCTTTCAGCAAGAAAAGTAGGCATGGAACAGAAGAGATATTATCTAGAAGCCAGCTCATATAGAGCTGAATGAGAATTTCTTTGAGCAGAATCCATGAATGCAGGAAGGGAAGGTCAAGTTTTTCCTGGGAGAAGTCCTGTGAGTTATCCTGGCTTAGCTAAGGGAGGGAATTATGTCAGGGAAGACAAGAATTTGTGTTTATTCCTGCAAGAAAATAAATGGTTGTTCTATTCTGGAGGAGGAGATGGGTGTCTCAGCATTGCATTAAGAATGTGCTTTTGTGCTGTGCTTAGGTAAAATAATCAATTGTGTGGCAATAAGCATGGAACACACCTTCTATTTCCCACCATTTATTAGATGTGGTGCCTGTTAAGGTGTAATCTGGAGAGATCCCACCCCTGGGGAGCTGCCCAGGGGGTCCTTGCAGGCTACCCAAGGAGCTGGTGGGTTGCTGTGGCTGCACAGATGGTTTGTTCATCATTCTCCATCTGTTTATCCATCCTTCTCCTGCCCTTTGGGAGAATAGAGTTGTCAGAGGCTTACAAGCCATGTCCAAAAGCCTCGGTTAAGATATGCTACAGAGATATAAAAAAACTCTTACTGTTGAATAATTCCTGAAACAACCAAGATTCTAAATTATGTGCTTGTCTGTACCAAAGATGGGAGGATCACTGCTTTTGAGTGAGAAGAGTATGCTTGGTACAGGTGGATCCCATGTCCAGCATGTGTTTTTACTCCTTCCCTCAAATTCCAGTAGTCACTAAAATCTGCCTTGGTGTCAAGTTTTAAGAAAAATTCTTATTTTTACATGCCCAGCAATGATTCACTTGAACTTTTTAATTTGCACTACAAGTGGTGTATCTGCACAGATCCGGTGCAGGGAGATGTGGGACCATCCTGGCAATGGCAGAACACTGAGACCACAGGGCTTGGCCTCACTTTGTCCCTGAATCCCACTGAGCCCAGGCAGGAGGGCTGCTGCTGCTAAACTACATTGAAAGAGAAACAGAGGGAGATGAATGGGGTGGTGAGACATGAGGGATGGAAAGGGTGGAAAATAAAGGAGAACTGGAAATGCATAGCAGAGAGTCTGGAAATGGGGAGCTGAGAATGGCTGAGCAATGAGATTAATGGGAAGGAGAGAAATAGGGATATGACCGCCAGGATGGGGATCCTGGGCCTTCAGTGAGTGACGAAACTATGTGACAGGCCTAGAACTGGGACATTTTAAGGGGAAAGGACAGAACAGCTCAAGTGTGAAATGGATGTGAAGGAGAGGATATGAGAGCTTATTCACCAAATGTGGCTGAAGTGTCTCCTCCTTCAGGCTGCTCTTAGATGGGGGTGGCAGCTTGAACCACTGCCAGTGACTTAGGTGGGGGAAGCACCCTGGCACAGGGTTCATCTTCCTTTTAGAAAAATGAATAGAGGAATCTCCCCTTGGAATTTAAATGCATTAATGTCTTTGGTTAAAAGACTTCCCCCAAGGCTGCAGAGTTAGTCATTCAAGAGCCAGGGCTGGCTGTGCATTTTTGGTTCACTTTATTTGGAGATAGACATGTGAGTAAATTAAAAGTGTCTCCGTGTTTGAGCAGCCCTAACTCTGACATTTCCTAATCTCAGTGTTTTTGCTTTTGCTTTTGCTGAGAAAACTCTCCAGAAACTTTTACAAATAAAGACTTGAGTTTTATTTCCTGTTTTTTCCCCCAAGACTTTGGATAGAAAAAAAAAAAAAGAAAAGAAGATATTTTTAATACAAGGCATGTACTTTCAGAACAAATAGAGCAGGAATTGTTAATGTAACACTGAGGACAATACTATTATTGCTTAACTTTAATTCTTAGAACTGTATCAAAATGAATAGACAGTCTTAATTCTGTTGTTCCCTATTCAGTGTACTTGACTGCTGCCTTTACAAAATATTTTTAGCATGGTTTTGTGTAGGTGACTGCGTGTGTGTAAGAGAAAGATGTCATCTCTTTTCATTAGCCCACTCATCCATACGCTGGGATGAAAACCCAGTGTGTTTGTCTGTGTACAAGTATGTCTGTCTGCATAAATTAGAGAGTTTGCATCTGAATCAAGTGATGTGTTCCTGCAGCAGACAGAGCTGCCTTTCTGCTCCAGGGCTGTTGAGCCTGTTCCTTGTTCTGAACTGTGCAGCCAAGAGGCAGCAGTGGTGCTTTTACCCCTTACACACTGTGAAACATATTTTTTAATATCCCTGAATAAAGCTATGGAGCCAAAGCCAGCTTCAGCCCTGGCTACCTGGAATTTGTCCACTGACATTAATAGGACTGTGATTAGACCCAGCTATAAACAGTTCAAAAAGAGATAATGTAGATGCTTTTTTTGTTTTCCATTGGACCACTTCATGTGTTGTACTTAGCCATGTTTTCTTAGCATCACATTCACCCTCCAGCTGGCAGGTATCTTTATTTAACTTTTACCTGCCAGCTTTGCAGTCATCCTGTCTTTGTGTTGGCCTGTGTTGGAAGGCTGAAACAAGATTGGTGCACTGGTGGCTTGCTTGTCCTCTTGCTTTCCATCCTTCTTTCCCTCCTTCCCAGTCATCTGTTGTCTGAGCTGCCTGTGTGAGCTGAACTTTGCTTTGGAGCTGCAGCTTTTCACAGATGTTGCAGGAGCATCCTCTTGTGAAGGGGATAGAACAAGGCACAGTTAAGGATGAAAAGTACCTATTTCTAGGGCTTGAAATCTGAGAAAAAGCCCTCATGGAGTCAGAATGGAGTAGTGTGTTTTCAGCCTATGATTTCTGGCAGCTGTGCAGCCTCAGGACACTTGTGTGAGCAATAGAAAACGTCAGTGCTCAGCTCTCTGGGGATGCCACTTTGGTGGCTTCAAAGACATCAGTCACCCCTTGCTGTCCCTGAAGGTGTGGGGGCAGCAGGGTCAGGCAGCTACAATTCTAAGCCCCCAAGCCCAACTCAGCCTCCAAACTGGTAGAGCTGCCGCTTTTCTGGGCAAGGATGGGTTGAGCAAAGGAAGTTGGAGGCTCCTGTTAAAGGGACTTCTCCTTTTTTTTTTCTCCCCAGCTGTAAAAAGGGTCCCAGACAGGCATCAGCAGCCTTTTTATCTGGGGTTTGGCCATGCCTTTTCCACCAGCCCAGATTTTCAGGTGAGCTCCCATCCCAGCACTCAGCAGCCTGCCTCAGGGACAATCCTGGGGAGCCTCCTTCGGGGGATTTGAACACTTCTTCCCCAGAAGTAAATTCACCCAAAGCACTTCTGCTTCCCTGTCCTTTTCACTGGGAAGGTGGTGAATTACTCTAGGTTTGGAAAAGTGAAGTTTTAAACTTCCTGGGCTGCAGCTGTTTCTGCAAGCTGTGTCAGTCAAGCTTCAGAGCATTAGACTTCTTGGCTCGGTATCCCCCTTTGTAAAATAGATATTTTCTTGATAGGTCAAGCACCAGCAATTCCCTTAGTTCCATAAAGAACATGAAAGAATGGGTTTTTGGTGCCCCAGGGAACTTGCAGTGTGCAGTGTTTAAAGGGAAAGGCCCTCACTTCATGCAGTGCTTTGGATTATTGTTCTTGAATATCCTGTTTCACATTATTTATTGCTGCAGATTTTTTAAATTGTCTCTTTCCCAGGCAATAAAACACATTTCTGTAACACAGACACTAATCAAAAGAAGAAGGATCACTTCACTTCAGGCATGTGTTGGCTCTGCTGATGGACTTCATGGTGGCCTCTGGCTCTGCCAGCATGGGGCAAACAGGGAGCCCAGACAGGGGAGAGCATAGCCCTGGCCCCATTCACCACAGCTTGGTCCTGGTTTTGGTCAGCCTGTCACCAACCCCAAGGCAGGGGAAGGTACACTGTTACTTTCTGAGCAAGATTTCAAGGAAAGCATGTGTGAATTCATTGTTAGTAAGAGCCACGGTGGGCTCTGCCTTTCTGGCATGCTTGTATCAACTTGAGGGGCTTGTCCTGATCCTGCCTCTGCACAAACACATTCTGGCCCCATGTGCAGACTCTTGACTTGCACAATACAAGGAAAAGTGATGCCAGAACATAAATTAAGAGGCATGAATGGGTGAAACACAAAGGAGCTTATTTTGTGCTAATAGTTTAGCAAAGGCATTCAGACACTTCTAAAGTTAGCACATTGTGCTGCCAAGAGAAACAGTGCAGCAGGGGAAAAATATCTCCCTGGATAGCTGTCTACCAGCAGATATGTCCTGTTTTTCATCCCAGACAAATACAGTGTGTCTCTGCCAAGTATACTCTTTGGTTTTCTTTGCCTTATGTGGGATAAATACTTCCCCCCCTCCTTCCAAAGTTAGTATAGTAATTAACGAAAAATCAAAGCTGCACCTGATAAAAATGCAGTGCTTTATCTCTATATAGACTTTCAATCACAGAAATTGCTTTGTCTCATCAATTAGCTGGGACCTTGCTCAGCCTGTAATAGGGGCTGACAAATCCACATGTGTCTTCTGATGGCTCTTCCCAGTACTTCTAATAGCTTTGGTTACCATTATATCAGCAAAGGGGCTGCATAGCAGAACTGGAGGAGGAGCACAACAGGTTTGCAAATGAGAATTTGATGACCAAAAATGCTAGTCTCAGTCACACTAAGAACTGGGAAATTAGCAAAACCCTTGTTTGAGCTGTTGTACAGCTTGATTTGGGCTTCCTTGTGTTTGTTTTGTAACACAGCTGCAAACATGAGATCCTGTAATTAAAGACCTTATCAAGCACACATGCAAAAGTAGACTAAATAAAGGACAGATTAGCAATCCTATTTCTGGCACTTCTCAGCTCCCGAGTGCTTGATGCTGCAGTTGCAGTGCTCGTGCAATCAAATTTTTGTGTGTAATGGACAGTATTAAATGACCCCCAAGCCCCCCTGTCCCTGAAAGAGGAAGGGGTCTCAGCTGTGCACTGCATATTGTCTGTAACTACAGCAAGTAACAAGTCCTGCTGTGTTCCTGTCCCAAGGGCCAAAGGTTCCCCTGGAACCCTCCATAGCCATCCACAGGGTTCCCTGTCCTCTCTCGTGTGGAGCTCCTTGCTGCAGGAGCTGCTGGTGCAGAACCTTGCATGACTGGCTCCCAGTCCCTTGGCAGAGGGGAGAGCCTGATCAGTGGCTGAAAGAGTCACAGCAGGGACAGTTGGTCCATGCTGTTCATGATTTCACTGCTAGTAAGCAGCACACTGCCCTGGATCAAGTCTGGGATCCCACAGGGATGTGAGCAGGACCTGCTCTGGGGCTGGGGCTCTCAGCTGAGACTTGCCAGTGCTGTGCTGGAGGTGCTGGGACCGAGGGGGCCTCCAGGACAGCCCTCCCTGCCTGTAACAGCACCAGTGGCTGGGAGCAAGGCTGAGCTCGGGTGCAGGCCTGCTGGGTGAGGAGGAGATGCCATCACTCACTGAACTCCTCCTTGTAGCTCCCGGGCATCCAGCTGGGCAGCTCCTCCTTCCCTGGCTGCCGGGCGGTACAGCAGCACCTCCAAGGCCCTGCTGGGGTAAGAAGCTCTTCCCCAAAGCAGCCTGGGAGCACACAGGGAGTTGGGCATGTGCAGAGCCCCTGCAGAAACACGCTCTGTGTTGGCAATGTGCCCCTTTTACCTTTAGTCCAGGGTTGCCATTTTAGCATATAAATCAGAGAAAGTTTTGGCAGTGGATTAACTTGATGTAAACCATAGAGCATTCCTCCTCTGCCAACATGTCCAGCCTTTAATTTATATTCTTCTTTTTTTTGATAGATTTCTTTTCTGAGAACAATTTGCACCATCATTCATTTTAAAGATAGATTGTTTTGCTGTGTTTGATAGATCAACCCCAGTGCTTGGAAAGCTGGCATCCAGATGTACAGCTTGTGAAAAAATTACAGTCTTGTTAAAGGGAGTGGTGGTGGTGTGAGATCACCTTATATGGCCCTTGCTATCTTCCCCTGCGAGCTTAGAATTGATTTCTTTTGCAATGAAAATTCCTCAGAGCTATCCTTTATCACTTGTAGAAGGAGCACAAAATGGGGTAGTACAAGCCAGTGTGTTCAGAGCAAGGAATTATTAGCAGTAATGTAACTTAATGGCTCAACAGCAGAAATAAATCTGGCTCGTGGACTCTGAAGTTAATGTTTGGGAAACAGCAGTCTTTGCTTAAAGATACAGCCCAGAAATTAATCAGGATGAATAATATGATAATACATGAACAGCAGCATTTAGAAACTCCTAGGGGTTTCAAGGCTCTGTTGAAGCAAGCACACATTCTAACAGACTACCCTGCCAGAGAGAATTTACAATCTTGTAAGTCAAGGCTGATAAATAGTGGGATAAAGGAAGGATTAATATGCTCATTTTGCAAACAGGGAATCAAGCCACAGCATGATTAGAACCTAAATTTACAAAAAGTGTCGAGGCTTTGCTCTCAGATGCTGTGCTCACTGGAGGCCAGCACAGAGCCAGCAAACTCACGGCTCCTGAATGGCGGCATGGAAGAAGTGCCAAAGGATGGGATCTGCTGAAAAAAGAGACCATGGGGCATGGGTGGTGCAATCCATCTTCAGTGAAACAGGGAGAGAAGGGAAAAGGGAAGGAGGGATGGAAGGAACAGAGGGATGGAGAAATGGGGACATCTGTGGACACTTCAGTGCATATAGCTGTATTTCAGGGCTCTTATTCAACATATTTGCTTTCAATAAGTCATTTTTTCTTCACATTCAAGATGTGAAATATTTGAGAATATTTACTGTGAGGAACTGAATGTGGCCTAGTTGTTATGTTTCATGTTTATTATGCTCCTCACCAAATCCCAGCAAACAGCAGAAATATTTGAGGTAACAAATGGCCCATGGGTGTCACTGAGAGAGCTGAGAGATGGGCAAACCACAGTTCCTGCCTGTCCAGCCTGGTACATTTGCATCAGCAGACACAGGAGCAGGGGTGCAGATTCTCCAGGTCAACGCAGGGGGAAATGTTTCTCAGCTTTTGTGCCAGCATCTTATCCTCTGACACGTTCCTTTCCAAACTGTGACCTCTAGTATTACAGGGGACTGCTGGGCACTAGCAATAAATAAATGCAGAGATGGCTTGGCAGAGGAGGCTGAGGATGCCAAGGGCCCCCTGCCTCCCGTCCCCTCGGAAGTGATGGGATCTGTTATGTGACAGAGCTGTGCCCACACTGCCACACTGGAAGCTGTCACAGTGCCAGGTTTGTCACCTCCTCCTCAGGAAATGGCTGGGGAGGTGCTGGTGCTGCTCCCAGCAGCTGATCATCAGATATCAACTATGAAGTTGTAAAGCCACATGTAAATGGTAAAATCCTAGCCTAGAGCCATCTGTGAGCAGGTGAACCCTGCAGGAGGAAAGCTGCTTCAGCTTCATCCTTGCAAGCCCTGCAGAACCCCTCTTCCCAGGAACCCCCTCCCCACCCCATGAGGCCACCACTTGCTTTGAAATTCAGTCCTTACTGCACGTAAAATACATGGAAATCAGACAGGGAAACAGGACTAAATGTCACAGGGAAGTGAAAAGGCATCTCAGCTGTTTTCAGATGGTGAAGGGAATCTGTTTTTCCTGGTGCTACATAGTACTGCAGGGAAAGGCAGTAAAAACTAAGGTCTCCTGGAAGGCTGAAGTACTCAGAGCAGAATCCATATGCTGGGTCTTCTTTAAGGATGATTTCTCTTCCCAGCAAATCCAGTAGCCCAAATTCCTCTCTCCTCTTTGGGCTGAATTGCTTAAGCATATTACACTGCAAAGCACTAAAACCTCCCAAAGCTCACTTTTAGACATAAAGAATTCTTAATATTGTGTTGTGTTGCTGTCAGACCTTCCTCTACATTTCTGCCTAGTTTTTCATTTTCTTAGATGCTGCCTTCTTTATTTATGTTTATTAGGGTCACAAATAAAAAACAATCTTGGGAGTTTGCAGCCTTCTGGCTTCACCTTTTAATACACTTTTCTGTTCAGAAAAGATGACATACTTGAAAAATGTAAATTGGACATCTTTTATGCTTTAAATTGGACATCTTTTATGCTTACACAAGGAAATGTATTTTCAAAATAGATTTGTGTCTCTTTCAAAACCTTTGAGGTGAGTTATTCAGCTGAGATTGAAATGCATTATGTCTTACCACCAATAAATATGTCTGTTTAAATGAGAAGCAGGGCCATGTTTTCTCAAAGCTGTGTTTCCACATTGCTTTGTTTTATAGTTGGAAGTTACTTCTGAGACTTCTCCAGGTTTACAATTTGCTTGTTTTTTAAGCAGATTTGAATAACATAATTTTGGCTTTTCAGCTTGTAGAGAAAGCATTTATATACAGGTTGCATATTTTCACTGATCTGGAAACAGAGGGGCTTTAATTAGGCTCTGTATAGCAGACACTCATGAATGAAAATGAAAGTTTAAAAACCCTTGCTTTACATATTGAGTTCTGATACCAAATGGAAGAACAACAAAGCTCCTCTGTGCTCTTGCCCAAAGGTCACTTCTTACTGTCTGCTGTCCTTGTGTCTGTGCACACACATGTTTGTGTGTGACCAGCTCTTCCCTTCTCCCCACCATCCTTTTTCCTGGCTCAGGTGCCAGCTGTGATGAGCAGAAGTGCCCCCATAGTCAACCCCAAGTCAGTGCCTGGGGAAGTGCGGCAGACAGGATGATATCTGACTGCATCTCTCTTCTCTCTGATTAGAGCAGCTATTCAGGCAAATGGAAGGAATTCACATGAAGAAAGCATATGAATCCCAGTTGCTCCAAGCATGTAAGCATGTTTTTCAAACCTTTGAGGATCTCAGCACTTCTCTGCTCACAGCAAAGGGAATGGGAAGGATTGTGGCTGCAGGTGCATCCAAGGATGATGGTCCCTTGCTGATGCCCTCCCTTTGATCCCTGCAGGCACTGAGTTATGGTTGGTGTGCCAGCAGTGTCTGTAATCCACTGGAGGTGTCTGCAAGGTGTTTTGAATGTTCAAGGAGGGCATGGTTTTTCTGCAAGCAAACATAAATGTTACAGCAGTGCAGACCTCTGGGCTGCTGCAAATGGCATTGGCAATGAGCAGAGAGGCTGGAGGAAGTGACAGAGAAAGACATTTTCCCTTCTTAGCCTTATATTTCTAAAAGTAAACCCAAGAGAAACCAGATTCTGGTATCCAGGGGACTTTGGCCTCATCAACACTAGTCAAGCCCTGCCAGAACCTGGCCCCTGCCCTGAGTTAGGCTGGCTTGGCTGCCCTGATCTAAGCTATGGACCTCTCCTCACCTCCAGAGCTGTGTGGCTCTAACCAGACTGCTTTTGGGAATGATTCCTGCTTTTTGCTGTCTCCTGAGCACTCTGTGGGAGACAGTAGTAGACGCAGACAAAAGAAAATTGAAAGAAAATTCTGCCAACAGAAAATTGAATTCCTATGTCCAGTCTGGTGCCCTGGCATTTTCACTTTACTAGAATTCTGCACCTCATACCTCCAAGTGCTCACACTGAGCCTATCACATCCTTTTCAAATAACACAGTTTATTTTGCATGTGCATCAAACAAGTGTGTTGAGAGGGACTAGCAACCTTTCCAAAGCACATCCTGAGATTTAGAATTGAGGATGCATGTTTGGCTCCTAGCACACACATTTCAGAGAAGAATTTCAGAGAAGGTGCCTGCCAAAGTATCCATGATTACTATATATAGTATATTTATTTGCATGTATGGAGTGCCTGGGTTGTGAGCAGTACGTCTGTTACAAGACTCAAGCCTTTTCTTTTAACTTGGCCCTTAATTGCTGGTAGAAAGAACCAAAGGTACCAAGCCATGATTGATTTGTCCCAGCCTGAACTCTTAAGATTTGTCACTGTTGTGGGCACCTTGATAACAGCACAGATAATCACCAGTGCCCTACAACAACACTCATGCCTCCTCTCCTTGTAGCCTGAGTCACTGAGAAGGAGCAGAGGAGCTCTGTGGGCTTTCATGGTGTTGGGAACTGTAATTCCGTGATGTGACTGCCAGCTCTCTGTGCAGGCAGTACCTTAAAATGAGCTTTTCCCTCCCTCTCCACCACAAGTAGATTGATGGACTTGGTAGCCAATAGAAGGAACTGTGATGGCTCCTCCTGCAGGGTGGAGTCCCACTGGTACGGGAGTCCTGTGTTGCTGCCTGACCCTGATGTGGTGCCTGTGCTCTTGGCATCGCCTCAACTGGACTATTTTAGTGAGAGGCTTTAGCCATCTTCCTGGTAATTCCCCTGGTCTCTGGGTGGTTTGGCTCTCTGACTCAGCTAGGTGATCTAGCAGGGGCTGTTCCACAGAGTGCCGTGCCATTACTGAAGAAGGGAAAGAGAAGGTAACTGGATGTAGCAGCTTCTCTTTAACAGGAAAAAAAAAAAAAAGGAAGAAAGGGATAGCTGGCAGATTTCTGGTTTTATTTTGTGCATGGACAGTACTATTTAAACATAATTGAGCTGACTGAAAATTATAGAAGTGATTTTTGTTAATATTTCTGAAACTTCATTACTGTCTAGGATGTTCTTTGTGAGAGATTTCTGAGATCAGTTCCTAGTGACAGACAGTGTTTGTGCACTGAGAAGCTGATGGAGAAAATGAATGTTATCTCTGGCTAACAGGAGGGATATTTACTCCCTGCCAGTGACTCGATACTCTGTGTTGGTCAAAGGCTGGGTTAATATGAGGCTGGGTTAATATGATGGGGTTTCTTTTGAATTCGCACAGGTGGATGGCACTTGAGATGCAACAATACAAAGGGTTAGACAGCCTCACATGGGATGGACCAGCCAGGATAGGGTGTGATGAACAGACTGGGAAATCACAGACTCCTAAATAATTTTGTTAGTTCTGCTTTTTTTTTTTTTTTTTTTTTTTTTTTTTTTTTTAGTAACAAACCAGAACAAACTGTGCTCATTGCCCCAGAGAATATGTGGACTTTTAAAGTGAGACTTTATCCTCCCATATGACATCCAGTTGCCTGTTAGAGCCAAGCAGTAGCCTGTACAGTCCTTATTTTTTTTCCCCAGGAATCTGCCTCATAGTAACCAATGCTGGGCAAAGGTTCCTTGGCAGCATCTCAGGGACTGCAGGCTTGGGTCAGAGGCCACTCCCCTGGGCTTGCCTGGAAGTAGCCACATGGTTTGGGAGGTCAGGAGAGTTTAGTAACGTGGTGGAGGCCAGGCTATGCCTTTTGTTCTCAGGATGGGGCACAGATGCACCTGGGCCTCTGAGTGTGTGTGGGTACACAGAGGCACAGGACAGGATCTATCAGACAAAATGATTGAGAAAGAAACAGATTAGTCAAAACTGTGCTCGGAGTCCAGATGGTTAGGAGCCTTGCATTTACAATGTTATTCACTTATTTGCAGTGAAACCAGAACAGGAAAAATTCCCCTGAGGAATCCTGAGCCATGGCCTTGGCTGACATCACTTACTGAGCATCAGCAGAACATGTCCAGATCCAGCCTCCCTGGGAGGACTGAAATACCCTGGAGAAATGGAAACGCAGTCACATGAACCACTGAGGAACTTTGTGAAATGGTGATGCAGGCTCAGTTCTGGCTCTGCTCCAGGAAAAGCCTCTCTCACCTTTCTAATTAGTGGGGGTCTCATCGGGGAGTGTGGAAGATTCATGATCATTTACTTTGCATGCTTTCCTGTAATTTACTGTTCTCATTACAGAACATGAGATTATTTTTCACAGCAGGCCTGGAAGGAGCTGGAACTGTGGAAGCATTGTCCAGGCTCTTGTGTCAGGGCCTATTTAATGCCTAAGCTGATTAAATGCCTACCTTCTCACAAATCACATCCCATAAAGGATATGAGGGTCCTATGAAGAAGAGTGGGAAAATTTCATAAAGGTGGTAAATCTAAAGGACAAAATATGATGGTTGATTTCTAAAGGTTTGAAATCTATACAAAACAGGATCTGGAAAAGATCTTCAGCTCCCCACCCATAAAAAAGCTTCAATTTTTTTTGGTGTTGCAAAACCCTGGGTATCAAAAATGAGAAAATGTGTTACTGAATGCATTGACATCCAGAACATTGAGGTGTTGAAATGGGAAGGGAACCTCTTGGTGCCTTTTTGAGTTGTCCCTCCTTTATTATCTGATACAAACTCTAAGTTCTTTGAGAAGACTAAGGTTGGAAGGTGATGGTTCTCTCTGTTCTCTCTATCTCTTTCCAAGTGCTGCCCCTTACTCCTAGCAAAGCCACAGCTGCCATCCCTCCTCCTTCCCTGGTCCTTTGCAAATGGGAATTGCTTTAATCTTCCCCTGTAGCCACAGCTGATGCCACAGAGCAGGGTTAGCTCCTGAAACAGGCCTCCAGAAATGTCCTCTTGCAATAGAGCCTGCAATCCACGCCATGACCTGGCTGCTCCCCCGCCCCTGAACACTGGGGTAGGTGATGCTGCTGCAGATAATGCTGTAACAAAACAAACTGACAAGGCTGTGTGTATAAACTGTGCACCCAGCTTGTTTCCACCCATCCCAGCAAGGAGCAGAAATGAGAGAGCAAGACATTCATATTCTGAGTTTCAAATGCAAACACTTGTGAGGAATTGACCTTGCAAGACTTGGCAATGCCCTGAAACAAAAGGGTTTCTATTGCTTTTAAAATCGCTTTCTCAGATCCGTTATTCCCATTATCCATATAAATGTCTAATCCTCCTTTGAACAGTGCTAAGCTCTTGGCACTGGTACTGTCTTGTGAAGTAGATTCCAATGTTGTAATTTTTTGAGGGTTTTTTTGGTTTTGTTTTGGGTTTTTTTGCCTTTTATTTTTGACATTGTGTAGTTTTTGGCTTGCAATTCTGTTGAATACTCTTTCTTATGTTATGAGAGGAAAAAAATTGCCTTTTTCAGCATTTTACCCTTGTATTATTTTTTTTTTTTGCTTCAACCACTTGTCTCCTAATCACCCTTTCTCTGAGACAAGGGGTCCCCATCTTTATGCCTTTTTTCTCTGGTGATTGCTGTGTGCCCCTGAACGCATCCTGAGTCTTGCTGCAGTGGGATCCAGGCAGGGCTACAAGCAGTTAATAAAGTGATGAGCTTATTTGATGAAGACATTCAAGGAGAGAATGAATGTGAGAATATTACAATCTCCTCGTGAAAAATAAGAGAGCAGAAAAATGGCTGGATTAATGAGGAAATTATTCCTTATGAATTACTCATCCTGTTCTGTCGCTAGCACTTTAATGTTTAAAAACTTCGAACCAAATTCATCATCATGAGTAGAAAGAAACAGTGTGCTCAGGCTATTTGAAGGCTCAGCTTGGACATTTATTTTGGTTTGTCCATACTGATGTGATGTATTTGATCACTGATACTCATAACAAAGGTTTCAATAAAAAATAGTCCGTTTAAAAGCCTTGCTGACTTTACCCCAAATGTTCTTTTCTGATGTATTTTGTGTAAGGACAAAGAATGGATGATTCCTGAAAGGGGGGGATCTTTCAGTTGTCTTAAAGTTTTAAAGAACATTTCAAGTCCTGGAATTATTTATGTAATACTTCTGGAAAGGAAAACCTTTGAAATGCTTACAATCACTTAAAGCATAGCATGGAAGGGTGGCAGTGACAGGGGTTGCCCTGGTGATTTGATTTGGGATCATAACAGACAGGGTTATTGATCCCACGTTTCCTGGGGGATACTCTGTCCTGTGCACAGCTCTCTCCCAGCCTCACTCAGCCTCTCTTTTGCTCTGATGACCTTTCATGGGATTTTTCCTTGGCAAAGAACCTTTCATGGGATTTTTCCTTGGCAAAGAACGCGCAGCCAGTGACGCTGCTGGCAAGTGGCCCAGACATCAACTTTTACCTCATGGCCACCTGAAACCTCTTGTGTGGTGCTTGGTAAACTGCAATAACCCCTCTGACATCTTTCCTCCTTGTTTCCTTTCCAGGACTGTCCTGAATGAGTTTCTCAAACATACAAGCTTCTTACATCTTAGAAAAATATAAGCATATAAGTAATCTTCCATGCACAATAAAAGCTGATGGCTTTTTATACCAAAAATGTTTCATGGGCTGAAATTTCCTGTGTCTTCACAGAAATTTAATTAAATTAAACTCTGGTGATTAATTTATAACTCCCCAAAAACTCAGAGCCGTTGTAAGGCTCACATAACACTGTAGGCTTGTGTCTGCGTAAAGAATCCCATCAGCTGGGACTGCTCTTGTTTGTAGGTCAGCTGACAAACCTCAGGAGGTTTTGGCAGAGTAGGAAGGTCAAGGACAAGGAGGGTCAAGGAAGGTTTCCAAACATGTATTCCCACTCATCTGGCTGTCCAGGCAGGGACAGCAGGGATGGAGGGTGATCTGGCACAGATCTCTCATCCCAGCCTCTTGTCCTGAGCCTCTCCAGAGGCTGGGGGGAGACTTTGCTCAAGCAGATCTTGATGGCCACAAGCAATGGGTGCAGTTGGCTGCCAAACCAGCAGCACCTAATGGTGCCTGTTGAGCTATTTTCCCTCTCCTGAGGCATGAGGTAATAGAGCATCCTTCTCTCCTCTCCAAAACCCCATCTGCAGAGTGAGAGGGTCAGCAAGTTTGTAGGGACAGCTTGAAATGGGTGGTGGGGTCTGGCAGCAGCAGTGATTCTGCACAGCACCCAGAGTTTGCTTCCTCACTCAGCTCCACACAGAGTCTGTACAGAATAAACATTAACTGCATTTTCACATGCCGAAAAAGAAATGGCAGTCTGCAGTCAGACCACTGTGCCTGAAAGCTGCATTGTTTCCATTTGTAATACATTTTGACCAATCCAAAAGAAAAAAGCCTCCCAGTTATAGGACTGGGTCTGTTTATGAGACAAATTCATGGTGCAAAAAGGGTGCCAAATTTTTAGGTGAAATTTGGTCTAGGCTGCCCCAGCCTGAGAACAATGGCTAATACAAGGAGTCAGCAATTTTATTAGTAGCAGATTAACATTTCAGACCAAGTATTATAATAAGTCTATAAACTGGCAAGTTGATATCTCACAGTATTCAATAATTCAATTCCTGGTTTCATCCCATAATGTCCAAGAGGAAGAGTAATAACCCATTTAAGGCAAATGTCAATGAGCAAGACTGGATTTGTGCTGGATTTGTAGCTTCACTCCTCTGCAGCTCTTTCTCTTGCTATCATCCAGAGCTGATTACAAAACACATAAAATCTGAAAACAGGAAAACACAAACCTGTAAATCATCTCTCAGAAAAATCCTCAAGGTGGATATATTTTACAAAAGAAATTATACCTTACTTGTATGAGACAAGAGTAAGCTGAAAACCTCAAAATTAGCAGCCTGAACAAGCATTTGAGGGCTGGGAGTCTGGCTGGGACCATGGCATGGTCTGTAAGGGTTGCAACAAGGGGGTCTTTGCTGAGAGACAGTGACAATCCAGTGCTGAGCAGGCACAGGGCCAGAGCTAGAGGGATTGAGCAAGGCAGGATGTGAAACATGTGAAACATATTGCCTGCAGTGTCATATTAAGTGGAAAAGTGGAATGTATACATAAACCATGGAAAATTATTAATTTACAGTTATAAGCACAGAGGTTGCATCACTGTTAGCCCATCCAAATCCCCTGATCTTATCCAAGCTCTTAAGTTATTTCCTAATAATCCATATAATTAGAATTTTCAAAGAGCTGTAATTATGCCCATTAAAGTTTTAGCAACAGCATGTTTATATGTTATGAAAGAGCATCAGCTCTGTATGAAGTGAATAAACATTTTGAGACAAGCTGAAACTTAGGAACTTTTCCGGTTATCTGCTGAGCTCCAGCCTGCCAGGACTTTGCTCAACACAGCTGTGAACAAGGAGCAGCAGAAGGGAAATTCAGGGGGGAGCCTGAAGATGCTTACAATGTCCATCTGGAAAGCAAAGCCAGGGATGCCATTAATTTTCTGACAAATAGTGCCAGAAGAGCCCAAATTCCAAAGTACTTTCTTTGTAAGGCTGCTTTAGTTATCATAATCAATAAGAATTTAATTCTGGGGAGAAAGCCATGCCACCAGTGAGCATCATTGCTTTGTGCTGTGCATGTGCTGAGGGGCTGCACGTTGCAAGGGCAGGCACAGACACGACCCCATGGGCAGAGCTGGCCACGGCCATGCCCTGGTGTCCATGCACGCCAAGCTGAGCAGGGCAGCAGGCAGTGCCTGGGAGTGAGGGATGTGCCAATGTCACAGTCTTCATTTCTCCCCAGAAATGATGGATTTAGGGCTTTATGAAAGACTGAGTCATGCACGGAGTTGTGGGGTTTGGGAAGCTGCTCTTCCCTTCCCCTATTGCCTCCCTGTTGTTTCCTCTCTGTCAGCTCTGTGTCTCCTGTCGTGTCACAGCAGGGGTGGAGTTGAATGTAGTTATCATGATGCACACAATCAGCATTAAATTTTAAATTTTCTTGGGTTTTTTTACTGCAGTGGCTCCTCCTGGTTGTGTCTATGGTGTTTCACAGTCTGCTTTCCCCACAATCATGCCAGTTTTATTCTTAGAACAATCTCACTGCTGATAGTATATTTGTTCCTTTTTGTCACTGTTTGAGTGTCTGCTCAGGAACTTTCCATGAAGATAAAGCTTGGTCTGCCTGAATAACTTGACTGGATAGCTAGGGAGAGACCAAATAGCCTAGGCACAAGCCCAGCCTCTTCTAATATGCCACTTTTTTAGCTCTACCTGTGGGTTCCATTTCTTGCCTGTGCTTCAGTATAAAATCACTGCTTATTTAATAGCACTTAAAAAATTCTGTGTGATTTTGCAACTGTTAAATTGCATTATAATTCATATAAAAGTGGTGCCTGTGTGTGTAAAAGCCATCAGACTGTTCCCTGCAGTTTCCTTTCTCCCTACTTCCACAATTCAATCACAGCACCACAGAGGGCTCTCGAGCAAAAGCAGAGCAACCATTTTGCAAAACCATTGTGAAATATAGATTCTTCCACCAAGGGTGAGCTATCTGAATGAACAAGAGGGTAAAGGAAGTGTGATTATTTCACATTGACAAAAAATATCATGTGGAGAAAATAAGTGATATATAGGTCTGACAGTGCTAGGAAGTTACTTCTGAAGCTCAGGGGAAGGAAGTGTTACCCACACTATTCAGGGAGGACAGCACTTGATTTCTTCTTAGCAGATGCCAAGGAAAATATGCAAACACTTTAAATATACAGTCCTATCAAGGTAGTTAGCTTGTATGATCAGCAAGGAATGAAACATGCATAGTACAATCAATTAAATGTACAATCTATAAAATGTACAGTCTGCCCATGGGAATGAGGTGGAGCACAGCAGATGAAGGCTCTGTCAGGGTGACACTGAGAACATTTGGAGCCTCACCACACCCTGTGTGGGAGATGCAATCTCCAGTGTGATGGCACAGAACCAGAGCTGCTGTATCCACAGAAAACCATTCCCATGTACATGGTATGGAGATATTTATCATATTCCCCATTTGCTTCATTCCCCACGCTGCCTGGGGAGGACGATTCACACCATATGCAGGGAACACCAAAATTCACAGGGCTGAGAAGCTCCTGTAAAAATAGAAGCAAGGACCTGCTTTAAAACAATTTGAAACATTGCTCAAGCTGTGTGGTGCTACAGGGAGAAGCACAAAGCGGGGAGCAGTCTTTTATCATAAATCCCAGGTTCTCCTCAAGTCTGGCTGGGAGGGGATGGGTCACAGGCCAGAGCATGGCCTCCACTGCTGAGGATGAAAAGACATTTCTGTTCAATGACTCTTTATTGATCTGTGTGAAAAGAGTTGGTGGAGACCAAGCTGCTTGCTCCCTCCCAAGGCCCTTCCTTTTGGAGCTGTGTGGGTGGATGCTCTGAGCACATCTGCTCGTGGGAAGCCTGTTTGTGGCCAAACACAGGGCTCTGGCTTCCGCCAGCAGTGGAAACACAAGAGGTTCTTTAAAAAAAAGGTCAGGGACTGCTTTGCTTTGTAGGACACATTTCAGTCTCTCAGTTGCAGAAGCAAGAGACTTGACTCCTTGCTGGTTCAGAGGAGGCAGATGGGCAGACTGGGAGCTGAGGAGGTGGCCTTGGTCTCTGGAGAGCAGCAGCCAGGCTGTGGCTGTGCTAGATGCCCTGACATATGGGCACCTCTTCATTAGAAGTTGCGCTTGCCATCATCAGCCCCAGCCTCCCAGGACACAAAAAATACTGTCACAGGCAGCTCTGCTCCTTGTGTAGCTGCTTTATTTACTTGCAGCTCTTTGTTTTATTCCCTCTACCCTCTGCCCTGGGCTCCAAGACCCATCTGCTGGGAATTGCCCTGGCCACTGGCAAGGTAGGGATATCCACAGTGAATCCACAATCCCCATAGGAATCTTGCATCTGTAGGTCTGTAAACCCTGCCCTTCTCTCTCCCTGTGCACTCCTGGGATTTAGTTGCACCAGGGTAAATTATATTTAGAAATCCAAATAAGAGCCTGTGGGGTACCCGGCCACTGTGGCAGTGTGGGAACGCTGGGAACAAAGCATCCCAGTTGTTTTCAGACCTTTCACTTTTATTTGCTCTTAGTTTTCCACACCACTTTTATCTTTGATCTATGAGTCTCTGTTTGCCTCAAAAGCTGCAGTTCAGTTTTAAATTATCCAAGTTAAAATGCAGATTGTCTAAATGCTACAAAGGTTCTCCAGTTGAACTACTGGATTCAAGTGACCCAGAGTACTGAGTAATAAATTAATTACCAATTAATTAATTTCCAAACCCTTTGTGTCACATCTCTTACTCTTCACCTCATCACTGTCCCTCATGCTGGGACAAAAAGCAGATTTTCTTACTTGCTTCTGGAATCATTAGAGCCTTTGCTATTTTAACAGTTGCGAACTGCAAGGCTTTGCAGTCCATATGATTTCAGATGGTTCGTAGGAAACCAATTTTAGCTGTGACAAAATGTTCTGAACTTGCTACAACATTTTTATTGCTCTTTGGCTCTGGATTGATTTTCTCTTATTAGCTGGAGCTGACTGTGGCTTTTTTTATCAGACAATTCTGGAAAGCAGCAAATCAGTCTGGAGCTCAGCTGCACAAAGTGAAGTTGCTTTTGATGCATGCTTTTAGATCACTTAGAGTGTAACAAGAGCCAGCAATTTAGCTGAGTTGGTTTGGTTTTCAGCTTTGATTGAAATTCACAGTTTAGAACATTAGCAGAATTAATTTGCTGGAGATTCTTATCTTTGCCACTTAATTTGAATGAAGTGAGGTATGTAAATGTATGTACTTTGCAAGCTGTTATCATTACTATTTCAAAACAAGATTGATTCAGGCAAAACTCTTAAAAATCCAAACACAAAATGATTGCTGGAGGCCTTGACTTGTGAAGAGGGTTGTTATTTTGCCTAAAGTTTGTAGAGAAAGCTTGATATGATGTTTTAGCAGATCCGAGGAAGGAGATAAAGGCAATTTTGACAGCAGTGAAATTCATTTAAAGGCAGAGAGAGCAAAGATGCCTGGCTGTAGGAGGCAGATTATCCTGGGTAATATTTATAATGGAAACTCTAGGTGGGAAATAGCCTCTGAGGAACCTGTGGGAGACAAGACACAGTTGGGAGACAAAGCTGAAGAAGATCCTGGAGATGAAACAGGGCTTTCAGTCTAGAATCACAGGATGGCTTGGGTTAGATGGGATTTTTGAAGATCATCTTGTTCCAACCCCCCTGCCATGGGCAGGGACAGCTTCCACTGGACCAGGGTGCTCAGAGACCCATCCAGCCTGGTCTTGAACACTTCCAGGGATGAGACATCCACAGCTTCTCTGGAAACCTATTCCTGTGCCTCACGACCTTCACAGTAAAATATTTCTTGCCTATATCCAATTTAATCTACCCTTTTTCAACTTAAAACTCTTGTTTTTTCTCTTGTCACCACATAGCCTTGTAAAAACTCTCTCTATGTTTGCCCCTTTTCTCTCCCATACAGCTCCCAGTGGTTTTGTTTGGTTTTTTTTTTCATCCCCTACAGGAAATGTGATGGTTTTTTATTGCTAGACTCTGATTTATTTTCAGTGTTGCAGTATATATATTTATTTCTTGGGCTGAAAATGATTATGTGACACAGTTTGCTTTTACAGGGGAGGTTCATGTCAGCATGATTAATTTGTGTCATTGCATAGTCCTGCACTCAAGCCATGTGCTTTTGAGATAGTTTGTCCATATTTTCATATTAGGAAGTATTTCCTTGCACAGCATTTATGCTCGTGAAAACAACGTTCCTACAACAGTCACATTTTCCAGCAAGAAGGAAATAAGCATCTAAATACGCCCTCTTTCAAATGCAGTTTCAAATCTTTCCTGCCTGGAAAGAGGGAATCTCTAAATAAGACATGGCAGTGATCCCAGTAGGGAAAGGGCTATGGCAAGAGGCGTTGGGAAAAGCTTTGCTTTCTCATGCTCCTGGACCAGAGACACTGTCAGCAGTATTTGATTTGTCCCCAGCGATGGCAGGGCTGGCTGGGCAGCCTGCCAGCAGATCCAGTGAGATGATCAGTTCTGTTCTACAGGGAAAATGCTGAGGAAGAGCCACAGAGAGCTGCAGGACAGAGCACAGCCCCTGGCTCGCAGTGCCCTGGCAATGCCTGTCCACTGTCTGCATCTCCTCTCACCGGGGAAACTCAGCACAGGTCATCATTGCCTGGTCCCCAGCACCAGCTTCCCTCCCATCTGGTAAGGTTTAAGATGAAAGCAGGATGCCTCCCTCAGCTCGTCCTTAAAAGGAAACATTGCTGAGAGCTTCAGTGGCCTTCGGGGTCTTCCCTCAGCAGAAACAAAGAGCGCTTTGCCGCCCGCTCCAGAACAGGCTGCAACAGCCGCGCCTCTCAGGGCTGTGAGACACCAAAGATAATAAAACTTTCAAAGAAACCTTTTAAGTCCAATGTGTGGGAGTAGCACAAAGGACACTAAGCAAGACAAATAAATACACGGCTGCAAAGCCTTTTTTGTTGTACCACAAATTGCGTAGGATGCCGTGGGCACGGGGAGAAGCCTTATGGCTTCCCTCTTGGCTGGGGTTTTTCCGCTGCAGGTGACAAGTGTGTCACATCAATTGTCATCTGGATCCTGTTTCCTCAAAGCATATAAAAAATATGTTCCAAGTTGCATTTCCAGTTTATTCCACTGAACACCTTCAAAACCACACCAGAATAAGGGAATTAACAGCAGCACTTCACATTTAGAAGCTCTAAGGATTACAGATTGATTATGCAGTATGAGCAAATCCTCCTTTTCTGAACATTAAAATAAGTCTTTTATCCAAAGTTGAGCACAAGAGAAAATGAGACTCATTTTTAAAGCACTGAGCACTCCACAGCTCTGATTCCTTAAAGAGCCATAGGCTGTTGAATACATTTGAAGATCAAGTCATTTATTGCAGTGCTTACATTTTCACTTAGAAGACCATTTCCAAAAGCACTCATTTCCAAAAACCTTACCATAAATGATTTGCCAGGAACATAAAATACCATATGATAGATGTAAACCAGGAGAAAGCCAGAAGATATGATTTCTGGCTTTGATGCCAATCATCATTTATCCCTGCTCTCCCAGTACTTATTGTGTGTCTTAAAACTTCCACCACTGTTATTGTGCCATCAGGCAGGAATCCCAGTTTTTTGGAAACCCTCAGGTTGTTCCCCAGTGACATCATATCCAGAAGGGTCATGAAGAGGTTCTGTATTGGAAATTTGTCTGGAATAGTTGATTTCTTGGTTGCACAGCCAGACAGAAAAGTAGGGAGAAAACTTAGCTGTCATTCAAACCCAATGTATTCTGCAGCTCTATGGGCATTTCTCTCTGGATCCAAAAACCTTTTGAAAACTGGTGTTTGATTTCAGCCAAACTTAGGCCTGCTATGAATTGTCTCATTTTTACTATGTATAGGAAAAAAGAAAATACAGAGTAGAAGTGCAGGGGTAAATAGTGGGGCTGTGTTTGTCCCCTTTATGGGGCAGTTTATATTTCCAGGCTTTGCCCAAGTTAGAGGGAAACCAAGTCAAAAATTGGTAACCCAGTGGGGAGAAAAAAAGAAACAAAGCCCCCAAGTCACACATGGCACTGGAGGGATTGTGCACAGGAACCGAAGTTTTGGAAGGTACATTTACTCTGGTTTTGAGATATATTTTCACTGCCTTTTGAAGTCTGGACACCTATCTCGCATACAAACCCCATTCTCTTTAAAGAATCTTGGTCTGGAGAGAGAAGATGATATTAGGGAATGGCTGAAACAATTCTCATGTGGAAGGCAGCCTCAAATGAATTTCAGATTGCTTGCTCCAGAAGGCTTGTGTTGACCCTTTGTTCTAGGTAACAACCTGTGTTAAAACAATGTCTGTGCATCTAATACAGCTGCTGAGAGACCACATTGACTGCAAATGTTGCCCAAATATAACTTGTAAATTGTTGTTAATATATTTTTACACACTTAATAGAAAGTATGAAAGTAAAGTGCAGTCTTCCACAAACAACTAATTTTACAGAACAGATTTTCTGAGAGCTAGGCCATTACTATGTAAGTGGCTTTTTTCCCCAAGAGTTTTCTAATTTGCATGCATACACTGTTTATTCTGGGCAGCTTAATGAGCAGCCATCCCTGGGCAACACACTACAGTCACACTCCTATTCTTTCAGGCATCACCCATTCAATACTAAATCTTTACTAAGCAGATCCATCCAGAGATTACACATCCCTTATAGTAAAATAGATGTGACTGCTGAATATAGTGGAGACAGCTAAGGCTGAAACAATGGATGTTGGAGCTTTCTTTCTCTCCTCCCTCTTTAGAACATATTTTTTGTTTGGTTGGGGGTTTTTTTCAGATCTTTATTTTTAAGCCTGAAAATCTAAAATTGGATTCATATGCTGAGAAGGAGGCTTTAAGAAGTAACCTTGTGGGCTAAAGTAATTCCAGTTTTATGGGGAGAGAGGCAAAAAAGGAGTGGAACAATCCTAAAATAGCAGGCATCAAAGAAGGGGGTGGTAAGAGACTATGAACAACTTCCTCTCTAAGAACAAATTCAGGATAGAATTTTCTGGGAAAAAAACACATAACTGTTTGTCTGATGATTATTTTAGTGTAAATACAGCAGCATGTTTTACAACTGAGTGGGAGACTTGCATTAGAATTTATACTCCTTTATTCTCGTGAAGTAATGACATCAGGATTCCTACAAACCAGCTGTTTATGTATTAAATACTTCTGCCTTCTTTTTGCATTTGGTTTATTTTTTTGTAGTGCCCAGATTTTGCTAGGGATATTTAAACACTGCAGAGTAATGAAAATGGAATGAGGTTGAAGGGACAAGCTAGAGAGAAAAGCAGAAAGGAGAAGAGAGATGAAGAAAGTAGAGATTTGGAGGAGGTAGGAGTAGTGTGTGCAGTTTGCTCACACTCATTAACTCAGAAAAACATCCAGATGCAGAGTGTGAGCTGAGGATGCTTTGGGCAGAGTGCACTGAGGTAACTTAGTAAGATCACAGTGCAGACCCACTTTGCAATGGTTGTAACATCTGCAGATGTGGGGGAGCCCTGGAGAGTGTGGCAGCTGTGGGGAGCAGCTGCTGGGTGATGAGTTCTCCTGCAGCTTCCACCACACCTCAGGCTGCAGTGTTGTGGTGCCCAGTACATTGGTGGGCTCCAGGCACCTTGCTTATGTATGACAAGATCCACAAGACCATGGAAGCATTGAACAATCCAGATGTGCTCGGATTCCCAGATGATGCTGTGTGCACTATGCAGCTGACTTGGAAAAGAGACATATTTTGATGTTCATACAGAAGTGAGCTTGGCTACAAACAGGATCATGATGGGCCTGTCAGAACTGAGGGAACACTATCACTTTCATGGTGCAAAGTAACAGGGTCTCCCAACAGTTTCACTTTTAAATCTCATGTTTTCCTTAATTTTCTCACCAAGTGGAGGCCTTGGTTCTTGCCCTGGGTGTTGTTTGGATAAGAGTTCTTTTCACAGTCTGTTCTCCATTTCTCGATGTTTGTGTTTCCTAATCTGCTTATGGAGGGCTGCATATTTTGCCCTGTGAAATGCAGCTTGGTGCCAGCATGGAGCATTAGTACCCAAACCACATGGTCCCAGGAGCAGCCAGGGGGAAGGAAAACGCTGCAGATCCCATGAAAGCATGTGGAGGAGGACAATTAACCTCTGAATGAACTTCTCAGGGCATGCATGGGCTCCTTGCTACCTGAAACATTCAGAGCAGGACTAGACAGCTTCCTAAGGGATGTCTCTGAGATCAGTCACCTTCCATCCATGATGAGCAGGCATCTTTGTCATGCAAAACACAGCACTGCTTGTGTTGTCCTTGTAAATAAAAACACAGGCCTGAGGCTGTGAGGGGTGAGAGATGTGTTGTTCCCCCAGCTGACTTGCTGTGGCGTGGCCCAGGGACAGGGAGAGCTGGGGACCACTGCTGTGGGTCATGAGCAGATTTGGGGGTGATGAGTTGAACTGTGGTTGCTCATGGGAGTTTTAGACAAGATGTTCAGTAGTCTCATCCTTGAAATCAAAGGATAAATAACTGAGTCTGTTGAAACCAGTGCGAGTTTTGCTCTGGATTTGGCAGAAGTCAGCATTTTGCCATTTTACATCTGCCTCTCTGGCTCTCCTGTGGACTTCTGAGGAGCATGAAGAGTCTGTGCTCTCTTTTACTAAGTGAAATGACCACTGAGTGCTGGTACCCATGAGACACACTGGTTCTGCTTGGCTTGAAGCCCTTCCTGCTGGATGGACAGTTGTCACCACTGTGCCAGTGAGCACAGGGCAGCTGAGGGGCAAACCCTCCCTGTGGAGCAGAATTCAGTAGGTCCCTGCTGGCCTGGTTCCACATTCTGCAGAGCAAAAGTGCTTGCACAGTGTCAGACTTTCCACAGGCATGAAATACTAGTTTTTTACTCAGCATAATGGCAGGAAGGTGTATATGTGCTTGTTATCCTCTTATCCAGACGTTGTCACGCCTCAGACCTTCCTGTTTGGTAGACTTGTTCCCTTTAAAGAGGGCCTGGTGGCTCTGCTCCATCACTTCTCAGATAGGGAATTGCCTTCCATAACAATGAATGGTGTTGCTTTCTGTTTACAAATAAGGCCCTTTTTTCCTGGAAGCTGTGTACCACACAGCCTGGGGCCATGCTTCCTGGAAAGTCATCTGGATTGTCCCTTACTCACTCACAATAAAACCAACTCGGCTTTAGTTCATGTTTCTCAGAACCAGGACACAGCCCTTGTAAGGAGACAGAAATTAAACAAAGCTTACATTTTCCCCTTTGCAGACTGTGACATTTATTTCCCAGTGCAGTCCTACCCTTCCCTGGAATATGTGCAAGACATTGCAGTTACTCATCTGGTAGGACAGACAGGAATGGAATAGTCCTGGGCACATGATGTGACTCTGGGAGCTGTCCTGTGCTGGGCCAGGAATTGGACTCGATGATCCTTGTGGGTCCCTTCCAAAGCAGCAGATTCCATGATTCTGCTGTTCTGTGATTCTGTGTGGGCAAAGGGGTTACTGTTAAAGATGGGGAAGAGAAAGTTTGCAGGTTAGGTAGGATTGGTGAAAGTACAATGCCAACACATATTAATCCCAAGTAAAATGCAATTCTTGAGAAAACAAACTGAAAAGTAAGCCTAGAATCTGGGATACAAACATTTGCCAAGAGAAGATGATGGAGTATTTAGACTCCTCAAACTGATTCCACTTGCCTAAGCAGGTCTTATTTTCTCCATGTCCCAGTTCTCTTGTCTGAAAAACAAGACTTATATGGGGGTACATTTGAAGCTAAATCCTGTTTCAGAAAACTTAGAGATGTAAATTCTGGGGTTCTTGTCCAGTCTAACAGCACAGCCTGGGGGCAGAATGAGCTCTGCCTGAATAGGAGGGAAAGGGATCTGTGTGTCCTTGTCACCTGGGGGGGTGGCTGGCGTCCCTCCCTGGCTGTTGAGAGGTCAGCACCCTCTGTCCTGCTGAACCCACATTTATGAGAATATAAATCTATGACAATTTTTTGTGTTATTAATGGAAATTGCTTAATGATAATGATAATGATAATGATGATGATGATGATGATGATAATAATAATAATAATAATAATTATTATTATTATTATTATTATTATTATTATTATTATTATTATTATTATTATTATTATTATGTGAAAATATTTAAAAGCACTCAAGTCGACAAATAAACTTAAAGAATTGACTCTTAAGTGAGGAGCTGTGAAGAGGTACCTTGCAGGGATATTCCCCTGTGGGAATGAGGGAGGCAGAAGGCACAGCTTTGTGCATGTCTGTGAGCTGATGTTTGGCTGTACTGGCAGGGCTTGTGAGAGTTCTCTGTTGAGATCAAAGATTCAGCTCATGTAAAGGTCAAGACATGGGCCTTGGGAGTATTTTCAGCTGTGCCCCCCTTCCACAGGCACAGCCTCTCCCTCCCTCTCCCTTTCCTGATGTGTTTACAGCAGCTAGGATTTTCTATGTGCTGTCTACCCTTTGTGACTCCTCAAGCCTCCTCATTTTCATGTGATCCATGCTATCTGTGCATCTTTATCTGTGTTGAAAATTATATTACTGTAAAAATAAAAAACAACAAACAAAAAAAAACCCCAACAACCTCACGACCAACAGAGCCATGGGTCTGCCTCAGGGACACATACTTGAGTCCTTCAGTCATGGCCCAGTCAGAGATGCCATGCAGTTCAGTCTGGCAGCTTCACTCTGTCTGGACTGAATTCCTCAGTACATGAAGCAAGGGGTTCATATTACTATTTTAGCTGGTAGTATATCATATGAAAATGATCCTGTGTCCCTGTGCAGTGATGTAATGGGACAGTAATGCTGCTACAGCTCTTTTGGACTTCTTTGGGATGTGCATGGCACAAAGATAGCTGCCTGCCTCAACCTGGCTGACACTGAGTCTGGTCTAAGGGGAATGAGGTCTCCTGGGCACAGGTGAGGTGTGAGGCCAACAGTGCCAGGGTCAGGAAGTGCCAAATGCCAACAAGTGCCTACAGCATTAGGGACAGGGTCATTGTCTGGGGATGAAGGAGGAAAGGCAGGTCTCTCAGGCAGCCCTCGAGAACATCCCAGCTATCAGACTGTCTGATGCTGGAGTGGGGCTTTCTAAATGCTGGGGTTCTGTGGATCTTTCACTTTATATGAAACAATTCATTCTTCTTTGGGCCAGTATGGCTATAATGTACAAGGTGCTATGAGTCCAAGGGTCAGTGGATAAAGTGTTCAGTGTCTGCTTCAATAAATGTGTACTACTTTTGTAAGACTAGAACTCCTTCAGCAGCAGAGACAAAGTGTGTCCTGTCTCTCCACATCACCTAGTTTCACCCTCCATAGTGATGGAAGATGTGAATCTAGAGGAACCTAAACCAGCTCTCCAGTGACTGATGTTGTGGCTGTACTAATGAGTAAATAAACCAGCAAGCTCCCTGTTTGCTTATTGTGATGTGTACATCATGGCCCAGCTTACCTCTGTGAGGATGACATCTCTTCCTTTCCAAATGAGGAGACTGCTCTTCGGGGAGACTCTTCTCTGGGTTAAGCTGTTCTGGAGTCTGTGCTGAGTCCTGCAGGATGATCCAGGGGTGTGTGAGGCACCAGGGCCAAGGCCCAGACCTCTCCCTGCTCACAATATTGGGTAATATTGTGAGCTGGCTGCACAATGCTCATCTGTGCATCTTTCTTCTGCAAGAAAATGGGACTGACCAGGATAAGGTGTTTAATTCTGGCTGGAGAGAAATGACTGCTTAGCCTTAGTGGATAATTTGGGCAGTTCTCTCATATCTTCGTTAAATCTCTTTTTAATGGCCTCTCTCACAATGAATCACAACCTGGGGCAGTGAACTGTAAAATCTGAGCCTTACCACAAAGACTACAGGCAGTACCTAGATAAATCCTAGCTATGAATCAAAGTCCCTGCTGTTTTACATTTGCTCTGAAATGCCAGACTCTGTGCACTTTCCACGGGAGGCAGCTGGAATATAAACACAGAGATGTCTGACTGCCAGCAGCCACCCTCAGCCCCAGCTGGGGATCACAGCTTCTCCCTTGCATCTTTTCTGGCAGTTGGAGGGCTGGCCCAGACATTTTGCTCTCCTGCTCCCCAGTCCTGGTGGTCCAGAGAAGAGCCCTCAATGCTTTCCCTTTCATTCCACACCCTCATGCACTGACTCTGTGGCTCTTCATTGCCCAGTGACAGGTTGCTGGCAGTGGTATGTACACTTGATACATAACAGCACCCCTGCACTCCTTCCCCCTTCCTAGCTCCTTAAACAGATGATGTGCTAAGATTGGAGTTATGACAGCAATCCCAGCAGACCAGAGCTAAGCTCCTGAGTTCATAGCCCCCATCATTTTGCATGATTTCTAGCTTCTCTGAGTGGCTTCCCACACTTGTATCAAGAGATTTAAGATCTTGTTGCTTTTCTTATGGCATCAATCCTTATCATCTGTCCCTGAGCAGGACCATATTTGCACTTGGACATCATCTATTCAGAGGTGGAAAGCTGTTCTGAGGGATGGAGCATCCTCAGCTTCTACTGAGGCCTTTTGTCTGTTTGCTTCATGCCCCTGCTTCCACTTTTCACTTGGGACTGGGCCAGAAAAACCTGTCCTTGTTCTTTTGCTGGTGGCATTTGTGGAGCTGTTGGATTTGTGACACTACATCTGACCAGACTCACACAGGACACACCCTTCCCAGATCTGAGCTGTAGCCTGCCCCATCCACTGCCTTTGCACAGGGCTGTGGCCATGAAAGAACAGAGGCAAACAGCCCTGGCTGGAGACCTGTGCTGGTTTGGGCTGGGGTAGAGTTCATTTTCTTCGCAGTGGCTGCTATGGGGCTGTGTTTTGGATTTGTGCTGGAAACAGTGCTGATAACTCAGGGATGTTTTAGTTATTGCTGAGTTGGGTTTACACAGCCTCAAGGACTTTCCTGCTCCTCATCTCCCCCCCACCAGCAAGGGGTACACAATGAGCTGGGAGGGGACATAGCCAGGACATCTGACCCGGGGATATTCCACAGCATGTGCATCATGCTCAGGATGTAGAGTGGGGTGAGCAGGAGGAAGGATGGACATTTGGAATGATGGTGTTCACCTTCACAAGTCACAGTCAGGTGTGATGGAGCCCTGCTCTCCTGGTGAGGGCTGAACACCAGCCTGCCCATGGGAAGGGGTAAACTGATTCCTTGCTTTGCTTTGCTTGTGTGTGTAGCTTTTGCTTTCCTTTCCAAACTGTCTTTATCTCAGTTTTACCCTCCCCATCAGGCTGGCAGGGGGAGTGAGCGAGTGACTGTGTGGGGCTGAGTTACCAGCTGGGGTTAAACCATGGCAAGACCACACCAGCACTTTGGGACACATCCAGTCTAGTCCACAAGTCTGCCAGCATTGCCAAGACAGGTAGCAGGGACAAGGAGGATGCACTGAGGACACAGGAGAGCAGTGATTGCACAGCTCTCCCTCTGGGGATAAATGGAGCAGGGGACACCATCTTCCTGCAAAAGTGGTTACTATCCACAGGCAAACACACAGGGATGAGCTTGGCACCTGTCCTGCCATCACCCAATCTCTCTGCTCCAGCAGGACCAGTGGCTGAGCTGTGGCAGGTGTCTGAATGCTCCACTGGGTCAGGGTCCAAATTAATGTGTACAGCGGTAAGGAGGGATGCACTGGTTAAGTGAAGACAAACTGGAGGTGCAGATGGTTGGTTATTTATTTCCAGACATGGGTATCATGAGCAGCATGGCCTCAAAGGACTGTTCACTGCCTTTCCCTGCTGTCTGCAGGGAGTTCCACCAGCACTGCCAGCTGCAGGGTCCTGCTGGCTGATGTTGTGCCAGCTACACCCTCTCAGGGCTGCTGCTGCTGTGGGAAGGGGACATCAACAGCACTGTGTGACTAAACTTCTCTACAGGAATGGTGGCTATTAACCCAGCTGTACTGTGCCCCTACAGTCAGCCAGTTGAGCTCTGGTAGCCAGGCCAAAGAATTTGGAGTTTGCTTCTTGATCTGAAAATGATTCAGAGTGCTTCTGCTCCAATGGAAACAAAGGCACACTCCTCTTGGTTCTAGGGGGTGACACAGATTGCTGATTTGCAACTTCTTTTTTGTTTTGGGACCATGCCTGGGAACATAATGGATGAACCAGAATGCTGCTGTGATAGGTGTTGTAGAAATACAGGAAAAAAAATAGAGACCGGGGTACATCTAAATTTTAAAATGTTAATTCAGTGGCTAAGACAAAGCACTGCTTTAACTCTCACATGGAGATTTGTTTGGATTGAAGCATGCCCTGAGATCACTTAAATATTTGCTCTAGGAGCCCAGGTTAGGTAGACTGGCTTGCCCTGGTGGTGCTGACCTGGAGTAGGCGTGGCAGGAATGACCACAGAGGAGATTGTGCTCTTGCTGCTACTTCTAAACAGATTTTCTACCTGTTGTAGTGGGAAGCTGGATGAGAGTGAATTTGAGACCATCCTGGGGCTGGGGAGAGAAAGGGAGGAGATACCAGAATGGAATGTTACCACTTCACCTCAACCCAAAAAACTTCTGTGAGAGGTTAAATCAGCAGAGAACATGTAAGCAAATGAAATAGGGCTGTTTCTAAAAACATCTTGTTTGCATTCAATGAGAATGCAGGCTGAAGCTTTCATTTGCTTAGATCTTTATTGGTATTTGCAGCCCTGGAAGCTGCAGATGTAAGCACAGAGCATGCCCAAGGCAGGGACAGGGGGAAGGAGAGAAAGAAAGACTGCATTGATCCATATTCATGTTTCCCAGGTGCTGGAAACCACCCAGTGCCAGATGGTGATTCAGAGCTAGCATAAGGGAAGGCTGCAGCTGATGCATGAACCCCTCTGGTCTAAAAAGCCTTTGGGTGAGCAGGACAGACTGGGGGATGCAGATGTCTCGGATCACAGTCTCTTTTCACCACAGAAATAGCATTTGATGCTATTATGCAGCTGGAGGCTGCTCCTCCATGTGGGCTGGGGCAAATCAGAGAAGAGCAGGTTTTGGGTACCCATCTCAGTGACTGCCCAGGATGCTCTCTGATATCCATGTGTGTGACTGCTTGGGCTGGGGAAAATAGCTTTGGGACAGTCCCCATCCTCATGGGAAGAGCCACCTGCCCTTAGGAGAGTGACACAAGAAGGGGCAGTGCTGATCTCTTTTGTTAGGGCTGCAGGGGTTTTTTGCCTGAAGCCTGAGGACCTAGTTCTAAAAACCACCTTCTACTTTGTGGATGCGTGGCAGACTTTTTATTCTGAAATTTCCAGAATCACAGGATGGTTTTGGTTGGAAGTGACTTTGAAGATAATCTAGTTCCAATCCCCCTGTCATGGGCATGGACATCTTCAGGTTGCTCAGGGACACATCCAGCCTTGCTTTGAACTTCCAGAGATGGGGCATTCACAGCTCCTCTGGGCAACCTTTTCCAGTGCCCTCACCACCCCTTTTAATTTAAGTAAATTGAAGTACATCTGCATGACAAAAAGGAATATTTGAAGTCCAGCAAGTGTCTCCTCTCTCCTTCTCTCTCTTGTGGTCCTGATTAAAAAGGAAGAAATCTTTGCACATCCTCCCTGGGCCTGTCTGTGTGGGGCACCCAGCTTCTTGGCAGGTAAGACACCTCCTGAGGCCCAGGATTTCTTCCCCATGGAGCATAGGAGTAGTATGTGGGGGTGGGATGGTCTGTCTGGAGCAGGTCCTTCCCCAGCAGACTGAGGGCTGGTGGATCCACTTTACCTCAGTGGGGCTTGAATAGCCCCCATCAGCCTGGAGGAATGAGTGGAATTTGCCATGCTATGCAGGCAGACCCCATGGGTCTTGAAATGCCCTATCTGTGAACAATTGGTAGAAAATGAGTCAAAATAAATAGTGCTGCTCAACCTCTGACCTCTCCCCTTTTGTACTCAGGAGTTCAAGAAATTCCAGGGATTGGGAGGCAAACATCTGTGTTTCCCCTTGGGAGGTGCCAAACCGTGTTCCTCCTGTGAATGGGCAAGGTATATTTAGAAAATGAGATTCAGAAACCACTGGTGAGAGCTGCTGCTCTCCTGGTCAAATGTCTGCATAACCTTGGGCATGTGTTTATACCTTTATCCACATGCACTGGATCCTGCATACAGAAATATGAACTCACAGGCAATCTACCCTGTAAGTCTGAGCTTGTGTTGGGGATGACAATATTTTTTAAAAAGTGAGGATTTGGGTATTGTCAGCCTGGTTTCTGAGCAGAAATACAGACACTCTGTGCTGTGTGGGATGCCCTTAATCAGCCAAAATGTCTGCCATGGTTGTGAGATGGGCACAGAGTTTGCAGCTGTAAGGAAGCTTGGGTGCCTTAATAGCCCTGGGCACTGCTGGTTAGGGAACTAAACTGAGCCTAATGCCACTTTTATTGTCACTTTTAGGGAGAGCAGCTGGGACACCATTCAGGCTCTAGGGCCAGTTCTGCACACAAGGGCTTCCCAGCCCACTGGCATCCAAACTTCCCAGGGACACAAGGGAAGGCCTGAGCCCCTCTGTGGGTTGGGAACAGCCAACCCACCTGGTGTGTTCAAGCAGGGGACTTTCCTCCAGGGCTGCTGCCTGCAGAGACAGCTGATCCAACCTTCCAAGCAGCCTTTAGGGGACTGCAGAGGATGATCTGGGTGGGTCCCATGTCTTTTCCATCTAACCTATACCTGGAGCCTCTCTCTGCAGGAGCTGCCCTGTGAGCTTGGATAGAGCTCTTCCAGCATCAGTGCTCAGAGCAGGACTATGACATGAGTGCTGTTTCAGGGCCATGAGGTGAGCGCTGTTTCAGAGGCACTTTGTGCTCCCACTCTCAGCCATGTGAAATGGTTGCATATCAAAAGAAACACTTCTCTTACCTCCAACCTCAATGCCTAGACTGCTAACAGCATTGGAGAAGTAACACTGTGCAGTTTGAGGCTGAAAACATTTAATTTTGCTCGTTCAAGGTGCAGAGACATGTTAGATTTCTGCCTGGTTCTGCAGAACAAGGTTTTAATTTCATCAACCACCAACACTATCTGTCACGTTTTCAATTTAGGGCCTGGTTTCCCCAGACGGCAAGGAAAGAACTGCACAAGTCCCACAACATGGCTTGTTCCTTGTGGTAGTGCTGAGACCAAGTGCCTGGAGTCAGGCACCTCTTGGGTGCACAGCTTGGACTTGTATAGTGTGATAACTGGAGAAAGGACCAGCTTGGGGTTAAATAAAAATATCAGAGAAGTTCTACCTTCTCATTCTTCATTTCACAGGTTGAAAAAATTGGAAACCTCCCAGTTTTATTATGATACAAGCTTTTTAGTGTCTGAGAGGAGCTACTCAGAGAAATGGTTAATGGTTAAATTAAAAATGAAAAAATAAGGAGATGAGCTACAGTACTTTGTTGTTTAGACATATTCAGTTTGTCCTCGTGGTCTTTGGAGGGCAGATGAGAAAAACAGACAAATTTAGGTCTCCTGATGGCTTATTGGGAACAGTTTGTGTTCAAGACATTGCCAAATTCAAGCAGAATTTCTCCTAAGGACCCAAGGAACAACTTGTGACTACTAAGATCCCCACCAGTTTGTCTTGTGTCCACGCCGCTTGTGTTTTGGATCCCGATGATACACGTGGGATGACTGGAAGATGGTTGTTACAAACTGTTCCCTGAGCGGTTTCACCACCGCTCTCAGGACAGGATATACAATGCCATTCAAGTAACTTGCTACCAAGTTTCTCATGCTGATCCATTGCCAATTCCTTTAGCAATACTTCCCCCTGCTCTCTCCCTTTGCCATAAACAGGCGCTCCTGCAGCCGAGTGCAGCTGGAATCTCCAGTATATTTTTTCAAGCCATGAAGAAAAGCAGTTTGTCTCCAGAGCAGATTACAATATTTCGATATTTCCCAGGTCGCTTGTGCTCTCAAGCTTTATCGCTGCCCAGCGTCTTTCAGAAGAGCCCTCACCACACACGTGCTCTAAATAATGTGAGCTCTGTGCTGCTGATATTTATAGCCATGCAAACCTGCCCATTTCTGCCTGTGCTGTTTCAAAAGAATTCTTGAGTGATGGCATTTTTTGTCTTTAGTGTATTTTTCTTTAGTTCTGAACACCGAGCACGTTTGTAATTACTGCCATTATTGCTGCTGGATGCCCTATTAAGCCTACAAATTGCACTCAGGTTTAAAGGTAGAATTCTAATTACAGCTCAGGCTTGGGGAGAAAGGACAGCATTTGGAGGTAAATGTACTTAAACACCAAGAGAATGGCAGCACACACTGCAGTCACTTCCATTTCATAGAAATGTTGTTTCATTTTTAAGTTCCTGTATTTGAGCATCCCTCTCTGAAGCTCAGGAAAGGATGTGTGACATCCCATGCCGTTATTTTTATGGGATCACAATGGCCATTCGTAGCAGGGAATTGTTTTGGGGTCATCGAGCTCCCCTTGAATGGCTGCAATTAGTCAAAGTTCTGCATCTAGGAGATAATCACACAAAAGAATTCAAAATTGCCTTATCTCCAAAATACAGAGAGAAAATAGGAGCATGTGAGTGTCATTGTAAGAGGTTTGCTGGAACAACAGAAGTGTGCAAACTCCTTACAATGTTGTGTAACATTGCTCTGCACATGTTCTCTTCCTTCTGCTTCTGCAAATCATCCTTTTAATGTAATTATAGCTGCTGTTGGCAAAAGGCTCTGAGAGCACTAGCTGGCTTCTGGAGAAAACTGCTGCTGAGATGGGAACACTTTCAGCTCACAGGAATTTAAAGAGATTGAGAGGACACTTTCAGCTTTATGCAGTCCTCTGAAAAATTATCTTATTGCCCCCTTGTTGGTGTTTGCCTCTAGATTATAAATAATAAATCAGGTCTCTTTCCCATTCCTTTGTAAGAAACTGTGCTATTACTGTCTCTGGTCACATTTTGTCCACTTTTGGAATACCAGATGCTGAATCCAGAGCATTACTCACTGGGCTGTGAAAATTAGACTCACATGGATGCTTGTTTAGATGGGAGATTCCTTAGGACAGGAATCTCACATTCAACCAATGTGAGAACTCTGATCCAGCCAAAAGATGTGAGTACACATCTGTGTCTGCATTCCCTGGTCATGAAAATGGATCTGACTGCTCTGCAAAGATCTAGAGGGCCAGGCTGGATGGGGCCCTGAGCAACCTGATCTAGTGGCTGATGTCCCTGCTCATGGCAAGGGGTTTGGAGCTAGGTGACCCCCGTGACACCTACAAAAGCCTCTTCCAACTCAAGACTTTCTTGAAGTATCCTAGAAAGATCTAGAATTTCCAGTAAAATTGTTGCTCCAGTTGGCTTTTATGTCCTGCTGTGTGTAAGAGGGACAGCATTGCTGGCTGGGTTTAGGTGGCTTTCAAGGAAATGTAACTTGGATATTGAAACTGCTTGCCTCACAAGACTCTGCAGGGAGATGAGGGCTGGCAGTCCTGGGCAGCAGATGGTTTTAATTCTCTTGAATTTACTGCTTGATGCCTCTGGCTCCCTCCTGCAATGGTATCAGTGACAACACAAGTGTTGGGTTTAGGGTTTGGCACAAACCTTTGGATTCTCTAAATCACAACAAACGAACCCCTGTCTCTGGTGGAAGAAGAGTTTTGCACTTTGCCTGGCACAGGCACTCTGTGCTGAGTGAGGGCTGATGAGCTGTGCCAGAGGATTGATTATCTCATGCCCCATCCTTTTCCCATCCTCAGTACAGCCTGCACTGTCAGTAGGCCAGGCAGGAGGACAAAGCTCAGGCAGAGGGATGTGATTGACATTATGCACCTGCAAAGAGGAAACTGCTGCCTGACTTGTGTGCTAGCTCTCTTTGTGAAAACATCTTCAAAACCAAAGAGAAGTGGAAACATGTTTCTGAATTGCCTAAAAATAAAAAGAGCAAGCAGTCTTTGAATTTATCCTCCAGGGTTTGCTCTTCAGTGACAGATTAAGTGACAGAAGGCAATGTTTTCATGGTGCTGTGCCTGTGGGCAATCAGAGGAGAGAGGAGTTTGCAGCTGAGTGCAACAAGGGCTTGGTGAGACTTGGGTCTTGTGCTGGATCACTTAAAAACACAGAGACAAAACAGGGCTCAGCTCCAGAGACAGGCAAAGAGCAGAAGGAAGAGAGTGTTGCTCCCATCCCTGAACATTTGGGCACTAAAAGTGCAGCACAGGGATTAGTGGTTCAGCAGTTTACCCAGCACCTGTTTTGGCTCCTGGCAAAGAAAGGATGCTGTGTTCCTGGGACACCTAGTCTGACTGTTTTTATTTTCAGGATCACCCAGAAAGTCTGAGGCAGTGCCAGCAACTGAACTGAGATATTTTCAGCCTCAGCAAAGGACACTCACCAGAAGACACAGTAAACATGCATTTCTTAACCCATCAGTTTCTCAATTTTAGGAACTTTAGGGAGTTCTTCTGCACATTTAGAACATGTTCATGGACCCAGGGAATAATTCATGTTGGAAAGGACACATGGAGGGGATGTGATCCAGCCTCCCATCCTTGCCTAAAGAAGACCTGAAAGCTTTATGCATCAGGGTCTAAGCCTGGAGAGTCTCCTCAAACCCTGCTGTTGCAGGGCTCTCCCTTGCACCCATTCAAATCAGCAAGGATTTACACAGTGGCCTTAAATCTACCAGCATCTAACCTTTTATTAATGTTGCTTCCGTGTAATCTGATCACTTAAAAAGGCTTGACCCTCCTTACTCAAGCTGTTACATCTTTCTGAACTTGTGGTTTCATCTTTCTCCCCTAAGAGCAGGTGGCTTTTGTTGCCACCCCCATGAGGGGTCAGGGTGCCTGGCTGGCACAGCACCATGCCAGGCTTGGGGCTCAGCCTTGGGATGGGCCAAGCCATTTTGCTGAGGCAAAAGGTGTTCAGAAACCCTGGCAGGCTCTTTGGTGGCTGAGCAGGCCAAGAGCCCCCAGCACCATGCAGGAATGCCCCTGCTTAATGGGATTTATGCACAGATAATCTGAGTTGACAAATGGAGACCCCAGGCTCGGTGGCATTTCTGTTGTTCCTTTGGGCTCACCAACAACTGGCTCTGTTTGGATAAGGCAGGAAGGAGCTTTCTTCTAAACTGCTTTGCTGCTTTGTGCTTGTTTGGAGTTTCCCATTTCAGTTTCTGAGTAGCAGTGAGCTGATGGGCTCTTTGTACTCCAGGAGCCAGCCTGGTGCAGGCAGCACCTGGCAGGTCCCTTCAGGTGTCACCAGGACTCTGCATTTTGTGCCTTTCCTGCTGGCTCTGCCTGGGACCAGCCAGCTGTGGGAGTTATTTTTTTGTTGCAGTTTCTAGAGAAGGGCTATTTTGACACACCTAAAGCTCATGCTTTGCTTATTTGAAATGCTGCCTGGCAGTGCCTCACACTGGGCTTGACTTTGAAGGAATTTTGAGAAACATTGCATTCTTTCAAGCCTCATATCCCAAATTATGGCCCAAAAAGAGCAAAGAGGACACTCTATGTTAGTTCTTACAGTTTGGGTTGGGATCTAAGAAAGCCAGCTGCCCCTGGGAGAACCCATGGTGAGACATTAGGATCCTTCCAAAGGAGCCCATAGCACCATCAGCTCCCAGTCATTCCAGAGGGTAAGCCACATCATGGCATTAATGAGAGCAGCAAAAATCTGGCATAAATCAAGGGGCTTTGACACTCTTTTCCACTGTGTACACAAACACCACGTTCCAGCAAATCAGTGAAATCAAAGCAGCACTGAGGGGTCAATTCAGCATTTATGGACATGTCACTTGCAGCAGACCCTGCCTATTGAATATTAAAATCTGAAATAAAAAGGAATTTAGAATATTTCTGAAATATTGAATTAGGCCTTTGATTAATAGCTCCCTCAAGATCATCCAGATGTGCTTTTGCTACAGCACCATATGCATTTAAAAAAACAGATTGTCTCTGTGTGAGAATATCTGTCTTCAGTGGAGGATGAACATAGCTGCACATTGGGGCAAGAACACGCAAGCAGTCTGGTGGAAATCCTGCACAGGAAGTGTTCAGCAGTAAAAAATGTGGCCAGAAAACAACAGCAACATCAAGAAAAACAAAATTTATACTCACCATTGGTGTTTAGGGTCTTAATTTCTTTAACTTCCTCCTGCTAAGAAACAAACTTCAAACCAAACAGTCTAATTAAGGAAACTTTGTTGACTTGGATAGTTGGTGATAAAGAGGAGCCTTAGTTCATTTTTGTCATTGTTTTACAATGTGCAGTGGGACAATGGCCTGTGCATTCCCCAGATCTTTGCATACCTGATGTAAAAGTCATTTATCACTTAAGAAGGGCATTATCATATTGGTGTCATTAATCATTCCTCCTGTTAGGACAAGGTAAGAAGGATAGCTGTAAAAGAACTGGAAATTCATAAATGAATTTATCAGTGAAGATACTGACTTGCAGAATCGTGTTCAAATGAGAAACCCAAGGGGTTAACTTTGCAAAGTCAAATGCAGTGCTTTAGAACAAGAAAGCAGACAAACAAAGATGAGGATGCAGGCAGAAATGGTGGGTTCTGGCTTCCCACAAAGTCATCAAGGGCAGACTTCTGGCCCATGCAGGACCTGGCCAGGGAGGACAGATCAGACTTTCAAATGACACCACAGCAACTATGATGGCAAAAGCCACAGCATCTTAAACCTCTCTGAGCCAGGGCTGCCTGTGCTGGCCTCGGTGCTCCTGCAGGGAGCGAGGTGAGGGAGCTGAGCAGACTGGAAACTCGCCACCTTTTTGGCCACAGCTGACTGACCCATCACCCCTGCAGGTGCAGGAGGGCCACTACCAGCTCCAGGATGCTGCTGGGGTGTGGGAAGGTTGTGCACTGTCACTCCCCAGGTCAGGAGCTGCTCCTACCCTGTGCACAGCTTTAGCCCCAGGGACATCCTTGCTCCTGCAGCCCAGGACTGGGCATTGAGCCACACTCCAGTGGCTTGTCTGGCACAGAGGCAGCAGCTCCCAGCTGGAGATGACAAAACCAGCTTGCCTGGGGTGCTGCTCACCACTCCCAGCACATCCCAGCTCCCATCAGGGCTGTGATACACGAGATGCTCACGTGGGATTTCAGTTGCTGGTTTGACTGGCCACATCTTCACTGGAGCTCAAGTTCTCTTAGGAGGTAATAATGAAAATGTGCAGTGACAGGGATTTCTCATCTAATGACTTGCTATAGAGCTGGTCAGTTGATTTGAAGAGCCAGTTGAAATAGTTTATCCAATTTACAGACTTAGCTGCCAAGGGGGCACAGGGAGGAAGGGCTGTGCAGCAAAATTCAGCATGAGCCATACAGAGCTTTGGGATATTTTCCCTGTGACTCTCTGTTGCAGTCAGACTTTGGGTTTCTGACTTTCTGACAATAGGGCCAGCACATAAACACAGTACTTCCTCCAGAAGGTTTTGTTAAGAGAGGTGCTATTAACAAATAAGAAGGTTACTTGATTTTGATCGTGTTTTCAAAGGTTACTTGATTTTGAACATGTTTTCAAAGGTTGGGTCTGGACAGCCTGAAAACCTTTTGTCTCTTGTGAAAGCCAGATTTGGGTGACTGCAGATTTGGGTTACCTCCCCTTTGGGGAGGGAAGCAGAGTTCAAAGTGTGAGGTCCTGTTAGAGTTTCAGGGTTTATTCTTATCTCTGCACTGTATAAATCACAGAAGCAAACCCTCCTGATGCAGGGGGTGGGCAAGGGCTGGGGGCTGGTGTCAGGTACATCTGCAAGCAGCTCCAGGGCTCAGCCTTCCCCGGGGCAAGGAAGCAACAGCAATGGCCAGGGAAAATGAGGAGGAGAGGCAGGTGCCTGCGGCAGGGACACCCCCAGTCCCTGCTCAGTTTCAGCTCCTGAGCTCCCTGTTCCAGTGCCTGTGGAACAGCACAGCAATCCTGGCTCTGAAAGCTCCTGGAGCCCATGGCAGTGAAACAGTGATAGAAATCTGTGTGCAGTGATGTTGTGTGTGGTATGAAACCTGCTGCAGGGGAGGTATGGGGAGAGAGGGAGGGAGAGAAATGCCTGGGATTATTTCTGGTCTGTACCCAAGGGTGACATTTCTTCATATAAGTATCCATAGCAGAATAAAATACTTTTTATTGAAACATTTTTTTTCTCTTGCTGGCAGCCACTCCACTCCAATTATCTCTTCCATCGTATCCCTTGAAGCCAGGCTCCAAGGTAAACAAGTGAAAACCTGACAGCTGGAATGCAAAGCCTCAGCTGAGACTGAAAGCTTTTACCAGATCACATTCTGCACATTTATATTGTCTGGGGTATTAGCAGTGGAAACGAAAATAGAGATTTCCTAATCTCACCAGAGACAACACCTTGCTGCCCCACCTTTGAGAAATCTCCAGTCCACAGCAAAGACTTAATACATCTTACTTAACAAAGAACCTAAGCAGGCACACTCTCAGCTTGCTCCTGATCTGGATTTCCCACATTCCTGAGTTTTGGTGTGTAACTTGCTAAGAAATTATTTTGCATTTGTAAAGAGTCACTTGCTATGAAAATACACTGTAAAGCCATGTTGATTTAGCCTGAAAATTTTACTTCAAAAGAGAAGATTCACATTATGTAGATGTGTCTGGCTTCAACATAATTTCAGAATAAAACTTTTTCTTTTTGAAGTGGGATTTTTGATTTGTTTTTCACTGCAGTGTTGGATATCACAGTTTAGAATTTAAAAATTGCATCTTAGCAAAACAGTAGTTTTGAAAAAACATTACTTTTGTGAAGACATGAAATTTCAGGATGATTCAAATCACTGTGCTCTTTGCAACACAAAATTTTGATCCTGGGTGTGTTTTCTCTCCTCTCCTTGAAGACCTGTTGGGCAGGTGGGAGAGGAGAGAAAACCATTGTTGATTTTTTTCCATGATAAGGACAACACCTGAACAACAGCTCACTCTGAAGATGTGCTAGTGCAGCCTTCTGCTTAACCACAGAGACTTTTTGAATTTCTTCCACTGGTTTTTGGACAGAGGGAAAATATCTTCATGTGTCTGGGATCATGTTCGCAAGAAATCCAGGTGATCTTCTCATCCCCTTCAGAGCAATTTAGATTTTACATTTCTCCAGAGAAAGAACAAAGTCCAGGCTCTGGTTTGCCTGCAAGATGATTCTCCAAGAGAAAGTCTTCACTCTTATGGAGTAAAACTCTGCAGCAGCAGCAGCAGCACCATCAGCAAACTGGCACTGTGAGGCACTGCATGGAAAAAGCAGCTGTGCCGGGTTGTAACCATGAGATCTTGTCTGCTCCTTGACCTTGTTTGCACAGACATGTTCTCTTTTCATGTGTTTTAAACTCCATTCCTTGGATCAGCTCAGTGCCCTTGTGCCTGGTCAGGTCAGGCTTGAAAATCAGCCCAACCAAAAACCCCTAAAACCTGACCTAAACCTATTTTCCAGCCAGATCAGAAAAACCATTCCACAAAACTTCCAGTGTCCCTCAGTAAAACTGATGAGGAGAGAGAAAAAGGCTGCAGGGATGGGACAGTGGGAGAGCAGGACTGTTTGTTGGCAGTTCAGCCACTGGGGTTAAGCCAGTAATAAGCCACATCCTTGGAAGAGCACAGTTTGTATTTGCAGACTCCCCTGGGACTCTTTAGTTCAAAGTGGTAACAATTTCTTACACTGATGCCATCATCTGTGCTCAATGCCCATCCACAAATGCCATGAACACATCTGGGTAATGGAGCACACCCACCTTGGTGACCTCCCCTGGCCTGCCCCACACAGCAAGAGGAGCAGCCCTGGTGCACAAAACTGCTTCCCATGTTGTCAGCCCTTCCCCAGGCAGGGTCATCTTCTGTTTGTGTTATAAAAAGCCTCAATTTTTCATGGATGACAGTCAGGGAGCTCCACATTTGGCCTGTCCAGCTCAGCAGCTGGCTCCCTGCTCCCACTGCAGATCCATGACACCCCAAGGGTTGCTGCTGTTTTGTTCCTCCCAGCCTGACGTGCTTCCCACCAGAGGGTGGGAGCTGGGCTGGGTGGAACCACAAGCAGCTGTTCAAAGTCTGTGCAGAGACAAAAATCCCCAGCTGGAGCTGTCTGTTCAAATAAAGGCTCCAAGGCCAAGGCACTGCAATATGAGAAACACATTCCTGGAGGACATGGATTCACATGGGGCGGCATGTGAAGGGATAAGGAGAGACCAGCCCCGTGGCTGTTGATAAGGTACCACACAGAAATCAAAGTGCTGAGCTATGGTCACCTGCAGGATGCAACAGGTGACCAAAACTTGATTTTCAAAGTGAAGTATTTACCAAATTCCATGGAAAATTCTGGTATTAAAAAATATCCTATTTTTTCCTGGTGAAAATCTAAAGCTTAGGATTCAGCTGGGTCTCATGAACAACCTAGGGAGCTAGAAAATGAGGAGAGTGGCTCAAAAGTATCTTCCTCATCTCCTCTCCCAATCCCAAGGGTATGTAGTGCTAAAAAACCACTTGGCAATTTAGACAGCCCTTTGACTTTTCTGAACAGGGTATTGACTCCACCTCTGAAGGAAGCCTCCCATTCAGAGCACTGTCACTTCTCCTTGTCCCTCTGTGGTGCAGAAGCAGAAGCAGCAAGGGAAAAGCATCTGTGGAGGACTTAGCACAGAGCTGGAGACCAGTCCTGGATGCCCCCTTTCAGGAGAAAAGCTTCAGTGTTCTCTTTTAGGCAGCTCTAGTAATGCTGAAGAGATGGGAAGGAACAGAGATTTGCTTCTCTCCAGCAGCTGGCCCAGAGCAGGAAGCCAAATGTCTGAGCATGGACATCTGCAGAGCTGCTGCCTGTGTTAGAGCCAGCTGTCTGGGACTCCCAGCAAAGTGAACAGAAAGGAGCTGTTCGAGGATGTGGGAGCCTGAGTCAGGGCAGAGGAGATGCTCTATTGCAGTCTAGAGGAGTGACTCCCACTAAGGGCTCAGAGTGAACTCATGGGCTTGTCAAGAGTTGGGTTTCTTGTTCATTTTCTGCCACAGGATCAGTGCACTGGGCTCATGACCAGCTGAGGAGCTTTCTCTAGGATCACTCAAAGAGTCTCGAGGATGTTGGGTGACATGCTTGGCAAAGACAGTGACAAGAGGCAGGAGTCTGTTCACTCTCACCCTGAAGCCCTCACTGGAAGCCTCCACTGCATGATTCCCAGGGAGAAGATGAGTTTCTCCATGATTCCCAAGGAGAGGATGAGTTTCCTGCAAAGTTCATTTGGTTTCTGGGTGCAGGTGAATAATGGTGTTTGCTTGGTTGTGTCAAAGGGCTGCAGTTAGCATGTGGATTGCTAGCACAGAGAGATCACAGTGCCACAGAACTCATGGATCTGCCTGTGGGGCTTGGCCACATGTGGGACATGGTTTGGACACTCTGCAGTGCTGCAGCTCCTGGGGCCCAGCAGATGTGTCACTGCAGAGAATTGGCTAAGCTGGGGCATGGGAAGATGAGGCAGTAGGTACTACAGCTCTGCAGGTCTTGAATCTATTGCAGAAAATCTGTGGGAGCCAGGAGTGCAGTTGTGGCCCAGCTGGGCTCTGCAATGGAGCAGCACAAAGGCTGTGGCTGTGGCAGCCAGGAAGGCTGGCCTGTGACAAGGGTGGGGAGGCAGGAGTTGCACAGGACTGTGGTGTCAGCTGTGCTGGAGGTGTGAGAGCAACCCTCAGAGAATGAAACATTTCTGACTGTGATTTCTGATGGCAGAAGTTTTGGCCATGCCCCAAAGAAGGCATAGTGATTAAAACAGGTACAAGGCCATGGTTCTACTCCGAGGGTTGTCAGTTCAGTATGAGAGCTACACAATTTTTTGTTCCTAAGCCATGGTCTGTCCAGGCTCAAAAAAAGGAACAGATAATATTGTAAGACATTTGGAAGGTGAATTTGGAGTGGAGCAGGGCTCTGTTTTGATCCAAAAGGAGCATGGCAGTGAAAGGGTTGCAGCCTCCAGTTCAAATGTAGAAAGAAAGTGCTGAAATTCTTGCCAGATCTGTACAAGGTTATGATCTTGGTCTTGCATTCCTGTCTTGGGCAAGGTTGAGGAACACCAGCTGCTTTAACAGCCTCTGCTCCTTCTTTCAGGACAACTTCCTTCCCACGGGGACCTCACCTGAAGAAGAGTTTGTTGTGCAATTTGTGCTGCTTCTCACAACTTTTGGCCAGCACAACCTCACTGGCACTTACCCTGCTGCATGGGAAGCTGAGCTGCACACCCAAGCTGTGAGATCCTCCAGAGAGAAGCTGCTATGTGCAAATAAAGGATGTTAGAGAAAGTATAAGGGGATGAGGCAGGTGTGTGTGGGCTGAAATGGAAAGCCAGGGGTGGTGTGATAGATTTATGACAAGACTGGAGGAGAGGCTGAGGAGATCTACTTATTATAGTTTAAAAAATGGTCCCATCAGAAGACTGCCAAGAGTGCTCCGCTGTGCAAATTTATGACATGCAGTGGGAGTGATCATGTGTTCTGTACAAGCTAGCTAGAAAAACCCCCACCTTTTTGCCATGAATATTATTCACAAAAGTGCATTAGAATTTTTTTTCCCCCAAGGAAGTTGCTTGCCTACTAGTGGGGGAAAAAACGCTCTTACATTAATGATAACCAAAAACTGAGTTGCTTTTTGCAGTTGCAAATTTGAGGTACAGTATTTGTTTGAAATTCTTTTTAATTCCAGTTTTTAATTTTAAAGCAAATACATTTTGTTTTTCAGAAATACATATAAACCTGGAAAACCTAATTTTTCCTGCTCAAACATATTTTGCACTGGGATATGTCAGCTTTTCTTCTTAACCATTATTGATACCTAGCAACAAAAATAGCTTGCATATGTTGCCATATAACCTGAATATTATATGATTTACTCATAAAAAATAAATATTTCAAGGTCCTGAATTTAAACAATTCATCATGGTAAGCAAATTTGGGATTTGAAGCTCTCTGGAACATTCTTTAGGAGAATGGCCATGGAGCATTTTGCACCTAAGTGTCCCCAGTGCCATGAGAACTTGTCCTGTGAGACACTAAGGGGTGTGGGGGCTCTCAGTCTGGGAAAAAAACCCCTTTTTGGGAAGCCTGATGTCAACCTGGAGGAGGAGGCAGAGCTATCCTCTTTTTGAGGGTGTGCAGCAGCAAGAAGAGAGACAGTGGCCACAAAATGTTCCCGAGAGGTTCAAACACATGGAGAAGAGGTTTCCCCCCTAAGGCCAATGGATCCCTGGAGCAGATTATCCAGAGAGGTTGCACAGACTGCTGGGCTGGCCTGTGTGCAAGTGAGAAGGGCAGTTCTTTCCACCAAGGGTTATTTAGTGAGAGGAAGCTGAGCTGTAGGCTCTGCATTAATGAGTTTTTGGGAGAGAAATGTCAAAAGGCAGTAGTAAGAGTCCCACAGAAATGTCTAAAGTTTTGAACCTGGACATTTCTCTGTCCATGTCCCACCAGGAAGGAAAAGGATTTGTATATGTGACAGCAAGATAAATATGTCTACAACTGAAAAAAACAGACAAAATTCAAGCAGATCAATGTTATCTCATGTATCTTATGATGAATGTACTGAAATGACTGAAACTTCATATTAAGGGGAAAATCTACTGTTTCACAAAATGTCTTACATCTCTGTTTTCTGCTTTTCATCAGGTAACAAGATTGGATGGTGACTTTTCCTTTCTTTTGAGTAAAACAGCCCTTTTCTCAGACGGGCTAATGATGAATTCTGAGTCTATAGAGGGTTACAGCATTAAATAAGAGAAGAGTTTATCCCTAAGAAGTTTTATTGTTGGTGGGGGTTCACAGGTTGAAAGCCAACTTCAGCCCCTGAGTAGAATTGCTCCTCTAAATGTAGCATATTTTTTGTAAGCCAAACAAATGTGTTATATGCATGATAAGTAGATCATATTATCTTTTGCACTAGTGGCAATTATAGGATGTCTTTTTCAAGGTTGGATTTTATATGTGAATGGCGCACATATTTATAGCATTTCACAAAACCTGCCTTCCCTTGACTCTTCAGGTAAGCAGATAATTTTAAAATTATACTTTATACAAGTTTTTCTTAGTGAGTTTTTAATTATCATTTTGTGAGTGTCCATCACCTTAAATGTTTCTTCAAATCCTCAATCACAAAGCTGGAAAACAATGACCTTTGCTGAAATCAGTGATTTTCACATTCTTTTGGTGTCTATTGTAAGAAATAAGTTCCCCTGCACTGCCAAACTGAAAAATCTCTACAAGATTTCAAAGATCCCTCTAATGCCAAGAAATGTGCAGTAATAAATTGTCTTGGGTTTTTTTCTACATCCCATGAGGACAGAATAAGTTCAAGGACCTGACTGCATAATTAGTTTTGAGTTTTGAAGAACTCTTCTATTTTAGAGGTACCTGACATTTGAGGCCAATGGAGGGTAACAGGGTCAAGTAGCAAATAATATAATAAACTCACTGAAATTTATAAATCTGCAAGTTAGACTGAAGAATTGGCTTTCATCTTCAGAGCATCTGCTGCTTCTCAGGAGGACAGGCAGGAATTTTTCCCTTTTCCTATTTTTTTCTTTTTTCTAAATTTTAATCACAGGGACTATGTTAGGACTTAAGAAGCTGCACAATTTCTTGGTGCCTGTTTTTGATTTAATCGACTAATGACCAGACTGGAGACACTGACTCTTCTGATTTTCAGTATCTAATGTTGGTCATGCTTTGGCTGAGAAAAAAGTAGCTTTAGGAAATGGCCTCAGCTTGCATGACTGTGAGGGGGTCTAATTTATGCTGCGTGAAGAATAAACATAAGTATATCCTTTGCAAAGGGGTGGATTTTGAAGAATTAAGGTGACTAACAAAGTTGCCTGGTTTGAGGAGTTCAGAGCCTGGAGGGTGGAAAAGATGGATTTCTTTAAGGCACAGATACTAAAACTATCCAGAAATGGCATTCCAAAGACAAAAATACACAGGGAAGGGCAATGCTGGGGTAAGCAGACAGCAAATGAGGTTCAGTGAAAGTAAGAAAATAAAAGATGACAAATAGATATAGCTGTGGCAGAGGTAGGGAAGAGGAGATGTAAAATGAGAACTGCTGAGTAGAGAAATTAGTTAGACCTGACAGATATAAAGTAAGAAAACGTTCTTTGCCCATATGAATAGAACAAGAAGAATGGAAAAAGCACCAAGTACGGACCAAGGATGCTCTAGATACAGATCCCAAAATAAAGAATTCAACACTCAAGCACCTAATATGAGACTTAAGCATAATATAAACCCCCAAGCCAGCTGCCTCCCTTTCTGTAATGACCTGGCTGCAGGTCAGGGGGGCTCTTCTGTTTGCATGTGCCCATGCTGCCTTCCTTGCATGCTCTTACCTGCTGTGCAAATCCCCATTTGGGAAGGATTTGCGAGGTACAGATTATATGAGGCAGGCAGGTTTGCTCAAGATGGCATTGACAGCACAATAACAACAGACAGTAATGCACCTCAACCCCAGCAGTGGAAAAACAAGGGGTGAGTGAGCAGACAAGGCAGTGAAAGCACAGAGGAATGAATCAGACAATACCAGCATAACCACACAGGCTGCTCACAAGGTCAAGACCACAGAAATGAGGGTGGGGAGAGCTGCTGTTTAGACTAAGAGGAGCTGAGTTTTTAGCAAATGCAGTACAGCCAGGAGTTAAAGGTCTTCTCAAAGGTTGGTCTAGGAAAACTCCATTACTGTGGTTGGCTAAATCTGCCTGATTCTCTTGTTTTCAGAAGTTACAGCATGAACCTCTCTCTGGTATCATTTTAGGAGATTTTCCAAAAAGCTTTCCTGCTGTGATGTACAGATAAAATGTACATCTTACATCTACATTTAAGCTGCCGTCGCTGGTTCTGTCCCCTTCTATTCTGGTGGTCAGTGGTCAGGAGATGAATCAGTACTTGGGCAGATCCTGTTCCCTGTGTTTCACTTCATGACAAGATAGAGGCAGTCAGAATATTGATCCAGAGCCACTTGTGACACCACATCTGCTCTGCTGTTCCTAAGGACTTGGGCATAAGTACAGTTCAAGCTTTTGTTGGGGTTGATCTGTGGGGAAGAACAGTGGTCAAAAAAAAAGACTGAATTTGCATTGAGATTATCTGAAATGAATTCTCAGCTTGACTGAGATTTTATTTATCCTTGTCTAAATGAAAAAAAAAACCAACAAAATAAAACACTTCCAGGCCACTCATTTGTTTCTTACTGCACAGCATCCGGAGAGAGGAAATGTATAAAATATCTTGTGGAGCATCAAGACCTGCTAGGAAACCCTATTATGTTCCCCTCTCTTCAACAGGCTGGAAAGTCTTAATGTTTCCTGTCATCTTAAACTTCCTCTTTGCTTTATAAATAATTCCTGGATGCAAAACATTTTCTAGTGCCTTGGCCGTGCACAGAGGAATGCATACTGAGACAAGCTCCCTGAAACAAAAAACACTCCAACAATTGTCCTCTTGATGCACTGCCAAGCAATGGAGATTTTCAAGCAGCCCCTGCAAATTGAAATGCAGCTATGCAGATCATCATCACTTGGAAAAAGGGAAAATGGTTTTACAGGATGAAGGGTCTGTAGAACTGGTGAAAATAACTTTCTGTATCTCATGCTGATTTGAATGGAGAAACGGAGCCAAATTGCCATTTGATCCTGCTTAGGGCAGAAAATCTGGAAAAGCACAAACTAATATCTTCTCTCATTCACCCAGTGTTAGGGAAGGGTCAGCCCTGAATCTTCCCTGAGAGCATCCAGGACCCGGAGCTGGGAACAAAGAAGGAAAGACACCTTAATTCCTTTCTCATTCCCCTCTCTGCTCCTTGAGCAAATCCCAAGAAGGGGTGAATCTGCTGAGAGCTGTGTGAGCTGCCCAGATCAGCAGGACTCCCAGGAGCTTTCTCCTGGGGTTTGCTCCAGGGTATTTCACCTCTGCTCATTCAATGTGGGCAGAGCTGGGACACCACAGCTGAATCCATCAAAACCAATCTAAACCTGCTCACTGCAGCAATCCTGCTGCTAATTCATCGGCTTGATATGTAATTGTTTCTATTGCTGGAAGGCTCCATCACCCCCTTCATTAAAATGCAAATTTTACATTAATTAAAAATGCTGGGAGCACTTGCACAATTTATGACCAAATCTTAGAGTCCAGAAACCCCCGTGCTGGGGAGAGGCAGCAAGACAGTTTTGAAACTGCTGGAATAAATCCTTATCTCAGAACACTGGGGATGTTTTAGCTGATAAAGGTTCTTTGTGGACTTCAAAAATTAATTTGTTCCACTTAGATTAGGAAAGAGACAAAGCAGAAGGCATTCAGGCAGAATTATATTCCTACAGATAAATGCATCTAAAACTTTTCACACACAAGAGAAAGGAAGAAGAAAGATCCCATTTTATGCTCTGATGCAGCAGTAAGTGATCTTATTCCTTCTCAACCTTCCTTTCCCAACCAGAAATTTTGCATATTCCACCGTATATCTGACCTACTGTTACAGCACTGGGAACTTGTCTGCTGAGATTTCTCAGCTTGATTGGTGTGAATCCCATCTGCTCCTAATTAGTCAGTAATGTTGGAATTTCTCCTGAGATGTGCTGGGGTGAATGGGGAGCTGCTCCTCAGTGACCCAGACCAGGCCAGCAAGGGGAGACCCTCAGGCTGGGGCTGCCTGGTTTGCATGCATTGAGCTGGGACCTTTCTAGCAGAGTTCTGCTCTGGGGTGGGGTCTGGGGAGGTGCTGGGGGAGCCTGGGCTCACTGGCGCTCCTCAATTGCTCCCTCTCAGGTATGGCTGCAGTGGGGTCGGGTCTGGCAGGGGGGAAGGTGGGAGTGCTTGGAGTGGGAAACCCTCCATGGGACCTCGTGACACATCATGGCATGTGGTGCCACCTGTGGCACATGACAGGAGCTTTTCACTCTGCCCTAGGGGAGGAAGCTGTGTGATCTCCCTGCTGGGAAGTGCCTGGAGTGAAGGATCAGGCTGTAGGAAATCTTTGCTCTTCCTCCACAGGATACCTCAAGGCTATGGCCAGAGGCTCTGCCTCCTCATTCAGCTACCCCAATTTCAATTCCCAATGCCTTCACCTTTCCTGAAAAGCAGGCAGACACAGCCTGAGGGTCTCATCTTGCTGGCCTGGTACGTGCCACTGAGATGAAACCTTCTCTCCTATTTTCTTTAAGCCATCAGCTCTTCCCACGTGGTTTACACCCTTCTGCCCCAGGAAAACCTGTGGCAAGCCTGGTCCTTACTTCTTCTGGGAATGAGCAAATCACAGTGTGTCACTGGGGGAAAAATATCCCTACAGCTGCAAAAATAACCCTGAAGTGAAAAAAACCTTCTGCCCTGGAAGTGAAATAAATGGCAATGGAGGGTGGCAGGTCTGGGCACACCCTGGGCCCTTGCAGGAACAGGAGAAGCAGGAGTGTGACCAGCATCCAACTGTGTATGGCACGAGCTAGGCAGGCTGGCACAGGGATCTCTCCCAATGTGCCACTGGAAATGACTGCCCCTGGTGCCTTCATGCCTGTGTTTGAGGTTCCTGTTTCTGTTCTTCATCTCCTGGAAAGGATAAACACACACACCTAACTCCAGCAGTGCCTGTTTCTGGCACATGTATAAATCCACAGCAATTTCTACCAAGGTAAATTTTGTTAGTCATTATGAAATTGTTGTAAGTTAGGTCAGAATCCGGCCTCCTGAGGGCTGCTAATGGGCCCTGGGGAGTCTGGGCATGTGTGTGTGCGTGCACGGATACGCAAGCAGGCAGAAGGGAGGCCAGGACTCAAACCACTGCTGTTATTGTCAGTGCAGTGCCTGTCCTTGGAGAGATGGGCTCCTCTGGTGCCAAGCTCTCTGTAAGCCAGGAATAAAGCAAAGGTTCCTTCTGCAAAGAGCCCACTCTGCTTTAGTGACAGCTGTAACAGGTGAATGATGTGGAAATGTGTGAGTGTGGAAGAACAAGGTGATTGTGGACACACCTCTGCCTGGTCTCACTGTGGGCACTGCCAGTTCCAGAGCACATGTGCCTTCCTGCAGATGAGATTAGTGACTGCAGATGGGTGAATTTCTGCAAATTTAGGGCATTGACGGGTCTGGTCTGTTATTTATGCAGAGTGATCGAACACAGACATTAATTTCTGTAAGGCAAGGCTTTTTATGGCTCCCTCTGGATCACAAAGTGGATACTGGATTGCTGTCCTTCTGGTCGCAGATAAATCATCTACGAGAATCCAGGATGATCTGAGACTACATTATTAGGATAGTTTCCACATTCTCAGCCCTGTTACTTAAACACAGTAAATAAAGAAATGAAAGATGACTTGTTTTTCACTTGGTTGAACTATTCTGAGATTTCAGGGGGAAAAGAACATCAAAAATCATCCTGATAGGTCCAGAGTTAAAAATAGCAACACTGCACGTACTGGGGGAAATGCTGCATTCCTCTGGGTTCTTGTAAGAAAAAGGATTAAGGGAATGTGAAACTTGTAAAATTTATGGTGGCCCTGGCCGGATGTGATGTGTCAGTGGATGCAAGGCACATACCAGACGTGAAGTCAAGCAGGCGCTGAGGATTTATATCTGCTGCATCTCTGTCCCAATAGCACCATATGTTTATATGGACTGTGCATTTATTACTGGAAATTGAAGGACTGCCTCATCACTTCTCACTGGAATCTCACAGATTTGTTTTCTGAAGGACACTGAGAGCAATCCAGGCTCCCACTTATATCCTGGGTCTATTTTAGTTTAAAGTAAAATCTAAAATATGTGTTCCTTCTTCTCAGCAAGGAACAGGATTCCTGAAATTAGAGAATGGGAGCAGGCAGCAGCCAGCCACCTCATTTCCATGCTTCTTGTTGTGAAACCTTGTCTTCATATGTAGGATTGTATAAAAAATTTACATTTTCCTGGTACTGTACACATATCCCATCATTCGAGCCGGGTGTGAAACAACTCCCCCGACTGAAAAGCTGCCAAAAATCCAGGAGCATCCCCGGTCTGCACCAGGAATAGTCCTGGAAATCTGTCAAAGCAGAAGAAGTGAGAGATGGGGGCTGGGGTGTGTGTGCTTCCCCACACACACCCAGGCTGAAGATCGGCCCCAGTGCCCTGGTTTGCCCCATGGGTGGCAGGGACAGAGTGATGGGGCAGAGCTGCTGCTGACAGAACTCCCACTTGGGCAGTGGAATGGTGACAGAGTGCTGCTGGTGAGAGGGACAAACATGGGAAGGGGAATGGGCAAGAGAAAGTCCTAATGTGCTGTGGGACATGATGGGCAGGGCGGCTGAGTGAGAGCTGTCCAGGAGGCACTGCCCAGCCCAGAGCCCTCCCTGAGCAGGCAGGCAGGCAGCCAAAAACACGTGCTGCTGTTTGGGCTACCTGTCCTGTGCAGCTGCAGGGATGAAAGCCGTAACATGCCAGAGGAAACCAAGTTGTTTTCCCAGGCACACATTCCTGGAGCCAGTGGCAGGTGGGGATGGCCCCGGGATGGGGGCTCCCCCAGCCAGGGAAGGGAGGGTCCCTCACACCCTCTGCTGAGACTGAACTTGTGCCAGCAGCAGGAAATGATATCTTAAACAAGCACAGCCATGGGTACTTGTGGTAACTAAAACAATATTCCAAACTCCATGGAGATGGGATTGTTGTGGTTAACCAAAGTGTAACTCACCCTATTAAGCAGTTCCTGCTCATGGTGAGGGTTTCTTTGTATTTAATATCATTTTACTTACCTACAGTCCAAGGTGTTGCTTTTTTCCTAGTCTAACTCAGGCCTGTGTGAATTTGTCACTTCTACCCTGCAGAACTGCTGTTAGGTCACACTTATCCCAAGGATACACACACATACACTTTTAGGGTATATCCTCACTGGGGAATTTAAACATCCAGGAGGTGTTCCTCAGCCTTAGGCAGCTTATCTGCCCATTAGTGGCATCTCCACATCTCCAGTTAGGCTGCCCACACTCAAATAGCCAATTGGGAAGAGCCTCTGGTCCCTGTTAAATCCTAAACTGTTCCCAGGGATTGCAAGGGCTGTGCTGGGGGCCCAGCCCTGAGCTATGGCAGTGCTGCCAATTTAGCAGCATCTGTGATCAAGTTTCAGAGCTCAAACCTGCCCACCTGGACCTTCAGGATGAGTTTGCTGCTATGGATGTAACCTCTGCTTTCTTCATGGGAAAGGAGAATAAACAGGAAAAACCTCTCACTTATTTACATAAACTATTATGCTGCTTACCCAAAATGCTGCCTACTAACACATTACCTTGCCTGGAATCTGTTTGGCTTTTGATTTCACAAGCGATAAGAGGCTCTGCACGTCACCACTGCTGTGAAAGGAAAGGGCAGCAGAAGCAATGGATATCACCCATAGCCCAGACCTGGGCTTTCAAAGAGGGCAGCACTACCTGCAGCATGGTCTGGGCCAAAATATGTGCCCTCAGTTAAATGGTGTGCAAAATCCAGCTGAAATAGAGACAGGAATACCCAGCTTTGAACTAACTGGTCACATGCTTAAAAATTACCTGTCTGAGCCCACACACAACAGTGTCACGAAGGCTGAGGAGGTCTTGCCTCTTGTTGGGTCTGGCCATCAGAAACACATCTGAAATCACATATGAGATATTTGGAAGAAGCAGGGGTGGGAGCAGGGCCCACTCCAACCTTGTGCAAATAAATCCAATCTCTGTCTCACTTTCCTAAGTTTGATTTTGTGCTGCAAAGACCCCAAACACCTCCTGGTACAAAGTGAAAAGGAACAGAGAGTGATGTTTATTCTCCAGACTGGCAGCGTTTCAACCCTTGGACCAGGCTTCTAAGCTAAAACTTGCCGAACTAGCTGAATACCTCCTTCTGTTCCTGGATTAATGTGTTTGGCTTCTGCTGATTTATGGGAGCTGTCACTCCCTGACCTCAACACGTGCTCTGAAGAAAGTGAGTTTGTGCTAGAAACCAAGAGCTACCCACTGGAAAACAAAGCAAAGAGAGATGGATCTGGTCTGTAAGTGAGCCCCGTGCCTGGGGCTCAGGTGTCCTGTGCTGTCACCATCACAGAACATCTGTGGCTGCTCAGCTGGGAGGACAGAGACAGAGAGAGATGCCATTTGCCATTGCCTTCCTGAGGTGCTCAGTGCCTTCATCCCCCCATACCCCCACTGCCTGCACATCCTCAGCTGTTCCCAGCATCCCTGGGGCTTTCCTGGAGTGTCTGATCCAGGAGCCAGAAGAATGCCACTTGATTAGAGCATGATCTGATCTCAGACACTCTGATGTATTTTCCATATTTGAGTGGAAAAAGCTGCAGCTCTGCCCCAGTGCAAAGGTAAAAGATTGACCTGGTGGGTCTGCAGAAGGAAAGTCCTCACAGGCTTTCAGCCATGGAAAAAAGCAGAAAGACAGACCAGTGATAACAGAGGAACAACTTTCTATACACACTGAGCTGGCAAGGACACAAAGGACACACACAGAGGATTCAATTTTTTTTCTAATTCCATCTGACATTTAGCAATCGTAACTTTTCATTTGAGTAATAAATGGATTTGTCCTTTCCAGCAAAACTGCTGTGGACATATTATTCCCTTTATGGTGTGTTTTGCTGAATTCCAGATGTTGCTGTTTATTCAAGTCAAAGTTCAACCAAAGAAGAGTCAAAAACAAAAAAAAAGAAGTTTTGCTCAAAACGAAAAAGAAAATAGAAGATTTTGAAAGCAGTTAGTTTCTGCAGGTATTACTGTTATATGAAACTTTACACTGAACTGAATTGCAGCAATGCAGTGTATCATTCCAGGGGAGTGAAAATGACTGTCAGTGCTTGCTTCTCCCATTAACCTTTTATAATGGGAGCTTGTAAAATAATATGTGGTCTGGGAGATGAGGAAAAAAAGAGTACTCATTGAGACAGCCTCCACAGGAGAAATTGTCATCTTTCCTGATGTAATGATGAAGGAAATAACCCTTTGCTTATCCAGTCTACCCCTATATCAAGTGCCTCTCTCTATAGGCAAATGGAGCAACCAGAGGGAACACATGATTAAAGATGGGGCTTGTTCAGGTTATGCCCAATTGTTTCTTTCTCAGGTGAGATCCATGTGCTCAGTGCTGCACAAAGCAAAACCTGATCCTCACTAGAACACTGATAGGCACCTCAAGTCCTTGCTCAGAGATAAGAATATGAAACATCCTTCAGATGCTTCCTCAATAATTGAAATGTAATTGCTTGCATTTTAACTAGATTTTAATCTTGGGAACCAGTCCCTCTGGAACCAGCCCAGGTGGCTGCAGAGCAGCCTTGGGGTAGCTCTGAATAGCAAACCTCTGACTACACTTGAGTCTTGGTTCTGGAGTGAGAAGATGACATAAAGCTGAATTTTTTCTCTCTGCATCACTAAGCTAAGGCTGTGCATTTGCCTCCAGTTTTGGTAGATTTCCTCCATATTGCAAAGGAAAATAATCAGAACAAAAGCAAGAGGTTTGTTTTAATCACATGGAAGATGTTCAAAAGAGTGGCTTGCTACCTGCTGTTGCTAGCTGAAGGCTGCTGAGATATTTAGCAGCCTATTTGAACTAATTGCATTCCCTGGGACTTCATTTGTAGATCTTAAATCAGCCTTTCATCCCTGTCAAGTGGGATGAAATCACCCCTGGTGGGTAACCCACTCCTGCCTGAGGAGGTTTTGATGTGTGCCTGCCCATCCTTCACAGGGTTGCTGTGATGAGGGACAGGTGGAGAGGCAGAGTTCCCTGTGGCATGTGGACATGATGGAGAGGTTTCCTGAAGCCATTGGGAACTGGGAACCACCTCCTCAGGAGGCCAAGAGGCTGATATCTCCCCAGACCAGTGGAGGTGAAAATAAAGGTGTGTGTGGCATCTGGAGTGTGAGACCTGATGCTGGAAATGAACAACAGTGCAAAACAGCACAAAGCACAAACAATAGGCAGCTTTTCCCTGGCCAGTGTTAATGTTTGGCCAGCTCCTGAGCAGCCTTTCCCTTCAGCAACCCTTGGAGCACTCCAAGAGCTCATCAGGTTCTTGTGAGCTGCTCTTGCCCTGCCCAGACATGAGGGATTGATCACAACTGGGGGAGGCGTGCTGGGATGGCCTGTGCCCTCCAGCAGCTCACAGCTCTCCCTCCATCCTGCAGAAACCATGGGATCATGGAACCATTCAGCATGGAAAAGACCTCTGAGACCACCAAGTCCCACCATTAACCAGCACTGACAAGTCCCCCACTAAACCATGTCCCTTAATGCCATGTCTACACAGTTTTTAAATACCTCCAGGTGACTCCACCACTGCTCTGGACTGCCTGTTCCAGGGCTTGACTACCCTTTCCATGAAGAAATTTTTCCTAATAACAAATCTAAGCCTCCCCAGGTGCTTTGAGGCCACAGCAACCCATATTGTGCCAGATTTGAGGTGGCCTTGGTGTGGGTTTCTGGGTTCAGGAGACTGCCACACAGACAGAAAGGCTGGTGATGACAAGTGAAGGGCTCCTTGTCCTCTGGTTCTGTGTCTTCATTCCAGGTGAGACATGACAGGGAGACAGGAGGACATGTCAGTGCTGCTTGAGGCAGCAGAGCTGAAGCGCAAACTGAAGACTAAAATGTGAAATGCTTGTGCTCAGACAGATTTTTTGAGTACCTTTGCCCCTGCTCATGGGAGGTTTGATCTTATTTCACTCAGGAGCACTTTCTCCCCATTCAGAAGGAGCAGAGGCACTAATGGGTGGCTGCCCTTATGAACCTTTGTGGCTTCCTGCCACAAAAAACTACCAGAAGTCATTTGACAGCTCCCTAGGGCTTCTGTTTCCCTTACGTTTGGTTTCTCCTTAATTAAAATCTTACTAGGTATCAAACAGATTTTTGTTTTCATTTGATTTGGCTGCCTTTGAGAGGGGGGAAGGGGAAACAACCTTTCCTCTACTTCCTAGCAGGAATGTTTGCCTATGGACAGAGCCTAATCTGATTTTCAAGCAAACAGATCAATATTTGCTTTTCACCACATCGAAACTTGCTGTTAGCATTCGTGGTACAGAAATTAACACATGTTGATGTTAGTTAGGGGGCATTGATTTGTCTGGTGTATATAGGTATAGTATGCTTCAATTCAGCAGTCAGTAAACTCCGTCAGAGAACTTGCCCTCATATATTTCACAGTTGTATCAAGCTTGGTTTCCTAAATGCAGTTGCAATCAAGATAGGAAAAGAAATGATGAATGGAAAATTAACTGCATGAGATCCAACAGGAATCAGCATGGGCAGCTGGGGGTGTGGGGGAGAGCCTCATTTTAAGGAGGGGAGTGCTGCTGCAGGCTGGGTTACTGCTATCCCCTGCCTGACTGCCCAAACCTGCATATCTCAAGTTTCCCAGGTCACAAGGTTACTCATATTTGCTTCCATTATAGCCTCTGCTGGGGCACTGATGCATCACTCCTTTGGTGTTTGCCATGAGGAAATACATAGCATTAGTCTGCCTGCAGTCTACACAGACAAGGTAAGTAGAAAGTGATAATGCTATTGTTATTTATGAGCTGGGAAGGTTCAGGGAAGGAGATTAAGGGACATGCCTGTGGCAGATGCAACAGACTGATTTCCCAAGATCCCTGTTAGTGTCCTTCTTTTATGGCCACCTCTCCCAGAACAGCACCCTGGTCTCACTGGGATAAATGAAATTTGAGCTGTGCCAACTATCCCTGTAAAATGATCTTTCCAAAACATGGATGGGTTTTACAAATAGATAGATAGACCTTTTCTTTACAAATGTGTAACAGCAACCCATTAGACCTACTACAGACATCTTTAGCCTAGTACCAGTATCACCAATGATGCTTTGAAGGCAGATGCTACTGAATGTTGCCATGGGCAAGACTTTCTTCCCTGGTTTGTAAACAGCCCCATGTGTAATACAGTGGCTGGTGAGGAGTGGTAGCTTGGTGAGACATGAGTTCAATCCCCAAAGAGAGCACTCAGGACCTGGAACACGTGCACTGCACTGTGGTATGATCTAAGAAGCTATTTAAGGTCTCAGCTGGAAAACAAAAACAGAAAAGATAACCATGGATTACAAGGCTGTTTGAGATCTACGTAGATACACTGTTTTGACAGCAGAAATTATAAACAGCTCATTTTTGTTGACCTGTGCCCTACAATCTGTTTGAAAGCAATCCTGCTTTTTATCTGAGAAGCCCATGGTGGAAAACATTGCTTGCATGGAAAATATTGTTTGGGTCATCTCTTGCCCAATGGTTTGTTTCAAAATTCTGATTAACCAAGCTAAGGCTCACTCTTCCTTGGCAGTACCTGAGTGTGAGTCCCCAAGGCTGAGGCTGACTGATGGGTCTGTGCTGATGAGTCACAGCCAACTTGTCTGTGATGGACTGATAAAAGGAGGATGACACTTCAGACAAAACAAACCATGAGAGATCGACACACATCAGCCTGTTCCACAATACTTTCACCAGTGGTGGAGGAGGAAAGTGGAAAAGGGAGACAGGGTAAGGACAAAGGCAATAGGAGGAAAATCAGGGCATGGATCAGGCAGGACACATTAAAAAACATTTCCAAAGCAGAGAAAAGTGGCTCCCACACAGAAATCTGCTCTGCTTTGTCCCGCTTACTTAACAGAAGTGCTGCAAGCTTCCCACACCTCTCTTTTTGTTACTGGTGACAAAGAACGAGGCTGTTTTAGCATGTTTCTCTTCCTCACTCAGATTTGATGTGCTGCTTGCTCTTCCCTTCTTAGGAGAGTGACAAGGTGGAGGCAGGGGACTGGGGTTCAGAGCATCCTTCCTGGAGCTGAGGTAAGGCCAGCAAGACACTAAACATGTAGGTTTCGGCAGGTTTGACCAAACAGTTGTTGCTGTGTTACTGCCAGGTGCTATGAGCAAGGCAGAAACTAAAAGGGGAGGAAGGAAAGACTCTCAGACTGCTAGGAGCAGTTTAGGCTGGTTTCACTGTCCTCTGAAGTGTGCAGGCAGGGCTCAATGGTACCTGTGGGAGCCAGAGCATTGCTGCACTTGTGACAGGTAGAGGATTTTGCTCAATTAGTCTTAAAGAGATTAGACCTCCCTTTACAAACCTGGCTGGAAAAGGAGAATAGCAGCTCATTTTACACATTCTAAGTGTGTTTCTCTGGGACTGAGGTCCAGCATGCTCCGAGAAACTCCTACCCAGTGAGACAGCCATTGCTAGACCTGTGTTGACCCAATCATGATCTGCCCAGTTAGCTCTGAGAAACCTTCCTGTGGAACTATCACTGCAGGCCATTTGCTGGTGTGGATCAGTGCCTGCTTTTTGCACATGTGTTTGTCCTTTGACCTTTCCCCAGCAGCATTGCTGCCAGGGCCATAACTGGGCTTTCATTGTTGCAGTTATAGGAGTCATTCAACCTGCACAGGGTGCAAAGCTGAAGCCAGGCCAGTCTGTTTCTCTCCAGAGCCTGGTTTTCATCTGCATGTTATTCTGTTAGAAATCTGCATTTATGGAAGATACTCTTAATACAAGAGCAATTGAGACCTCTTGTCTGGCTGTGTTCTGCCTACCCGCTGCTGGCCAGACAAATTGCTCCCAGGACATGACAGCCATGGATTCCAATGGATTCCAATCTGCTTCTGTCATTTCTAAAGCACTGCTGTTGATCATCTCTGACATAACTCAGTTGTCACCAGGTTCATGCCACAAGTGCTCCCTGTGCAGGTTCCCAAGCGCTGATCCTCTCTCCAGCCAGGTGTGCTCTCCCCTCCATTGTGCAGAGTGGGACATCCTGAGGCCACCTCAGGTAGGGTAGACTCAGAGAACGTGCCTGGTGGGCACAGTCCATATTTCACACCCTGTGCAGCAGTTGCTTGTGAGAGTGTTTGATGATCTGAGGACAAAAACCATGCTGGCAACAGAACTAATATTCTATTGACATGGAAGCCTCCAGGCTTGTGCCCTGCTCCTGTCTATTCCCTCAATCAGACATGGCCCAAATGACCTAGCTTCAGTAAGCTATGTAGGGAAAATATCAGTCCAAAGCACCTAGAAGAGAGACTCTCACTCTGGGAGTGTAGCAGATCCTACCCAAGGCTTGACAAAAACCATGGGGGCTCTTGGTGCTACAGGGAACACAACAGCTCTGTGCCCACACCAGTGGTGTTCACAGCCACGGGGCAGCCTTTGTGCTGCTACCTCTATGGTCTTTGGCTGCCAGACACAACTCAAAATTAAGCAATCCCATTTTTAACTCAGTACCTTCTACTCTCGTGGGCTCTTACAGAGCAGGATCTGGGCAGGAAACATCTGCTTCAGTGACTGCAGCAGCCAGAGCCTCAAGTGGGCTCTGGCAAAATGGGGAGTAAACAAAGCTCGTGCATAACAAAGTGGTGTCCTGCAGCAAATTCTTCCTATCAGAAAGAAAACTGAATATCACCCTTGTTTCCCTGAATCTTGGCTGTTTCCAGGTTAAGCCCCAACGATTTCAAGCATCCCAGGCATGCAAGGAAACACTGTTGATGTCAGGCAGCCGGGAAGAGAGGATGGAGCTCAGGAAGTCTGGGCCCCTGGCAATGAAATAAATGCTGTGTGGAGAGCACATTCTGGGTCATAAAAGGGTTTCCCCAGTGTTCAATCTGTCTGAGACAATTTTCTATTTAAACTCCCCAGCTGTAGCCTGAGGAAGGGGCAGTGGAGCACAAAGTGAATCACCCATCCTGTCGAAGAGAATCCTGAGGTGGGAGATTTCCTGCCTTTGGAAAGAAAACAAGATACACAGCCACTGCTGGTGCCAGAGGGGAATCCAACACCATCTAACCGGAACCCCAGTGAGGCCATCCATGAGCCCAGCCATTTATTCCATCTGCCATTGATGCCCCATGCTCAGGAGAACGTGAGCTGGGGGCTCTCTCACTGACGGGTCTGCTGTGCTGGAGAAGGCCCACAAAACAGGGCAAGCTGTCCCAGCACAAAGCCCAGCTGAGCCAGGGTGTGCCAGTGGAGGAGGTGCTCACAGTCACCAACACCACGCTCCTCCTGGCCACTGGAAGCAAGGGGAGCCTCCCTTCCCAGCTCCATTCCTCACGGAGACACACTTGTCAGGGCAATCGAGTCCTCACTGGTTCATGAGCTGTGCAGTGTGGAACTCCCTGCTCACCTCACTGAAGGACTCCAATTATTCATCAGAGAAAGGTTCAAGTTACAAAACACCATTATTCACTGAATCAGCACTGAATCATGTCCACGCTCAGCACGAAAGGCAGACTTTAGCCACAGGAATGCTTAAACTGCTGACTGTGATGAAGAAAGTTGTGAAGGTGATAAAATGTAGGGCAGCATTAGCTGAGCTACACCTACTGAAACCCAGTTATCTACAGCACTCAAGTTTTAAATTTGTACTTGCGGCTAAATTATGTGTGATATTGTATATTTTAAATGGGATTAAGGAAGGTATTTTGAAAATGTTTTGGGTCTATTTTCCCCCTCACTGAACCATTGAGAGTTTCAATGGGAGCATCTTAGGGAACATAGAAAAGTTGTAGGTATGTGTTTGAAGAATCACTGCAGTCAGACATGCAAAATGCTGATCTGCTAAAAATTCAGTGAACTGATTCAATCATGCTCATATCATTTTAATAAGTTACCTTTTTACAGGAAGGTTTCATATTGGATCAGACAGTTTTTATTGTGTCATTCCAGCTTCACTTCACATGGAAAAGCTGCAGGTGATGCAGGTCACCTGTCTGTCAGACAGCGACTGCCTACAAATACTGTTTTTGGGAACTTGCTCTATTTAATAGTGAGTAATATTTGCAACAATTTTCGGTACCATGTTATGCTAACAAAAAAAAATCCATTTATTTGACTAGCTTTGCATTAGCTCTAAATTAAGCATTGTATTTAAATATTCACTTTCATAATATGCCCTTATTTTATTCATCAGAGAAGTAAATTTCTACTTGAAATATTTAATAAACAAATAAGGGGAAGTATCTTTGTCTGCAAGTGTGCTAGAGGTGTAGTCCTCAGTCATGGTGTCTTTATGGAAAAAGTTTTTGAATGTTTGACAGGAAAGGTGGGAATTGCCCAACCAACTCCAGATGTTCACACTGTAAATTTCTGCCTGTGAGCTAAGAGTCTGGAGTGTTTTTATAGTCAATGGAAAAATACAGACACTTCAGGATGCATTTCCCCTAATCCGAATGTCTGCAATAGCTCTGATATCACACTCTGAAAGTGCCTGCTTCTTTCTCCTGGCTGTAAAGGGAACCCCTAAAGTGACTGGCACTGATGCAGATTTCAGGCTATGTCTGCACTAGAAAACTAAAATGCCAGGGATCATCCCTTGGCACTGAAGATGAGGGACAAAGAACGGCACAAAATGCTCTTGCCCTCAGAAGCAGTGAGGTAGCCCTCAAGTAGTTGCTACTGCCCTGTCCTGAGCCCACCAGGCCTTCGGGAGAGCCCTGGGAGGCCCAGGTTGGAATATGGGAATATAATGTTGAGGACAAGCAGCTGGGATGGTGTAGAAGCACTCTGGATGGCCACAGGAGGCAGCTGCAGTAGCTGGCCCAAGAGAATTTTGTGTTGCAGGCATGCCGAAGAATAGAAGTGAATCCTACCAAATGTCTTGGGGATGTTCAGGTGCTTCTCTTCTGCCTTCTCTGCCTGTAATTGTGAATTATTTGGTTGCTGCTTGGAGGCTGTTGGTGTTTCTTCTGCAACAGAACCACCTAACTACTAACTGGTTTCTGGTTAATACTTGGCTGCTCTGACCTTTCCTCTTATCCTTCCTGAAGCAGAAAGATACTTTTTATCAGTGCCTCCAGCTCTTTTCACAAACTATGCAGGAAGAGAATGGCTCATTTACCTCCACAGAGATTTTTCTAAATTGATTTGCCTCTAGTGGATTTGTGCTGCTGGAAGGATTAAGGTTTTCACTTCTTATTTGGTGATTATGAAAATCACTGGGGACAGAATTGCACGATCAAGCAATGCTAAACCCAAAGGGCTTCCTGAGTGAACTTTTGCTGTTCCTTTGATATCAGCACATGGCTCTCCTCATCCATACCACAATCAGTTGCCAACTGCATCCACAAAAAGCACGAGCATCCTTTTGTAAATTCTCGGTCTGGTTGGAACACTAGTTGTTAATATGATGGAAAAATCTAATCCTTTATTTTCTCTAGATTTCATAGCAGAAGCACACTGTTTTAGGTTTACTTTTTGCCCTATAAAAAACTGCTTGTTTGTAAACTGTTTCATTATTTGAAACAAAATTTCTCATTTTTCATCTTTCAATAGCCCTCTCTTGTGTCTGCAAGACAGAAATATCACTGTCACTATGATCTATTGCTGTGGGTATGAACTATGCATGCTAAATCTATCAGACTCTGACCACAGTTTTAGTGGTGCAAGTCTAGCATAGCCATGATCAGTCTGTCTGCTGGGGAAATAACACCTGAGTTAATTTCATGCAGCTGGGACATCTGATTCTTCACATTTTTTTGCTTTGTCTCAGCAGTTTAAGAGAGAGTTCTCCATACAGCACCATAAAGGAGAAGTGAGTCTGAGCACAGACACTGAGGACAGACAGAAATTAAAAATAAAACTCAAACCCAAGGAATTGATGTTTCTCTTCAATTTCAACATAAAAAGTAGCAGAAATGGGATGTGAGAATCTGAGGGGAATCTAGAAATCCTGACAAGTCATTACAACTGTTTCTTTTTAGTACAATAATACATTTGATAATACATTACTGAGTAATTTTATCTATATGCCTTCTCTTCCATGTAAGAATACTGGTTTTTTTCAATTAAGGAAGCTTACTCTTGTTTTGAGTGGTTAGATTTTATTCCTGAAACTTTAAAACAGAATAAAAAATATTGATAGGAAGAGTGCTCATATATATCACAGGCAAAATTCCTAAAGACAAGGAGTTCTTGAAAATTGGTCTCTAGACCAATTTTTGCATAAATGAGAAGTGCTGTGAAAAATGATAATCCATATTAATTAAATCTTTTGGTGTTAGAGAACAAATTGAGGCACATCTGAAAGCTGAAGGGATTTGTAATGTGACTCAGTCTTTTTGCCTCTAGGTCACCACTTCAGGGTTGGTGTAGGCTACAGCAACTGAAAGTCATTATTCTCTGACAGCTGTTTGGAGACCTCTGGGAAATGAGTTTGTGCTAGCCTGCTAGCAGTGGTAGTGACTGATGCAGCATCAAGTAATCTATCCTCCCTGCAGGGGGTAATTGGTATTTTCCTCCATGATGGCAAACAGAGATTCTGTAGCTAAAAGAGGCATAAACCAAAATTGTCATCCTCTCATTGTATCACCAGAATCGGCCCCATATTTTAATGTTCAGCCCCCAAAGTGCTGATGCTGTGTGCAAATTATCACCACGGGTCTGGGCTCTGGACACTGGCACTGCCAGCAGAAGGGACAGCAGGACTGGCACTGTGCCCTGGGAAGGGAAGGGAAGGGAAGGGAAGGGAAGGGAAGGGAAGGGAAGGGAAGGGAAGGGAAGGGAAGGGAAGGGAAGGGAAGGGAAGGGAAGGGAAGGGAAGGGAAGGGAAGGGAAGGGAAGGGAAGGGAAGGGAAGGGAAGGGAAGGGAAGGGAAGGGATGCTCTCCAACCACTCCCTAGGATGTGTTGTTACTCCACACCACACATGCTGCCTGCAATGGCACAGCTCCTGTTTGTTTCTGTTCATGAAACTTGGGCTCAAAGCAGTGTAAATGGCCTGTTGGCAGGTTCCTCCTGCTCACTGCCTGACTCCCCCACCTGTCCTCCTAAAATTTTGGGTTGGTTTCCTGACTGGTGGCACAAGCATGTGTGCAGCAGATGTACCTCTGAGCACAGCATCATGTTAACCAGAGGGCCCAAAACAGCTTTAGATGGGCACCTGCAGTTAAACATCAATAAACTTTTGGTGAGTAAAAGCTGCCAGAATGCAAAGGGCCTTGTTGGCATTTTACATTCTAGTAAATATTTTGCAATCTTTTTGCAAAAAATTTGCAAAGAATGGGTCTCTACCACATGTTTTTATCTAGTACTAACACTCCCTAAAATCCAGGTTTATTGTCCTTTGTCACTTTTAGAGACTCTGACTCACATCTCAGTCAAAGCTCTCTCAGTTTAACCTGACCATGTATGAAAATTGGGGTCCAACCTCTACTGGAATTTCCTGTTATTTCTCCTGTGGGGTCTGACTGAGGGAGGAATCTCATCTAGAGGCACCTTCCTGGCAGACTTTTCTTGCCATGTTTTTCCCATCTACCTCCCTGTGCTCTCAGGCTCGCTGTGTTTGTGACTGATGCAGCCTCCTACAGACACTGGTGGTTCACTTAATGCAAAACCAATTCAAACCAGAAGTGTTGCCCTCCAGAAAGGCCTGAGAACTGCTTGGAATGATGCACTCACACTCATGTGAGTGTACCTCTCAGGTGCCTGGTAGAAGGAAACTTGCATCTTAGCATGTGCATTTCTGGAAAGAGTTAACAAAATGGTGCCAATATTCAGAAGAAATTTTAAAAAGTACTTTGTAGACCTGGAAGAATATGTTAAAAGATTTAAAGTGATCAGTTTGATTAAAAAAGGAAAAGAAGATTTAGTGGCAACTCAATTTACAGTCAATAAAAAGGCTACAATGTTAAAGAGCTTTTTAAATCCATTAGATTTCAAGTATAATCTCATAAACTCCCATAAAGCACTGTGCAACCAAGGGGAAATGAAGTTTAATTATGGTCCTAACTCAAAGCAGGTCATTGCTGGGAGGTGACAGTTGTGCCACCATCTACAACACATTTTTAAGCATTGAGACTATCTGGATGTTGTGATCAGACTCAACTGGCCAATGCGTGATCTGAGCAACCACAGTTAAAACGTGGGATCCTCATGCCATTTTAAGAGTTCTGGGAAGTCTGAGATATCCAGACAGGACTGGCCAGACATGCCATAAGACCTACAGCAAACCCTTTTGGAGTAGAAGCTAGAAACTGGGAAGGATACATGAATGAATCTGCAAGGATGCTGGACTATGGCAAGGAGATGGCTGAGTCTAGTCCCAGTTGTCCAGAATCCTCTCACAGACAGTGCACAGCTTTAAGTAGGCTACTCAAAAATTGGGTTCTGAAATAAATTTGATGAACCATGACATGAAAACAAATATTTGTCTTTGTGCATTGTACAATGAGAGCAGGAATTCGGCTAAGATATTGATACCTTGCTGTAGGCATCTAATGCATGTGAGATGAATACAGCAATCAGTGATTAAATGAAATGCTCTGATACCATAGCAATGGTTTTAGATATGTTGGATTCTAAATTTTTAATTTATCTGAATTTTAGATAATAAAAAACAGCTGTAAATTCAATGTTTTACCTTGCCAAACTAAAAAAGTAAGATAAGAGTACAAGTTATTCCAGTGCTCTCAATGAAACAAAAAAAAAAAAAAAAAAAAAAAAAAAAAAAAAGAAACAAACCCAAAACAAACACAAACCCTTTGAAATCAGAAATTCTCATTTCTCTTCCAGAAACATCCCAGGCCAGCTTGTGAAGTTTGATGAATATATATAACTGCTGATGTGCTTTGTATTGCTACAGCCCAGAAATCCCTTTGCCTGAGTAGAGAATCCCAGCAGTTCAGTGACAACCCCATGCCACATGTGTGTTGTTGTGCAATGTCCAAACATAAGACTGAATGTTGCCCAGCACTGCACAGTGAAGCAATATGGGAAGAAAAGGAGAGAAGGAAATAACCCAGCCCACAGTAAGGGAAAAATCAGAAGATCCTTTGGTCCAGTGGCCTTTGACATCCAGTTGCTGCTGTAGCTCAGGCAACATAAACTTTCTGCTTGGGCTCTCCAGCTGGAAAAGACCATTGCTCCCTTTGGATGACTGCACTTTCTACCACTCCTGCACAAGATTGGTTGTGTAGTCCAGGTCTGAACTGTGAATGGAAGTGCAGGGAAGTGTCAGCAAAGACAAAAGCTGTGACCAAGGCTGGCAGGGACGCTGAAGCCAGCTGAGTGCAGAGAGCAGCACTTTGCCCTGTTACACCCAGTGCTGTTGGACAGGCACAGGGTGGTTCCACACCCTGCAAACACAGAGCTGCCAGTGAGCAGAAGGACACAGGGGTCAGGATTATTTTTAGAGACATGAAATTAATGGCCTTCTCTCCTGAGTCATTGGAAAAGCATTGTTTGGGGGCAGTTTCTGCTAGGAAATGCACACCACCTTTAAAGGTGTGTTTACCTTCTCAACACCTTTAAATGTTTTCTGTACATATGGGTTGGGCTTCAGAGGACAGACATACCAGAAGAAAAGGCAATCTCTCAATCACTCACAAGCCGATTATCACATTAAATTGTTAAACAAGTGCTGGAGTCACGGGCCAACATGTCCCTATAGTGCCTAAAGTAAAGTGGGCTGTGGTTTGAGTCATGCCATGGCATCTCCTCTTGAAGAAGTGGTTTTTAAGGTGTCAGCAAGGCCTGTCATTGTTTTAGCAGGTGTTGTCTACAACTCCCCTCTCCCTCACTGGCTTCTCCTAAACTGACTATTTAAGAAAATCTTGTCTGCAGTAGTATTTTAATGCTATTCATTATTACTCCAGGAGTGTAGAGTAATTTCAACAAGTTTTCCAACTTCTGGAAATTGAAATCGTTCCCATTTAGCAAAAGATGGGTCCTGGTCCTGGCCTCACAGGGGACAGAGGGATAGGTGACAGTGAGAGGTGACTCAAGACACATCCTTGGAGTGATGCAGTGTGGACTTTGGTCCTTGGAGCACAAGTGCTTCTGCATGTGCTGTTACCTGAGCTGGTCCTGAGCTGAGCTCTGCCAGCTCTCTGTGGAGGGAGCGCAACTGCTCTTGGGGTTGATTCCTGAGTGCTCAGGGTGCTTGAGAAGTCTTATGGCATCCGTGCCTTGAGAGAGCCAAGCAGATGGATGTGTAACTCCTGCCTCAGCCCCAGGGTCCTGGAGCTCCAGGAGGGCTCCCAGACTTTGGGGCTAAAGCAGGAGTTACACATCCATCTGCTCAGCTCCACCAAGAACATAGCATTGGGCCAGCTCCCACTTAGATGCTGCAGAAATTCAGAAGGTAAAACACAGGGCCCTGGTGGGGTTTTGATGCCCTAGAGCAAGGCAACATTGCAGGCTGAAGTTCTGGATCTAAAACTTCCCCACTTTTGGGGAAGTTTGGGTTGCATCTGCCCTTCTTAGGGTCAGTGCACTGCAGAGTGTCCCTCAGCTAATGCCACAACACATCATCATGCCAAAGTCCTCAAATGAGCCAGGTGGCTGAGTATTCATCCTTTGCCCTGTGATGATGGGAAGGTTGATGGCTGGATCCTGTCCAGATGAGGATGGAGATCCTGGATGGAGCACATGCCAAACACTGGGAGAAGAAACATCTCTCACTGGCTCTCATCCAGATTTTCAAAGCAGCAGAGCCAAGGAAATAATATGAAACCTAAGCACAGTCAGCTCTTTGAGAGCTTCAGAACTTAAATCATTGGCAGTCACAGTTAAAAGTAAAAACTTAATTGACCTCTCTGATACCTACCTGATGCATTCCACCAAAAGTATGCTGCTTTTTTTTTTGCCTTTTTTTTTTTTTTTTTTTTTTGTGAGCTACATTACCTTCTTAGGTAAAAATTTAGGAAGAAAATGTCCATTAACAGCCAAATGAAATGGCAATTACTGTATACTCAGACAGAATGGAGCCTGTACTTTTAATGCAATTAATTCTCTCATGTCTTAATAAATTAATTACACTAGTGTAGTCAAGACTGAAGTTCAAGAAGCACAATTGTGAGGCTTCTTTTGTTTTTAAATATATAAACATTGAGATTCTTAAAAGGGAATTTTGCCTACTCTGAGGCCTTGATTGGTGCATTATTGAAATAAAGCACCTACAAAAATATGTGCTTTTTTGACATGGTATTTATATTTTTTCACTTTGCATATGCTTTACAAAATTGGACTGTAATGTAAATGAAATTACCAGCATTTTTGTATCCTAAAATCCTTTGAAAACAAAAAGGAATTCTGCTTTGCTATGCACCTGTGTGTCAGAAGAGCAGGGCTTTTGCAGGTGTTCACCCTTCCTTAAAGGAATGCAGGAGACACTTATATCCCTTGTAGAAACATGTTCTCCATTTTTCTATACAGGATGACATGGCAAGAGGTTCAGAGGAGATAGCAGGAGGTCTAGGTGGGAATAATTCAAATCTCAAACACTTAGTATTGAGTTTCAGTCAGTGGCAGGCAATTCTCACCTTCCTTGCCCAGGATCCACCCCCTCATTCCTATCAGGCTTCCTGTGACATTTTAGGGCTCTTGCAGTTGTACAAGAAACAGATCTGGTCTCATGGGAAAAGAAACAAAAGTTGCCTTCTGGTGGATCTGTTCCCTGAACTGACTTGGTGCACGTTTTTTGGCTTTTATATTCCACTGGCATGAACCATCTTCGGATGGCATTAGTCAATGCTACAAGGGCTTCTCTTCATTAGGCAGTGCTAGTCAATAATTGTTCCTTTTGCTTTGAGGCTCATGGGAGTACCAAGGCAGAGAGGCAGGGTGACTTTTCAGGGCCCACAAGGACCAGTCAGTGTTTCTCAGCCTGGTGCTGTGTGTGAGAGCATGGCTCACTCTTAGGGAATATGAAAGAACTTTGCAAAGTGAGCTGTTTAGAATCTTCCATGCCCACACAGCCACAGACCAATGCAATTTCTGCAAAAATGATAAAAGCTTCTTAAATCCTGGCTTCCCATGGCTTAGGCACAATCTCAGATGCCTCAGTGGTCATTTTAATTTGCTAGCTCTGAACAGCCAAGGAGCAAGGTGAGGGATGTGCCACAGCCAGCAGGTGCTCACAGGCACTGTGTTTGTGGCTCACATGCTGAGGGTGTTTACTCACGCCTGCAGCACTGGTGGGTGTGCAGGATGTCTGCTGCCTCTTGATGGTGGTGACAGCTCTGCACAGTCCCATTCCTTGGTCACCTTGTTCTTCAAGGGCTGATCCCCATGACAGGTGGAGGGAGCATTGCCATTTATCAGGACCTAGCTGGGGCCTAATATGCAGTGTGGTCACTGCACTTGCAGAAGGAGGAGCTGGAAGAGCTTCAGAGGGGAGCAGCATGAATGATTTCAGGTCCAGAAGATTTGTGGATTGTGAGAAACAACTGCTCACTTTGAAAATTTAAAAAGGTTTATTAAGCCTTTATTAAGCCAAAAATACAACAAAAAGGCTACATAAGGAAAAAGCTGCAGTGCTGGGAACTGCCCCTCGTGGATACCACATGACCAGTTCATCTTCAAGATGGATGCTCAGTCTTTTATACCCTAGGGGTTGCATCAGCCAGCCTGGCCCCTCCCAAAGTATGTCAGTCAGCTCTTCTTAGCCGTTTATCAGTGGAAACTGCTTTCTTGTAACTTGGTTGGAGATCAGGTGTTGCCATGCCTCACCCCTAAGCAACCCCCTGAGCTTTTCCATTCCCAACTGCCCCAGGTAAGGGACACGTGTGCAGCCTTCTTTGTATACCTGCCCTAGACAACCCAGGCTGTCTGATGGTCACAAAATAGGGGAGAAAGGAGAACAGAGGACATCTAAACTACAATAACATAACTATACATCACTAAAGCTTTTCTTAATATTCACACAATAGTTATCCCTTAATTGAGAGAGCCAGTCATCTCATTATCCATCTGTAACAGATTCAAAGGACTTGGGGAACATCAGTCTGGGCAACAGGTGACTGCCAGGGCAAGATAAATGTTTGAAACAAGGCAAAAGTGCCCTTAGAAAGGAAGGGAATAATCCATCTGTGCCTGGAAAGGGGTCATAGATTATGGATTTTAACTACAGCAAAGACTTCAGTTAGAAATTATGAAAAACTTTCTCAACCTAAAATATTGAAGCAAGGAGTTGGATGCCCAAGGGAAGCTGTGAAATCTTCACACCAGTCTTTTTGAGGACAGATTAGAGAAGCACCTGTCAGGATTAGTTTCAGTACTGTCAAACTTGTCTTGGGGCAAGGGATCTGCATAGTGGCCTCTCAAATTCTCTTTCAGGCTGGTTTGCTCTGATGCTATTAACCTGTGAAACTTTGTCACAGAAAGTCATTTCTCTGCAAGGATGAGATGCAGCCAGGTGGTGTTTCTGGGGGTGCTGTGGCACCTTCGCAGGGCATGGCTGTGCTGCAGAGCTGCTCCAAGCTGGAGGGCAGAACCCAGGGACACAGCACAGGAATACAAAGCTGAAATGGGAATGAGACTTTAATTAATGGTGCAGCTCTTGAGAGGGGTGTCCTGCAATAATTAAGGACTGCAAATGGTCAAGACCTCAGTCAAAGATCCGAAAGGGACTGGGTATTGATTTCTCTAGGGAATCAGGTTACATTTTCCCCTAAAATTCAAAGCCATTGCAGACTCCCGAAGGACCATAAACTGTCTGCCTTGATAATTCATTTCTGTACAGAGGAGACTTCCTCCCCTAACAAGCCAGTGAAAACTTGTCTCCTCCACGTGTACCTGAGCAATCACCAGTAAATGTAGTTTTGCTCAGTAAACCTTGACCCATGATGTCTGCAGAATTTTGGAACTCTAAAGCCAAATGTATCATTTGCAAAAGGGCTTTTCTTACTCAGATGCCACAGAAATGCATACTCTTTATTGAGATCCTGCACTTCATTTGCCATCTCTAGAGTGGTAGATCCTGCCTAGGTAGTTGGAAAATAGCATGTCAGGAGTTTCCTCATTGTAAATACATTGTGACCTGAGATAAATCCTGGGCAAGCCAAGCTCACAGCAGATGAAAACAGAAACAATGAAAAGTTTTTTAGTCCCACAGAGGGGCTGGAGCTGTCTCTTCTATTCAAATGGGGGGATACATACCTCTACAGGCATACACAGGAAATGAGAGGTGTTCCTGGTAATCCCTTTTCCAGTTGTGAAGCAGTCAGTTCACAAGCACTGCAGCCAGGCTGGAATTGCACCTCTTGCACGTGATGTGTCTGCACAGGGGAAGCTGCAATCAGCAAAGGACCTGACAGGAGAAGGAGGCTCTGAAGGAGGGATGCAGGCCCAGAGCAGGAGGTGGGAGAGGAGGAGGCTGTACTGCACCCAGGTGCCTCACATGAACTCCAAGCACAGGATCCATAATGGGACATGCAGCCCATGGGTAATTTGCATGCAGCGTCTCAAAGCATCTTGAGGCTGTGAGGAGCACCAGCCAGGCACGTTGTTGTTGTGTGGGCACTTTTACACTAAACCCCTACTGATTGTATATAGATCATTTTAGTTTGGGATCATCCCAGTGCAAATATGATCTGGGTTCATATGCACATTTTTCAAGGGGCACTGACATGGCAGACAAAAAAGGGATGTATCACAATCCTTGACTCTCAAAATCTCACCAGCTGCCTCCCCTCTGTGCTCAGTGATGCACTGATCAGTGATGCCACCCTCCTTCCATTTCCACCTCGAGAGACACAGTGGTGCTGCACACACAGCTGCTTCTACAGGCTCTGTGTTTCAACCAGCCCCTGCTTCCCATTCCAGCTTGAAAGAGGCCTTGGGTGAGCCTGGGTGTTTTGGGGCACCTCTGAGAATCAAAGGTAATGGAAGTTCCTTTTACATCATCTGTCACTCTGCTTGAGTTAATGTTAGCACTGGTGCAGGCATTTGCCACAAAAAGTTCCTAGAGAGTAAGAGAACCAGCCAACTCCTGTGGCATTATCAGCAAACAATATTCACTAATATTTCTCTGGTTTTGAGACAGTAAAAAAAGATGTGATCTGGCAAAAAGCTGTCGAAAGAAAGATCATATTTCTGACCAGCCAAGGCTTACATCATCATCTCCAGGAATTTCTTCTCTGTCGGGAACACAGAGCAGCCCTTCTCTAGAAGGTCAACAGGGTTACTTAAACTTGGGTCATTTTACACAGCTGGGCAAATGAATCTGGTGGAACTGAGGCAGCAGAAGCCTCTGTCAGTGAGACCGGAAGGGATGAGAGACAAGGATGACTCTCTGGAGCTACAAACCACTGATAACAGACTGTTCCCAGCTGAAATAGCTGGTCTGATGGTATCTTTTCCATCTGCAGCCTTCATCACCCATCACTTGTTCTGAGATGAGAGTACCTGACCAAGAGACCACCCAAACCCAGTGCCTCTTCTATTTGCTCCACACATTGGGGAATAACACTGGGAAAACCTTAGGAACCATTTCTGGACTGCAGAAACTGCTCCAGTTAGCCGAGCTGATACCAGAGTGCTCGTCCTGCAGGAGATGGATGGATGCTGAGCAGAGAGTGGTGTGTGGGAGGACTGTGCCCACTGCAGGAGTAGGGTCTGGTTGCGCATTCCTCAGCCCTGAGTCATGTGGGGCTGCCTGCTGACCCCTAACCCCACTCCAGCTCCAGGCACAATTTTCCTGCCTTACTTCTGTGGGAGAGAGTGTCTTCTCAAAGAGGAGTGATGAAAAGCAACCACTGAGGTCTACGAAACACCACTCCTCTGAGGTGCCAGCAGGACTCAGTTGGAGATGACTCACAAAGGGCTTTTCTCCTTTCACTCCTGGCCTAAGGGGGTGGAGGGGAGCCCAAAAAGCTTGTTAATTTTGCAAAACATGTGAATGGCATTATGCAACAATGGCAGACATCTGCAGAGCATGCAAATGAGAGGTTTCAGTCTTTGTATTTGGCAGAGGTTAATGAATGATCAATAGATGATCATTAGCCAGATGCTCTGTTAGCTGCTGGTCATAAACTGGTAGCTCTGGAGATTGTTACAAGCCCAAAATGGCCTCATTAAAATGTCTCAAGCAAAAGCTTCTATAGGGAGAAACTGAGGCACAATGTTGACAGCAGCTCCACACCAGCTCAATCCACGTCTGATGTGATCATGACTTGCTGGTTGCAGACAGAGTTCCCATCACAGGAGTTTCCAGTCTCAGCAAGGTCAAAGAGGAAAGGCCAAGACCCAAGTTCTGGCTGCAAATCCTGGGGCTAATATTTCTCTATCTGTTGTGACCTCCCCTGCCAAGTGGAACCCATCAGGAGGGGCTGGTCATTGCAGTTGTGCCCATTGAGCTGTGTGGGATCTGCCTGACAGTCAGACAGAGCTGCATTTCCCAGGGAGGACAGAGGGGTTGGAGCACTTGGAGCCTTGTCCCACCACCCCACTTATCACTGCAGATGCTACAGCAACACTTAAGGGCAGGAGGGGAGTGTGCATTTCATCCATCTGGACTTGGAACTGTAAAATCCCTCTCTGGTTATTACATAGAAAAAGATACTCCTAGAATTTGGTTCATTTTCAAAACGAAATAAAAAATGATAGAAACTAAATTGTTATCTCATATCCCTGCACCTGACCCCCATGAGCAGAACAGACCCATGAAACCTTTCCTGCATTTTCCTAGCTCTCATCTGAAGAACTTCTTGTGTTGGATATTCTTCTTTAAAACAAACAAAAAAAAAATTAAATCTGAATTCTTCTTTAAACAAATATTAAATGAAGCAAAAAGAGCTGAAAATTACCAGGTTTGCTACCCTGCTGCAGGTATATGAGTAGTTAGTCTTGTATAAAAGGAACAGATGTTGCTTTTTTCCAAATGGCTCTGCCTGTGCTCAGGGTGCAAATATAACATTGTGCAGTGATGGTGACAGGGAGGTGATACCAGTGGGTCTGTACATGTGCATGGCAGTTAAAAACCTGTTTAAATGCTCCAGCAGGCTGCAATCCCAGCTGACAGGTGAATGAATGGGAATAGAAGAAAATGTTTTTCCAAAGAAAGGGAGCTTTAGTCTTCACCCTTCCCTTACCAGTCTAAAAGGATATCATTGTCTCAGAAGACAAGCAAACCATATTCCAGATGTCCAGAGTATTTGAAAAAGGATGTTTATTAATGACCTGGGGACTGAAGATAAACAGGCTGCACAAAAATAACCCCTGAGATACAATGGTGGACTTAACCTCTGCGTGCCAGAGGTCTGGGCAGCCCGGGGAGGGGGCAGACAGGGCTGCACAGGCTGTGGAGGCTGCTTCAGGCACAGCTCAGAGCTTCTACTCACAGGTAGTAACAAATGCAGCGCTGCAGAGGGCGAATGCAGATCTGCTGGAGAAGTGTCTTCTCCTATTGTCTGCTTACATGATCAATTATAACCAGAGAAAATCCTGCCCTCATCGCTCATGTCAAAAAGAGCAGCCAATCCATCTTCCTGGAGAAAACACTGCCACGAGAACAAAGGGAGGTTTTACCAGCCCTTCCTTTTGGACACACATAATTTATAAACCCACAGCAATATTTTTGCCAGAACAACATCCATGCAAAAGCAGCAACCACAATAAAAGAAATCCTCTTTACTTAGCTTTGCATGCCCCCACCTAGCACAGAAAAGCTGCCTGCTCAAGATCAATAATTCATGTTCTGAGCAGGGTGAGATCCACCTTCCCCCTTCTGCACATGCATATTCCCACAGGGAAAGGCCCAGAGACTCAGATTCCTCTTCTGAACTGCGTTGCACACCCTGAAACTCAGTGAGTCTGGGCTCTGTGATAGCTGTAGAGCAGAGATACTCATGTCAAGGACACGCTGCTAAATGGCCTTCCTGCCAGCCCAGATTAGGCAGTGTCAGCTTCAGCTGATTACACTTATCACAGGTCTGTGCAGGAAAAGCTCAGCTCCATCCACCTGCCCTTTGGGGTGGATTTACCACACCTGTTCTAGGGCTTAGCTAGTACCCAGTGTGAAGGGACAGAGCAGAAAATTGCCTCTATTTAAAAAATTGCTTCTGCCTTAAGAAAGTTTATGTAAATAAATGCATAAACTTACATATAATAAGTTAACATATAAACCAAATAATGAAATATAAAATTAGTAATATATAACTTTAAAATAAAAACACTTGCATACATAAATAAACAGCTTAAAGAAACTCACAACCACAAAGGTATGGGTTTATATTGGCTAGGGCTCCCTCCCCTGAGATGTGCCTGGCTTTAGTCAAAGTCTGCACTGCTGTGGAGTGTGTGCAAGGCACTTCGATGGATGCAGGCTCAGGACTGGAGACAAACCCATTCTACTACTTCTGAGGAGTTCCCATCCTATCCAAGCTACTCCCTGTATCTCCCTCATCCCAGCCCATTTCTCCTTTCACCTCAGTCTCAACAACAGCTCTGATCCTCATTTGTTCTGTTTTCCTACACTGCCCTCTCTTTCCTTCCCTAGCCATTACTCACACTCAGCAACTGATATTTTGGATTTGAGGATCAGGGCTGGGGAGACTTCTTGCTTGACCTTGCCTAAGCCATTGAATTTCTTTGTATCAGTTTGTAAGCTGCAAAACTGAGCCATAATTCCCATGTCAAACTGTGCATCATCTACTGAGGCTTCAGGGGAGATCCTTAAATCTCTCTGGTATGTAACTCAAGAACTGAGTGTCCAAATAATGTGGAAGACTTGGGCCAAAGCTCTTTTGAGACTGTGTAATATCTTACTACATATAGGTGTATAAATCTTTGTGAAGCTTGGTCTTAGCTGGGACCTATGCTGAGACTGATAATGTTTGTGCAAACCAGGAATCCCACAAAGATGGGTCAAACACCCATCCTGCTCACCCACAAGGAGCTTCTCTGGCTTATTCCCAGGTTTTCCTGGTAGAAAATGGTTAACATGACCTTTATGTTCCAGACACAATGAGACGAAGATTTAAGACTTTTCAATCTATAAAAGAAAACAAAGGTCAGGTAAAAATAAACTGATGAAAATTCCTGGTACATGGCAAAGTACAATGGAATCGCCCCCTTGTGAAAACTGCATATTTGACCTCTTCAAAAAGGTATGAAGAGTACTTCCCTGACTCATCAACTCTTTACCTGCTGTGTGCAGTCTTCCCAGGCTAACTGGAGTCAGCTGGAATTCAGCTGCATTTGCAAAGCTGGTGCTGACAACTAACCTAATAACTCATCATTTCTGCCAGTGCCTTTATCTCATCCAGGAGAAACAATTTCACATTTGGCTGGAGTGAGGGCCTGTTGATTCAGGAGAGCCCAGTCTCCCCGGGCTGTTTGTGCACTGGTGGCTGAAGGTCCCCTCAGCAAACATGCCACAGTGTCTGCAGTCTGTGTGCTGTTTACCCAGCCCATTTCTGGGCCCTCCCCAGAGGAAGCCCCAGGCATTATCATCAGTTGACACTAGTTAACTCTTTTGCTTAATGCATTCCCACAAGAGATATTGCAAACACACATACATCAGCTGCCATTAAGCTGGAAAATAACTCAGGCCTCCATTACAAGCCATGGCCAGTTGTATTCATGCTTTACTGCAGTTGCTACCTGGAGGTCAAAAGTTGAAATAAAAATGTCTGGTTGGTAATGTATTTATAATGTTCTTACTGGCAATGAACTGAGCTGGCTGGATCATTGTACTAATCTCTGTATTCACTGAGTGGAAACTCCAAAATATTGACAAAGTGCTGCTATTTAATCTCCAGGAATGCTTTTTGTTCTAAACCAGAGGCCTCTAAGACATTACAAATGATACCAAGAGGCCTCAAGTTTATCACAGTATCTCAATGTTTGGAAGAGAGAAGATCCAAAATGGAACTGCTTGAGAATTTTTCAACTCCCATTTTTCAACCATTGCACATCAGCTTTTTGAAATGGAAGTTTTTAGTGGAAGGATATTAGTTCTGGTGAAATACAGAGTTGTAGCTTCACAGTTGGCGTTGTGTCTGTCACTCCTGAATAAATACACTTCACTCAGAAAACTAGAGATTGGCTTCAGGTCTCTGCTTCTGTTATTCAGAGCAAAGATTAATCTGGAAATGCCATGGTTCAAGCAAGTGTTTCACTAACTATTGCTGCAGGCTATTTTGATCAGCCTTTTTCTTTTAAAATGTCCAAAAAAAATCATAAAACTGAAAATGATAATTTTCTCCATTCACCTTCTCTCCAAATGGACATCAGATGAGGGAAGGGATTCCCCATTCTGTCCAGGGTGTTCCACGTTCACAGACTCCCACTGCCCTGTGATGTTGTCATTATGTTGCAAGAGTTCTACTGTCATTACATTACAAGGGTTCCACATTGCCAGAGTTTCACACCTCCTTGATGTTTCTTGCAGGCAGCTCCTCCAGGCACTGACTCTTCCTTGTCCTCACAGCAGCCACTGACTCCAGTTCCCTCAGCCAACCAATCCACTCTTTTATAACACTCTGCTGATTGGCTGCAGCTGCGGCCTGTTAACATCAGGCCTGCTCCTAATCCTTAGTAATTGGCTCAGCTGCAACTCCTTAATGGGGTAAGATTGCTTACTATACTACTTTTATTTTCTTATATTGTGGCCCCCTACACTGTGAGGTGGCTCAGCAGGCTCCTCTCACAGGGCTGTCTCCTGCCTGCCAGTGCTGAAGAAGATGGCTGAGGAGGAAGGCCTAAATACTGAATCAGCAGAGGAGCAGTCTGGAATGAGTCCATCCTGTCAGAAGGGAAATAATGTGCTTGGTTCTTCAGTGGCTACCCACATCACTCCCACTTTGAGCCACCAAGCAACCAGTCAGGTGAGAGTTACCCTTTCCTTGCTGTCAGAACTTGGGTGAGGTACCACTGCATGGAAGATGTCAAGCCACCACCATCTTTCCCAACTTCACCAGCAACATACTATTGATGGGATGCACTGTCCTAATAATACTGTAGCAAAACCAGTGTTTTGGGGGATGCTGGTCAAGGGCTGAGGTGTCAGGAGGGAGCAGTTCTGGGACAAATCTTGCTGTGCCATCTTTAAGAAACACTCAAGCATCTGGCTGAGAGCCCAAGCTCCACCTGGCTGAGGGAAGCCCCAGATCCATGACTACTCTGTCCCTGCCTCAGCTGAAAAAAGCCAGAGAAATTAAAATTTGGAGATTTTAGGTTCCTTATGGGCTTCCATTTTCCTCTCTCATACTCAGTGTTTTGTGAAACCGAGTATTGTTGTTTTGAGGAGCCTGTAAATCTGCCACTGGGGAGCTGGTTGTCCTTGGAAACAGACTGCAATCTCAACATGCTTCCAAATGAACAAGAAATATCTGGAGATTGAACTGAATTTGTGGGACAGAAAGAAAAGCCGCTAGCCCTGTGCTTTAAAGCTGCCAGGGAAGATTCAGTTTCATGAGGATGTTAACAAAAAAAACCCAACCGAGAACACTTCCAACATCCCCAAAAGAATATGATCTTCTTTGTAATTAAGTCCTTCCTGGATACTTATATATGTGCAAAGTGAGAGGGTCCCTGGCATGACAGTAGCAATGCATTTTGTTTGGCAAAATGCCACTTTCAGTGTATTTCAGCTCATAAGTGATTGTCTTCCTTGCAGGCAGCTTTGAGCCTTGATATAGCAACCTCCAGCACACAGGGGAAAAAAGCACCTTTCCCCTGAGCAGATTAGCAGCAGTTAGGAAAGGAACACAATGAGTTGGTTGAACAAATTCTTTCAGCTCATGGCTGGTTTCTGAAACCTAAACAGTCTTTTGGAAAGGAAGCACAGCAAGGCCGCTTGTGTTTATACTCCAGATTTAAATATACTGACATACTGCCAGGTTTGGAGCTGTGTATTAGGCAAAGGTCAGTGAAAACTCAAACTCCTTGTGACAGGTTATTTTGCGCTTAAATAAATTCAGATAAAACATACAATGAGTTTATCTGCAGCTTTCAAAAGACTGACGTGCACCATAGCAAGGCTGCAGGCTGTTGGCCAGCTGGTGAAGGCAGTGGCCAGCATGGCCCTGGATGCAGCTGTCTTATTGGAGTACAAATACCTGGAATGAGTATCTTTCCCAAAAAGAGGAGGCCTCACAATAATTAAAAATGCTGGAATATTGATTATATTATTTACACTTGTAACATAAAGCCTGCTAGTGCTTCCAAGTTATGTCCCAAGTAGCCCAAATATGACCATATTTTCTCAGATTGTTTTCTGTCAGTGGTTGGTTGGAGGAACCAGTGTTCTATTCTGCCTCTGTGGATGGAGATCAGACCTGTTCAGCTCCAGCATCCTGTCTCTGCTCCTTCTGGCCTCCAAGGCACTCTTTCTTTTCAAAGCCCATGCACAGATCTTGGCTGCACAGCTCAGTCATTTTCATGCTTTTTCTTCAAAAACTGGAAGGACTTGATGTGTCAAACCTGCTCCCTGATAGTGTTGTCCACTTTCAACAGCACTAAATTGTCAAGTGTTCAGTTTAGAGCTGTTTATGCTTTGGCCAAAAAGCAGAGCCCCTCTCCCCCAAAACCAGACAGGCAAGGAGCACAGCAGGTTTACAAGGAATTTGTTAAATGATGGTTCTGCATTATAGGTTTTATTAATTGAGATGACTACTCCAGTGTAGCAAATTATAACATTAATTATTTATCCTGTAATTCTCTCCTCCCTGCTTTTTTCATTTCAACCTTTTTCTTTCTTTGTCTCCTCAATTGCTTCAAGACCAGCAACATAATCTTCTCCCTGTTTTGCAATCCTTTGTAATTACAGTTTGGCCAGTGTGACCCCATGAAAATCCTTGCACTGTGACAAAAGGAGTCAGGGTTGCATATTAAGCAGAGAGAAAATCTTCATTTACTTGTGTCTTAAGAAAGACACTCATCAGAATATAAGCAGATATCAAAACTTATTTATCAGACCTGAACTTCTATTTAAAGGAAGCAATGATAAAGCCGTAGGAGTAAAGTGGAGAAAAGTCTTGCAGGATTCACACAGCATTTGTCTCAGTAGAAGACAATGAGTTGTGTCAGTGATGTTCAGCTTGCTCATCTTTAATTTCTCCTCATTGATTTATCAGAATTCATTTATACTGCCATTAATCAGGAATAAGCTGCTGCTCTACAATTACATGGCAGGATGATTATTTCTCCTGGGAATCAAAGACTGCATCTGCCTGTGCTGCACAATAGGCCTTGGTAAAATACCTGGGAAGCTGGGCTGGAAGATGAGGTGCAAATGTCCAGCTGCACTAAGTCTGCATTTTGAGTCACAGAATCACAGAATTGCTAAGTTTGGAACAGGTCTCTAAGATCATCGAGTCTGACCATTAGCCCAGCATTGCCATGTTCACCAAACCATATCCCAGCTGCCTCAGACACACCCACACCCACCCACCCACTCATCTGGAACACTTTCAGGGATGATTTCACCAATATCCTGGACAGCCTGATCCAAGACTCAGCCATTCCTTCAGTGATGCAATTGTTCCTAATATCCAAACTTTTTCTGGTGCAACTTGAGTTTGTTTCCCTCCATCCTGTCAATCTTGTGCCTTTGGTTGGGATACAAGTTTTCCCATGTAGAGAGGGAAGCTGAGCTAGGAAATCAGCCCACACACCTCCTTGGGCATTGGTGCCTCCTAAGGAGTATGTCCCACTCTTCTGCAAACGCCAACATTGGCAAAGCAACTGCATTCCTCTAATCCACCCAGGCACTGGCAGGGTTAGTTGCAATGAAAGCTGTCTCCCTTTGGAGGACCTACTTTGTTGTGGGTGTGTGGGTGGGTGTAGTGTGGATTTTCTCCATTCTATGTAGTTCTTACCTGGTTAATCCAGGTTAAGGCATGTGCTACTCAACACCAGGAAATGAGCTGGGGAAAGGAGAGTCCAACCTCCAGGGAAAGGTGTGACAAAACACATCCTTCTCCACTGACTGGCTCAGAAAAAGGTCTCAAGGTTAGCTGTGGGATTGAAGAGGGTTGACCAGACAGTCCTGATCTTACCCATGAGCAATCAGGTTTGCTCAGAGGCAGCCAGCCTTCCAGAGGGGAAAAAAGCCATCTATTGGTTGTTGCCATCTGTTGGCACTTAAATCTGAGATCCATGTCCACTGGCATTTTCCACTGGGACAAAGAAACCATTCCAGAACAGTTCTGACAATTAGGGCTTTCTACACATGTTGACATTTTGTACAGTAGTCAGAAAGCTGGGAGGGAATGTCCTTCTGAGGACACACTAGGCCCTATCATGAGGTTTTTATTGACATAGCACGGTCCCTTTAAGTCAAGCCTGTTTCAGTTCACAGCGTTAATAACAAATTACATTTATGTTTAAAACCATGCCAGTATGTAATTACTCCATCATCCCTTGTGGATAAGTCCTCCTCACGACTTTTTATGAGCCATCCATAAATACTAAATGATTTATCCATGTACGACCATGCTGTAAACTTGGTCACATGGAACTGTTGATGAGGGACAGCCATAAATTTTAATTATGCCATTGATTCTTGCTAAAATATTAACTTGAAGCTGGCTATAGGATACTCCTGTAATTTCCAAATAAAATTTTAAAATGTCCTGTACTTTAAAGATGTGCAGCATGTACTTTTCAGGTAGTGACCTACAGGAAAAACCTTTCATTGCCTGCTATAAAGATAACCTCTTGTATTAGGATTTAATGCAAGCAGTTATAAAAATCAGAGCCAAAAAGGATCTATTAATTCACCTCCTGATTCTCTGCCAGCATAAGTTTGTTCCAAAAAAATGTATTATTGAGTGTTATTGGTATAGCAAAGCTTTCAAAAGGGCTAGCTAATGGGAATTCCGTAACTCTCTTTGGATGTTGTCCCCCAGGCTAATAGACCTTGGCTTTGGAAAAAGCAGCTCTGACTTTTAATCTGCAGCTTCTCTTTTTCAGTTTCACCTCACTGCTTCCAGTTGTACCTGCTTGAATCAGCTTGAATTTTGGCTCTCCAGCCCGGGTGTTGCACAACCTCTAACACAGAGCCTTTCTGCTGTTCTCTGAAGAGCCTGAGTGCTCAAGTTTTTCAAAGGGGGCTCAAGGCTCCAGATACAGCTGTAAAGGAGAAAAACAGGATCAGACCAGAAGATTCAGCCATATAACTTTTCACTTATTTTTTGTGGGTGTCATGTAGTTGCTGCCCAAAATTAGCTTTGAAAACCTCACCTGTCTGGTTCTTTCTGTCATGCCAAAGTGGACATCCCTCTCAGCCTCCAACTTGATTTTCCTAAGGTTTTAAAGTTTTAATAATTCTAATGTTTAAATATTTCTTTAACATCACTATGAAATGAAATTATGTCAACTTCCACATTACTGAATTTTGGCTCCTAATGAATTATGCAGTGTGCATAAGTACTTGTATGCACACACATATATGTGCACAAATCCATAGTGGCACAAACCCATGGGGTTGGTCTTATCTGCATCTACAAGCACATTAAATTTCTTTGGACTAACATTTTAGGGGGCTGGGGTCTGTTCAATTCCACAAAATGACTGGGATTTTTTCATTTGGACAGTGTAGTAGACATTCAGCAGGCTGAAAAGCCAACAGCACTGGAGTGGTGATGTATCTGCCTCATTTGCTTCTGGCAAATTCCCACAAAGCCAGACTGGCCTGGAAGCAGATCATCTTCACTTCTTGTGTCATTACTCCCCATTTAATGCCAGTCTCTCCTCATCTGTAGGCTGGTTTGGAAGAGCCATGGATCTTCCTTCCTATTAGTGAAGGAAGCAGATTGCTTGGAGGAACCCACAGAGATGATGAGCAGCACCCAAATGCTGACTCAGGTCTCACCTGGTCCAGATGAAAGAGCCTTGTCTTTCAGCACAGATGACTCAGTTACTTTGGAAAGCAGCAGAATAGCCATCAAGAGCAAAGAAATCTCTAACAAATGAGGATTTTTTTTTTTTTTATGGCTTGTGGCTCCCTGTATCTAAACAGTAATACTTTCAATTGCAGATTAGTGTTCCTCTACCAGCTGTGAGAGGAGTCATGTGGATCATGGGAAGTAATCTCCAGAGATAGTTCAAAGCAGCCTGAACTCAGAGCTGAACTTACTCATCTGAACACAAAGTAATTGATGAGGTAGTAAAAACAAGGTCATAAGCTGTCATTTCCACTTTCTCTCTCACAGGACCATCTGAGTTTGGTCACTGAGGAACCTGGTGCATCCCAGGCAGCCGTGGCTCAGAGGTGATGGGCACCTCGTCACTCTGATACAGAGCCACAGTGAGCAACTAGGTAGAAAATGGAATTGGGTGCCCCTGAAGATTTATTGGGTGTGACATGTCCAAGAAATGCAGTTATATTAATCTTGCTATGGACTATAACAGCACATCCCCGCTCTTGGGAGATTCCAGCACTGCAGTAAAACATCACAGATGTAATTCTCATCTATTTAGGCTTGTATTCCTGGGTTTCACCTCAAGGCCTTGATATTGCACCTGCAATGATTTCCAGCAAGCAGGGAAGACGCACTGCAAACATGAGCTGTTTGAATAAGTCCTCAGCAGCTCCAGCTTTAATGACTTATTCATGAAAGTAAATTGGCAGATGACAGGCCGTCATCTCTGGAACAGAAAGGTTGCAGCTTTAATTAAACTCTTTAATTGGCAAGGCCATCTCCTCCCACCCAGAGCAGACACTGAATAAACATAGAATGTCACTGCATCCTTCTTATGAACAGACATGGAGCCATTTCAGAAAATCAATGACAATGATTAAGAGAACTTTCATCCCTTGCTCCTACCCACATTTTGCTTTCCACACCAAGTGTATTGACTAAATGTCTCCTCCTAGAAGGTTACGCGTACAGGCTTTCAGCAGACAGCACCAGCCAAATTTCTTGTTAGAGGCAGGCAATATTGCTCAAATTCCTAGCCAGCACCTTCCTTTGCTTTTGCAGTGCAAATTCTGTGGGGTCTGGGCACTGTATGAGCCTGGCAAGAGATATGCTGACCTCAGACATCTTCTGGTCCCTAGGACAGACTAAAAGTGGTCAGGGATGAAGTGAATTTTGCCTGCTTGGGGAGACAAGCAGTAGGAGAGGGCATATGGCTCCTGGATGAGGACAGAAGCCCCATCTTAGAGTCTCCTTTCACTATCCTGTAAGCAGAAAACTTCCTCCTCTGAGAGGTCAGGCCAGCCACTGTACCATCCCATAGCTCAGCCAATTCAGGAGAGTTGCTGTGGTGTCTGAAATGCAGCTGTAAGAATATCATGTCCAAATGAGTAAAACTCTTGAGAACTGATGGGCTTGTTGGCCCAGCCTTACCCATTCACTGCAGCTACTCTGCAGTTCTGGTGATGTTCAGGTCTGGGCTTGAGTCTCAGTGTGATACAAAGCAGATGGAGCTCAGTGACAAGTCTGGCTCCCAGATAATCACACTGCTGCAGAGCAACCTTCTTGAAGAGCCGCTTCCTGTTTTGCTTAAAATCAGCAGCCAATCCAGATTAGGAGTTTTTACCATAAGCAACAGTGTTTTGTACATACTGCAATATTTCTCTTTTTTTTTTAATATCTTAAAAAGTTTTATTTATTCATCAAAGTTTTATAGCTAATTTGTCACATAAAGGCCTGGGGAGAAGCGTCACAAGAAGTACTGGTGAAATATGCTCCAGCAAGGGGCAGAACAGACTATATCTTGTTTCCTTACATGGGTTTGAATCTGTATCAGGTCAAGTTAAACAAACCTTCGCCTCCTCTCCTCAGAGCTCCAATGAACACAGATTGCTGCAGCTGAATCTATACATGCAAGGCTCAGAGCCTGGGCAGCAGTGACAGCACAGCCTATTCCTGGGTTCCTGCTGGCCACGTTTGCCTTTCCAGCCCATCTCTGCAGCAGAGAGTGCTGGCATACCTTTCAGCCCATCAGCTGAGAAGCCCATCAGCTTAGACCTCAATAAAAGAGGTTTACCGTGTGTTGCACATGAAGATTCTGCAGAGGAGTGCATGAGCTTCACTGGCATCACCTGATGGATGGTAATTCATTGAGCTTCTGCAACTCAGCTATGGGTCCTAGCACTGAGGGGTTGCATATATGTATGTGTATATATCATGTAAATAGACGTGTGTGGAAGCACCTATCACAAAGTCACCGAGGAGCTGAGGTTGGAAGGGATGTCTGGAGATGATCTAGTCCAAACCCCTGCTCAAATCAAAGCCATCTACAGCAGGTGATTCAGGGCCATCTCTTGTGAGGTTTAGAATGTCTCCTAAGGCTGAAGTTCCACAACTTCTCTGGGCACCCAATTGTGGTGGCAAAGCATGAAGCCAGGGCTTTAATGCAAGCTTCATGGCCTCTGCAATCCATTCCAGCACTGTGGATGGCCAGGACAATGTGCTGCCTCTCTGCTGTCCTCCAGTGAAGGGAGCAACTTTTGTGGTGCAAAAGAAATCTACACATATATGAACATAAAGGCAAGTTCTCACCTCCAAAGCTATGAAAGTATTTTGGAGTCTTTATGCTTTTGAAATCCATCATGCCTAAAAGACCTTGAGAGTTGTGGGCGCGATTTGTAAGGCTCCAATCACTGTAGCCTAAATGTCCTGTGTTCTTAAAAACATTTTTCCTTATAGTGTCCCAGGATATAGAAAGAAGGATTAAACTTTTTGTCCCTGTCAGAGACACATCAGTGACAAGGACAGCAACTTGCTTCCCCTGAGCCCCAGGTCTGGGACCTCAGTTTGTCTTCCCTCAGTTCCTCCATTCCAGTAGCACTCTACAAATTGGCAGCTTTAGAGAAAGGGAAGTTGGCACATGCACAGGGCTTCAAACTGAAAATATTAGAAATGGAGTCAAGCTCTTGGATCTAAATAACCCTGGATCTGTATGCAAACTTTGCAGCTGATGCCTAAGAAGTGGGAAGGATTTGTAAATTATGTCTCAGGAGACATCTCAGAGCTACTGATACTCTTAGTGGAGGATTTGAATTGTGCTGCTGATTTTGTCATCAGGTCATGACTAAGTAACAGATAAAAACTAAACTATGCAAAGTTATGACTATTGCATGTGGGGGCTGAATGTCTTGGCCGAAAGGCAAGTGTCCAAAGGAGCACTGAAACAGAGCAGCTGCTGTGCTGCTGCCTTTCCTCCTCCTCCTCCTCTTGCTCCTCTGCAACAGTTGGAGTTTCTCAACTGCACCCCAAATCCATGAAAAGCTGTGAGAGCACAGGAGGTACTGCGAGACACAATAATTCAGTTTTTCTGCCTTTTGACATGCAAAGGCCCTTCTCCAAGTTTTCTCACATGGATATGTATTTTGTATCCATCTGCAGGCTTTGTGTGCTGCATATAAATGGAATCATGGAATCAGAGAATAGTTTGGGTTGAAAGGGACCTTTTAACCCCTCTGCAACAAGCAGGGAGTTGTTATTTTGGGGTGAGCCCCATACCTCTGGGCTACCTTAGAGAGTATATACCCGTGGATGTATCCACAGAGTTTGGGTGAGCAGCAGTCTGATTGTGCTGGACAAAGTGTAAATGTTCAGACAAGGTTTGGGGACAGCTGAGCTCTGGGGGCTGGGGATCTGGACTGCTCTGCAACAGCAACTTCCTGTCTAGCAATTTTAGGCCTCCCACCACAGATTTCCTTTTCTTAATTAATTTTTTGCACCACTGCTTCCAAGTAGCAAAGAAAACCTTCCAGGACATGCAGACCACAGTTGAAAAGCACTGGTTTAATTAACAAAACATTACTAATAGTTGAGACACACAAACATGGAAAAGGCAGACAGAAGTAAATTGGCTTTGCATAGTTATTAGCCAGAGCAATCACCACAATTTTTTGCCTTCTAAACCATCCTCAGGCTGCAGTTCATAACACATACTATGGAACCCCTTATTTTAATATGCATTTTTTCCCCCATGTTTTGATTTCTAACAATGTGTATGAGGCCAAGTCTCTCAGGAAGCCACATGCTTACACAGCAATCCAGGGAAAGGCACAGCAATTGGCACTTGTTTCCCTGAGCAGCTGTGCCTCATCTGATGTGCACAGGGCTGTGGTCAGTGTGGTCAATAAAAGAGCTCAGTGGAAGGTAGGAATTATTAGGCTCAGCATCACTTCTGGTGGTCATTATTGCCACAATTTCCTGTGAATTATTTCGGAAGAGAAGAAGCTGGACAGGAGGTACTTGTGGGTCAGTGAGGGCAGTCTCTCAGAAGGCACCAACCTCTGCTGTCACAAGCCACCCTGTCACACATATCCCCAGATGTGCAGCCATCATCTCCCAAAAGAATGTGAAACCAAGATTCACTCCTGCTTCCAGTGCTCTTCATGCTTCTCCTGTTGTATCTGAAGCACCCTCCTCCAGTGATTAGAATGACTTTTAATTTCAAGTCTAAAGTTTTCTGTGGCTGGCTGATATAATTTGTACTGGTACCAACAGTGGCTTTAGCTTACATGGGTTTTTTCATCCTCTGGTGTGTATCTGCTTGATGTATTAATAGACAGCACAAGTTAATTGCTTCTTAGCTTTTGTTTTGTCAGACTAAACTGGCCAAATTCACTCAATTTCTTCTCACTGGACATGTTTGCTCTTCCCCCCAATATTTCTTCTTTGCATGCCATCCATTTGGGGTGACTCTGGGCTAGAGGAGGCCATGATTAAACACTTTTTTCCCCAGAAAACATTGTAAAGGAGCAAAAGGATGCTTTCAGAAGCCTCTCTCCTGATGCAAGCTGTGACTGTATTTGCTGTCTGGTGCACATTTTGTATTTGATCAGAAACACTGCTGTTTCTTAGGCCACATTTAGGCAAGCCAGTACAGTGAGCCAGGGCCTGATGGTGAGGCATGGCTCACATCCATGACTCTCTTAATCTCCAAACCAGAGTGACCTCATCCCTACAGCCCCTTGGAAGCTGTCCCTGGCCGCTGCTAATCCCCAAACCATGCCTGGGCATGGTCTAGCAGGGAATTGCTCAGCCCCGTCAAACAGTGCCAGGAAGCACATAAACATTTATCCTCACTGGTGATCATGGGGCAGTTCATAAATCTGCCCTGGCTCACTTTAATTAATTAGTGTAGAGAGAGCCCCAGTGCATGCCAGCACTTTGAACTCTTCACTCCAGGTCTGCTGATCCAGCTCTCCAACACAATGTGTTTTTCCTTTCTGCTATTCCCGATTCACTGATGCCTCCCAACCGTGTATTGTCTGCAAATATCATTAGCTCTTTCTTAGTTTTTGTTCCAGAAGACAACTACCTAAAACTGGCTCCAAGTAATTTCACCCATTATGTCTCCCTGGTCCTATCATTTTCCTTTCAGAAGAACCTGTTGTGTTTGTTCTTGGCTGTTTCCTGACAGACCTTCAGCTCAAATACCAGTCCCAGCTTCTTCCAACACAAACAATGATTTCCCATGTGGCTCTTTTATCAGAAGCGTTGCCGAAGTCCAGACAGATTAGATCTAAAGTATTTCCCTTGTCTAAAAAAGCCCATGGAGAACTTTGTTTGCTCTTTTTTTTTTCTTTTCTTATCAAGTCAGTCTGACTCAAGTGACCTTGGTAAATCCTGGATTTATTTTTATCATATTTTGTCTTTTGCCACCATGTCTTTAGGTGTTCCTTCAAAATTTGTTTGCATGTTATCCAAACAACCCTTTTCAGGGAGTTCAGCCCTTTTTCTCTGCATTCATGTAAATTCAGTCCCTAAGTAGTCTGTGCCACTTAGATATCACAGCATCAGGAGGTCTGAAATTCTCCCTGCTGTCTGAGCACCTTCAAGAAATGGGGCTATTTTAAGATGGGCAGAAAAAAACCCACAGAGCTAGAGCTATCTCAGTGCAGTGTGGGAACACCCAGCCTCACTTGTACCAAGCTAAATATCCAGTCGTGGCAGAAAATAATCACTTGCATACTAATCCCCTTCATAATTAACATTTAGGCCAACGCCCCTTGTTTCTCCATGGGGGTTTTGCAGCTCTGTGTCCGCCCTACTGACCAGTCTGTCAATGTTTCACTGCCCCAGTCCACTCACATCCGAGTTTGCAAAGACAGATGTACAAGGACCTGCAGGGCCTGCACTGACACTGCATAGCACAAGGCCCAGTTAGTTTGATGTGAATTTTCATCTCAGAATACAGTTTGGTCAGGACTTGTGGTCCCCTTTTAAGGGATTTGGTTGCTATCCCTGGTGACTGCAACAAGTGCTGCAAGTGCTCCTGGTGTATTTAATTCAAGTGTTTTTTACTCATGTTACACCTCTTTCCTGGCAAACCTGTCCCTCAGTCTAGTACCTTTTCACAGCCTCCTTTGTGTATACAAATATATATATATATAAATAAAGTAAATGAACATATGTGTATATCTATCTATGCATATGAAATCAATGTATTTCCAACAAATCCCTGTCTCTTTTTTTGCCCAGTCTAATGCACACACAGCAATAATGCAGGAGAGCCCCAGCAACTGCAGACAAGCTCCTTCCCCAGTCTCCATCAGGCTCTGATCCAAAAGTCTGCTGGTCTTAATCTGGGACAAAGGAGCTCTTTCCCTGTTTAGCTGGAGGGTAGCTATGGCAACATGGCACAAAGACATCTCAATGGCTGGCTAAGGCCAGACCAGCCCCCTGTCTAGCAGACAGACACTGCTTGCTGGCACTTTAATTCTGCTTTTTTTTTTTTTTGACAAAGGCAATGTTTATTACCAAAAACTGGGCCCCTGGCTCAGAATGTCCAGTAGCTGGAAGTGAAAGCAAGCACTGCAATTCCCTCAACAAATCAACAAATGGGACGTTTCAGGGGATGTCCATGAATAGGTCTTGTAGTGGGTAATGAAAGAAGCAGTGGAGAGGGAGGGGAGGAAATGAATGAGCAGAGTCTGCAGCAGCTAAAGAGAAGCTCGATGCAGGAGACGGGAAAGGGCGCTCTGATTTATGGCTTGTCTGTCTGGGAAAGTTACACTGATAGAGCTTTCCTTTTTTGTCTCAAATGTGCTGCCTGTGGCCACACACAAATTGTCTCCCGTCCTTTGGTCCCACCTTTCAATAGAAATGCTGTGTTCTTTTCCTGCAAGGGCTGTTCCCCTCCTTTGTGTTGTAAAGACAAGGGTGCAGCCACAGCAAATCGCTGTCTGCACCTATCAGCCTGCACTTGTGGCCATCGCTGGCCTTGGGGCTTACCAGAGACCTGTTTGGGAAAGCTTTGGGGAAAAATGGCCTCTAAACACCTCACATTTAGCAGTGTACTTGAAGATCTTGTGGGGAGCACCAGCACAGCCACAAAGGAGCTGCACTTCCATGTCCCCACATAAAGCTCCGCTCCCACACTTAATGCCCCCATGACATTTTATCCTTTCTCCTATTTCTATCTTCTTCATTTGGGGGGATGACCCTGGAAAAATCAGACACTGTTTCAGTCGGTAGGCAATGGCAGCTCAGAGGTCACTAGAGCCCCCTCTGCTTTGGCAATTGCTCTGGCCAGAGGGATCCCAAACACACCAGTTCTGAAGACCCAAGGCAAAGGGCAGTGCAGAAGCCTAAACCAGTAACCATCCTTTTCTTTCTCCTTCTAGACACTGGCAGCATTCCTCCCTCCAGAATCCTGGACTACAAAGATGCCCAGGCTGCATACATAGGCCTGGCTGTGCAGTGTGGTGGCACAGCCATGAGATGTGGGCCCTGTGGCCCTGATCTCATCCAGCATGTGCCTCAAGCAATCCCACATATTTATTAAAGAAAACCTTGGGAATCTCCTTCTCCATCCTGCCCCACAGTTTTTCTGGCAGTGGCAGGGCCAGGAGGTGCTGTCCCTTTGAGCACTCCCCCACCCAGGTAGGCTCATGTCAGAAGCCATCGGTGCTGGCTGATGGCTTTAGGGTTGCGGTGTCACTGCTGGCACACACAGGCACATTTATCACCGTTTAGTTTCCTTAAAAGTGCCACAGAGGCTGCAGAGCCACCAGGCCCAGCACAAGGCCATCTGTCTGGCGTTCCTGTCCCTGTCACCTCCTGATGACAAGTAGCTGGAGAGTGGCACAGCAGCTGGTGCTCAGCAGTCACTGCTGCCAGCAGGACCCTTGGGCACTCTGTGTGCTCCCAGCTCCACCTGCTCTCCCTGAGCCCCAAGAGTGGCAGGGAATTGGCTTTGCTGCTGGATCAGCCTCACCTGCCCGAGCCCCAGCCCAGCCAAGGCTGGAGGCAGCAGGCAGGGAGTCAAGAGCTGCCTCATGGCCCTCTGTGCCCTGCCAAGGCAGGCAGCACCAGCTGGCGACCAGCCTGTCGTGGTTATGTCCTGCACTGACACATCCAGGGCATGCAGAATCCTCCCTGCTCACTTGCAGGACAACTGGAGGCATTCAGAGGATGGCTTCACCTCACATGACCACAAGTTTGTTGTCATTATAATGCAAGAGCTCTATTGTCATTACATTGCAAAGGCTCCATATTGCCAGAGTTCCATACCTCCTTGATGTTTCTTGTAGGCATCTCCTCGAGGCACTGACTCTTCCTTGTCCTCACAGCAGCAGCTGACTCCAGTTCCCACCAATCCACTCTTTTATAACACTCTTCTGATTGGCTACAGCTGTGGCCTGTTAACATCGGGACTGCTTCTAATCTTTAGTAATTGGTTCAGCTGCAACTCTTTAGGGGGTAAGATTACTTTCTATACCACCTTCATTTACCCATACTGTATCCCCCTACACAAGTTCAACTCAGCCTCATGCAGGTGTGGAGGTGATCCATGACCTGCTTCTGATCATGAGTGCAGGAGGCTCAAAAACACCTGAACATGATGTTAGCAAACAGCTCGTGTTTTATGTTTGCTGCTGAGGAAGGTAGCAGCAAGCTGTTCGCAAGGCAATGATCAGTCATCACTCAAAAATATGCTAATATATTAGATTGGGTAATTTATATTTCATCTATGCTCCTCTGTATTTCCATAAGTAACCTCCCTCTCACTGTTGAGCCCAGCAGACTGTACTTACCTGAAGCAAGGAATTGATTAAACTCATTTAAAGGGGAGAGTTGGCTGCTGCCAAAAGTCTAACACTTTTTTGGTTCCTCTTGGCAATCAGCACTGGTTTTGGGACCAGTGGGGATGCTTGTGTGTATATCCAGGAGAGAGCTGCTGCCACTTTGGGTACCCTCCTGCTTCTCACAGTCGCTGTGGTGCTCTCTAACCCTTTAACTGCCGGTTCTCTGGGCCTGCCCTCTGCTCTGCCTCAATAACTCAGCACCATCTGCTCCAGTAGAGTCACACTCCAGCTTTCACCACAGTTTGCCTGAGCCATTTTGGATTGCTAATGTCATTGAAAGCCCTTATTTGCTTTTCTGGATGAGGGTGCTGAGAATTCCAATGTACCCCAAAGTGGGGTGAAGAGAGGTAGAGGAAAGGGAGAAGGACACTTATGTGTCCCAGGTGCCAGCATTGACACGACCTCTTCCGGCTCCTCAACTTGCTGCTTTGTCCCGGGCACATTACTGTGTGCCATACAGGTCAGGATATTTTTTCCTGGGCAGCATCAATATACCTGTTATTATTTTTCTCTTTCTTTCTGTGGGACCAGGACCCACCTTTTCTGAGACCTTTGCCCAGCAGCTTCAGCCACATTTGATGCAGAAGCACTGAAGGTGCTAACTTCCAACAAATTCCATGACTGCAAAGCAGCAGGAGAGAGAACAACCGTCTGGAGAGGGAGAACCAATGGTTGTTTCAGGTTGCAGGCACACCAGAAGGCAGGCTGGGGTCTGGGGCACAGACACCCACAGTAGGTGTGTATGTTTGCCTCCTGACATCCAGCAGGGTCCTACAGCCATGCTGTGTCCAGTAGGGTACGTGTCATCACTCCAGGGTCTGGTCCCTGGGAATGCCGAGGGACATCCATAAGGATTGTCCCAGGTGCCTGTGGGGATGGCAGAGAGACACCGAGATGCTGCTTTTGGGTGATGAGATGTGTTTCCCCCCACTCCTGGCAGATAGGAGGGTTTCCAGCAGCCTGGGACACCCCAGCTGAGCCTCCCAGAGTGACCAGGGACAGCAGACACTTGCATTTTTTAGCTTTATGCATCAGACACCCACGGAATGACATCAGTATGACGGGGTGGAGGCTGGATCCCACCCTCCACATCACTGCTGCTGAAGAAGCCCAGCACACAGGGAAAGGGAAGCTGGAAGCTGCAGCTTGCTCCCAGTTTGGGCATGTCTTGAGCACAGATCTTTTCCTTTCCGGTGGCCTGAAGCAGGGAAGACTGCTCTCATCTAAAGGTCAGCAAGGAGACAGCTGACAAATACCTCTGTCTTCAGCCTGTCACTGTGCACATCACACAGATGCTGAAATAATCTGCCTGGGGGTCTGCTGGGGGGGTTGGAGGGGTTCTCATTAGTTCTAGAGAGAGATGCATTACCTTGTGCTAAATGCTGTGCTAAAGGCTGTGTTGCAGCCTTTTCCTCTGCTGGTTAGATGAAAGGGGAGGGGAGAAGGAGGTCTGGAACTTGTAGCCCAAATAACTTAATGGTCATGATCTGTACTTTAAAGCAAGATAATAAAAGATGTCTTTTTATGCTATTCATTTCAGGAGCCTTTACTCTTCAGCCAGGATTTTTCTGCCTGCTGGGAATGGCCTGATGGAAAGTTTTAAAACTTTCAGAAATCCCATCTGAGACTTTTACTTTGTTCTTTACCTCTGAGGTTTATGTAGCATTTCTATGGCCTTATACATCAGACAGGACAATAAACATCGAGAAACTCCAGGTCCCACAGGGACCAAATAATTGCCAACTCAAGCTCAGCTGATCTCTTATAAGTACCAGATGCTGCACCAGAGCAGTTTAAACACCAGAGAGCTCTGGAAAGCCATGGAGAACTCATCCCTCAGGCTCTAAGGTGCTAAAAACCCAGTAGGAATGACCAAACTGAGCATCCAACAACAGGTTTTGATGATGGTTTGTTCATCACTGCTGGCACATGCTGCAACATCTGACTTTGAGTTCTGGAAGAGATTTAGGGAGCTTACACATACATGTGAGAGCTGAGCCTTAAATTGGGGCTTGAAATGCCCCAAGAGACACCGAATTGAGGCATTGCCAGGAATTGTCTTTTAGGTATCAAAGATGGGAATGAGATCATGAGGCAAATGTCTGCAACAGCAGCAGCCCCAGCACCCTGAGATAGCCAGGGAGGGCAGGGTCACATGAGCAGGTTTGGCTGTAAGGTGGACTGAACCCAGCTAAACTGACACATCCAGGCACTGCAGGAAGAAGTTCTGGTTCTTCACAAAATTCCTGGTAAAATCCTGAGTTGTCCATGCAATGCAGAAACCTCCACAGACAGGCAGCAGCTGTGGAGGCATCTGCAGAGCTGGAGGTCAAAGCTAGACTAGGTCTGAAACTCCAAGTCTGGACTTGTACACGTTATCATGGTTTTCCCCTATTTCTCTAGTCAGTTGGAGGTTAATGCAGACCATCTTATCTCTCTTCCAGACATATCACTATAATAAGCTGTTCAATTTTTAATGAAGCCAAGAGACTGCTTTTCTAAAGACCTTCTGAAAATCAATAGTGCTCTTTACAGTGATAACTCTTTACAATGGTAGGTCAATAAGGAAGGAAAATGCAAAGCCTCTGTGGACAAGGCTGCCTTCTTACCTGAAATGATGAATTTTATGTGACAAAATTCAGTTAGACATATGAATGATTTGAGGATGCATCACCACCACGTCACTTGTTCTTTAGAGTTATTAAATTGGTTGTTGGAAACACTTAATTATTCAGAGGTGGTTTAGTATTTTAGAACTTTAGGACAAGATCATTATTTAATGCTTTCTTATAGCATTTCTTTTACCATTGGGTGGCTTTTATTATTATTATTATTATTAATTTATTATTTTTATTATTATTATTATTATTTGGCAAATAGGAACACTAAGGCATTCTTAAGGTAACCTGTTATTAAAACTGACCATCTGTATTCGGACTTGTCATGTCACGATAAGTAATCATTTGGAAAAAAAATCAAACTCTGTGGTAAATTCACATTAGTAATAAATGTCTGTTGATTAGGTCAGAAATGCTTTGTTTGATTAAAAAGTCAACAACTAAATTAATCTGGATCCAATATGGGAATTCATATAAAACTCTTCTTCATATGTTTTTTCTTCTTTGACTTCAATGAGATTGGAAGAAATGCCTGAGGTTTTTCCTAAATTTGGAAATTCCCCAAGCTGAAGTGTGTGTTTGTGAGCTCTGACTCACGCTGACCAAAGCACATTCATGCTGCCAACATTTGGACATCTCTGCTGGAAGTGATTTACTGGTGTTCCTTACACCTTTAATGGGGACAGCTGGGAGCTGCTGAGCAAGGGTGCAGAAAGCCTGGATCTGCCTTTGTGTAGCAACCAGCCTCCCTTCTCCAGCCCTTCCCAACATTCTGCAAACTTCAGGATTTTCTCCACTGCTGCTATTGAACAGTCTTGGCAGCTGCTGGCGCCTTTGACTCATCTGTGTTTACTTGGTCTGCCCCCAGTGTGGGGGACGTGTGACCTTGGAAACAAAATCTGCTGGACTTGTCTCCATCCCACCCCCACTTCCCTCCGCACCCTTGGGCGGATGTTGTCTGCACTTAATGCCTTGTCAATACCAAGAGGCTCGAAGCCTTCACAAGCTATTTTAAGATTTATCTTACAGACTTCCTGATTTTCCTGCATTTCTCTCTCTAAATATCTTATCACCATTTTAGGTAAAAGTCTGTCCTTCTGAGCTTTGAAAACAATGGCCCAATAACTCTGTTATTACATTTTTTTCAGTTTATATTTTCCCCTATATCATTTCTGCAAGGAAAAAGCACTTCTTCTCTCCTAGTGACATTAATCATAAGTTTTCATATCTTTTTGGTTAATCCTGCTGTCCAGGGACACTGGGTCTTATTTTTGTCAATTTTCTTCTTCTGTATTTTGTAACTTTGTTGAAGTTTTATTCCCCTTTCACCTTGCTCCAAAGTTTTTAGGTGAGAATAGGTATCACACATTCATGGATCATCCTGGAAACTGAAATGACAAGGCATTAGAAGTTGAATTGAAGGATAACATTGGATTTGGGTGCTTTGAATTTTAACCCAGTTCTGGCAGAGTGGGATCAATAGCCAGGAGCAAATCACTCAATAAATCCATCTGGTTTCAGCTGTCTTTGAAAAGGGAAGAATTTTGCCAGTCTCTTATTGCAGTTCATTTCAAACATAACACCTTGGTCAATTGTGGTTGAAGGGCACTGGAGAGATCTCAGATAAAAACGTGGCTGGGGCCAGGTAAAACACTGAAGGGAAAAGACAGTGAGATAGGAAATTCTCTGCTAGTGCAGCCCATGGACACCAATGTGGCAGATGTACCACAAGTGTTCACAGGGGAAATAATATGAAGAACCAAAGCAAAGTAAAATGAAACTTCTGCAATGTATTTGTTCTACACCAAAATCATCAGGTCTTTCCTTGGGATATGGGATTTCCTTACTTTAACACAAAACCCAGTTTCAATACCAAATAATTAGCAGACAATTCAGCTGGTATCTGCATCCTCGGTGGACTTCACAAAAGCAATGCTTTCTTTACAAAGAAAGCCCCCTTGTTTTTTGGGGGGCTTTTTCACTGAGCCTGCGATGAGGTTCCTGGAGATGAAATACAGTGGATGTGCAGCCACATCTGAGAAAGGGATTAAGCATTGCAAGCCTTCCCACAGCACTACAGTAGGGCATAAAGATAAAGGATTCTATATCCAGGAGAAATCACATTTATCTTGCAGTGACAAGCAGAAGTGAGAACAATGCTCTTTATTTTATCCAGCATCAACCCCTTCTGATCTCCTTTGCATAACACTTTCAGTGGCCAACTGGGGTGTGTCCTGGTAAACCATATTAGAGATTAATTAGTAATGGATTTTTAACAATAGCGGAGAAGATATGCACAGGAGAGAAAGATCAGGCAGTTCAATTGAATTATTATATTTCCATAGGTTTTCAGATCGACTACTTTATGCTTTTGATTAAATTATTATAATTTATGTGCTTTACAAGTAGCAATCTTCTCTGAGAGATTATTTTCTCTTGACCCATCTCCATTTAGAATTATTTCCATGGTAACAGTTTGAGTGATTTGCGAAACAAAATTATGAATTTCCATTACTATTGGGATAAAACCCTAAAATTTTAAAACCAAAATACAGCAGATTTTGGCTTTATAAATGATAAAGAGTAGCATCTGAAGGAGTCACATTTATATAAAGAGGAAATTGAAACTTGATATTTCATTATCTCTTTGCAACAAAAATGTTATCTTCCAAATAGGGTTATAAATTGCTATCAATAGACTAAATAAATCTCATGTTTATCTGCATTTGAAAGTATCTTTGAAAGCATGGGGCTTAAAATACACAATATTTCTCCTGAGTCAGCAGACTGATAAATCAATGCATAATAACTATTATTTGGTATTTCCCTGGAAATTTCCTCAGTGCTGAAATGTTTAAATCAGTTAAAGGTTTTAAATGTAAGGCATAAATTAGAGAAATTAGATAAGCCATGAGAGGCAGATGACAATCACCCAAGGGTAAGTGAGGGATCAGCTGAAGTGCTCCTTGAAACATTAACAATCATCTTTGAGTGCAAAATGAGGGTGGAAGGGGAGATCCCAAAAGGCTAAAGAAGAGCAAACAACAGAAGGAAAAGGAGAAGGTTGTGGACAGAGAGAAGCCAGACCAGTCAGACTTGCTTTGGTACCTATCAGGATTCCGTTAATTATTTACAACTTTATAAGCACCAGCAGGATAAAATGCAAATACAACAGAAGCAGATTTTTCAGGAACAAGCCACGTGAGTCCAGCCTGATTCCTTTCTTTGGCAGGATAACAGGTCCCAAGAACAGGGAAAAAGTAGCTGCTGTGCTGCATCATGACTTCAGAAATGCTTTTGTCCTGGCTAGATCATGTTCTTACATACTATCTAACAGGATGTGAAAGAGATTAAATCATAGCAAAGTGGGAACTGAACTGCTTGGCATGTGGCACTGAAGGGCAAGCTGTGAATAGTTTGCTCTCTAAAAATTTTGCAGTGTTTTTAGTCAATTTTTTTTTCCACTTTGAGTTAATGATGGAATAAAGGATGCTCTTTCATTTGCTGAGGGATGAAACCTCTCAAGGGAAGTTTTCAAATCTACTTGAGGTATGCAGCAGGGCTCAGAGCAATCTGCAAGACAGGGGAGAAAGCACAACCAGTGAAGGTGAATGAAATAAAATGTTGAATTTGGGAAGGAGGGTTCAAATGTGCAAATACCAAGGAGGCAGCAAAACAGCATACCCTCCAAAAAACCAACCAACCAACCAAATAAAAAACAAATCCCACTTCAAACATCCCCAAGCAAAAGTTTTTATTAGATAGAATATGAAATGTGAAATATAAGGGTAAATGCACTAAATAAAAGGGGAAATGCATTCTGGGTTGTATTGGTATCACAAGCTGTGGTTTTGCCCTGCTCTTTGTTGATGAGTCCTGGGTTTATGCACTAAATCCAGTTTAAGAAAGGCTGGCTGCTGTCCAGGATGGGCAGCTGTGACACAGGTTCAAGAACAATGAGTCAGGAGGATTGGCAGGGAAAAGAGAGGAGTGAGGGGAGAGGAGCATGCAGCAGTCTCTGAATGTGGGATGGAGGACAGCAAGGGACTTTTTCTGTCTGGCTGGTAGCACTAGGCAAAATGTATTTGATGGAACTGCCACAAACAATATTTTTATGCGATATTAGGAAAATATTTCTAACTATAGAGTGCTGAAGCTGTGGATTGAGGGTCCTGGAGAGTTCCTGAACCTCTTGCACTGAGGATCACACACAGACCAGGTTAGGCAAGTCTTCAACAGGGAAGGTCTAAATATGTTTGTTCCTGCCTTGAAACTGGGTAAGAGGTAAGTGCTGTCACCTGAGTTGGATGGTGCCTGCATGGGAGGTCACCATGGGAAAATGCAGCTGGATGATGTTCTCCCCTTCTGTTTGAAAGTTTTCTTCATGCCCAATGGAAGCTTTCTTTTCCAACACTCAGATGTCAGCAGAAGAGATCTGGAAGCAGGAGAAGTACCAGGAGCATGTTTTAAATCCCAGGTTCACAGTCCTGGCCTGGTGAAATCCTCTTGATGCAAACTCCCTGACTACACTATCAAAGAGCATCTGTGCCTCTCACAGCTCCATTCCTACACCCATTGGACACTGTCTGTCCTGGGCACCAGCCAGACTCATACCTCAGAGAGACCCTTTTATATATATATATATATATATATACACCTCAAAAAGATCCTTTTAATGTACTGAGTTGTCATTACCTACCTGCTTTGGGTATCTGTTTATGTACCTGCTTACTTTGCTGAACAGAGCCCAGAAGAAGAGGAGCACCAGGAACAGGGTAAAATTTTCTTGAAGGCCTTCCAAGGCACTTGCAGGATTTACCTGGAGTTCCATTAGCAAAAAACACCTCCTTCACCTAGGCAGGCTCTAAGCCTCTAATCTGATCCCATCAATAAACTGCTACCAAGAATCCTGTATCACAATGCTGAAATTGCTTATTCTGATGCATTTTTACACTGCCCTGTGCCCCCTGGGCAGAGCAGGCTTTCCTGCTGAAAGGTAATCAAGGCTTATGCCAAGGGCTCTGCTGGGAACATGCACACTGGGAAATCCTGATGTTAAGCAACAGAAAACAGAACTTCCTGCCTGCCCATTTAATCCAGAACATGAAATTCATTTTGGATTGTTTCTCTTTCTCAAATCATAATGGATAAAGGAAGAAGTGTTTTATCAGATTGTGTTGAACATCACTCTCTTCTACGATCTTTAGAACCACATGCTGCCACATTCACAACAGATCTTTTAATCTTCTTCTAATATGTTTCTTCCCCTTTTTTTTGTAAATTTTCAGGCTTGTCTAGGGATTCTTTTTAAACTCTAATCCTCTAATCTCAGTGTGATAAAGTCTCTCTTAAAAGCTAGCATTGGGAATGCTCTTAAAAGTTGCTTGGAATGCACACAGGCTTTCAGAAAAAAAACCCTCACGCTTATGTCTTCTTGCTAATTTAGATCATGTTCTCTGTGCAAGGAGGCTTCAGCCAGGATAGTTAAAAATTAATCAGGGAAGTTTATTCTAACTACTGCAAAACTTTCCTGTCTTGTGGTAATTGGAAATTAAATATTTTTTTCAGGAAAAAAGTTTGCTATATGGAAGAAATAGGCCAGATTGGTTTTAATAAGAAGATCTTGTGTTCATACATTAGTTTGCACTTTTCAGGGCACAGAAAATCCATTAATAGTTTAATTTGTATTTCCAGCAAGATGCACTTCTTGTCCCATCAAATTTTGGTACTGGCTGAGTTCAGTCAAAGCTCAATGGCTTTGAAAACACTAAAATAATCTTCTCCAGGGACACTGCTGTCCTGGCTGCTGCCTGCTCTGGGTCAGCATGTTCTGCTCCTTCCCACAGGGACTCATTAGGGACAGTGCTCTGTGCCAGCATCTTGGGGAACAGGACACCTCCCACTCTGGCTGCTCAAACACATAACTTCTTACCCAGCTGCCTTCCTGCCTAAGGACATTAGGTGTGTTCAAAGGGAGATTCTGGGAAGCAGTGGGTGCAGGTTTGGGACACACAGGCACTGGGACATTCGCTGGGGGGGTCCAGGCATTGCTCACAGACCAGAGGTGTCAGTGGCCTTTGGTGCCAGGGCCAGGCTTTTCCCATCTGGCAGGGCACTTGCCACCCCAGCCTGCCACAGGGATTGATCATCTCATGAAAAGCCCATTTTCATTAAACAAAAAGAGCCTACTTCAAGCTCATTTTTTTATTTTCAGCAATGGTTTTACCTCCATTTGATTAATGTCACAGCACAAAGCCTTGGACCTAGTTTTGATAAATGAACACTTTCACTGGTCAGAAGACTAAGTTCAAGGTGAAGCAGCCTCTCCTGAACCTCCAGCTGAAGGACCAGAGTGAAAATCAGAGAGCACCTCTGTCTCTACTCCCTTCCACAGTATTTTTAAAAACCATCTGGCTGCCCAGGTGTGAGGTACAACTGCAAATAAGCAGGCATGTGGCACTCTCTAATATCAGCCTCTGGGCCATGACTGGGACTTGCTCCTGCCCAGGGTGGCAAAGGCAGGTGAGAGCCTGGTGCTCCTCCTGGCCCAGCCATCCCCTGTGTCCCTGTCCCTGCAAGCACAGGTGCCTTGGGGAGGCTGAAAATCACAACTGCTCCCAGCACTGGCAGCAGCAACACCCCTGCATCTCTGCTCCAACCACTGGGCAAGGTTTGTCCAGTTCCTACTGCCCTTTTGTTCTCTCTTACTACAAGGCTTGACCTGTTTAAGGGCCAGAGGATCTACAGGCCTTTCTCTGACTTAGGTATTTTTAGGCTTTGAAATTCAGTGGTGATCCTTACCTCCTCCGCATATCTGAGTTCTGTCCTGTTGATATGAGGGAGAGCCTGTCCTTCCTTCAACTTCACTCATCACCTCCTCATTTTAGAGGATAACATTCTCATAAACAACATAGACTCTTATGTTTCAATTTCCCAGGGAAGCTTAACTTTTGTGCTGCACCAGCTGAAGACTGAAGGCAGAAGAGGTCCACAATCAATTCACCAATTTGGAAGTTCCTTCACCCATCTTCCCTATGTTTGCAATACTTAGTTAGGCATATTAATAAGTGAATAGAAATCAAACTGTTCTCAGACAGGCTGGGCCATCAGTTCAATAAGAACAAAGTATTTCATTAAAAAGAGCTCAGTAAGATATTCTCAAAGAGAACACTGTAAGACCAATTTAGAAGAAAAAGGACAACAAACCACTATCCATGCCAATTGCAAACCAAAACCAATCAGAGTTTGCAGAGATACTGGTTTAATCACTAACTGGAAGAACTATTGTTCTGCAAATCTCAAGGCAGGAGCTGTGGCACTGTTACGGGATCCAGCCCAGTCCCACCACCACAAGTCCCACTCCTGGCATGCTGCCTGTGAGCAAGGGGGGCCACAGGGCTTCTTCTTGGCATGAAAAGTGTCACACCTTCCTTCTGTGCCTCCCTGAGCCCAGAAAGTAAAATATTCATTCATCTTCACGGGCAATTTAGCAGGGTGAGAGGCAGCTCTGCCATCTGCATTCATTAGCACTGTGGTCAGTGCACCCCATTCTGGGCACAAGCAGGTTTCTGTGTGCTGCTTTTTGGGAGGATGCTTTGAGTTGTGAGGCTCTTTCTATAAATAGTCATGGCCAATTCAGCCCTGCCAGACCTTTTCTGGTAAATGGGACACTGGGTTTCCCATATTCCGAGGGGGGAACTGGAGCGTCACATGGGAAAATGCCAGGCACCCGTGGCAAGTCTTTGTGCCACTTGTGTGGGTTTCAGCAGCATCTGTCTGGATGTAAATAAGAGCCTTTCAAGACCAGAATTTAAATGGAACATTTATGGCTCCTTTGTCCCAGCACAGTAAATGCTGGGAACTGTAGGTCTGTTGCAGCAGCCTGGCTCAGCTGATGGGTTTTTTGTGCAGCCCGGATTTATGTGACCTTTTGTCCTGAGATCTTCTATCTGTGGCCAATATTTCTGTGTCCCCTGGGACATGGAAGGGCAATAGTGCAATGACTCTGCATCCAGAGGTGGCAGCTGGCTCTTGGAGAGCTCTGACAGTTGGAGTTTGGTCACTGATTTCACATTGATGCTGTACAAAGCCACCTGTTGTGAGAGACACAGAGCTGCCTGAAGCACATCCCTGTGCAGTAATTAAGTGGGTAGGCAAGGCTGTGCCCTTTTGGGACACATTTTCTTTTAGCCTGAGATAACTAAAGATGAACTGCAAATTGCCTTACCAGAAAAGAGATCCCTGTTTTTGGCCTCTCCATCCTTGTTCCCATGGATCACAGGGGGACAGCACAATCTCCTACTAAGGTGACAGGGAAAGGCTCTCACACCCCAGCCCTGACAAGGCCAGTGTTTTCTCATTTTCCTCCCTCCAACCTCAGCAGGTTGAAGACATCCATCACAGACAAGCTTAGAGCCTTGTTTCCAGCCTTATAACCCCATGGGAGTCATGGGGAGGTTTTTCACCTGAAATAACCTCATACTGTTGAGGGTTAGAGCATTCCTGCATGCAGAAGCTGTGGGTGCAAGTTTTGTGGAGTAGGGGACAAAGGAAGTAGAGAAAATAGGATTTTTCCCCAAGCAAAAGCTCTGACTACTCTCCTGCAGAGGATGAATATCAGCTTGGTTTGTCAGTTCCTGGGCACAGACATGGCACCATGACGAGCAATGCTGACAGCTACACACTTGTGCCAGGCATGCATGTGTGGCTGCTGCTGAGGCCTTGGATGCAGGGGGACATGGAGCAGTGTCAGCAGCCTGGTGTTATGTGTCACCTCCAAAAGTAGTCTGGGTCCCACAACTGCTTATTCTACGAATTTTAGCCCAAAACCCAGTGTAAACTGCACTTCAGTTGCATTAATGACATTTTCCTTACGCCACTTCCAAAAGATCTCACTTTTCCAAACTGGAAATTTTATTTCCAGATATTAAAACACCTGTTGATATGCTTTCCCTTGGTGTAAATTACCTGTGAAATGAGGTTATTTAACTGGTGTAAAATAATGCTGGCTGTGTGCTTACATCTCAGGAGACAAGAAGTCTGCAGCAGCAAGGATAACAGTGGTTTTTTCATCAGGTGTTGGCACTTCTGGAAATGGTTGGCAGTGTTTGCTCAGAAATTGGAAAGGGATCAAACGATCCAGAACTAATCTAATTTGCATGGATATTTTACCTTAAATGCCACCTTGAGCAAAATTACAATTCTGCAGAAATTTTTAGGAAGGCAGATAAGACTGAGAAAATGAAGACAAACAGAAAACAATACATATCTTAAGAAGGTTGAATCATCCTCTGGGAGTTCTGGTCTCTCCCTCTACAGAGAGCTTGGCAGTACTCAGGTGACCAGCTATGACTGTACACCTTTTAGCACCCAGTGTGTCACTGCTGCTTTCTGAGCAGGAGTGGCAATTGCTCCTCACTCTCTTGAATCCACTGTCTGATGGTGATGCACTCAGATCAAGGCTGTCCCTTAGTTCTGTGCTGTGTGATGTTAATAAGACTTGGCTTAATAAGTCCGCATTGACAGTTCAAACAGTTAAAGAAGAGCAAATGAGGCCCATTTGAAGGCAGGTAGTATATTTGAAAAGTCATTAAAACAGCAGAAACTTACAGGGGGCAAAAAGGAAACAAAACAAAGGATAAACCATGTTGAAGTAGAGGGTTAGTCAAGGTGAAGGCAGTCAAACTGCAGTCTGCCTGATTCAGCCCCTCCTAGAAAATAAGGATTAGAGAAGAGTTAATCCTCTCACTGCTTTTTGAGTTACAAAATAAGTTCTTATTTGCTTTCAGGTAGGAATGGGACTTGGCTGTATTCCTGAGGAGAAGCAGAAGGGATGGAGCAGAAAAGAGGGAATATTGCAGCTTTGCTGAGCTGCTCAGGGCTACCAGGCATAAGGGTGACTGCAGATGCATGTGTCTGCTGCACATTGCCTTCAGAGAGCTGATGCCTCAGTGTTGCAGGATGTTGTGTTTCAAAAAGTGCTGTGTGACACAGGAACTCAGCTATCTCTGATTATCCCCAGAGATGCTAAATTAAACTTCAGTTTTAAAAGAAAGAATCTGCCTATGAGGAAGAAGGTTCAATAAACAAAATTACTATATGTTATACTGCCAAAGTCTGTTTATAGTTATCTGAGGAAAAATGAATGACCTCACCAACATTTGCAATTGCAGATCATGAAGAAAATATTTCAGGATATGATATCCTTAAAGGAAAAGTTTGGCAATTGCCCAAGGGGAATGTCTGGTCATTTGGGCCCACAAAAACTCCATATAGTAAATTTTCTGAAAAAAAAGGGGGAAAATTAATCTATTAAAATTTATCCAGTTTTACCTGCTTCTGCTGTGACTAATATCAAGGAGTACTCTATTCCTCCTGCAGCCAAAGAAAGAGTAAATGAATTAAGAATTTAGAACAAAGGGGAATATATTTAGGACACATTCCCCATACTGATCATCAACAACTTAATGCTAACACAGAACCACTCACTGCAGCTGTCCCAAATATTGCAAATCTCTCTGCTGCCCTGCAAGCAGCTGCACATGCATGGATGGCCTTTTTTAATATTAAAGACATGTTCTTCATGGTTCTGCCTCAGGAAGAAGACAAACCCAGATTTGCATTCACTTGTGAGGGAACACAATACGCCTTTAATTGCCTGCCCCAAGGGTACAACTACTCACCTACCACAGCACACAATGCTTTAGTTGAACTCCTTCAACAAATGAAAATCCTGGAAAGAGTACAAATCCATCAATACACTGATGATGCGTTGACAGAAGATGAAGAGGGAGATGCAGTAAGAACAACAGCACCGTATAGATGGAATAAATTAAATGACAAGGGGATAGAAATGCACCTAGTAAATGACAACACCCTTCTAAGGAGGTAAAATTCACAGGAACCTGGTGGGTTGCTGGTCAGGCTACAATCTCAGATAGAGCAATTGCAAAATTGGATGTTATACCCACTCCTACTACTAAAAAGAAACTTCAAAAGATCATAGGTACTTTAGTATACTGGAGAAATGTTTCTGGATTTTTTCTAATAGAAAGACCATTGCACACATTAATGAGGAAAAAACAGACCTGGGAGTGGCCTGATAGTTACAAACAGGCTTTGCAAACATTGTTGGAAGAGTTAAAAACACATCAAGCACTAGGTCCAGTTCATCCCAGTGATCCTATAGTAGTTAAATGGGGTTTTTCTGAATATGGGACTTCTTGTAATGTGTTCTGAAAAAGTCCACATGTACCCAAACAGCCATTAAGGTTGAGTTCCACAGGATTGAAGGATACTGATATGAGATACATTGATTGGGAAAAGGGATTGTTATCTCTGACCTGAGCTCTTAAACAAGTAGAAAAATTCAACAGCATCAACCTGTGCAAGCCCAAGGACCTTTTAACAGTCAGTATTAAGTAGGGCAGTCTTCACCAGATGGGATTGCACAAAGACCAGCAGTACACAGAAGGTTTCCATGTCTCCAGGATCAAATGGATATAACTGAAGGATAACAAAACCTGCAAAATTACATAGCTGTGGCCCCAGATATGCTAGCTTTGCAACAGCCATGTAAATCTAGTCCTGTACTTGATGCTCCTGCATTTACATTAGACTCAGAAGTTAGAGATGCCTGGTTTGTTGATATGTCAGCCAAACACATTGATGGTAAATGGAAGTACAGACCAGTTGCTTTTAACATTCAGACAGGAATGGAAGCTATAGAAGAAAGAATGGGAAGTGCACAGGTGGGAATGTTAAAAGCTGTATTGCTGGCAGGAAGAGAGAAAGCAAAGACAATATATGTTGACTCTTATGCAATCTGTGCCAGTGGTTATGTCAATGGAAAACAATAGTGTGACAGGTGAATGGAAAAGAGGTGTGGCAGAAGGAAGATTGGAAGTGATGTTTTTACAGGCTCAAACCCAACCAATCCACATAGGATGGATCAAAGCTCATGCCAAAGGTCAAGCCTTCCAGGACAACCTGAAGGTGTTCCAACCTGTCAAGGTCAAACTCCTCCAGCTGGGATTGTACCTATGACTCTAATGGACACCTGAGGACCATTAGCCCGGGTGGCTACAGACTCTAATGGTCACCAACACAGGATCAGTTCATGGATAATTCTCACATTCTGAACTAAGGAAATTAACCTACCTTATCCTGCACAGCTGCTGAGATATATATTGTTTTATTTTACACACCTGGCTGCTCCTAGTCATCATCCTGATGGTAACACCTGGAACATTTCAGGCTGCTGAAGTGTGGACTTGCAAACACAACAGATCTCAAGGGCCAGCAGGTACCTGCCTACAAGGGTCCCTGTACAACTTGGAGGTGGTGCTGTCATGCAGAATCACCTGTGGGAATGAACATTACCTTGGTTAAAAACTATTGAAACATCCTGATCTACACCAACTGGTACAACTGAAAAAGGACAATTGAAAATCATTAATTGCTGTCCATCATGATACGGAAAAATACACTGTTGTCCTAGAGAGAGTGAAAAGAGAATGTCACTGTATGATGACTTGTTTGGATGATCCCCAACCACGATGGGCATTCTGAATTTATTGTTACATCCTGTTATTATAATATTATTATTAATCAGAATCTGGTTTCTATAAGTAATCATTCTTTACATAATTTATATGTAAGAGTGTGGTACTTAATCAAACAAATGAGGATACTAATGATTCCAGAAGTACATAAATTAAAATAATAACAGTGTTTCTTGCCAGAATCAATAGCTAATTCTATAGTATGTTCCACTTAATATTATTAACTAAATTATAACTGATTTTTATAATAATTTTGCGTGTAAAAGTATAAGGTATGATTATAATATAGCTGACGCTATTTCAAACTATCTATTGATAAAATAGTAAAACCTAGGAGACTGATGAATCTCAACATATTTAACAAAACTTGGGTTTTGGGGATGCCCAACAAGGAGAACAAGGATTCTCCTTGAGGTTAAGAGAATGAGGCCTGCCCATGAGCATTGATATTGGTGAGTTACATCAGTCTCTACTTAAAAGTAGTTTCTTATTGTCAGCATTAATATAATTGCTTTAATATGGTTTATCTATTATACAATACACTACCAGGACTTTTAGCCTTTATGCTGTGTAGTAAATAATCCCAGTTAAGGTATTTTTTCTAATAATTTTTCATAATAAATAATTCATTTTATGTAAATGCATCTGATTGGACATCTTTCAATTGGGTTGGGAGAGGGGGAAGTTACTTAACTGTTGACAAAGGGAGAGGCTGAGATTGGCTCCAGCTGACCCCAGGCTCCTCTCTGAGGAGGAGTTAAGAAGGCAGGGGAGTCCTCTCTGCACCTGGTGGCTCAGCAATGGTGCTGTGGTGAGAGCAGCACAGTCCCTCAAACTGGTTGCAGATGGGTATCAAGATGGGGTTTTTGGGTGGCCTGGGCTCAGGGTTTTCCATTCACACAACACCAGATATCACCTCTGGCTCATAGCTGACTCTGGGCTGCAGTGTGGGCACGGTATGAGGAGCCAGAGGATGGTGGTGCATTTGTTCAAATTGCAGTGGGGATTCTGCTGCTGAGTAGCAGCAAGCATTCATACTGTTGGTCTCAGTATTTCAGAAAGACCTCATTGTTGTGCTTCTCCTTTTTCCTAATTTGGATGGCTGAAGGGTGCTAAAGAGGAGCTCATTGGTGTCCCTGCAGCTCACCAGCTCCAGCCTGCCTGCATCCTCAGCTTGTGAGCTTCAGGCACTGGCATGGGTGCAAGATCTGTCACTCACCACAGCGCTGCAGAGAACAATGGAGACCTCAGCACAGCAGGAGACAAAGATGTCTGGAAAACAGCTGCTCCTTGTTCAAACATGCAGGCTGCATCCATGCAAGAAGTCAGACCAGCCAAGAAGAGAGTTTTGAGAAAGGGACAGGATTGGCATTAATCTTTATCTGATGGTGACAGTTCCTGCTTTCTTACGAGCTCAAATTCAGCATTAATTAAATTGCTCACTTTTCTCCACAGAAATAAGTGCACTGATATACAGCATGGAATTTGAATGCAAGCTGACAGGCCATGGTGGCTTGGGTGAAAGGTGGAGATACCTGTGATGACAAACAGCCTTTGCATGCAGGACAAAAATCTGGGTAACACTGGGGAGCCACAATTATGGCCAAAACGATATGTAAAACCCCAGGTTCCATCCTGCACTCAGTCCTCTTGGCTTCCACAGAAATACTCCAGTACTGATGGCCACCAAGTCTTGTGGGAATTCACTGCTCCTTTTCTAGCTCTTTGGGAAGTTGCGTTGATAAGGAATTGTCTTCAACAGAGGCCATCACAACACCTCAATATGTGACTGTTCCCCCACCGTGGGCCAAGAGTGCAGACACTACAACCTCCCTGGGCAACCTGTGCCAATGCTTAGTCAACCTCACAGTAAAAAAAGTGTTTCCTAATAATCAGAGGGAACCTTCTGTGTTTCCGTTTGTCCCCATTGCCTCTTGTCCTGTCACGGGAAACCACCAAAAAGAGCCTGGCTCTAACTTCATGGCAGCCCTCCTTCAGGTATTTATGTGCATTGATAAAATTCCCTTTGAGCCTTCTCTCCACACTGAAAAGTCCCAGTCCTTCCTCATAGGAGAGATTTTCCAACCCTCAATCTTTGTTGTGAGCTTTTTCCAGAGTCTTTCTGGTATGTTCGTGTCTCTCTTGTACTGGGAAGCCCACACCTGGACCCAACACTCCAGCTGTGACCTCACAAGTGCTGAGTACACTGGAAGAAGCTTGACCTGCCAGCAATTCTTTGTCTAATGCAGCCCACGGTACCATTTGCCTTCTTTCTCACAAAGGCACACTCCTGGGTCATGTTCAACTTGATGTCCACAGGACCTCCAGATCTTTTTCTGGCAAGGTGCTTCCAATGGGGTGTCCCCAGCATATTCTGGTGCATGGAACTGTCCGTCCTCTGGTGCAGGATTTCAGATTTGCCCTTGTTGAACTTCATGAGGTTCCTGTTGGTCCATCTCTCCCACCTGTTGAGGTCTCTGGATGTCAGTGTGGCCCTGTGCTATCAGGCTCTCCTCACAGTTTTGTATCATCTGCAGACTTGCTGAGGGTGCACACTTCCCCCTCATCCAGACCACCACTGAAGATGTCATACAGAACTGGACCCAGTGTAAACCCAAACTCCCAGTCACTGGCTTCCACCTAAACTGTGTCACCACCTTCTGGACTCAGCCATTCAGACAGTTTTCAATCTGCCTAACTCACTCACCAAGAGCCTGTCTATGGGCATCTGATGTGAGACAGCATTGAAGTCCTCAGAGACAACAAGGCTGGAACTATCCACTCCTCTTCCTCCATGTCCAGGCCAGTTATTTCTTCATAGGAGTTTGCAAAATTGGTCAATCATGGCTTTCCCTTCGTGAAACTGTGCTGACTGCTCCTAGTGGCTTTCCTGTCATTTATGTACCTGGAAATGGTTTCCAAGGATGAAGTTGAGGCTCATCAGCTTGTAGTTCTTCGGGTTATCCTTCTTGTCCTTCCTGAAGATAGGAACAACATTTGTTTCCTCCAGGCTTTGGGTCCTTACTCCTCTTATTTTATGGGAAAATGTGTCAGTCCTTAAAAGACATGGTCAAACAGCATCATCACTGAAAAAACTGCATGTGAGAGAAACTTCTCCTGGCCTGGCTGTGCTGGCAAATACTTCAGAGATAAAGGGTGCCTTGGAAACCAGAGGATTATTTTTGATGCTAACCTGTGTTTCAAGTCCATCCATGGATTCACAAATGACCTCAGGCATGCCTCTGCTTGGGTGATCTTGTGGGCTATAACAAATTTGTGAGTGCAAAGACAGGGGAAAAGAAGTTCAAGTCCCTGTGGGCATATCTCCATAATGATTCACTCCTGGTGTGACATGGAGCTTGCAGCACTCTCCATGACTGATCTGTGCTCAAGAGTCCCAGCTCTGCAGTGAACTGTGTCAACCATTCCCTAAATGGCAGAGGAAATGCCCTAATACTCATCCATATGGTAAAGGAATTAAGGACATCAACAACAAAAAGATAATTAGGGAAAGATATCCAATAGAGATGCAAATTAACCTCCCTCCACAAAGCCCTTTATAAATCCTGGGATTTTGTGCATTTATTACTTCTATTAAATGTGACATATTTAAAGCTTCCCTTTGCCAAAAGTGCTCTTTCACTCTGACCTCACTTAGCTAGTTCATGAACAAAAAGGCAGATTAAAGGGGAGATAAATATGATTTATTAAACACTTGGGACCACTGGAAAAAATGCCACGTACAAAGCCGTCATGAAACATACAGTGTTCTTAAACATTTTATTTTGCTGAAGGTTTTGAACTATTAATTACCAGTAACATTCCAAAGTTCAATGTTTCTCTATCAACCATTGCCTTGCTTGCTAGGAGCTTAACCAGCTCCCTCCTCACCACCCCTGCTGCTTCTCTTGTTTCCTCTTCTATCCAAGCTTGTACCAATCGCTGCTTGATCTAGGTGGAAAAAAAAAAGCACTAAATATACCTTGGCTCTGGGTTACAGCTCAACAAAAAAAAGGCTTTTTTTAAAAAATTGGATGAGGTGTTTGCCTAACATGAAAGGTTCCTGGCAGGCCAGCACACAGCCAGTGCAGTTTTTTGGTATCCAACATGTAAGGTGAAGCTCAGGGTGGAGGTCATTTGGGGCTGGGTCAGCCTAATGAGAAGCAGGTTTTGCAGAGTGGAAGTGGTGGGCTAAGTCCATAGCAGCTGATTTCTGACTGACTTCAAGCAGGGGTGGAAACTCTTCCCTTCTTTTGCCCCTCTGTGGCTTTTTCTCATTTCCAACAGCTGTCATTTGCTGCTTCAGGGCAGCTGGGTTTTAGCAGGAACATCCTGTCCTTATTTGCAGCTGGAGCTGAGTGAGGATTTTGGTGATGGAGATCTCTGGGGAGGCAGTGCCACCACACGGTGCACGTCCAGCAGGAGCACAGCAATGCCACCTGCCACCTCATGTGTCAGACAGTGCTGGTGGCTGCAGGCCAGCATCCTCAGCAGGTGTGCAGTTACTGACACAGCTGAATGCCAGGAGACCTTGGTGCTCACTGGCTCCAGCACTTGCTGTATCCATGGCAGGACACGGAGCTTGGCTGGATCCAGCACTGCTGTATGTAAGTGGAGACAACTCCCTAAAATAGCCTGGGGCAATCATGGAAAGCATATTCTGCATGGAAGACAGTCAGACACGTTTCCTCCCACGTGCAGTGGGAGTTGTCATGGCTGTCTGGACCAACATTTCAGCCCTCAGGAGATATAAGGCAATCTGGCGCAGCTGTATCCTCTTTCCCTGTGAGCTATATGATGTCATACCCAGCCTCTGCTGCCAGGGCCTCACATCACACTTGGGCACTTGCTGCTGCTGAGGAGCTGTGTGATAACCTGCCAATCTGCAGTCATGTGTCAGAGCATCTTAATGGGTGCAAATTGGGAGCAACTCCATAAAAGTTAATTACACTGGTGGAAAACATGGGCAGTGAGCCTTCTGTGCACTTATCAGTGAGGCTGGGCCTATTAGTCATGATTTACTCAAAACTGAACAGAGAACAACAAATGTGTGGCTGGCACTACTGAAGTAACTGCTTCAAGTTAACATTTATGGGAAATGGTCTGTGTAATGGGAAACAGCTCTTTCCTTCTGAGCTCATGTGCTGCTTAAGAGTTTACTTTCTTCTGCATGTCCTTGCCAGTCATCTTTTGTTATGTTGAGAACGTATTGATTTTATTAACATCCCTTGGGAAGTTAAGGTTACTTTGGGAATTAATTTATTTCAAAAGCATCCTCCTTGAGACTGAGTATGTGTAAAAAACTCATGCTGCATAGCAAGAAAAGAGGGAGTTCTGAGAACTGCCATGCTCTTCCCTCATGTTGTGACTTCCAGCAAAGCTGCAGTCCCCAAGCTTGGCTTGGACCTTTGAGAAAAGTCAACCTGCACTGACCTGGGGTGCCAGGCACCAGAAGGACTTTTTCAGTGATGCTATAATGGACCTTTTTGGTAGATCCCTTGGGGTGGATTAGATTGAAATGACACTGAATGACTGGTATATACATATCTATTTTTTAAGGGTTATTTTTGAACAATTTGGTTGCATTGAAAAGGAGGTGTGTAGCCATTTTTGTTATTCTCTCTACAAATATAACAATACAAAAGTATAAAAGCATTACTTAAGAAAATATATAAGGAAAATAAGATGGAGAAAAAAAGGAAAAGAGTAGACAGTAGAGACGAAAGGTACCATGCAGCAGTCATATTTTCTGGAAAAATCCCTTTGCCCAGGATTTCTCTCCTGGGATGCTGAGAAGCCTCAGAGTAAAAGGAAAACAATATTATCTCTTTTGCTTCTCCTGTGTTTTGCTGCTTTGGAATGCAGTTGGAGATTGTTTATCCAACAGGTGATCGTTTCATTGGTTCCTGGTGTGAGTGTTTTCACTCATTGGCCAATTACGGCCAAGCTCCATTACGTGTCAAGGCTCCAGAAAGAGTCACAAGATTCATTAGTACCTTTCTAGCCTTCTGTCTGTATCCTTTCTGTATTCTTTAGTTTAGTTTAGTATAGTATTCTTTAATATAATATAGTATCATAAAGTAGTAAATTAGCCTTCTAAGAACATGCAGTCAGATGCATCATTCCTGCCTTTGTTGGGGGTCTCTGAAAATACAAGAGTATCATAACCCAAGGATCTAGCAATGAGACTTGATTATTGCAAAGTGATGGCTGCAGTCTTGATCCATTGAGGGTGGATCTGCTTCTTACCAGCTTTTTCTCTTATTTGGCTCAAAAATCAGGGAGTTGCTAAACAAAGGTTGGTTTGTCATGGTCATCCTCCAGTGGTTAGTGTGCAACCCCCTGCACCTGGGCTGTGCTTGTGCACATCAGAAGTTTCAGCACCACACACCCAACAGGTCTCCTTCTCTCCTTCAGCTGGGAGTGCAAACCTGGGCTCAGCAAAGCACACCCTCCCTGCTGCTTTTACAAATGGTTGATTGTTTGAGTCATTAACCCTTAACATTTCAGTCTCTCACAGACACCGAGGTGGTTGGTGGTCCCTGGCACACATCTGGCCCTGATGGTGTCCCCTGGTCTGGGGCCCAGCTCACACCATGGACCACTCCTACAGCAGTGTGATTCCACTGTGCCACTGGTCTCAGTGCTGGAGGTCCTGCAAGGAATCAGCTACCAGTGATTGGGTTGTCAGAGCTTTTTAATAAACACCTGAGCATGTCCTGGGCCAGCAGAGAAATAATGTGAGTAGGCTGTGGCAAGAAGAGGTTGGGCAGCACTGCTGGGGGCAAAATGGATCATTCCTGTCATGGCAGGAGGTACCTCCCACACCGTGTCTGAGCCTTACAGCACTGTCAGGCTTTCCTAGACCGAGGCTTAGATTTGACCATCCCAGGTGGGAGTTCTAGAGAATGTAGTGTTGGAATGATGTTCCCCAGGGAGATGGCAACCAGACCTGCTGAAGAATGTGGCCATGAAAAGGGGGCAGGAAGCAGGAATCACAGCAGAGATGTTGAAGGAGAACACATTTGTTAGGTGGTGATTAGGTGGTGCCACCCTCTGTGCCAGCACCTCTGTTGGGACACCCATACACCCATTGCCATGGTCTCCAGGACACGGCAGCAGTGGCATTTGCTGTCCCAGGGATGTGCTGATGCACCCTGGCTGTCCAGTGCTCCCCAGCTCTGTGCTGATGTGTGGGCCCAGGCCAGTCATGGAGCTCAGGGCTTTGATAGCGTCAGGGTTTTGTTAGCACGTTCATCTCAGCCTGACCTTTTGTCTTTTAAATCCCAGTGGCAGAGGAGTTACTCAGATTAGGAACTTAATTGGCCGATTGAAGCAAAGGTTTCTGCAAGGTTTCATTATCAAGAGAAATTTCAGCTTATTGAAGCAATTTTTGGAGTCTTTTAACCTAACTCTAAACCCAGCAGTTTTACCCAGAAGAGCAGGGAAACATTTGGAAACCTATTAGACTCTGTACTGTTAGCTATTCCTGTGGGAAAATGGAAGGTGGCTGTAGGAGCAAATGAGCAGTAGTAATACCCAGCAAGTCACTCCCTGCCATTTTTACTGCACAACAGTGCAGATCACACAGGGATTGTGTCTGTCCACATGAAACTCAGCACCTGGACTATGGTGTTCCCCCAGCTTCTGTAATGAGAAATATCTCAACATTCCCAAAGACTTCAATTAAATGCCAATCCTTCCTATACATGAAGGCAATGTCAAATAATCACTTGAGGTACAAAAGCCCCAGGGTAGTAATCCCTTTAAGATCAAAATATCCATGGAAATTTTTTTTTAAACCAGGCACAGGTTTCAGGTTCAGGTGAATTTATTTCACTGGGGTGTCAGAAAGGCAGTAGTTAAGTATCAGTGTGGCAGCTCATGTGTGCTGAACTAGAGAGGGCAAGGAGCTCCTGCTGCCCACAGCCCAGCCCAGCCCAGCACCACATGGCCACACGAGCAGCTGCTTATTGCAGGTCAGTGGCACAAACTGTGCTAAACACATGTCTGGGGAGAATGTGTCCAGGGCTGTGTTTTATGTTCCAGGTCAGCTGCTGGGGAAATGTGCACAGTTGTGCCTCCCTTAGGGGAGACAGACCTGTGCCTCCCTCTCAATGGGTAGATGCTCCAAGTGTGCACCTCAACACTTCTATAGCCCTCCCAGGGTTAAAATTGATGAAGCAATTTTTAAAGACTCCCTGTAAAAATGTACTTTTGCCACAAGGCCAGCACCTGGCAGAGAGGGACAGACCTCTGTTTCCCAGGAGATTAACCTTCACGGCTTGAGAGGAGCCAGGTGCCTCCTGGAACAAGCCATTGTCTCTCCATTTCCCCTCGTGTACCCAGTGCCAGCACATGCTTAGGCTGGCTCGTCTGTTAACAAACGACCCCGAGCACATGTGCAGAACAGGGACAAAATAACACTCATGGCACAATTCCAGCTGGTGGGTCCCAGTCTGGAACAGCCTCCTGAGAGCCAGCTGCCTCCTCTGCTTACAGCCCAGGACACCCAGCCTGACTCTTGGAGAAAGGCTCCTTGGGCAGGATCCCTTTCACCCAAGTTTAGATGTTCCCAGCCTGCAGCTGAGCGAGCTGGCCACGGTCCCTTGGAGAGGAGATCAGGCATTTCCAGAGGCTCTGTCACCTCACCCTGGGTTACACAGAGGTCAGATGAAGCAGCCTGGAAACACCAGTTGTTTCACAGGCTATAAAAGGGGTCTCAGCTGCCAGCTCTGGGATGAGATGCACCATCCTTGAGGTTCCTTTGCTTAAGCGCAGATGTCTAATATCTGCTTGGCCTGCAGCTGCTGGCCCCCAGGTCTGTCTTGTCCCCAGATCACCAGGTGCCACAGCCCCTCCAGAGCAGGACACTGGTGGCCGAGAGTTGTGCAGGTCTTGCTCAGCATCCTCCTGCACTGGGCTATTGGAGGAGAGATGCTGTGCCCAGTGACCAGCTGCAGATGGGCACTGACAGGGGAGACCACGTTCATGGCAAAATGCAGAATTGCCCACAATATTTCAGTACTGGCAGTTTATACATCAGGCTTTTTCCTTTTTTTTCTTGTTTCCTTTTTTTTTTCTCTTATCATACACACAAATTTCAGAAGATGTGGTGTTTGTCTGCTTCTGATTAATAAACCAAAAGGAACAACTCTGACATCCAAGTGATTTCTATGCTGATTCCCAAACCATTCTCTCAAGCTTTGAGACCATAAAGCCTTCTCATCCACAGTTTTAAGAAAAAATACAACTAGAACTTCCTACAACTACTTCATATGAAGACTCATGAGCTGTTTGAGTTGAAGCATTCTTACTATCTCAAGTGGAGCCAAATAATGGAGCATGTGAAATGTTATCCTGAACAATTAAAACCTGGCAAAGTTTAAGGAACTGAAAACAGGAAAGAAAAACATCAAGGAAATGGCTAGATGTATTTATCTGCATCAGGAATAATTTGCCACTTAATTCTAATAAGGATCATGTTCATATTGGTTTAGCCAGGTGCCAAATGGAATTATTGTCTCATTTGTGACATGTAATCAGCTGGGAAATAATAGCAGGAAGCGTGCTGTGTCCTCTCCTCCCCTCTCCTCTCCTCTCCTCAGGCAGCCACTCCTGCAACACTGCAAAACTTTAGGGAAAGGGGCCTATCCCCTATCTATAGCCAGTACCTGTTTGTCGGAACCCAGGACGTCCCTCTGGCTGTCCTGGATTGCCAGGTTCCCTGCCAGGGGGCTCAGAGACCCTGGCACAGAGCCCAAGATGCCTGTGACTTTAATCATGACACATGGAGCAAGTTACCAACTTTATATGAGGATCTGCAAGCCACGAAAGTATAAGTAGAATAATAATTAGTTTGTCACGGGGTGGAAAAATAGATTTTTTTGGGACTTTTAGAATCAGGGTTCAGGGCGCAAGATGGAGGAATCTGGGCGTGTCCAGCCTTTCTCCTTCTTCTTCTTGGCCTCCATCTTCTGCTGTGACGTTGGCACTTTTAGATTGGTTTAGAGTAGAAGCTCACTGTCTAACATAGGTGATAGGTATTGGGAAGTAACTGTAAATATTGTACACGTAGTGTTTAGTATAAAAAGATAACACCGCGCCGGGGGCAGGCAGAGTGCCTCTGTCTGACCTGCTGAGGGGACCTCGCAGGTCAGGAGAAAGAATTTTATAGATAAGAAACAATAAACAAACTTGAGAATGAGAAATGAAGAGCTCTGACTCCTTCTTCGAGCACCAGGCTGGGAAAAGGGACTTTCTAACGCATCTCGGGGTCACAGTCACAGCTAAAGCCCCGAGACCTGTTCTTTTAACAAACCACAAGGTCTGCAGTGCTTCATCCTGGGAAAAGCCACACCAGCAGTTTTCTGGTGTCTGTGCCTCTCCAGGCATCTCTGGGTTTCACTAAGAAGTGTAGGGGAATAGAATATAGGTAATAAAGGTAGTATAGAAAGTAATCTTACCCCCTAAGGAGTTGCAGCTGAGCCAATTACTAAGGGTTAGGAGCAGGCCTGATGCTAACAGGCCGCAGCTGCAGCCAATCAGCAGTGTTATAAAAGAGTGGATTGGTTGGCTGAGGGGAACTGGAGTCAGTGGCTGCTGTGAGGGCAAGGGAGAGTCAGTGCCTGGAGGAGCTGCCTGCAAGAAACATCAAGGAGGTGTGAAACTCTGGCAATATGGAACCCTTGCAATGTAATGACAATAGAACTCTTGCACTATAATGACAACAAAGAAGTCTTGTCTTACAGTGTTCTGACATCAATCCAGTAGAAGTTTTATTTGTCCTGATTCTGGGAAGGTTGTGGTGACTGAATGATGACTAGTTCAAGGACTTAAGACTGATGGGGGAAAGATGATTTTTAAAGTAATTTAGAGTTTGGACCTGTTTTTCTGACATAATAAAGAAAACACTTCAGCTTTTCCTCTTTCATTTTTAAAGGTCAGTCATTTCCTTTTTATATTTGATTGGGAAAAATAGGAGGAAACCCAGATTCTCACACCCTTAGTGTTGGGAAAATTCTTTAGCAATCCTAACAAGCATTGTTTCTCTCACAAATATTGTTACATATTTTAAAATTCAATAGAAAATCAACTGGAAAAGAAATGAAAACCTATAGCACCAAAATAGATAGTTTTCCCTCCTTTCTTCTGCCACAATGGGACCAGTTCACTGTCTGTCCAGCAGACAAAACATATCCCCAAATTTGTAAGAAAACACAGAAAAGGCAGGTAATTTTTTTTTCAGAGGGTGAATATTTCAGGTCATTCTTATGCATATCACAAAAATGTGAAAACAAATCAGAAAATCCCTTAACCCACAGGATTGTTTGGTTTATATTTTTATTTTAGCCTTGAGGTTCATGGCCAAGATATGAAACCAGACAAATCTTTTGCTGGGTCTGCTACAGAGTCCCTCTTTGTGGGAAGGTTAAAGAGCCTCTCTGATTTTTCCATGTTCTCATATGTAATATATTTTTACATATTGTCAGACAGAGAGGAACACAGGGTCTAAAAATGACTCCCAAGCCTTAAATCCCAGTCTCTACTGAAGTGTTGAAAATAACGGAGTTGTTTTCATGTTATTAAAATAGCCATAGGAAAAGGAAAGGGGGCAGCAGGTCTCTGGCAGTCACAGGGGTGGATGCTGAAACCCCAGGGCAGGGCACAGCGCTGTCACCCTTCCCCAGCACCTTTTGGAGGGTTACTAGCAAGGAGCAGAGTGCTCCCAGCCAGGGGAAGCAGCAGGGGCACCTGCCATCTCCTGGGATCTCTTACTGGATTCTAATGCTGCCCTGTGTGCATCTCTGCTAGAAGTACATGGAATTCATTACTCAAACATGGCTCTAGGGAAACTTCTCCTTTTTTCCACTAAACTCCCCATTTTTTTCTTTCTCTTCTTATCCTCTGGCTGAACAAAAGAAACTCCACGATTTTTTTAAACAAAGCTGGAAAATCTGCAGATTAAGAGAAAAAAAGAAAAGAAAAATAAAGGAAAATAAAGAAACAGCAACAGAAGTGGGAGGGAAAAAAAAACTGTGGTAAATGAAGACATTAGATTTCACCTGCAGTGATTTAGGGGAGGAGCCACTGCAGGTCAGTACCTCAAAGGGGAAGGCAGTCAGTCTGCTAATTACTGCATCAAATGGAGATGGGTCAGCTCATGGCTACTCTACAAAACCCAGTTATCATGCACACACCTGGAAATATGGGCAAACTGGAGCTGGTACAGGAGGAAATGCAGCACTATTCAGAAAGCCTTTGCTTGTCAGCCTTGGCTGAAGGCACACCTCAGGGTGGCAGGGAGCTGGCACCCAGAGCCCATCCAGCCTGTGTGGTGCCAGCTTGGAAATGGGAGAAAGCAACAGCATCTCATAGTGACCCCCAGTGACAGGTTGTTAAACCAGGCCTGGGACTGAGTCTCCTCTCTTGTTAAATAAAAAGGAAGTTTTTATTTCTTCTGGCTTTCCCTGGTGCAGTGCCTGCTCACCCAGGAGGGCAGACATGCAGGCCTTTGCCCTTCTGAGCCACAGGGACTTTCATTTCCATTTCTCCTGCGAAGAATCAATGCAGTGCCAAAATCATGCATTATCTTCCCAGCTGAAACTGGAAAGAAACAGGATTCCTAGAAGAAGAAACAGGGATTTTACAGCAAGCAGGATATCTCCTTGAGAGCAGGAGTTTGTTTTCTCTCCTGACATCCCCACACAATACAATTTTTTCCTTTAGTTGAGCCAATGTTTGCTTAATGCAAAACTCACAAACAGCCTGGGCAGCAGAGACAGAAGATCAGAGACCAAGCTGTTACAGCAGGGGACCTGGCTGGGAATTGTGAAACCCACTCCAGCCCCTGCAGACCATGGAACACCTGAACATTCCTATGATTTTGCCCTTCCTCCCTTTGCTCCCTCCTGACAATCCCTCACTGCAAAGCTGGAAGGGAACTGGCTGAGTTCAGAGGATTTGGGGCTCAGTTTACCACCAGGTGCAGAGTGGAAGAGCTGGTGGTGAGTCCCCAGTGCCCACACCTGGGGGAGGTTATTTCCACCTCTGGGTGGGTCTCTGGACCCATGGGTCTGGTTTGCTGCCATGGCAGTTCTGTGATGGGAACCAGAGTAGGGTTAGGTGAGCCAGCCAGATGTGCTATGAAAATGCTCCCTTGAGCTAAACTAAACCACTGATGAAGACAGGCTCAGATTTCTTTTCTCATTCCTCATGAAAAAGATTAATTTTCCACACAATTCCACGTAAATTAGGTTTTTTTTTTTTTGGTTTTTTTTTTTTTTTTTTTTTTTTTTTTTTTTTTTTTTTTTTTTTTAAGTAGGCATTGCAGCTATAATTAGAATGTAGTTCTGGACATAAAGAATCCTTTTGGGGACTGTACACAAGATTAAATAAGTAAGCTATAAAAAGTAGAGATGGGGTAGACATAAACAGGAAAACAAATCATAGTAGCCTGCAGATTTGTTTGCTTAAGACAGGAGGGAAGCATTAGGTAGTTTTGTTCTCAGCATCCAATGTAAATAAATGATTGGTTTTTTCACAGTAAGAACTTGTTAACATACCCAGACATTACCAAATTGACTGTTTCATTAAGCTCTTCTGGAGTACAATCAGTATCATTAAACCATTATTACCAAAGAAAAATCAGAGAAGTTTATGAGTGTTAGACAAAATCTCTGGGAGGACTTAAAAGGCAGATGGATTACCAGAGAAGTAAGAAAAGTGCTCTGTAAATACCCCAGGAATTTTGTAATTTTGTTTTCTTTTATGTTCATTTGAAAAATTATGGAGCTCCTCTCACCACAGAATCACTAAGCTAATTGCTGATTCCAGTCCTACAGCTGTGATATTTCAGGGGAATTGAATGGCTCTGGAGCTGTGTGTATAAATCAGGCAGATGCCTCCTTTCATTTTGCCCTGTCTCTCCTGTTTCTCAGTGGTGCCCTCCAAGCCTGTCAATGGTGTCACATCCCATTCCTTTACCTCCTCTCTCCAGCATCAGCACAACCAGGCTTCCTCTGATCTGCACCAGGTTTTGACAGCTTAGATTGAGAGCATGACCCTCACAGCAGTCACAGGAAGCAACATTTTGATGATATCAGAAACACTGCCTTTGGTAGAAAATAGCTAAACTGCATTCTGGGAGTATTTAATGAGTTCAAAGAGAGACTGGCTTGCATTTCTTTTACCAAAACCCAACAAAATGATAGGTTTTCATACATTGTTAGGATTTTCTGGTGACTGAAGGACCACAAGGAGGATGTCACACTGACCATAATGCTTCCCCTTGGCTTTAACAGCTCCACATCTCCAGTTTAATACTGTGATTCCTTCGTACTTGATAATAAAAACAATATATCTGAGGGTAAGAAACCATGGTAGCTATTAATGCAGCAGGGGCAGTGGGCTGTGACCACCAAACTCCCCAAAAACTCACTTCCTTTTCAATCTAGGACACGTCTTTTTGTATTTGCTGATGACTTCAGACTCTGAGGTTCCTGAACACCTCACTGAAAAAGATCATAAATAACATCAGGTGCTCTGTTGAGGGGGTATTCCACTGCCATTTGATGGTGTTGTGATGATGATGCCCATTTATTGCCAGGTTACTCTGCTAAACCTCCTGTGTGTGACATCCTAAGCAAACTGTAGTGTATCCTGACCTTCCCATCCAGGCTGGCATCAGAGTCTCAGAACAGTTTGGGTGGAAGGGACCTTAAAGACCATCCATTTCCAACCCCCCTGCCATGGGCAGGGACACCTTCCAGTAGACCAGGTTGCTCAGAGCTCCATCCAACTTGAACACTTCCAGGGACATCCACAGCTTCTCTGGGGAACCTGTTCCAGTGTCTGGGCATGACTACAGTAAATAATACCTGTCTAATTTCTAATCTAACCCTGCCTCTACTCTGAAGCCCCTTCCCCTGTCCTATCACTACAGTTCCTGAAAAGATTCCCCTCTCCATCTTCCCTGTAGCCCCCTACAGACACTGGGAGGCTGCTCTGAGGCCTGGACACAACCTTCTCTTCTCTGGGCTGAACAACCCCAACTCTCTCAGTCTGTCTTCACAGGGGAGGTGCTCCAGTGCCCTCACCAACTTCATAGCATCCTCTGGACTTAGTCCAACAGCTCCGTGTCTTTCTTCTATCAGGGGCACCGGAACTGTTGTCATATTCCAGATGAAGAATCCTCACTAGAGCAGAGGATCTGGATCTGGAATTCAAGGGCATTCAAGAATTGTTGGAATCTTCCTCTGATACCATCTGAACTTTTACTGCTCACTAAAGGTCAAAAACGGCTTTTGAAAAAGTATAGATTGGAAACCAGAATTTCCACTGGCTCCAGGACTTTCTCCTGAGTAAATGGGAGAACCTGCTTTGTTGTTGTAAGGTCAGTGGAGGGATCTTTGGGAGGGTCCTGGGAAGCAGGGTGATAAAGCACTGAATATGTTCTGTTCCCTCAGTCATCAAATCCTCCCTGAGTGACTCATTCCATGAGAGTTTTGGGTTAGCCCAGAACAGTATTCCTTAAACAGCCAAGAGAAAACCACTTTAGGGAAATATGACAATATTTGGCTGTTGAGTGTTCTCCTTGTTTCCAGTAACTTGTAGCTGAAGGACTTTCCAAGCTCTGAGTGGCATAACCATCAATTGATTTCTCTTCCATGAGTCTAACTGGTGTCTCCTTGACCCCATTTAAATTTTAGGCATCCATAACATCTCGGTGTGAATAAAACTTAGTCCCTAAATATCTAGAACTAATCAATCCTTTAAGCAGCTTTATTGACTTCTGAACTCTCACAGCAGCACTTAATTTGAAAATTAATTTAATTTACCACCTTCCAGTCCTAGTATCTTTACTGAAAGCAGTGCAAAAGATTTCCCGATCACTTGAATTCTTCACTAGGTTCAATGCATGACATGAAATAACAAAATGCAGGAGGCTTTAAAGGAAGATCAGTGATATGGTGAGGGCTGAAAACAATTGGATCAGGAGGGTTTAAAGATAAATAAAGCAAGAAATGGGCACAATACAGAAAGCAAGTGATTTAATTTACTCTAGTTTTTGATTTCGAGATGAAAAGTAAGAATACAGATAAAAAATAAAGATAAAACTTCATAGTAAAAGCCTTCTATCTTCTTGACCCACAGACTTTTAAACTGTCACAAACGTGTGATCACTTCAATTGAGATGAAATGTGGTTGATGCATGCTCACACAAAGATTCAAGGCTCCTTGGTGAATTAGTGACAGTCACATTTTTAAGTGAAACATCAGTGCTTTCTGGTACTCAGTATTAAATCTAACAACCTCAGGGATTGCTCATTTACAGTAGGTAATGCCCTTGAGCATGCTGGATTTTCATGGCCTTAAATCAGAGGTTAACTTGTGTATTCTGCTGCACCCAGCTCAGCTTCTTTGCAGAAGCTAACATCTGGGCAAAAATTAGCAGAAATATCAGTTTCAATTAATATTTTGTTTTACAACTCAACCCAAATTGTCACTGACAGAACTAGGCCTTAAGTGCTACATGGGAATTAGCTTTCCTAAAAATTCAGCAACTGAAGAGACCTGAGCAGATGACCCACAACTCATCTGTGAAATACTCAGCTTGGGGAAATAATTTGTTTAACTGTGACCCAAATAATGAAGTATACAGTGTTAGTTGTCAATTAGTGCTGTACCACAGAGCAAGCAGAATGTTATGCAAAACAGGAAGCTGCTTATAAGGCAATAGAGGTATCTATTATGAGTTCTAACTAACCTCCCCATCTTTTTTAAGGATTTAAATATCACTCTTGTCAAATCTTTTGATGAACTCTATTACTGATGTTGGAAGGTGATGACTGTCAGCCAAGAACTACATTAGAGTCCATAATTGAATTTCAAGAGTTGTTAAGAGCAGGCTAATCAAATAGCTGCTACTAGAAGTAAAATATTAAAGAGAGAAAAAAATTAAAGTTCTCTTCTGGCAGGATGCAAAGTATGTTGTATAGTTTCCCTATGTCATTTCTAATAGTATGTTCAATTTTTCACAGCTACCTTTGTCATTCTTCTCTTGTATAATAATGATTCATTATATATAATGTATTCAATGACTGTAACTCACCTCTTAGTGCCCAAAAATATGACTGCAGCTAGGCATTTGCATTGTAAAACAAAAGCATAACACCAGGGTTTATGAAGGATCCTTTTATATTAGTTTCTTGACAGGAATGCTAGATTATTTTTTTTTCTGAAGTAAAATACTGACCTCAAAATAAGCTTAAAAATCTAGCACAGGAAACAATTAACAGCTCTTCCTTCCCTGTGCTTAGGTAATTTTACAATTTTAGGGAGAGCTGGGGGGAAAAATATTCCTTGGCTATTTAAGGAGGATGAAGAACTGCACTCACTGTACTGATCATTAAATCCATGGCCTGCAGTTGGGAAGTTTTAGCAGTGTTCAGGCTATGAGATGGGTGGGCTGTGGCCCAAAAATACAGAAATGCAGGCAGAGTTCCCAAACAGGGCTGAGTAAAATGGAGATGATGCTCCCTGAGCCCTCAGTTAAATATAGTGGTTGTTCATGACAGCAGGGAGTGCAACAGCAAGGCTGCCCTGAATTAATTTTTCCTACCTGCTATTCCCTGCCTGTTCTTAGGCAAGGCATTTATTTTCTCCTGGCTGCTTTTATTCACCTTTTTTATTCCTAATTGCACCAGGACACTGGTGGGACAGACAGGACCAGGTAATACCTTTAGTTCTGCCTTTAGCTGCTCTCAAGGAAATATGAGCACAGCTATATTTTCAGTTTCATAGTTATTTACACTTTAACACCACACAGCACTCCTGAGCTAAATGGAATCGATTCTTTGCTGCTACTGTACAACCCAGAGAACAACAGCAACAACAGTAACACCTGCAGGTTAGCAAAATGTTTTATTATAGTAAAACATACCATACACAGAGGAGAACCAATGGCTATATTTTATCTGTCCCATCAAAGCAAAATACCTTTATAATATTTCCCACTGGCTTAAAAAGGAAATGCTGATAGAAATAATTTCATTATTAAAAATAGATAATGTTTTCTATTTATTTTGTTCTATATTAGAAAGGCAAATATTGAGATGATGATATGGCTTAAATATATTAATATTTTCCCTCTGGGGAGCTTGTCTTCATCTCTAGCTAGACCACACATGGAATGAGTTCAGGAAACTCCATGACAGCAGGTATAAACCCACATTAGGTGTAAATTTAGTATCTTCAACCAGAGTGCCTGAGTTTGACAAGAAGGGGGAAAGTCTTGGATACCTACTCTACAATGTTTTTCTTCTCTTGCATATTAAAATTTCTCCAGTATATTTTCTTCCTATTTTTTTCCCTCTAGATAATGCCAAGTTTGTCTTCCCTTGCTTCAACCATCACATGGTACAGAACAGATCACCATCTCATCACACAAATTCAGCTTAGTGGAATTAATCACCATGGCTGGTTCTTAAAAATTCTGGGAGAAGTGAAGGAATAGGAGAGAAAGAGTGACTCCAGAGAGCGATTCAGATTTCCTCCATTAACACACCTGCACTGAATGACCTCCTGGAGAAGCCCCCCTCTCTTTCCACTAACTACAGTGGAAACCCAGGAAGACTTGGCTGGAAAAAATCAGCCCTTGTGAATCTGGAGTTCAGAGGAGTCCTACAGCATCCAAACCTCCTGGGCACTGCAGCCTCCATCTATGTCTGGAGAGTGTTCTTAGCCACCCCCAGTCATCTGCTATTCTCCCTGGGAATCAGAGATGCATAACATGGTCTTTGCAGGCCTAAAGTTCTCTTACAAGTTGGCATTTGTGCAGCAATTAAGGCAGCAGATTGTCAGGGTTAGCTGGGATTTCAATGTTCCGTGGGAAAACAGAGGAACTGTTAACTACATTTAGCAGTTCCTGTTAAAAATTACCAAAATACCAGACAGGGAGGAAGAGGCTGCTACAAAACCACACTGGATAAAAGGGAAATGGCCTTTCCACTGAGCTGAAAAACACTATCTAAAAATGACAGGAACAGCATCCTACCATGCCTCAGACAATTTGTTGGACATTACTCACAGTTGCCATGTGTACAACAACCTCACCATTTTCAATCAACTGGCCAAAACTGTACAATGTTGATACTAAAATAGCAGTAGACAATCTGTAGTGCTGCATCCTTGTTCACATTCCCTGTGAAACCCTGAAAATGTAAGGCAACATTAGATCGCAGCTGCAGTGTTCTGCAAACCTCACAGGGAGGTTCTGCTGCTCAAACCTGCTGCTCTCTGTATGCTGGTACACAAACGAGCCCTGTGACAGCAGAAACACCTGGGCAGTTCTTGCTGCTGTCACTGCAGCTCACTGGGAGGAGGGGCCAAGAAGCCATCAGGATATTTTAAAATACATATGTTCAAAAAAGACTGGTATCCTGGTTGTTGATCGATTCATTTTCCTGGATATACTGGAGAATGTCCACTTCATTCATTGTCTGAATCCTGTTTTCCTTTTGCTTTGCCAGTGAAGGTGAGTTAGTGCTCCTGGGGGCAACTTCAGGTTTCTGAGGCAGAGGTGGCTTTGGTGGGACCTTAGGTTTTGGTTTGGAGGTAACCTCTAAGAGTTTCTCAAAATCATCTTCCACTCTGCAATGAAAAAAAAACATCAGTAACATCCTGGGAATTTCTGAACTGCTTTTTGTTCTGTAAGAAAATGCAATCTTTCAAAACAAAACTTTCTGCAGGAAAGGATCTACTCTGATAAATTTCTCTCTCCACAGAAGTTTCTATAAGAACCATCCTTTTTATAATGTGGTTATACAAGTTAATTTTACAGCACGTTTTCAAATGTCTAAATTAAAGGCAATTAGCAATTACTAAAACCACCAAACTTTATTTTAGTTTGGGAAAAAAACTGTATTTGACAGGAGGCTTTGCTTCCCCATAAATTTTCATGGGAAAGTAAAATTATCTACATTCAACTCTGTTTCCTCTTCATCCTCATCACCCAAAACTGAGATTGAGCATCCCCATGCTCAATCATGAGAAACTGTAAACCCTAATGGATTTTAAAATTCCATGTTCATATTTAGTTCTGGGACACTGAAGAAGTTTTGCAATCTATGACCACTTACAACAACTCTTTCTGATGATAATTTGCTGCTGATTCCTACTGAAATAACCCAGAACACCTCAAACAGTTCAAGGTTTTTTCTACTTGCATTGTTTGACCTTATCAGATATGCAGCAGACTGTGCATGCTCAACTCTGTTCCCACATGAGCTGCTAAAAGATTTCAAGAGAGCCCTTATCATAGATTATCTGGTGACTCCAAGAACTGTGTGCCTTTGGAAAGTCAAAATATGGAGTAAAGAAAAAGAAGGATTCTCTTCAGCAGCTCCACTCACTGGAACATGATATGGTACTAGAGTCTAAGGAAGATGCTTTTTAGTTTCTTCTTCTCCATTACCTTTAGGTAGGCAGTCCCTGGAGCATGAATAAATCATTTCAAGTCATGTATTTTTTGGTTCTTCCTCTCATTTACCCTTTGTAGTTAGAATCATGGGACCATTGAATATCCTTATCTGGAAGGGACCCATCAGGATCATCAAGTCCAGCTCCTGGACCTGCACAGGACATCCCAAGGGTCACACCATGTGCCTGAGAGAGTTGTCCAAAGGCTCCTTGAGCTCTGTCAGGCTGGTGCTGTGACCACTGCCCTGGAGCAGTGGGAGCTGCTCCAGTGCCCAGGCACCCTCTGGGTAAAAAACCTGTCCTAATATCCAGTGTATAACTCCTTCACAGCCAGGCAATGAGGCATCTTGAGGGGTTACCCAGATGCCTGTGAAACCCCTGGGATAATTTCTGTTTCCTAAATGGGACAGTGATTCCTCCCTTCCTCTCTTTGTTCACCAGTTGCCTCAGGAGAGGTGCTGTAAATGCCTGAACACACAGCAGTACAACTGGTGGGGCTTTCTGCAGACAGTTAAAAGTAAAGCTCAGATTTTCCATAATTTGGGAAGCAACTGATGAGGCAACTGTCTGGGACGACCAGGAGCATGATCAAAGAACCAGCATCTCTGAGACACTTTACTCCTCCATCCCCAGTGAAACTGTTTAAATGTTAAGACCATAGGTATTTCAAGAGCTACAGCCCCCTCAAGCTAAGGATCCCACTATTAATAAGATAAACTGCATGATTTCAAGGGTTTCTCTTTCCTGCTCACCCTCATTAAAACCTGAGAGGAACTTACAACACTACTGCCCAGGCTGAGACAAACTACACCCACCATGAACCAGCCATGAAGTTAATGAGGATTAGCCTAAATTTTCTGGTGTAGAGACAGTCAGAACTCTTTAAGGTAAAACCATTCCTCAAGTCAGACAGATCTTCTTGTGACTCCCAAAGGGAAACTTAAAAGAATCCTTTAAAGTTTCCTTTTAACCTTTTAACCAAGGCTGCTCTTGTAAAATCAATAGCATGAACACTGCTATCTAAAAGTAGGGAGCACCTGAACAGATCTGCTGATGGACAGAGCCATTCACTGCCCCACAGTTCTGCACCTTGAACTCTACCTCTGGTATTACAGCAAGCAGCACCTCAAACTTCATCCTCTGAGTAACTCTGGAGATTAAATTCTCTTTTATTTAGATAGGACTTTTGATGTTTTTTTATTTTCCATCATTCTTTGTGGGTGACATATCCTACTTAACTTACAAAACACACTCAATGTATTTCTGAATTCCTCATCTACAAAGAAATGAATTTCATTTAAGCCCAGGCCTTTGTGTTTGTTGCAAACTCTGATATCCAAGAGGTATCACACCTGTGATCACATTGCCAAGACATGTTCTTGTTCTCTGTGCTGGGTAATAAACAAAACTTGTTAAGGCTGGTATTTCTGAAGGCTCCCTTCTTGGCATAAACAAATGGTGAATGAATCAGTGTCCATGTCATAAAGTTTTGTTCTTAAATAACAGAAAACATAATAAGCAGAGGAACAATGCACAATACATAGAGACCATATGGAGGAAGCAGGATTTTGAACTAGGTGCACTACCCAGAAAGGGCAGCAGTAAATCCAGCTCACTAACCTGGTATGACGATACAACTTCCTGAATTCTCTACTCCAGTTTCTGTGCTAATCACAGCAACAAAACCACTCAGCACAGCCAAAAATATACCCCCAAAAGATCCAGTCCAGTAGCTTGTGGGGGTCTTTAGGGGGTGGGGGTTTGGTGTTCTGCTTTTAAGCCAAAGATTCTGCAGAAGAAAGTCTGGAAGCTGATGATGTAATTTCCTTTTTCTGTCCTAGATTTTTTCAAGACCTTGGTTAGACAGAAGTCTCTTAGAGAGAACACAGCAGATAATATGTGGTCTTTGTCTCAAAACCTGCTTTTCAGCACTGCAGTGCTAGGCAAGCTCTTTGATCCACTGCTGTTTGATCATGTGAGACACAACTGTCTTTGCAAAACTAAAGAGGTAAAATGCAAAACGCCTCAGGCAGAGATAGAAACAAGGACTTCTATTTCTTGAAAGCAAATGAATTGTTACAGTGCATAACTACCACCATATTTAACTCCAGGCCAGGAGGAGGAAGAAAAAAATCAAGCAATTATTCTGAAACAAGATTAAAGGAAGAACCTTCCCACCCCATCTTTTTATAGACAATCAGACAGACAGTCCATGTAATTAATCATTCTTTAATTAGTCTCTTTCTATTTCTGTAAAAGAAAAGCAGCACCACATTATTTAAAATTCTTGCCATATTGTTGTGCTGATTCACCGAATGTATTGGTGGAAATTCTATCAGAATTCCAAAAGAAAGCAATCAAAACCCTTACTGAAGAAAGGCTGTCACAAAGCCTTCATGACTGCTGGCATGTGGACTTCCAGAGAGTAAATGAGTTCTGACTTGGAGACAGATGCAGCTGTCACAAGAAGATCAACATTTTAGATGCCATTTCTCTGGACTTTGTTCCTTCTCTCTGGACCAGATCTTTGGGACAGGAATGACTGTCTGCATGTACAACATGCAGATGGGGACAGTGACCTCTGCTTGCTGGGAATGCTTTAATGAGGAGAATCTGTAATGAAAGCAAGAGACAAAGACCCCCATAATTTGCTAAGAATCCAAAATGCTCATGCTTGAAGCTCAGTTGTGTAACTAACTGCAGTTCTTGCAGAACAGACTTTCATCTTTTGCTATCTTATGTTCTTTATTTTGTCTGGTGTTAATTCCAAGTACCAGAGGTACCTTGGTGAAGCCTTGGGGAGTGCTGTAACATCACATCTACAACTTGGGAAAAGACTTGTGCCCAAAAATAGGCAGGAGACTTCAAAGTATCTGTTGCCCATCACATCTGCTATGGTCAGGAGAGACAGTGTGATGTCCACCAAGGCCCAGGGAAAGATGCAGGCTGGAGCTAATCCCAGGAATGCCAAGCACTGGGGGCCGTGAAGATCTCTCTCCTCCTGCTTCAGCTTTCCCCTGCAATCCATTACAAGTAAATTCACAATGATATTTTAACCAGGGCTAGGAAATATGTCTGGACACTGGAATGTAACAGTCTGTATTGTTTAAATGCTACAAGAACCACTGGCATGGCTTTGGGCTGGGAGAGATCAGCCCTCCTCCAAAAACCTCTCTGGCACAACTGAAGCTGGAGTGGGACAGTGACCATTCCCTGGAGCAGCTGCACACAGTGCCCTTGTCCTGCAGCTGCAGAGTCCAAGAGGATGAGGATGGATGCAGGCAGCCTGGGGTGCTGCCTGGCTGAGTGCCAGAGAACAGGCTCATTAGTGCAGGTAAGTCCCACAAGAAGCCCTCTGAGGAAATCAGCCTGCTGGTTACATCACTCACCTTGGAAATGAGAAAACTCAATTTTTCCAGTCTGAAAAAGTTAAAACCCTTTCTCTCCTGCCTCTCTAGAAAGTTCCCCAATCACCAGCCAAAAGCACAGCTGGGGCAGGGGAGAGCAGGCAACTTTTGCCCTTGAGCTGATGATGTCTGACAAAATGCAAACAACCTGGGGCACGATGGTTGAAATCTGGTGGGTCTCAACCCATACATGTTCCAAGGGGTGGAGCAAGGATTAATATTTCTGGTCTAGCAAAAAACTGTTTGTTTTGTTGGCAAGTTTACTTTATAGCTTTTCTAATGGTTGTAAGTAGCATCCTGATACATCACAGGAATGAAATAAATTCTTGAAAAACATCACAGAAAAATTTGTTTTTCTGTAACCTACTGCAGCCAAATCAAAGACCTTTCCCCACAGTTCTGTCATAGCAAGCAAGAGAAATTGCCTTAGAGTGGTCAAGAGAAACTGCCCTGGAGTGGACAGAAAATTTCTGACTCAGTTATTGCAACCTTCTCTTCCACCTGTACATAGCCCAAATAATCCTCTCCCCAAAGGATCTACATATAAACCCTCTGGAGTTTCTCAAAGCTCTTTTCCCAGCTATAGTGTTGTTCTCATACTCTCAGGACAGTGAGCATTGAAGCTGGAAATGCTGCTCCACATGACTCCTGGATGGGTTGAAGATGTGTTACTCTCTGAATTCAGCATCTGCTAATGCCTGCTGAAAGAACACACAAACATTTTCTGCTTCAAGGGTGGCAACAGTTCCTTGGCAAACCTGAAGCTGATGAACCTGCTCAAGAAGCTCAATGGGCTGAACGATGTCTGGGGTGCAGTGTCACAAACAGCCTCAGCCTGAAAAAGTGTAATGCTCCTGAAAGGGTTATCATCAGTGCAATCCTAAGAAGGAACACACCAGATCTGCCATCACAGGGCAGGAGAACTGGGATCCTGCTGCTGACATTTTTTTTCAACACTGGAAAAAGACAAATGTGCTCACAGCTGCTTCCTTCCATCTCAGCTTCCTATTAATTATCAAAGGTGAAGCTAATTAAATCTCTCCTGAAAGGCTGCTCAGACAGCTGTGATAATTATTTCAGGCTAGGATGTGTGGTAATTTATGTAATTCTGCAGGCACACAGAGCTGCTGCAACATTCACAGGATCAATTCCAGCATTGGTTTTCCACAAAAACCTGATCCATCACAGCAGGCAGGCATGATTGAGATTAATGAGGCAGAAGAGTTCATGCCTGCAGGCCTGTGACCTCACTGGCATCATGGAGACATGGTGGGACTGGAGTGTTGGGATGGAAGGATACAGGCTCTTCAGGGGACATGAGGAGGGACTGTCACCCTCTATGCCAATGACCATGGAGTGCACAGAGCTCAGCCATGAGCCTCAGCTGAGGAGCCACCCAAGAACTCCGGGGTCAGGACCAAAGGGAAAGCAGGGACAGGTGACATTATTGTGGGGGTTTGCTACAGGCCAGCAGACCAGGAAGAGTGAGGGGATAAGGTACTCTACAGACAGGAGCAGCTTCACATTCACAAACCTTGGTCGTCATGGAGAACATCAACCACCCCATTATCTGTTGGAAGGACAGCAGCAGGGCTTAAGCATTTCAGGAGGTCCGTCAAATGAATTGAGGCCAATTTCCTTCTCCAAGTACCAAAGGAGCCAACAAGGAGAGGTGCTAGGCTGGACCTCATTCTCACCAATGAGGAGGGGCTGGTGGGGAATGTAAAGCTCCAGGGCAGCTGGGCTGCAGAGACCATGAAATGGTGGAGTTTGAATCTCTCATGGCAGTGAAGTGGATGCTCAGCAAACCCTGGATTTCAGGAGAGCAAACTGTGGCCTCTTCAGGGATCTGCTTTGTAGAGTCCCAACGGATAAAGCCCATGAAATCTCCCACTGCACTTAGAATGCAAAAGTGGTTCTTCTCAATGCTCAGCACTTGCTAATGTCAAGTTGGTGATTCTATTTAAAACAGTAATTCTCATTGCATATGAGCAAGTATCCACCGAGAGCACAGTCTTCAGTTTGCAGTGAGAATGTTTATCAGATTCTCTTCTCCCTCATGTTGTGACAAACCCAGCCCACGCACATTTTGCAGACTCATTTGTCTCCTTAACAGCCTCTGCCTCATGAGTTACAGCCACTGCTGGGGATTCACTGCTGTGCTGACACTGCTCTGGGCTACTGCTGCTCAAACCACTCAGGTACCATAAAGATCACAAAGGATTTGGTTGCTCCTCTGTTCTGCTCTGGATATTATCTTCTTGCCATCCCCCTCTGGAAGAAGGTTCTGCCCTCCTCTGCCTTAGGCAGCTCTCTTCTAACTCTGCCCATGATTCAGAGTGAGTCAGACACTTCTCAGATCTACCACACACATGAGAGCAGACCCTCAGGTACACGTGAATGTTCACTGCACCAGTGGAGAGCTTCCACATCTGCATTATTCAGCTACTCCACTGGAGTGCAGTGAACATGTCCAGCTTTCTGGACCTACCACAGACCTGCTGGTGCATCATGGCTCAGGACAGTCCTAGATCTCAACAAAATGTGTCCACATAAACTTTTGGTATGATAGAACCAATCATGTCCACATTTGTATGACAGAACCGATTATGTCCAAGAGACCAAGAGTTTCCATTTCCATTTCTAGTGGCATATCCAGCTCTAGCCTGCTAAAGGCATGGGTTGTCACAGGCCCTACTTTGATCTGAGGGCTGCAGAGAGATTTCTTCAGTCCTTTTTGGGAAAGGAGAGTAATTGTCAACACATACATGGCAAAGGCAAGACTTATTCTTAGGCCTCAAAATAAGCTCAAGTTCCCATGCAGGGAGATTGCAGAGTGCAGCTTATACTAAACATTTTGTCACTACAAAGGGTCACTGCCTGGAAAAGAGCCTGTGCTACTGCCCTGCAAGAACATTCAACACCAGTTGGGTGGGAAGGGAAGGTGGGAGAGGATTCAAATGCTGCCTCTGCATTTCTGAGACCTGACTGTTCTGCTGAGGCTCCCAGCTGAACAGAAAACAAAGTGCATTTTGCCCTACCACTGGATTTCAGGTGACTGCAGTGAATTTGCACAGGGGGAGGTGAAGTGTTGCACTAAGTTAAAACAGTACTGCCACTCCTCCTCTCCTCTTGGACAGCAGCTTCTCCTTTACCCTCAAATGCCCTGCACTGGGTTCACCAGCCCTCTATGATGTGCAGGTAACACCATGAACTGGGTTTACCAGGGGAATTTCAGTGTTAGGCAACTGAACAGGTCAATAGATCCTGACTTATCTGCCAAAACCTCTTGCACAGCCAGGAGTTGCCTCTGGATTCCCATAGCAACTTTCCCATTGGACCATTTGCATGGTTTTCTGCTTCACTGCATGTATTCAATTCCAGCTGGACCTTGATGACTTATCAACTATTGGAAGCACTGAGACAAATCAGGAATAAACAAAAACTACTGGAATTTAAAAGAAATTACATCTTTTCCCATGGGTTCCCATAACCATCTGGGTGTGCTGCTGTTGCTGATGATCCCAAACTGATCTGAAACATGGTCTATTGGTCTCAGAGCAGACTTCAGAGACCTCTCTCTGAACATATATAATCCAAAAGATGCTAACACAACAGATGGAGAAGTTCTCTCTTGTGCATAAAAATGCAAGGACTGCAGTGGAACAGGCCCTTCTCCTGTAGTCATATGAACACTCTGGATGCAGTGCTGTATGCTGAGATCACTAGCAGACAAGAAAATATTGCAAGCACACGTGTGTTTGCTCTCAGTATACCACAGCATGAAATCATGTCCTGCCCCATCAGCTTCTATAAACATCAGGTGGGCTGTCAGGGTCTAATGCAAGATGGCACCCAGCCCAATTTAACCTTTGTCTAAAGTCAGTCAGGTATTACTGCTGAGATAGCCAGCACATTTCCATGTGTGGAAAGCAACAGCTGCAGAATTACCTGCTTCAGGAAAGCTTTGAAACCACACACAGAGTGTCTCTCCTGGGTTTAGTACCTGCTGTGGAAATCATACATCCTAACAGGAGCTGGTTGACACAAATTAGCACTGGAAGCAGGCTGGCCTCATCATTCAGATGCCAGCTGGAGACCCAGAAGGAAGGAATTTGACTCATTACTGCAGCACAGATTCCCTGTGTGTCTCCAAGCCCTGGTTCCCTGCTCCATCTCTGGAGGATTATCAGCACCAGCCCTGTGAGGGAAGTGTCAGGGATAAATGCATGGTGTGCTGATGTGTTCCAGTGCTGCATTACAAAGGGAGAAGCAATATATTATACCCTCCTGCAACTGAGCTCCAGCCCTCCTTCCCACTAGATTAAAAATGAAACACAGGGTGACAAAGGGTCCTTTACAGCTGTGCAGGTATGCACAGGATCCCTCCTGGCAACGTGCCCAGAAGTCTGTGAGCCATCAGCATGAAAATCATTCCTCCTGTTGCAAGAGCCCCTGATTTCGGGGCCCTGAAGCTGAAATACTCTTTATCTCTGGGCTTTGTTGCCCACTTTTCACAGTGGAGGTCAGGTTCTCTGTGGATCATTTGCAGAAAGCAGAAGTGTAATGCAGAAAGCAGAAAACAAGAACCAGATAGCACACACTGGGCCTTCAAGGCTCTTCCTTTGGAGTCACATAACAACTCCTTGCACCCCACCTCTCTCAAAGGGTCTTCCTAATTTCCTTTGCAATGTGTTTGATGTCCAAGCTCCATGACACTCAATACATTTTACTTGTTGATACAAGTATTGATTCAGTTTGCATTCTGAGTATTTAAGCTTTGTCCCCAGATTCATCTCTTTCAAGACCTAAATAGATGAGAATAGATCAGACCACCTTCATCCCACATGGCAGATTAGAGATGAGTACCTCAGCAGCTCCTCAGTGTCCTCCTCAGGCTCCCTGCTCAGCCCATCCTCGCTGTGCTCACAGGCAGCTGGCAGCAGGAGTGAGTCACCCAGTCTCACCACCCCACCGAGGTCTGGGTCTTCAAATAACTTCAGACCTAGAAAGGGGAATCAGAAGCTGCTGTATTTAAACCATGCTATGTAACACAAGGCCTGCACTAACACTAACTAGTAAATCTGGCTAGGTGGGTTGCAAAAACAGATCATGCAGACAATTCTTTTTTGCCAAAGACTTCCAGTCCATAAAGTGCAGTGATACTCTGCACTCTAAGGACTTGGTAAATCTGCTTTTTCCTTGCACTCAAAAGTAGGTCACATTACTCCTGTTAGTGTGGCATGAATGGGACAGCCAGCTCCCACAGACCTTGATATCCCAGTTCAAAATGTTTACAGAGAACAGCTATGAGAGCTACAGGTTTCATTTGTTCTTTCTGAATGATTCTAGATGATTCTGCTCAGCTGAAGATTTGCCTTGATATTTCCAAGACATTATTTAGCCTGTATACTATGCATCACTGTAATTTAAAGGCTCAGTTATACACATGCTTTAGATAAAACAATCTGTGAATATACAAATATAGAACAGACTTACTCTCTTTAATATTTCTTCTGGGACTGATTGATGAAAAATCTTTTTCTGGGCCAAAGAGTCCTTCATTTGGATCCACCTCCTCTTCAAAAATGGTTAATTTGGGCTTCTCTTCCTTGGCTGGAGGAGCAGCTGTCTTCTTTGCTTTTTTAGTTCTGAAACACAAGAGAAAAGAAAGTTAGCTGCAACTCTTCCTTTAACAAGCAAGATTTATGGCTAGAAAGTCTCATAAGCTGAAAATAAATGGTGGGAGACTAGGAAAGGTTTAGACAAAGGTGCAGAGGCATCTGTTAATTGCTGGCAGGAATGGGATACTGACCTGGAGGGACAGGCATTTTCTAGCTGGACCCATGTTGTGTATTCTTAATATATGTCAAGGAGTCCAATGGGAATGGGAAAGACAGAGCTAACAATGCTGCACTGTGCAAACTACTACTCAGAAACATTTAAGCAGTTTTACTCCTCCCACACAGAAGGCTTAAAATAAGAAGGATCCATCAACACTGTTTGAGACAGACAGAAAAGGATGGCTTGAAATGCAAAGTGCAGGTTGGTCCATTGCACTGATCCCTGTGGACAAGTTTCAAAGAATCCGTTTGGCTCCATTTCCTGGCCACTCCTGCTGCTGTTTATGATTGCTGCATGCTCCTTTCACAAAGGTATTAGACACTCCCCTCATTTGCACATGGCTTAAACAAAGAGAGTTGACTCCCCTCCCAAGAGCAAAGGGAAAAGTACCTGCCTCTTGCTCTCGTACCCAGGACTGACATTCCACCAGCTGAGGCTACAAGGCAGCTCTCACAATAATTGAGCTTGAGTCATGAGGCAAACCAGATGGTACAGAAAAGAAAATTTAGAGGACAATAACCTTTGGGTGAAAAGTCCAATTTAAACTAGGCTGAAAGAGAAGCAGTCCCTAGGACAAGATGCCCTTCCAAAGTAATTGCCATATTTCAGAGATCTTCACTGGCATTGCAATTTCTTAGGTAGCCCCTTTGAGTGCCCCTTCCAGTAGAAGATCTGATCTTCTCTGCAGAGAGCAGGTCAGGTTTCAGCCTAGAGCAAACCCAATTATCAGCACTTAACATGCCATACTCATCAAAAACTAAGAACAAGGTCAAAAGATTACACACACATTCCAACTACATTAAAGAGTCTTGTAAAATCCTCTTCCAATTACAGCTGCACACAAAAGCAGAGCCTAGTTACTTCCAGTTATTTTCACAAGTTTATTATCAACAAACTGGAAGTCACAGATGGTATTACCTTGCTGCCACCACTTTGTGGCAAATGCAGCCTAAGACCAAGCATCATGCAGAACCTAAATATTGCTTTATTTGGAAATATACCCTATTTGATACTCTAAAGGTATCTGCAGGTGTCAACAACTACTATTCATAACAAAAACTTTCATTTTAAAGCAGCAAGAACTTTAATGATTTTTTTTTGGTATTCATATTCATTAGGGATATGCCTCAAGTAACTTCTGAATCTGAGCTACTTTTGAAAGCATGGCTCCAAGGAACTGCTTCAAACTGAAGCATTTGCAGAAGACCCTTCTTCCAAAACCTGTCAAAATCTAAATTTATAACATACAGGCAGCTTTCACCCAGGATACCTACACAAACTCAAATTCATTGCTTTATCAACTGTAGTAAGGGATCTATCACTCAAATGACCCTAAGTATTAAAGGTAAAGGTAAAGCAAACAACAAAACTGGAAAAACAGTAGGACAGAGTCATTCAGAGCTGAAAAACCCATTAAAAAAGATTTAGCAAACACAAATAAATCCAATCTACTATGGAAGAAGCAACCTTTATTTGCATAATTCACGCCTCACAAAGTATTCTTTGAGAGGTGAAAGACAATATAGGTGAGGACTTGCCAACCTACAGAATGCCAAAAGTCTTTGACAAGACCTCTTGTCCATTTGGAGTTACAACAGCTTTCCTGATGCCCAAGAGACCATCATGGCACAGGTAATTATATACAGGAGCCAGTACTTTGCCAAGCAACAGGTCTCCACCCCAGTGAAGTTAGCAAGGAATTTATTATTAATTAGCTCAAGTTTTTGCAGTAAACAATACCAGAATAGCGGGAAGCACCAAAGAAAGGGAAGAATCATAAAGAGCATCATACAGAACAGCATGTAAAACAGAAATAATGGAAGTGAAATGTACTGGTAATGACCTTTTGTGTGGTCTGGCCACCAAACCAGCCCACTGACACGGACTCACTTTCTGTTTGGCTAGGGGACTTCACTGGCAGCTACAGGGCACAGGGCCAGACCCACTGGGCTTGACTGGTACCGGGAGGAACAGGAGGAAATTGTTTTTCTGCCTGCAAATTGTTTCCCCTCACTGCCCTTCTAAGGAAGCCACTGTTGGACTGCCAAGTAATTCCAGCATATCCATACAGGGCCACTGTTGAGGTCAGTCCCTAAGTGGGAAACAGGATTCCCACGGTTCTCTATTTAGCTGTGCCAGTCCAGACTGCAGTGCTGAGCAGAGGTTAACAGATGAGAAGGGGGTGTGGGAAGTTTAGGAGACTGTCTGAGGTTCTGCAGCTGGCCTGAGGCTGCATCTGCCTGCCCACCCATGCCCTCTCTGTATATTGGTGCTACCTCCCCATAAGCAGGGCCCAGGGACTGTGCTGGAGCCAAGCTGATTGTGAAGCCCCAAGCTGGCAGGCATGCAGAGGAGAAGCTGCAAGAACAGCTAATTCCATGATCATGATGTACCAGGGTGCAGTAAACTTGTGCAGGAATGTAGAGTCTTTAGAGAAGACAGAAATGAAGGAACATTAAGTCTTCCAAAGTATTCAAACCCTGCACTTCATTAGCACCTTCTTCATACATCACGCTCACAACCTTGGCATCTGACATTTTGAAACTACCAGCATCCAGCTGGCAGAAGATGACCTGTGTTACTGCTATTTATTCATTTATGAAACAAGTGAACTTTTGGAGCATCACTCTAGTGACTTTTAAACCTTAACAAAAACCAAACCAGCCCTAAAGATGACGTGATCCTTTGTTCAGCAGAAACTATTTACCCAGTTGAGCCTACTGATGTCTACACTATGAGAATAACTCAAATAACACTCCTGTCTCCTTCTCTAAAAAGGAGCCTGCTAAGTGACTGTACATAAAGACTGGCCTTCTAACTGACATGGATCAAAACTGGATGATTAGAGTACATGAAATTAGAGTACATGAATCCACCTAGTCAGGCTGTTGGAACACTTGGAAGTCCAGCTGAGAATCCTGCCTCCCATGTGATCCTCAAATCACCCATGAAAATGTCAACAAAACCCTGTATGCAGACACTTTCAAACCCCACTCACTTTGTGAGCACAGTTCTCCTGCTACTGTTTACTGACACAATGTAGGTCACTCATCTGGCAGCCTCCAGGTCTCCCTGGCACAGCAGCAATGCACAAGAGCTTTCTGGTCAGCTGCGGAAAACAGCAATGAGGATGACTAAGACACTTCAAACTCAGAAGATTTCCAGACCTGTGTGTGACAGCTGTTTGTGAAACACTGGAACTGCAGATCCAATGCTGGGTGACACTGGTTTAAATCACAGTATGTCCACTGTGCTCTATACAGAGGAGTCCCTGCCCTGTGCTCACTGCTGGATTAAAACAGTGAGAGTTGTAATCAAGAGCACGAGTAATCTCAGCACACAGGCAAAAGTCTGCAGGTGTTATTATTCTGAAAATATCATCATGTATTTTTTACAGAAGTAAAATTATGCTTCAGAAAAGGAGTGCTACAGTAATATTAAAAAAAAGGCTTATTCAGAATATAAATACTTCTACATTAGGCATCCATGGAATTTTACAAGGGAAGAGCTCACTAATATAAATGGATATCCTCACTTCCCACAGATCTATGTTCAGGCTTGAACAAAAGAGCTACAGCCAGAATAGCAGCAATATTTGCACATCTTCTTGAAAACCACGTCTGAAAAACAAAGATCCTATACACTAGTTTGTGCAGAAAACAAAATGTCATCTGCTGCTTTCTTTTCACTCAACAGTGCTCGTTTTCCAGAGCTGCCTGATAATAACAGACAGGACAAAAGGGGTCATTCTCAATTGCTCTGGCCAAGGGATGCCCAATAGAAACTCAAAGCCCATCAGCTCACACAGCCTCACTCCTAAGCATTAAGCTGCCACCACAAGTGCTGGCTGCAGGGATACTGTATCTCACACAGCAATCTTTTTTTTGTGGACATCATGCTAATTTACAGGATTTTAAATGGCTTTGGCATGACTCAAAGTAAGATAATGTGTAATTGATGGAATAAATCTGCAATTAGATATCATTTGGAACAAGAGTATCCAGTTGCAAAGTTTGTCTGCTGCTGCTCTGAGATGAGGTCAGCCTTGGATTATTGTTCCAGCAGAGCAACAGATGGAAAGAAATCCTGAAGGAACAGGTTTTCAAGTTCAGCTCCCATCCAGGGACCTGCTTGTGTGGAAAGATTTTTCTGAAGGGCTCAGAACTCAAGAGTATCTGTTCTTCCTATACAAAGGCAAGCTGTGTTTATAATCTGTCCTCAAGTTTTCTGATTATATCCTTTTCCAATGTAATTTGAAAGCAGATGAGAAGACCACAGATGGACAACTTTTGTTTAGAACACAGCTCATTAGCAATAATCATAATAGAGAAACATTTCCTAAAATGTTTTCAACTAAATAACTAATAAAACACTTGAGCACTCATAAGCCTGGCAAGGGAACTAGGGTTAGAGACTAGATTGCAAAGAAGGAAAATTACCATAAAGGAAATTTCTTTATAATTTTCCTCTGATTTTCTAGACTAAAGAGTGTAAGACTTGCTGAAACAAGTTAAGGAACAACAAAAGAAAAGTTTCAAAACATAATCATGACTAAATTAAACCACAGTGGTCCAGAACAAGAGAAGCATAATAAAGTTGTCAATAATGATGTGAAAAAGCCAAAAATACTCATTAGTATTTTGGGTTTCATCTGCAAAGCAGCAAAATGGTACTTCCAGGGTTTCTGACAGCAGTGAAATTTTTATTATCCTAATACTCATGCTAATGATGAACATTTTCAGATATGCAATACCAGATAACATGAACTAAGATGTTTTGGAAAAAATTGGTCAGGCATTTTCTGCACCCTGGATCTAATTACTCAACACAGCGTAGAACTCCAAGGAAGTTACACAGAGCTAAAAATAAAGCTATTTTAGAAATCAGAAAAGTTTAAAAAGTCAAACATAAGCATGGCCCAGTGAGCATTGCCTTGATGCTCAGTAAAATTATAGAAAGGCAGATTATCAGATATAACCAGTTGGTAATTAAAAGAGCATTCATTACTAAAATCTGTTCAGAGTCATGTTATCTTCTTTTCATCAACCTACAGCCTTGATTAATAATGGTATCTTACCCCAAGTGTGACATAGCAATCCTGAAAGTTCCCACCAATTCTTTCTAAAGCAGGAGCAGGACAAGGGAAGTTTCTCTCCTCTGGATCCTGCAGACAGTGATCTCACTGCACCACTGCAGGAATCTGCTTCTCTGTGGAGATCCTGAGCTATCTCTGCATTAACTCGGACACTCAGATGCCACAAGCAAGAGGGGATAAAACCACAACACTCTTTGGCAAGACAAGGACACGAGAATATTATGTCTGTCTATGAATGAGTAAAAGAGCTACAAGGCAAAAATGATGATGAGGAGGGAATCAGGGCTTGGTGCACATCAGCTTTTATCATGCCCTTGATTCTCTATCTGTATGTCTGGCAGAACTTGATTTTAAATTGATAAAAGGAGAGAAGCATTGATTTTTGCTCTGCTTCCCTCTTCTGGTGCACCTTTTTTTCCCTTATGTCCAGCCTTTACAATTTCTGCCCAATTCCATCCTTTTCCCCCTTTTCATCCCTCCTCCTCATTTTCCCAATGTTTTTGGCCAGTATCAGACATTTTCCTGCTCCACCTGCAGAATCTGCAGTGCTGCCTTACCCTCCAGACTGACAATAAGGCCTCCTTGTCTTCTTGAACTCCCTTCTTCACATCATGTACCTCTTACTCTCCAGACCTCTGTTCTGGACTCTTCTTTTTCTGCTTTAACCCTAAAGATTATTATCATTGGTCAAATTACACTTCTGAAAAAGACCCCAGGCAGTAACTGAAGGAAAAACAAGAAACTTTACTCAGAAAGTGGGAAAATGCAGATGAGAAAAGGAAAGGGGAAAAAAAAAAAAGATAGAACTAAGCAGAGGTAACAGCAGCCAAAACAAGAGAAAGGGGAGAGGCTGAAGCTGATCACAAATGATAACTAGCTGTAACTGCTAGTCCCTAAAAATAAACAACATTTACTAGTCAATTTTCAATAAAAGGCGAAAGTCATGTCAAATCTTAAAGAAATGCAAAATCCTTCTGAAGAAACAAAGCTTCATCAGGAAATAAAATGAGGGAGAACAGTTTGCACTTAAAAAATTCTGCAAGACATTATCCCTTGGTTTATTTCCTTTCAGGTAAAATTAAAGCTAAAGGAGTTACTTTCAGGAACAGTTACATTTCAGGAGCTACTTCTCAGGAAACTTTCTTTCAACCCTATAAAAATTGCACTCTTAGAAAAAAAAAATCCATTCTCTTACATTAATTAATGATTGCTGCAGGTCTGTGGCTCCAAAACGAACAAATTCTTGAGTAAGTACTGTGTTGCCTGTAAAGTGATGTCTATATGCAGTATACCTCAGCAATAAAATCTGCCACAAGAATTAAAATTTGACCACTGTAATGAAATCAACCTCCCAACATCATCCCTTTATGAGACATTCTTCACAAACATCCTGAGAAGCTTCACAATCCAAGTCACCCCAGCTGAAACAGCGTGTGAAAAAAACTTGCTAGTAAGCATGTTTTCTGCCACACTCTCAACAGATTTGGGAGCAAACACTTAAAAAGAAGGTCTCACAAAAAAGGAGTTAAAGGTACTAAAAGTATGCAATGTCATGTTGAGAATTCTTACAAGTAGCAGCTATAAGTGACAAATGCAAATAGCAACCATTTTGGAGAGGTGATGTTTCTTCTACACTGAAATGGTGAAACCTGCTCCCCTCCTGACATGAACACACTACTGTAGCTTCTTGTTAGATCTGTTCTCTGAAAAAGCACTGAACATGTGAATACCTGATACCTCATTTTCAGATGTGTTGGGCACTCACACCTCATGGAACAGCTGAGTCACAAAATGGTTTGGGTTGGAAGGGACATTAACATCACCTATTCCAACTCCCCTGCAGTGTACATGGATACATGCCATCAGGCTGCTCAGAGCCCCATCCAACCTGGCCTTGCACATTTCCAGGGGTGGGGCATCCACAGCTTCTCTGGGCCAGTGTCTCACCACCTTTATTGTGCTTATATCTCACCTAAACCTATGCCTTTTCAGCTTAACACCTGAAGTTTTATAAAGTGTCATCTCACTACAGGCCTTGGCAAGGTCTCATCAGCAACTGTTTGCTTCCAAGGACAGGCAGCCTGTTTGCAACTGCTACATCTTCTTAATAAAGTTTTAATTTGGGGTTGTTTAATCTTTACCTCCTCACAATAGAATGCAGTCCAGCCCCCGGACTCACACTGTGCTCCTCAGGAGGAGGTAATTTCCACTTTGCTGCTGCCTCACCTGAATTCCCTCCTCATCACATCCTACAGCATAGGGGGCACAAGAGCCCAGACTGCAGACTCAACTCTTAATTTTTCTGTCTGTGAACAGAAAAGCTTCAAATAGGATAGAGGATGTTTGCATAAAAAACTTCTGGGCTTGTCGGTTTCCCAGCTGTTTAGGTGATCTGGAAAGGCCCGGGGTGGCCTTGGACAGCCCGCGCTTCAAAGGATGAGAAGAGGCTTCAGATCTTTTCTCAGTCTCGGTGTTTATTAATTGTTTATCTAAAAGATTTTATCTCGGCCCAACAGAGTTCTGCACAGCAAGCCAGCCATGAGCACACTGAGAGCCCCCGGGGCGGTCACCTATCTTTATACTCAAAATTACATATACAATATTTATCATTTTCCCCCAATACTTTTTACCCTTATTAACCAGTGCACTTTTAGTAATAACCAATCCCAAAGTGCCACCATCACCACAGAAGATGGAGGCCAAGAAGAAGAAGAAGAAGAAGAACAGGACACCCCCCAATTCCTCCATCTTACTTCTTTAGACCCCCCTGTACAGAAATCTTAAACCCTGTGTTTCACACTAATTAACTTATCCCTTCACCATTCACCCCAGTGAAATCCTCCCATCCTCATACAGGTGTCGTCTCTCGTGTAGGATCAAAGTCCTGCCACCAGACACTTCTGGCAACATTCCAGGACTCCCGAGCCCCCCAAGGGTGGTCTCGGTCACTCTGCACATCAGTCCTGAGGTGCTGAGATCCCACATGGCCTCTAATCCCAGACACTCCACATAAAACTCAGTCTGAAGGGTACCTTTCCTTTTCCTTGCTTGGTACCTGCACAGACCAACCCCCAGCCTACAGAAAACCTCGAGTGTAACACTTTGTCTGACATACCTGCCACAGCACATCTAAAGAGCTCAGGAGAAGCTCCAGTTACCAAAGCAGTGAGCAGATTCCAGCAAGGCCAAGCAGGATTTGCATCAACTCCAGGAGGGATAATGGGGCTGAGCCTGGCTCCCCACTGCCTTCCCCCCCCACATCTTGCTGTTCACAGAGGTCACTTTTTCCTCCTGGCTGTGCCATGGGTAAAGCAGACCTATCACCACAACTCAGAGATGGCTCCAGAGGAGCTACAAGAGAGAAGGACACAGTGAGACATTGTCAGAGGTAAGTGGCACTGCTGTTGCTCTGGCTTCTGCCTCTCCTGCTGATCATGACACCAACACAGCTTCCATGAAAAGAGAACACTGCTTTCCTGCCTACAGGTTTCTTGTGATGATTTTTTTTTTTTTAATCAGAGGTAAGATAAAATTGCTCTGGGTGAAATATTGCCTAGGCCATGGATATACCTATTGCATGAAGCAATTCCACTTGTGATGTTGCAGACACTGCTGGAGATCAGACTGCAGGAACAGTCACACTAGGGAGCACCCCAGACACAATCCCTCCCTCCTAAGCCAGAGACTGAGGCTCTACAGCGACAGCTGCCCAGGAGCTGCTTTCTGCTGTAAGTAAAAAACAGCCGACTAAATTCTTACATTTTTTAAATCGGATTCCTATTTATGATTTTATTGCTAACTAGCTTGATTCCTCAGCAGAGAAGTTTTTGCAAGGTCAGTAATTCCAGGGGCTGGCACTGAGCTCAGTGTGCCAGCAGCTGGCTGTCAGGCTGGAGGGGGCTCCAGTGGGGAAGCACCACAAACCCTTTGGGGAGCACAGTGGGGCCAGGCACTGAATCACTGGAACCTGCTCAGTGCCAGCAGCCACAGCACGTGACTGAAAGAAGACGTGAGCAGTCTTCACAAGTGCTCTGCTCATCCATGTGATCCAACTCAGTGCTGGTGTTATTTGGCAGCCATGACAATATTCCAAAATCTTAACAAAATTCACTCCCCTCCTACTGGCAAAAAAAATCTCTGAGCTCAGCCCAGCCAGAGGACACTTGGTATTCCCACAGCACTCTTCAGAGCTGGCAGATAGATGATCTCAGGCCTCCAGCTAGCATCTCACATCCTCAGAGGATTATCACTTGACACAACAACTTGAGCCTGTAGATCCACACAAGTGACTCCCTGCAGACCCCACTCCTGCTCAGCCACCTGATGATCTGCTCCGGCCCCTTGAGATGGCTGTATTAAACCCTGAAGATTCCTGTGCTGAAGAGTGCAGCAGGAAAAATTGATCAGGGAACATTTCTACCCACTGTGAAATGTGGGTAGAAATGAGATAAACATCTACTGTGGGTAGAAATGCTGATAAACATCTCAGGCTCTCATATCCCAGATGACATGAGATCTCAGGCTTGTGTGGGGACAAAAATCAGCAAACATAGAGCTCCAACAGCCAAGGAGAGCTCTTTCCAGGCTTAGCTACTGGTCACTCAAAGTGTGAGCCAGGTTTAGCTACTGATCACTCACCTGTGAGCTAACTTGATCCTTTGGGTCAGTTTGCTGACTCACAAATCCTCAATTCATGCAAAGAACATTAAAGCTCTACACTGTGAAGAATCTTGTACCATCTAGTAAGTTGGAGATGTGAGAAATTACCTGAGGTTTGGTAAAGGAGGATCTTTGGTTGAACACAGAGTGGGAACACAAATTGTATCACTGATCTCTGTCAGTAAAAGGGAGGGCTGGAAAAGTGCTGAAATGCTGCTGATGAGAGCAGGGGAGTAGCAATTACAAATAACTGCACAATGTTTTGAGCTTTTACTCCCTCGTGTTACAGTGGCTATGGCAGTGTTGGAGGAAGAATGATCATTACAGACAGAAAACACAGACCCAGGGCACTTCAGGATTTGGATCCATAAGCAGAAGTGCTACAGCAGAACTTTCACATGCCACACAGCAAGGACAGAGAACACCACAGAGTTACATTTTGACATCAGATATGGTCAAAATGCTGATTCACAGGGCTGACTTCTTCCTGCAGCCAGCCCCTTCATGCTGCCCACCCAGCTCCTGGCCTCACCCTGTCTCTCTTCATCTTCCTTTGCTCTTCCAAGAAGGGACATTGGTACCTGTGCTGGGTTTGCATGGCAATGTTTTGGTAGCAGGCAGGGGCTACAGGGGTGGCTTCTGTGAGAAACTGCTGGAAGCTTCCCCATGTCTGACAGAGCCAATGCCAGCCAGCTCCTACAGGCATGCCTCAGTGGCCAAGGCCAAGGCCATCAGCCACGGTGGTAGTGCCTCTGTGATGGCATAGATAAGGGGGAAAAGCTATTCTGCAACTGCAGCCAGGAGAGAATGAGAATGAGAGAGAAACTGTCCTGCAGATGCCCAGGGCAGTGAAGAAGGCAGAGAAGAGGCTCCAGTGCCAGAGCAGAGGTTCCCCTGCAGCCCCTGGTGAGGCAGCTGTGCTCCTGCAGCCCATGGGGGAGCAGAGATCCACCTGCAGCCTGTGGAGGATCCCAACCCAGATCAGAGGGATGCCAGAAGGAGGCTGTGACCTTGTGGAGACCCCACTGGAGCAGGCTTCTGGCAGGACCTGTGGCCCATGGACAGAGGAGCCCATGCTGGAGCAGGTTTGCTGGCAGGGCTTGTGACCCCCAAGGGAGAAGAATGTGAGGAGTCCTCCCCCTGAGGAGAAGGAACAGCAGAGACAACGTGTGATGAAGTGACCCCAGCCCCCATTCCCCATCCCCTGCACTGCTGGTAGGGAGGCAGAGAAAAGCAGGAGTGAAGCTGAGTTCAGGATGGGAGGGGTGAGGGGAATGCATTTTATAATTCAATTTTATTTCTCATTGTCCTGCTCTGATTTGTCTGGTAATAAATTCAGTTCATTTCCCCAAGTAGAGCCTGTTTTGCCTGCGACAGTCACTGGTGAATAATCTCACCCTGTCCTTACCTCACCCCATGAGTTCTGTCATTATAATTTCTCTTCCACGCACAGCTGAGGGGAGCAGTGATGGAGTGGCTTTGGAAAGATTTTGATACTGAATTCCACAGCAGAGGTGCCATGAGCACAGGAGGCAGCACACACACCTACCTTGCTGAACAAGAGGGCTGGTGCAGGACTGTATACATACTTTGAAACACTTGGCTTTGGTTTTCCCTTGCTCTCTGTGGCATTCTGGAATTACTGTTTATTCTGCAACTGTTTTTAAGTTCAAAGTGCTTGAAATGACATGAGGGTTGTGCTAGAGCTCTGCAAAGTCATAGCCTGAACTGGTGCTAATGACATGCTTTGGGCACAGAACAAAGGCACACGGGGGTGTTTGAAGGAGCAAAGGCTGGTGTGATACTGCAACAGGACTGTATATGGAGGGGAGCTTGATGTCCCTGTCACCTTCTGTAGGGGGATACAGTATGGGTAAATAAAGGTGGTATAAAATGCAATCTTATACCCCAAAGAGTTGCAGGTGAGCCAATTACTAAGGGTTAGGAGCAGGCCTGATGTTAACAGGCTGCAGCTGCAGCCAATCAGCAGAGTGTTATAAAAGAGTGGATTGGTTGGCTGAGGGGAACTGGAGTCAGTGGCTGCTGTGAGGACAAGGAAGAGTCAGTGCCTGGAGGAGCTGCCTGCAAGAAACATCAAGGAGGTGTGAAACTCTGGCAATATGGAGCCCTTGCAATGTACTGACAATAGAACTCTTGCACAATAATGACAACAACCTTCTAGAAAGGGTCTTTGTGAGGGGCCCTGGGTATCAGCCCCTTCAAGGAAGAACTGATAAGCAGAGAGCAGAAAGGAGACTGCTGTCCTCTGCCATGTTGCCCATTCAGCTATAGGGCTAAGGACACCTCAGCATCTTTCATAATATCCACCAGCAACACAGAACAGCACCATGGCAGCATCCCTCCTGTGAGCAATGGTGCTGGGCTGCCAGCAGCTGGAAAAGGACTGGCAGACCAAGGAAGCTCTTCCAAGAGAGTAAGGGATACAATGGGCTGGGTAACATCCCCAGCACCACCTCCCAAGGGTAGCTAAACCAATGTTTACTGAAAACAAACCACAATATTTGGATAGCCCCAAAACACCTCACAGCCTTTCTGAATTCAGTGTCATTGCACTCCTGCATGTCAGGACATGCCAGCATTGTCCCTTTACACATCAGGAATGAAATCTGGTTTGGAAAACCAGAAGTGAGGTATCTGCAGCCTAAACAGGATGTCTTTGAAATGAAAAATTGAAACTAATTCTCCTGAGACTTTGGTGCACAGTTCTAGACCATGTGCTTCTCCTTCCTGTTCCAGCATCCTGCATTGTGTGGCACTGCCCTTTTCTCTTGGCAGCATCGCTGAACAAACAAAAACAACTCCAGTGAGGTCAGGGTTTGGTGTAACAGCCCCTGAGGGATGAAGTGAGGGTTAACCCTCAGGAGTCTCTTGAGAACACATTTGCTTTTTTCCATATTACAGCTGGGGCCATGGCTTTGTCACTTATAGCCAAGAGGAGAAAAAAGGATGATTCAGGAACGAATTTCCAGGACAAGACTGTTAATACACAATGACAGCAGAGAACCCATCACACAGATGAAAAACGAGATGTCTGCTGCAAACAGGTCTGGATAATGTAGTGAGTTCTAGTTAGCCATGGAGGCATAGGGCACGGCTTTCCTCCGGCCAGCAGCACGGTGACTGAAAGAGGGCTCTGCACAGGCAGGGCTGCAGGTTTCCTCCTGCTAGTGGGGTTTGCAGTTTGTTTGTTGTGTTTTCATTGGTTGGTTTTGAGTTTTTTTGCTAGTAATGGCTTTTACATGATCAAAAACTGCAATTAGTGAAAGTTTTTGTAGCCAAACAGAACCCTCTAAAAAGGATGCATCTGTCCAGACCCCTTCCTGTGCAGAGTGTTTGAGCTATCAGTGGTACCAAGGGGCATTACAGAAGCCTGACTGCAGTGTGAACGGGTGAACAATCTCTTTTTGATGGTGGCCAAGCTTAGGGAGGAAGGTGAAAGACTAAGGAGTATCAGGGAAAGTGAAAGGAAATGGACTGGTGGGGTTCTGCCCTTCCATCCTTGAGGGAGGCCCACCAGGAGTCAGAGGACTCCCATGCCTCCCACTGTCAGGCAATAGGAGGACACCTGGCATCCACCAGGAGAGTGGAAATGGGTCCCTACTCAGGGAAGCAATAAAAATTCCTCCCAACCCCCATCACCTATTGAGGTGCCACTTCAGAATAAGTATGGGGGCCTGAATCTAGAGGGTCAGCCAGATGATGTAGAAGAAAATGATCTGCCCAGTGAGCCTCCCAATTATGCTTCATCTGTCAGACAGATCACCTCCTCTAACATTAAAAAGAAAAGAAGGGTAATCATGGTGGGTGACTCCCTTCTGAGGGGAACAGAGGGCCCCATGATCCATCCCACAGAGAGCAGCCACCCTGGGGCCCAGGTACAGGTTATCACTGAGAGACTCCCTGGGCTCATTCAGCCCTCTGATTATTACCCACTGCTGATCCTCCAGGCTGGCAGTGATGAGATTGAAAAGAGGAGTGCCAGGGCAATTAAAATGGACTTTAGGGCACTGGGTCAAGTGGTTGATAGGGCAGGAGCACAGACAGTGTTTTGCTTAGTCCCTTTAGTGGCAGAGAAAAATGATGAAATGAATAGGAGAGGCCACATTCTCAGCAAGTGGCCCAAGGGCTGGTGTCATCAGCAGAATTTTGGGTTCTTTGATCATGGGGCCACTTCTACAGCACCTGGTCTGCTGGAACTGGATGGGCCCCTTCTCTCTGTTAAGGGCAGAAGGATTTTAGCTCATGAACAGGTGGAACTCATGGAGAGGGCTTTAAACTAGGTTTGAAGGGAGAGGGGGATGCAGCTGGGCTGTCTGGAAGCAGGCCCAAGGCTGGTAAGGGGTGAGTTAGGGCTGAAATCAGCAGCCCAGCTGAAGTGCATGTATACCAATGTGTGCAGCATGGGCAACAAATGAGAAGAGCTGGAGGCCATGGTGCAACTGCAGAGCTGTGATGTAGTTGCCATCAGGGAAACGTAGTGGAACGACTCACATGTCTGGAGTGCTGCACTGGATGGCTACAAGTTCTTCAGGAGAGACAGGAAAGCAAGAAGAGGTGGAGGGGTGGCCCTTTATATTAGGGAGGCTTTTGACGCCATGGGTATTGAAACTAATGTTGAATGCCTGTGGGTAAGAATTAAGGGGAAGGCCAACAAGGCTGACATCCTACTGGGAGTCTGTTAGCACCCACCCAACCACGAAGAAGAAGTGGACAACTTATTCTACAAGCAGCTGAAGGTTTCAGGATCACCAGCCCTTGGTCTTGTAGGTGACTTTAACCTACCAGACATCTGCTGGGAACTTAACACAGCAGAAAAGAGGCAGTCCAGGAAGTTCTTAGAGTGTGTGGAGGATGACTTTTTGTCACAGCTCACGTGAGTGAGCCCACCAGGGGAGGGACTATGTTAGATCTGTTGTTTGCAAATAGAGATGTGTTGGTGGGAGATGTGGTGGTTGGGGGCTGCTTGGGGCACAGTGATCATGAAATTAAAGAGTTCTTGATATTTGGTGAAATCAGGAGGAACATCAATAAGACTTTCACATTGGACTTCTGGAGGGCTGACTTTACCCTATTTAGGAGATTTATTCAGAGAGTTCCTTGGGAAGCAGCCCTTAAAAACAAAGCAGTTCAGGAAAAGTGGACGAGCTTCAAAACAGAGCTCTTGAGGGCACAGGAATAGGCTGTCCCTGTTTGCCAAAAGATGAGTCAACAAGGCAAATCTCCAGTCTGGATGGGCAATGAGGTTTTGGAGGAACTTAGGAACAAAAAAGGTGTATCATCTTTGGAAGGAGGTTCAGGTCTCTCAGGAAGTATTTAAGGGAGTTGCTAGAGCATGTAGGAAAAAAAATAGGGAGGTCAAAGCTCAGTTTGAACTTAATTTAGCAACTTTTGTAAAGGATAACAGAAGATGTTTTTACGAATATATTAATGGCAAAAGGAAGGGTGAGACCAACCTTTGTTCTCTACTGGATGTGGGAGGGAACTTAGTAACTGCAGATGAAAAGAAGGTGGAAGTGCTTAACACCTTCTTTGCCTCAGTTTTTAGTGGGAAGACGGCTTGTCCTCAGGAGAGCTGTCCTCCTGGGCTGGTAGATGGTGTCAGGAAGCAGAATATCCAGGAGGAGGCAGTCAGAGAACTGCTGAGCTGCTTGGATGTTGATAAATCTATGGGACCAGATGGAATCCATCCCAGGGTGATGAGGGAGCTGGCAGATGAGCTTGTGAAGCCACTCTCCATCATTTACCAGCAGTCCTGGCTCACTGGTGAGGTTCCAGATAACTGGAAACTGCCCAATGTGATGCCTGTTCACAGAAAGGGTGGGAAGGAGGATCCTGGTAATTATAGGCCAGTCAGCCTGACCTCAGTGCCTGGTAAGGTGATGGAACAGTTTATACTGAGTGTCATCACGCAGCACTTACAGGATGGCTGAGGTACCAGACCCAGCCAGCAGGGGTTTAGGAGGGACAGGTTGTGTTTGACCAACCTGGTCTCCCTTTATGACCATCAGACCTGTCTGCTGGATATGGGAAGGGCTGTTGGTGTTGTGTACCTGGACTTTAGCAAGGCCTTTGACACTGTCTCCCACAGCACACTCCTGGAAAAGCTGCAGCCCACGGCCTGGACAGGAGCTCTCTGTGCTGGGTTAGGAAGTGGCTGCATGGCCGGGCCAGAGGGTGGTGGTGAATGGTGCTGCATCCAGCTGGTGGCCAGTCACCAGAGGTGTCCCTCAGGGCTCTGTGCTGGGGCCAGCTCTGTTTAATATCTTCATTGATGACATGGATGAGGGGATTAAGTCTTTCATTAGTAAATCTGCAGAAGACACTAAGCTGGGATCATGTGTCCATTTGTTGGAAGGTAGGAGGGCTCTGTAGAGAGACCTGGAAGGTTGGATGGATGGGCAGAGTCCAACAGGATCAACTTTAATAAATACAAGTGCCAAGTCCTGCATTTTGGCCATGATAACCCAAAGTTATAGTCTGGGGATAGTGTGGCTGGACAGTGCTCAGGCAGAAAGGGACCTGGGGGTGCTGGTGACAGCCGCCTGAACATGAGCCAGCAGTGTGCCCAGGTGGCCAAGAAGGCCAATGGCTCCTGGCCTGGATCAGGAGCAGTGTGGCCATCAGGAGCAGGGAGCTCATCCCTCCCCTGTACCCAGCACTGGTGAGGCCGCACCTTGAGTGCTGTGTCCAGCTCTGTGCCCTCAGTTTGGGAAGGACATTGAGACACTCGAACGTGTCCAGAGGAGGCAACGAGGCGCGAGAGGGGCTGGGAACACAAACCCTGTGAGGAACAAGTGGGGGTGTTCAGCCTGGGGAAAAGGAGACTCAGGGGTGACCGTATCACTCTACAGCTTCCTGAAAGGTGGTTGTAGTCAGGTGGGGTTGGTCTCTTTCTCCAGGCACTTATTGACAGAACAAGAGGACACAGTTTTAAGTTGCATTTAGGGAAACAGAGGTTGGATATTAGGAAAAAGTTTTTACTGAAAGAGTTATGAAGTTCTGGAATGGTCTTCCCAGGGAGGTGGTGGAGTCACCATCCCTGGATGTGTTTAAAAAAAGACTGGATGTGGCACTCAGTGCCATGGTTAGTTGAGGTGTAGGGCATGGGTTGGAGCCAATGATCTTGAAGATCTCTTCCAACCTAGTGATTCTGTAAGATGGTTTTGAGGGCATGACAGTGTTTTGTGTTTGATGATGCCATCAAGTACACCTCAGATGCTATTACAGACAAAAAGCAATAAAGCAAAGACCAGAGAAGCTTCGAAGTTTTCCATTCAAGCCACTCCAATCCATTTGTGTATTGTGACAAATAAAGAGCAGTTATTACAGAAAATTGTGGTTCAGAGAGCAGACCTCAGAAAATCACCTATACTAGTGAAAATCACAATCAAGACCTTTTCCAAGCCATGTGATACACCACAGCTCACACCCACAGGGCTGACCTCTGTTACAGCCCCAAAGAGGCAGGCTGCACCTGTCCAGCTCCAGGCTAGCTCCTGAGCTGTGCCACCACCCAAGAGAGTGCCAGCTGAGAGGAGCCAGCAGCCAGACCCATCCTTGCTGGGGGTTATGGCAGGGAGCATCCTCAGGTGCCAGGCATACACTCAGTACTGCATGCACCTCCTTACAGGGCCCCAACAACTCCAATCTTCATTCCTAAACATGCACACTCCTCAGGCTGCCCTGAGGGCAACAAAAGGCCAACAACAGCAAATAAATGTGGTGAGTGCATGGGCTGGGATAATGGTGTACAGTAACTGCCCTGTGAGCTTTTAGCATGCTCTCCAGCATGAATTTGGCCCAGGCCAATTATCGCTTACCCAAATGATGGCTGCACAAAGTTTAGGGATCAGCACAAGCTAAGGGCCTTTCCTGTTTTGGACATGGCCAGCTTGCTCTGAGGAGTGGAAGGATTCAACTGTTGGACAGAAGCTACTTTATTCTAGCTGGCAAAAGCAACACTACAGTTCCTGACTGTTTTTATTTACTAGTTTAGCCACAGTCAAACCACCTACCACAGCTGTGTATTTCACTTTGATAACGAATTTTACTTCCTCTATGATCTGGACATGACTGGGCATAGCAGGTAATATGGAAAGAAAGGGTTTGACTCTTACCCAAAATGTACAGAAGGTAATGGAAAGCATTTATTTTGCTTCAACAACAATGTCATTAACTATCTGAATGCCATAATTCTGTGCAAAGGCAAAGTTTTCCCCAGGCAGATCTATAAAATCAGTTTTATTCTTTTTACTAAAGGGATAATGGAGAAATCTAATTTTTAAGTACTGTGATGTGACCCAAGAAATTCTAGTGCAGAATGAAGAGCTGCTGAGTCCCAGATGCATCTGTCCTTAGGGCCATTCCTTTTTAATTGACACTTCAGATGATACCAGACCTGGCCAAATGCTGCAAGGGGCAGCAGTAAAAGATGTGATCCCCAGGTGTGTTAATTAGTACCAACCTATAGTTATATAGCTAAATCATGCATTTTTGGCAAAGTTTTACAGATTGCTTTCAAAAATGGTTTTCCAAAAGCTGATTCTTTGATCCTTTGAAATGAAGACAGAAATGTCTGCAGCAGGTCCATGGGGAAAATGAACAATGGTTTTATTAAGTCTGCTGAATTAGGAACCTAACAGCATCAGATGAAAGGAAAAACAAGTCTCCCATCTCGACTTAAACTGAGCCCACATTCACCCCACAGACAGCTTCTTCAGTGCACAGCAAAGCAGTAGGGCAGCTCTGAATCCATCCCTCATTAGCAGTCTGTCTCATCTATGAGCAGTTCCCTGCATCTGTTGATTAAAGATTTCCCCTGCCTTGGTGAAAGGAGCAGGCTCATCGATGAGGTAATGCTTTTTTATTCTAATTAAGGACTTGAGTCATCCTATTATTGTAAAGTCCATGAAACAAAACATGCTTAAATCTGCCCAATTACATCATGTTCAATCCTCTTCCAAAGGAGAAGTAAAAAAAAAAAAAAAAGACACTTTTGATTCTGTGCAGTCACAAATTTATGCTGTAGCCTCTCTAAAAGATCTCCTGCTCCTCTCTTTCTCAGTTAAGTGAGGACTTGCTGGATATGCTCACAGCAGCTCCTGCACACCTTCAGTGCTGCCTAGCTCTGCTACAAATGCCTGCACGTCCTGCCAAACAGGAGGGGGAAACCAAAAGCCAGGAGTTCACTTAGAGGACCATGGGAGTTATTTGAAAGCTGGTACCAGCCAGTGGCAATGGCACTTCATTCCACTCTACAGTTCTGTATATAGAAAAGTGCACATTAAGTTTTATTCCTTTAGTACATTGTAAACAATGAACCAGGTCTGTTAAAAATCCTGTGAAATCTTTATTAAAAGGAGACAATATACTTTAGCAATCTGGTCAAATTCCAAGCTGGGTATTTGCATTTACATGGGTGCAATTCTCTCTGCATTTCCAGTTGAATTAAGTGTTCTTCATTTATGGTACTGCAATGCAGTGTTGCATGAAGCAATTAAGTCCTTGCTGCATTTTACCCCAGGTGAAGTCTCATTTGTGTTCTGCTTGGAAACACCACTGGATGGTACACAGCTGTAACACTACACAGACTAGAGAGCTATTTTCAGCCTTTTGGGCTTAGGATGATGGCATAAACACAAATTAACTATTTATAAAACCCATTAAAGTATATTCAGTGTTCTAATCAGAAAGAAAATGAAGCACATTAAAATAATTACTTAAACTCTTTCCCAGAGGATTCTCATGTTCCAGCTGTGGATGTACTGGAATCACTCAAGCCAGTCATGACAGAAACTCATCACTGAACTTTAAGCCAGGCAATTGCTTAAAAACCTGGGGAAATAATGACTGCATAATCTCATGGGACCAAAAATCCAACACTAGACAGGGAAATATGAATGCAGATAAGGACAATGCTGGCACAGAGAGGACTCACAACTTTTCCTTAGGTCAGGGAAATGACTATTTCCAAAAGAAAAGAAAACACAGAGCAGCCAACTTTAGAGCTGTGGCTTGTGTATGCACTCCCATACCTCTGGCAGTGTGAGTGCCCTAGCTCTGATCCCAAGGTACAGTTCTTTTTCTGACTGCCAGGTGCAGACAGAGCAGCAACCACCTGTGCAACACACTCTCCTGAAGGAGTGCTTATGGATAGAATATATGTCACCTACAAGTCCCAGGAGTACCCAAAAATCTCAGTTTTCCTGAGCATAATTCCATTCAGTCTGCCCTCCCAAAGAAAAGCCATGAGAGAAGAGGGTCAAGTTCTTCACACATCCAACTTGATTTCCTTGGCTGGGAAGTACAGCTAGGAAAAGGTCTCAGTTCCACCACTTGGAGCCAAAGAAGCCTTGGTAGAGTTATCTCAAGAGAACAGGTTTCTGCCACTCAGAAGACTTTAAACAGAATGAATATAGATGATTCTGTGAGATCCAGCAGCTAAACATGGTTTCATTTCCCAATGTTTTCTTTCAATCTCCCTCAACCTCCCATTTGTGGGGGCACAGTAAGATTTTCAGTAAGGAAACACATTGGAAGCTGTTCCCAGGAGATGGGATTGGTGGCAGAAAAGAAAGGAAAGCCCTCTGCATAGGAAACACCACTCTTAAAGCATCGAAAAAACCAAAAATATTCAGGAGATAAACTGGAGGGATGGAATTCCTGCAAGGAGAGCACTCCTGCCAACCTGCTTTACTCCCTAGACACTCGGTTAAAACAATCCAAGGTTGCCCCTAAAAAAGGCTGAGACCAGGCTTATCCTCTAACTGGGTAGGTAATACAGAATTTTTGCTCCCTTTTCTCCTTCTCTCTTTGATGAAGAAGAACACTATACCAGACTCATTATCTTTGGTTTTCAGAAAAATTTCATTTGTCAGTAGAAGACCAACAGGGTTGTTTACTGGGATGTGGTGAGTTGCCAATCTGACAGCAGCTGGATTGGAATTGTGACAAATACTTGTGTCACTTGGCAAAGTGATGGTCAAGCATGCCTTGCAACCTAAGCTTGTGACTCAACAACTGACAGAAAATAGAGATCTGCCTGTTTAAATTTCTGAAGGCCTCACAGCTGTGAGCACAGATACAGACACTGCTAGGAAAACAAAGCTCTATTTTCCCATTCATTGTTTTGACTATCTGAATTTTGTTAAAGAAAAAAATAACCTGTATCTTCACTCTTTGATGTTTGGACACCTTCACTCTCTTTTAGCTGACCAGGACAAACAGACAAGTTGTTTTTATGCTGTGTATAAATCCTACTGGATTCAGAGGGGAGACAAACACGTACCTGGCTGGCCCAAAGGGCAGCTGTGGATTTGTGAGTGGCTGAGGAGCAGGATGCCTGAGGAGTGGCAGCAATACAACCCTGCCAGCCAAGGACCAGAAGGCATAGCAGCTGAACACACATTTTGACAAGTTTGCTCCAGACCATCTGTCCAGCAGACAGCAGCTGTGCTGCAACACCACTCCAGCCTGCAGAAATTTTCTTCCTTGGAGGGGAAAATCCAGCAAGTACACTGCCCTTACCTATTACAGCTCTGGGCACTCTATCAATAAAACCACTTGGAAAGATGCTGAATGCAGGATTCCCCTTAAACTGATTTCTGCCTCTCCATCAGCCACTCTCAGCTGCCCAATGGTTCTGGCAGAGGAAGCAAGATCAAATGTTGCCACTCTTTTCTTCCCCAAAGCCAGCAGGCTGAGGATGTTCTCAGCTCTTCTGCCACAACAGGGAAGAGGAGAGGAAAGGGAGCACTGGGATCAACAACTCAGGAGTCAAGCTGTAGCCTGACTGCCACTAAGGGGCTGGGAAACACAAAGGTGTAGGATGCAACCCAGAAACAACTGCTGGCTTGTGTGCCAACCCACTCTCCTCCTGCAGCCTGCCTGGCTCTACAGGCTCTGGCAAGGCCAGGGCTGGCTCCTGGCTGCTCATTCCCTGCCAATCTGCTGCTCCAAGCCATCACCTGCTTCATCTGCAGCCAGGAAAAGCACTGAGTGCCTTAATAATCTCCTTACCAACTAACCCAGCAACAGCAAACCTCTAGCACTGGAGGGGCTTGGGCTTGACCCCAGCAACAACCAGCTACAAAAAGACTTAGAAAACCCCTGGCAGAAGACACCCAAAAGGTCAGCCCTCACCAGCCCCATCCCTCCCTAACTATTGTCAGGACTCAGCTGTATCTTTGTTTAAACACAACAGATGCAAAGCTCCCACCTACCCACGTGTCTGTATTCCTCAGGAGAGGCACAAATTTGGATGAGGAGAAGTCATAAGGAAATCCTCTGAAACAATAGTAAAGGCACAGAGTCAAGACAGAAACTCTTCAGGAGCCATGATGAGACAGAAGAACTCTTGCCTAGGGAATACTCACCTCTGTGCAGTTTGCCAGGAAAAACCTATGCCTGGGGAAATACATGCTGTCACTGAAAGATTTAGGGAGGTAAAGGAAAAAGCACGGAAGGGAGGAACCCTGTGTGGAGGAGAGGCTCCTACAAGGGCTGCAGAGAGCTGATGAAGACAGGAAAAAAAACTCAGGAAAAGGTGGGTTCTCCCAAAGTGGTGAACAAATATTACCTCAGGAGGTAATTGCAGCTGAAGAAATGCATGCACTGAAAGGGCTGCTGCATGATTTAACTCACAAGGCAGCCACGCTTCTTTTGCAGAATTGCTGCTGCTTTGTTCAGAGGAGCTGGTTCACAGTCATTTTAATCAGCTGCTTCTGAGGTTTTTTGGAATGAACAGAATACAAGTACTAAATTCAGTTGTTTTGACTACAAAGTGGGAGGAGAGGGATGCTAAAGCTCTTGGCTTCAAAATATAAACAGTGGAACTCTGTATTTCACCCACAGAGGAAGAACACAAAACCCAATTCAGTTACTCTGATGTGTTTTAAACTAGCTTTAAGAAGAATACCTGGAAATGTGAACTTGGTCTTGCCTGGATTAAGCATCCAAACTGGATGCCTGACCTCTCTACAGAAAGCCAAACCCTAGGGTAGCTTGAGGGCAGAGTGGAGCAAAGATGGCAGCAGGCAGAAAGCTCTGTGGGTAGAAGAAGAGGGGCCATATTGATTTTTTGAGTAATTCCCTCACAGCCTGGGCCTGAGCACAGGAGCTCAGTTCAACAATTCAAGCACAGAACAGCCCCTGGTACACCCTGGCTTGGGACAACCTGCCTTCTCCCAAAGCATCCCAATCACAGCCCAGGAGGCAGCCCAGGCCAGCAGGCACTAGCATTCTGGACACAGCCAACCTCACAGAGAGGACAGAGAATGTCACGGTACAGCCACAGCCAGACACTGCCCAGTCAGCCCTGGCTGAGCACTGCTGCTGATCTGGATCCTGCTGCACACAGCTCCCCTCACTCCCTGCCAACCTGCCCTCAAACCACTGGCACATCACACCTTCTTCCATTGCAGAATTTTCAACAGTACCATCAAGTTCAGGTGAATAGTTCATCCACCTTGTGCTTCTCTTCCAGGCCTTGTCCTTCAGAGGTATTAGCCTCTTTCAGATTCATTGCTCGTGTTTCTTTCATTCCTAAAGGCATGCCAGTTGGAGAACTCCCTGCAACTGAGACTAGCCACATGATATTATTTTGCAATTTACGAGGAAAATCCTTTAAAACATTTTTTAAAAATACTGCACCTTTAAAAACTCCAATACCAAAGCACCATGGTAGCCTACTAAGGATTTAAAAATATGTATCTGCAAATGGTGAGCTCTATGGATTTAAAGAAGAGTGACAAAGAGTGGTGACAAAGCTAAGTCAATATACCTAATATTGTCCCTACAATGGGAAGTTAATTATGTATCTGATTTCCTGCTTCTCAGGGAAATAAAACATTTTAACAAAGGAATATTATAGTGATTTTGGCTCAAGAGAAAAAAAAATTTAAAAAACCCCAAACCCAAGAAATACACCTTTAAAAATGCTATGAGAGCTTTACAATGACTTACAAGTCACTGCATACCTAAAGTGCTAAGAAGAGTGAAATAGAGCTATAAGTGTGCCACTGCTACAAAAGTGAGAATACTACAATTCATTCCCTTATGCACAGCTGATATCAAAGGACAGCCTTACTCTGTATTAGGAGTGATTTTTCCTACAGGACCTGTATATTCTGTCCAAGGCTAAAAAGATTTCTACAAATGTCCAGGAAAACTTGCAGAGTAATTGCTGACAATACACTGGAATATCAGTACTCCAAACTATCAAGAAAGGCAGAGGGTGAAGAGAAGAAAACATGCTTCAATGAATTTCAACACCACTGCATCCCACAAATATAAGTTAATATTGAGCACCTTTTACTCCAGGAAGAACCTGGTTTCTGGGGTAAAAAAAAAAAAATATAAAGGAGGAGGCACGTTAAAAGATGAAAACTTAATCAGAAATATCTATTGTTTTTGACATGTTCCTGGTTTGGAAAAAGAGCAAAACCCCAAGTCCTCCTCTTGTTAAGAGGAGCAAAATCCTGTTAAGAGTAAGAGTCCTAGAATCACCCTGCTAACACAGAGAGAAAGCTTTGAGGCAAAACAACCATACAACAAGAAACATAATGTTTGTAGATCATCATTAATGCCCACAGAAGATGGGGAGCTGAACTGGCAAGCGAGTTTGCCCCCCTGACATCAAAGAGCAGCTCAGACACAGCCCTGAAAGCGAGGCAGACAATCAGCACCACTGGGATGTCTCCTCCAGGCAAAAGGAACCAGACATGATGAGCTTCCACCTGGATGGACACCAGCAATACAAAACCAGAAAAAAAAATGCCCTAGCTTAGCATTTTACCCCCAAGGCCTGATATTTAACTGGATACTGGGTGGTTCAGCAGCACAGCAGCAGTGCTGGGCCAAATCCAATTCACAGCCTTCTGGCCCAGGAGAAGTTGTTACCAAATGAAGCATGCTGACAGCATATGGAGGCCTGTGCTACTGGAGCAGTTTCATCCTCATCCAGAAAGCAAAAAACCTGTAAGATTATGCCAAACACATGATTCAATTTAGGCTGGAGCTCTGCTGCTCAAAGCACTCTGGACACCACTACTTCACAAAATGCACTGGCTTGTTTCAGTGCTGACTCTACTGCTTTCCAAAGGTTTTTCAGAGAGGAAAGGAGCATGGATTATTTTTTTCCTTTTTAACCTGAATTTATTAGGCACTAGGGGACAATTTACTACTAAACACATTTATCTATCTGCTTCACCTCCTGTTTATTCATTCCCATGCCAAAGTAACTTCAAGCACACGTGAAGCACTAAAGCTGTGAGGCTTCAGCTCCCTCTTCAAAGCATGCAAGCACCAAGCATTTTAACAGGCATAGAAGACACCCTAAAATGTCCCCTGAGAACTGCCTATCCACTGACCACTAAGCTCCTGCCTTTGGCCTCTCACCTAGACACCTCTTACTAGATGGCACAGAGCCAGAATACAATGCTGATGTACAATCTGATCTCCATTGATGTGAGCTGAAAACAACTTCCATGGAAGCAGGATGAGTTGCAGGAGAACAGAGACAATGAAAAATCCACTTCAGAACTCTTGTTTCTACTTTCATGTTTCTGCCCCAACACTGCATATGTGAGAATCACAGAAACAGTAATAAACAGATATGGAGATGTCTTTTATAGATAGCCAGCCACTGCATTAGAGTGAAAAACACCAGAGTTGCAGCTCTGTCCAAGTGAAGACCATACTTCTTATATAAATGAAGTTATTTTGATTCAGTAAGAATTCTGTACTTGGAAGGAATGGAAGCAATAAACTAAATGAGGATTAAATACCAGGTCTTGTCATCCTTCAGTGCATTAGAAGACCAAAATAATCAAGATTTTCAAATGCTATGTCAAGCTGTGCAGAGGAGAAAAGCAAACTTCTTGCTTGTTTTGGCATAGCAAGCTTTTTACAGCTTCTGTTTGTTATAAGTTGGAAAATATAACATTGCATTTGCTAACCCAATAGATCATTTTCCTATCCAAAAAAGGACAGCTGCTTTTGTAAAAATACAAACTAAGAACCATGTTGTGGGAAGTATTGCTTTATCTAACTTCTTGTTGTAAATAGTTATTTAAATTTTTAAATTCTCCTTAAACAAAAGAATAATTTTGATGCTGAGTAATTCACCATATTTTATCAAGAGAGTAATAGTTAATGTTTTTCTGGTGAATCTTTTCTGATTTGAAGGATTAAATACTTCAAGTAAAAAGGAAAATATCTGGGCATCCACAATTACATGATTACAATAGCAGGAGGAAAGTCCAAATAGTGCTTCCAGTATTTTTCATCTTATTTGACCAAACTTAGTGTAGGAGACTCCAGCTTAGATCTAGAGTGAATGATCCCCCAGAAATGATTTAATGGGAAACACCAAGAGAGGGGTCTGGGTTGTTACTCTCAGTTACTGCCTATTGCTATGCAGAAATATTTTGAAAGCACAGTCTAGATCCAAGACAACACTCAGCAGTGGCTGGGACTCTGGGTGGCTGGAACCATCCAACTGGGTCAGTCAGTGCTTACTGAAGATCACGAACAGCTACACCTTCTTCACTTGGACATCTAAAGCCTGAGACACCCTAAAAAGTAGTTGATACTCATGATCCCAGCACAGAAAAGCTTAATTTGCTTCCAGAGTTTAGTAGAAATCAGTTTGGGATTCAGTGAGAAATTCCACCTTGAAGGGAGGAAAGTAACTGGCTGAAAATTACTGGACACACAGATACCAGTATCAGGAAGCTTTGACCCAATTACTGTTTCTCAAGCTATTACTGCATATGCCTTAGTGGCATTTAGCATCTGACATCTTCAGACAAAGGAACAAGGAAAGAAAAGGCACAAGTGAGCTCAAAAGCAGTTCCAGACACTGTCATCAGTGTCCTGTGTACTCCAGAAGGCACATCCACTGGATGCTGGAGGGCTGATGCTCTGTGGTGGAACCCTGCAGTGCTCAGCAAATACCTTCTGTAGGTGGGACTGCTACCAAGGCACTCATCATGTCCCTGTCACTTCAATGTCCTGAGGAATGCACTGAAAAGGCACCACCAAGTCTCTTCCCTCTATCAAAGCACCTCATTCATAAAGTGCAGAGGCTCCTCCTCTGTGAAATTTAGCAGTGTGGGGACAGTGACCTACAACAGCTTTATTCAGAAGGGCTGAATTCTAAATACCTAATTTACAGGATTTTAGCCATACCTGATTATACCAAGAGGGTCTAAAATTTCTTCTTCTTCTTCTTCCTCATCTCCCCCTTCTTTTTTCTCCCCTTTGTTGGCATCTTCCACTGATAAAAGCTGTGAAATTAAGTCAGGTGTCTTCTCCTCTTTGAAAAAATCCAATGTCTCATTTTCTTCATCTTCTTTCTCCCTTTCATCAGGTAAGTTTTTACCCTTGAAGTCAACAGCACTGGAAGATTTTGTTCCTGCAAAACATAGTAATGGAGGCAAAACTGAGTGTACAAGATAAAAACTACAGGTTTTTTGTACCTTGCACTTGTTGCTGAGAGTTTTGTGTGAGGAACGAAGGACATGATTAGCTTTTGTGAAACTCTTTCAAAATACTCCCACTGTTCCCGTTATTCACTATGTGTCATGATGTGTCTGATCTGTTTACTGATTCAAAGTAGTTAAGTAGAGAAAGATAAAGGAAATGAACTTTATCTGAGACACAGCAGCACATGTCAAATCTGCTTATTTGTGTTCCTTCTACAGTCAACAGAAACAATAGAATTTCCACGTGGTGATTCATCCCATCCAAATAAAGTCATGTGAGTTTCTCTTTGAAGTGCCTATTTCTCTTCTGCCGGCTACAGAGACACTGTAAATACTCTGCACAGATGTAGGTAGCTAACTTTCACATAGCTAGTAGAGATAAAATCTTCTTTTTGATACAGTTTAATTAACTTGGGTTAAAATTAGAGCATTGGACAGCATGTTTCTACAACAGCTCCTCAGTTTACACTGAAAAATGAAGCCTGAAGTTCTAACACCCTTCAGTATGCAAGATGCATCAGCTCAGCAAATTCAGCCAACTGAAAAATAAAACTAACACCACACTTGTTCATGCAAAGGGCAGCAGAATGAGGAGAAAATGGTTCCTTGTTGGTGAGTTTCTGAATGTACAGGGAAGCAATTTAAAATAATGAGATCAGCTAAAAAAAGGCTGCTGAAAACTGTGATGAATAAAAGTCATGGCTACACCACTTTGACTATTGAAGTAACATGGCATGGGAGACTCATCTCACCTAGCTTTTCATGCCTGCATCTGCCAAATCAGGGTAAGACTGACATTATTCTAATGCAAATTCTGATTTCACATTACTTGCACCCAAACTGCCCACAGAATGGAGTCCAGACTAGTTTAGCTACAGATGTGCACCATGGTTAGGTTAACCAGCAAGCAAAGATCAATCAACATGAATTCTGGATTTTCTGTGCAAGGGATCTGCTTCCAAGAGAATACTGCCCAGGGAAAAAAAGCCTAAACAAAAGCCTAACTATCTGGATTTTGCCATGCATTTAAGCAGCTTTGCCCCCTTTGACTTCAGGAAGCTCCCAATTTCACAGAATTTATCTAGCACACACCTGAAACTTCTGCAAAATGGCCTGTCTACACTTGTTAGCTTCTTGCAACTTCACTTAAAAGTAACCCTCCACTAAGAATCCTGCACAGCACCAGGCTGGAGTACTCCCTGCCCAGCAGCAGTCAGCTGAATTAAAAGCAGAGAACTCATTTGTTCCACTCATTCAGTAACTCGCTGCTTTGCCCAAGAGACAGCAGAAAAGAACTGTAAGAATCACTAGACAAGACAACAAGAGCTGGACATAAAGCTAAGGAAAACTAAGAAAAAAAATTAAACTAAAAAGGAAAAAAAAGCTAGCCATAGAATGTGTTTAACTAACAAAGAATCTGTCTTCCATTTAAATCTTTCTCAGAGTAAATAATTTGCAGGAAAATCAGACAAAACATGGAAGAGTTGCTCACTAAGGGAGACCCTGCACTGTCCCTTTAGGGTCCATCTCCCCACTGACAACATATGACTATTAAGCCTTCTAAATGTACATGTTCTGAAGTACAGCAGGAAATCAGGGACAGGCTAGCACAATGCTTCCTTTGAATGTACCTATCAACATCTCTAAATGAGGCAGGTGTCCACTGAGAGGAGGGAGAAACACCAGCAAACACAACTGTGCAGCTCTATAAATGCACATGAGGACATTTTCAGGGACAGCCTTTATTCTGGCACTCTCTAGGTTTTGGCTGCCCAAGTCAAGAACTTAACACTTCCATAAAAGACATTCCTGGGAGAGGGGACACTCACATCTTTTAGTTACCTAAAAATTCCAGTAACTCAGGACTCGTTGCTAGATCCTCATCTTTGGAGATGAATTTCATGATGTCATTGAACATAGCTCTTCGCTCACAGATGTCAGATTCTCCCACAAAGAGAACTTTTCTAGGCAGGAGTGGCAGAGACACCTGTGGATACCGTGCTGTCAGTCTCTGGTAGAGCTCCTCGATCTCGCTGTACTTCTTGGAAACCTGCAATGAAAATGTATTGTCTGGGCTCATTTCTTTACAGGTGAGACAGGAGCAGCAAAGCAGCAGTGAAACATTAACTGTGGAAGTGGAAAACCATGTATTAGCAAGGAGCTTTACATATAACATAGCAAAAGCCTGTATGTACCCAGTGAATCCTTAAGCATTGTTGCTAGTCTTCTAATTCTGTTATTAAAAATCCACTGCTTAATGGAATTAAAGTTCATTGCCAGAATCCATTTGTCTGACTCATCAGCTAATGAAATACTGGGAAGGTCACTGCTGCAGATACTTTTCTGACAGCAGGAATCCTTGTCCACTGGAAGTGATGCCCAGTCCTGAGAGACAGGAGGGAAGAAAAGCCCTGCCTGGTAGGTACATGGTGGAGAAAGCTGCCCATATCTGTGCACCACTGTCCCACTCCTCACTCCTGGTGGCTTCAGTGCCCTTTGGCTGCTTAGGCCTAAAAAACTGTCACGTTTTCTGCCCTGAAGAGCACACGACAAAAAAACCTAGAGGGCAAAGACCTCAGCTGACCCCTGACTATTCAGTTCATCCATGAGAAAATAAAAATCAACAACTTGGCCATGGCCTAAAAGGTTCTCATACAGGGAGAAGATGCCAGCAGTGAATGGAGTCATTCCTTCTGTGGACAAAGACAGGAAGCCTGAGAAGAAATAAGGCTCAAGATATTACAAGGAAAGCAATAGCTATGGGAATGTTGGTTAGAAAAGGTGTGGCTTTTACGCCACATTAAGTATTGAATTCAGTACCTTAAACCAATACACAAAACCCACACACAAACAAAACACTATCTCTAAGTGATGTTACAGATGCAATGAGGGTGACTTCCCTGCTCTGTGGTGTTGTGAGAGTCTGTCAGAATTTTCCCTCATCTGCCTCACGATCGTCCCTGGGAGACCACTGAAGAGAAGACCCCCGCCGTCTATATCTGGCTCTGAAGGAAAAGTCACACACCACAGGCCCTGAGACCTGAAAGCTCAGTGTTAAGCTATTGTTTTCACAAGTGTGTTTGCTGTATGCTGAGAAGGGGCACCGTGCAACAATAGCCGCTCTGGAAGCTGTCCCACCTCTCAGCCTGGCTGGACTTCTCCTGAGTTTCAGGTGGTCTCCCACAGAAGACCCTCGCCTGTTTTACAACCACCGTGACAGACAGACTGAGATGTAAGAAGCCTCTCCACTAAGGACTGAGACATAAAACTCCTAAAAGGCCCCTCTGCTCCTTCCAAGGACTGGGACTGAAACCCCCAGCCCGGGGGAGGTGTGTGGGGAGGCAAGCTGACCGAAGAGAGATGTTTGCCTGCAGGTTGTGACCACTGGAGCAAGAAAACAATGGCTCTCATTTACTGCTGAGAACAGACTACCTGTTACATCTGTTCCCTATTGTATCTGTTTCCCCCCCCTCACAATTTCCAGTAATAAAATCCTCTGAGTTAGCCAGAGCCTTTGAGATCTCCCCAGCATAGCAGGCGGACCCTCAGCTGGACTGGACCAAAGGACTTCGTCTCTGCATTGGTAGCTATATCCCCCCTCTCTCTCTCTATCTTTTTCACTCCCTTAATCCCTCTATCACATTTTTGCCGTGGTTATTTCAATAAAATTGCATTTGATTTCATTATCACGGCAAACCCCCTTGTACTGTGTTAGTTTTTGCACTCTGAGATCATTCCTACAAATCATCAGGTCATCTGTCCACTAGGACGGATCCTGACAGGTGTTATACAGATAATATATTTGTCAAGGCCCTCCGTGGATCCATAATCTACCAAACTGTTTCAATTAATACAGAGATAAAAATCTACTCCAAAACCAGTGCTAGTGGAGTGCATAGGGCACAGATACTCTTTTAGGGTCCAGCTCTCATCCTCCTGTAATATGTGTTGCTGAAGTCTAGAGGAGTGAATTGTAATTAACACTGCAGTATGTGCAGTATTGCACACACTGAGATGGATATAGAAGAAGGAGAGACTCAAGCACCACATCTTGGAGTGGAGTAATGCAGAGTTCTCCCATCAACACAGTGATAAAGAAAGTCAACCTAACAAAAAGCACAAAAGGGAAATGAGTTATAGATCAATGCAGAATCCCTACACTGCATCTATGCAGGCAAACTAAACAGTATCAGGCATATTCCCAGCCACTGGAACCTGAGAGCACCTACTAGAAATCTCATTTACAGTGTCTACTGGAACCTGACAATGTCTGGCAAAGTTTCTACAATCTGGGCAGCTGCCATGCTCCCAGATAACTCGTCAGCCCAAAATCTGGCCCAGTGGAGAGACCCCAGAGCAGCCAGTTTGGGCACTGAGGCCCACTGCAGATGGTAAGGAAGTTTAATGCTGTGCATGCAGCCAGACTGTGTGAGCTGCCCTCCAGGCCAGGGAACAGGCCCTGGCAGTAACAGGCACACCTCAGCCAGTTCACTGATTCAGATGTGGGCACAAAGAGCAATAACCACCTCAGCTTCACGCTTCCCTGCCTTTCGCAGTAATTATCAACCTAGCCAGATGATTTGGAAAAGCATTTGCATTTCAGCTGTACAATGTTCACTGTGGGTTCAGCGCCCAGGCACAAAAGGCAAGCAGCTTTGTAACAAAGATCTGAAACACAACACCCAACCTGAGTCGACAGGGGAATGAAAACCAAGAATTTTAGACTTGTCTTGTGAAAGTAACAAAGGTAAAGTGTGCGTAACACTGTGCTCCACATGCTGGGTCTGAAATGACATTCAGCAACCAGGCACTAAAGCGAGGGCAATAGAGATGTTCCAGAACATCACAATCTTCTGAAAGAGCCCCCAAAGAGAGAGGGGAAAGCAATTCCAGAGCTTCTGAACTGCTGTACATTTTTAATTTGCTAGGTCCCAGTAGCACTCTGAGCAGGATACAATGCCTGAGCCCCTCCCAAAAACACTATGTAAGCACAAATGTAAGGGCAGTAAGGAATTCACTGGGGCTCTTTCAAAAAAATAAACATCATTACCCTCTACCCAGGAAAAAAAATTAAACCTGATTTGCAAAAAACATTTAACATCTAATTAATTTCAATAATAACTACCAAATTAATTTCTGAAAGCATTACAAGACAGCAGCCAATCAAGATTATGCCAAAACAGTTTCTTAAAAATACTCCAACACTGAACTGAGATACACGAACTTATTTCTTTCCCCGCTTAATTTTCATTCCTCCTCTATCAAAGCCTGTAAATTATTCATAAATCTCAATTTATGTCTAATTACACACTGAACCTAAAGCAAACGCACACCCTCGCATCCCATCGCTAATTGCGCCTTTGTGGATCTGCGTGAGCTTTGAACAACAACGCCGGGAACGCGCAGGCGACACGGAATACCAAGTGTGACAGCACTGTCCCCAAAGCATACTAATGTGCTTCCCAGCGCCCGCAGCACAGCGTGCCGGCCCATGGATATCCTGCGGTGCCGGGATGCCCTCTGCTGGAACAGCCGGCCGTACCAGAGAGTGTCAGCTCTCCAGAACACCCAGCTGTACCAGAGAGGTGTCAGCCCTGCAGAACACTGTGCCGTACAGAGAGGTGTCAGCTCTGCAGAACAGAGGTGTCAACCCTCCAGAAAACCCTGCTGACCAGCGAGGTGTCAGCCCCCAGAACACCCTGTTCTACCAGCAAGGTGTCGGCCCTCTGCTGGAACAGCCGGCCATACCAGAGAGGTGTCAGCCCTGCAGAACACCCAGCTATACCAGAGAGTGTCAGCTCTTCAGAACACCCAGCCATACCAGAGAGTGTCAGCCCTGCAGAACACCCTGCTGACCAGAGAGGTCTCAGCCCTCCAGCCAGAACCATTCCCCACTTACCCAAGCCCAGTGCTGGCCACTGCCAGCCAGGCTCCTTGCCCACTGTCCCTGTGCCTCCAGCCCCTCACTCAGCTCTGCTGCCAGGTTTACCTGGGGTTTGGTGCTGGAAATGCAGTGGTAAGGCTGGCTGAGCCCAGCAGCCCCAGACTGGTGTGCTGAGAATCACCAAATAGTTTGGGTTAGAAGGGACCCTAAAGATCATCCTGTTCAATATGGGAGGGACACTTTCCCCTGGACCAGGCTGCTCAGAGCCCCATCCACCCTGGCCTTGAACAATTCCAGGGATGGGGCAGCCACAGCCTCTCTGGGCAACCTATGCCAGTGGCTCAGCAGCCTCACAGTCAAGAGTTTTTCCTTGCATCTAATCTAAACCTTCCCTCCTTCAGCTTAAGGCCATTCCCCCTTGCCCCCCTTCCAGGCCCTTGTAGCCAGTCCCTCTCCTGCTTTCTTACAGCCCCTTCAGGTACTGGAAGGAATCCAGTGCCACCCTGGAGCCTTCTCCAGGCTGAACAGCTGTCCCCTCCCTGTGTCCTCACTGTCCCACCTCTATGACCACTTCTGTACCCTTCCTCTGGATCTGCTCCAACAGGTCCATGTCTTTCCTGTACCTGGGACCCCAGAGCTGGATGCAGCAGCACAGAAGCCTTACACAAGTGCCAGACAGGTTCCACAGAGTGTATTTTTTCAAGCAAATCCCAGACATGATGCAGAGCATTATCACATCTTTCTAGTTAGAAAGGACTGCTCTGCTGCAACAATTCTGGACCCTTTCCATTTGACATCCTCTGTTAATCTTCCAGGAGAAAGCTGTATCAGCATGTAAAAAAATTAAATCTTGCCTTTCCTGGTTATCACTTACAGTGCTTTGAAAATCCTTAACGGATCCTATGGCCCAAAATGTCAGGATAGAAAATAAGCACTGCTATAAACCCCATTTTACCAATCCTATTAAGTAAACAAAATCTGATTTGATTAATATTCAAATATTTTTCTTCTGGTGCCTATAATTCTTCCAGGTGTTGATCCTGCAGTTTTCCTCTCCCCCTTCATGTCTCTAACTGAACTCTGTGAACACTGTGGAGCTAAACCCCACCACCTGTAAGTCAGCCTGAGTGCACACACTTCAAGGAGTTCTGTCAAGTCACAATATCAAAGGCTCAATCTGCTTCACTTCAAAAGAGTTAATCATGCAAATACAGCAAAGCATGTGCACATTTGCCAGGTCAAGACCTTATTTGCCTGTAACAATTAACATCCAACACAGAACTTAAAAGACAGACAGGGATAGGTTGAATTTTTTTTTTTCCCCACTGGGAACAAATAAATAAGTTGAATGTGATCAAGTATAGCTAGAAGGTTAAGAAAACCACCATGAAGTTCAAAGTGAAAGTCTGAAGTTTGCTACTAATCCTTCAAATCTCATGCATGTGCCTTGCCCCCTCTTCCCAAGGGCCTCACACAGGAAAGTACACATGAGAATGGCTGTGAGATACGAGCCTGGCACTCGCAGTTGTGTGCAGAATTTGATCTCGCTCAGTATTAATGCTATTTAATGCCTCCTTTCCCTTCAAAGCTCCTTTTACTGCCCCATTTGTGACCTCAAACTTGTCTTCATATGCTTTATATCTACTGCAAGGATTTCAACAAAATGGAGATCTCAGAGCTAACTGGAGCCCTCTGCCAGCCAGAGCACACCAACAAAGAGCACACTTGATTTTACAGTATTTCATGAAAACCAGGGCTACAGTGACTTTCTTCTTATAAAGCCCACATCTTAACACTGTCAGAAAAGGGAGACCCAGCATCTCTGTCCTTTTAAACAACCACTAGCTTTGGGTACAGGAATCAAAACCCCTTCTCCCAGGCAGCACAACCCAAGCTTTTGCTTGGAAACTCCCAATTCAAGTCATACCAGAATTAATGTTGCTTGGTGACCCCGTGGGTGTGCATTATGGTAGATTTTAATTACATGACCACATGCTGTTCGCCTCATCTGTTTTGCCCAGCAGAAGAGCAAGAACTCTAATATTTCTTTTTAATCAGCATGAATTCTTAGTGGCTCCTAAACCTATTACTACACTGAGCATGAATTTTTTCCCCTCCTCTCACATCACAGAAGCCATAAGGTGAAGGAATTTATCTTCACAACGTACCTGCACAGTCAGGAAAATGCAACCCAATGCACAGATTTTGAGGCCCAAAAAGAAAAAAAAGAAGGCCAACATATGCAAAAAGGCAATGATGAAAACATAAATGAATACACACCCACATATTCATACACTCCCTCATTTTAAGAGAGGAAGACAGTTCTATAGTAAATGCCTCCCTAAATTGTGCTATGCCTGTCAAACACCAGTAGTTATTTGTTCAGCTTTGAAAAGGAAAAAACTTGACTAACAAATAACTTGTACAGAAGAATCTAACTGGATGCAGATACAAAGAGAAGGCACTAAAGGCTGGGTGGATTTTTAATTAGGCTGGGAAGGGAGAAGTTAATTGCTGAAAAAGCTAAGGTGTGGCTAGAAGAAATGCCTTTAAGAAAAGCAAAGCCTTTTCTTTTTATCACAGAAAATGGCAAATCTACAGGCAATAATTAAACATCACCTTGGTAGCAGTACCAAAGAGAAAACCAATTTCCCTCTTTCGATAGTACAAGAGTATTCTGACCTTTGAAAGAAATGCAACTGACTTTTCCTTTAATTACCAAATATAACCTTAAGGTTATGCAGTTCTAAAACCCATTTGCCCTATTTTACAATTAGCATTTTTTAGAAATTAAAAAATCCCTCCACTTTCTAATAATTTAGAATGTCATCAGAGAAGTCAATTTCTTATTCTGTTAATTCTTCACAGACATTTGAATTAGAGATGCCACAATGCTGATTTTGCATAGTCCTGTTAAGGCTGGGGAAGAGGGCACTCTGGATTGCTTAGCCCCACAGTAAAGGCCTCACAGGTCAGATCTGAAGTCTCTTTCTGATGTTCATCTGGTTTTTGTCATTCCCTTAACACATCTCTCGATCTTAACAGCATGAGAGGACAGAGCCTCAAGCTGCACCAGGGGAGGTCCAGGTTGGACATCAGAAATAATTTCTTCATGGAAATGGTCATTAAACATTGGAATGGACTACCCAGGGAAGTGCTGGAGTTACCATTCCTGGAGGTGTTCAAGAAACATCTGGACATGGCACTTGGTGCTCCAGCGTAGCTGACAAGGTGGTGATCTGTCAAAAGCTGGATCAAGGACCTTAAAGGCTGTTTCCCACCCAAATGATCCCATGGTTCGATCCTGGAGACCACAGCCAGCTTAGAGGACGCTTCTGCCTTGCTCACCAGCCTTTCCCAGGGAAAAGAGAAGCTGCTGGAGCCGCTGGTCCCACTGACCAGCGCTCAGGTGCAGGCCCCGAGGGCAGGGTGGGAGCAGCCACTCCTCTGAGGCCTCAGGGACAGCAACAGGGTAAGAAGGAGCCACAAAACACAGACCTGGCTCCCCAGCTGGCCAAAACAGACACAATCCAAAAACCAGCATCCAGAGACAAGGAAAATCCTGCCACACCTGCCTGCCTTCTCTAAACTACGTGTCACCTCAGCGCCGTGACACTGACTCCTTCCTCCAATTTGGCAGTTTCAAAAAAAGCAAAAAAAGATGCCCCTCTCCCATTCTGCTCCAGAACAGGCACACAGTAGTTTCCTCTTCCTCCTTCAGATGTCTCATCTCACTCTGCTTTGTGTACAAATTTGATGTGTTAGATCTGCTGCCCATTGCAGCCTCGTTCTCCTCTGCTGCTCCTCAGGTACCACCTCTCTTACACTTCCCTGCAACTCTGGGGAAGGGTGACAGCTCTTGTTCCTGCTGCTCCAGCATCCAGCACAACAGGGCACTGCACAGGCACTCTGGGTGCAACCTGCCTTCCCCAGCAGCCACAGGACTGGCACTCCTCTCCAGGTTAAGCCATCTGCCTACATGCATGAGTTATCTCAGCTCCCATGACAGTCATTGTAAAATGACATTTTGGTGAAATGTGACTGAAGCTCAACTTGCCTGAACACAGGCAGCCAGTGGCACCTTGGATGCTGCATGTATTCTCCTGGCTGTTTCAGGGCAGTGCCAATGCCTTTATGTCCTCTGTCACTCCTGCCAGCCCTGAGCACACACCTACGGTAATTTAGGGTTTCTCAAATGGGGCAAGACATTTATGTTATGCAAAGTGGGTTCCCCCACCCCACAGATGCTCACCTATATCCTTTTCAGCAGCACTGCACTGATGGGGATGGGAGTTTAGAAAACCAAACACAGACATCTGCAGACTGTTCTGCCCAGAAAAAGGCATCCCATGCTATCTGAGATGCTCTGGAGTATCCAAAGAGCTTGTGTGCAGCAGGCTAATACCACAGAAGATTTTACAGGAAACCCATAATTTCTGAAGGCCAGGTGGAAAATGCCAGGGCACGCCCAAGTGCACAGTGATTTGTGTGCAACTCTACTGACCCTCACACATTTCAGCCTGGAGTTTAAGCCCCCCACTGCAGCTGTCTACAATGTAGATACTTTCCCTTTATGGTCAAAGAAGAGAGACATTTCCAGAGGATGAGTCACATCACTCCCCTCCTCCCCACTGACCATATAAGCATGGACAGACTCAGATTAAAATATCCAACTTCCAGAGAGATAAGTTACGACAGGTGAATGCCTCTGTTCCCTCCAGTAATACACACAGACAAGACTCATCGGAATGAATCGATGGAAAGCATCCATCCTCAACCTCCCAGCTCACAGTTTTAAATTACTCTCACACAACAAACTATATAATATATCACATTTAGTCAGCTGAAAAAAATGTAACTGATGAGATAAATATTATTCTCGTCAGGCTCCACCAGTTATCTTCTTCATGAAGAATGAAATGTCAGGAGACTTCACCAGAGGAGAAATCAGGAAGGTTCATTTCACTTGAGAAGAGCAACTGAGTGCTGAAAATCCTCCCAGAGAGACATGGGAACAGACAACCTCAGCAAGCAGAGGGGTTGCAGTACAAAGTCTGTTTCTCCTCTTTACAGACAAGCTGATTTTATCAACTTCTTCTGAAATGATACAAAATGAAGTTAGATGACGACAGCCCAGTTTAACACCTCAGGTGTAGCCAGAGTCTTTCTTCCACAGAGCTTTGTGGAAAAATTACATAATATAAGCAGGCACTGCTGCATGAAAAAAAGCAACTGCACATCCCTGTCTCTTATCTGCCCCTGTCTGGCCCTTCCCTGCCCTAAAACAAACTATAATGATACTGTCCAAGTCACAGGCTCAAGGAATAGGTGTAAATCAGTACTGAATAACAAGCCCCAAAGTACCCATTTTTAGCCAGGAGCAGCTCCTCAGCTGACATTATGGAATAGCCACATAACACTGGCACACAAAAGGAAACACTGCAGGAGTGAGAACAAGCAGTCAGGGATGAGCAAGGTGAGCAGAACAGACTCCTATGCCAGCATTGCTGCTTTTACCATGGTTATACATAGCACAAGGTGTGGAATAAATGCAGGAGATCTCATTTGTTGTAAAGCATTTCTTTACAACACTGCCAGATATTTATCTGCAAATCAGACTGTTTAAACAGGCTTTTATCAGCTATCTTCCATGAAGTGTGAGTTACACTACAGGGTCATGGTCTACAAGGTAACCACACACTCACATCACTCTGACATTACAGTTATTGCCAAAACATCTGAAAAGAGCAGATGGTCACAGCATGCAACAAGGTGTGTCCCCTTACAGTCAATGGACAGAGAAATGCACTTCTTGGGAGTGCTTCAGCAAGCAGCTAAAGAAGATCAAACAGAACACCCTAAATGCACCTTTTCCCATCAGCGTGACAGACAGTCCCAGGGGCAACAGCTTAAGTGGATGTGCACATGCCACAGATGAGATTAATTTCACCTGGTTTAAGTCACGTGCTGTGCTTTCAAACCTTTACTCTGCAGGTACAGTGAAAAAGACAATCCAGCTAAATAATGTTTTATATGGATGCTTCCTTGTAAACCTCTCTTACAAAGGATTTTAAAATCTGTGTCCAGGTAATAGACCCATTCAAATGAGCTACTATATATTTATTTCATGTTTGTCTACAAAGTCTAGTACTGATACATATATCAGAGAAACTAATTTGTAGCAGAACTTACAAAAAGTTTAATTGGTTTCTATTTGTTGATCCATAATGAAAAATGCCTTAAAGGCAACAACCGCCATCATCACTTTTAGCTCCTGGAATAAAAAGTTCAATTACTGTGTGGATAATGTAATATGCAAAATGGAATAGGAATTGCAGAAATGGTACAGACAGTGTTGTCCTACCAAGGACCTTGACCTGGAGAGGCTGGGATTGATGATGAAGTATCTGCCGCATCATGGCAGAAATAACCAAAGCTGGTTAAGAAAGTGATCACTAACACAGGTCTGATGAAATATTTACCATAAATTGAACCACATCTTCAGGCTTGTGCTTTGCTGATTTGAAGGCAGCCAGTCGGGTAACAACGACAATGTGATATTCGACATGGCCAGACATCATCTTCCCACGGATTTCCTGGTATTCCGGCACGGACAAATCCAGCCCCGTGTGTGTATTCTGTATTGGCCTAGGGGAGAAAACACACAGAGTTCAGGCACTGGCACAAAGACTTTCAGCTGTCCCTCTCCCAGTTACAATCCCAAGAAAATCAATGCAAAAGCTCTCACTGGAACAGGACATCACACAGACCCTGCCCTCAACACCTCCTACTCTGTAACAAGACTAACTGGGACATGGCCTGTTTCCTATATTCCATCCCAAAGCACCTGCCATGCAGGCAACATGCCAGGAACACAACATTTCTGTGAAGAGATGTGGATTCATTCAGGATGGGACTTTACCTGCAGGAGCTGAAAGTGCTCTCAGCCCAGCATGGCAGGTGAGAAGACCGAGTGATCTCTCATCATTGGATCAACCTGATCTCTCATCAAGTTTTTTTGAGACAAAGGTCTGTTCATAGTGACTCATGCTGAGTCCTACCCACCTCTCCTTTATCTAAGGACATTCCTAGAAATGACAGAGAAAATACCTGAAAGTGCCACGAAAGAAACAAGGAGCTCCGTGGAGCACAGAGACAACCTGAGGTTTGTGAAGAGCCAACCAGGGAAATGGATTAAAGCCAGAATACAAAGGAAGTGCTGGAGCAGACTGATGGGCCAAACACAGTTTCCACTTGTGAAGGTCTTTGAGGAAAACTACCAGTCCTTTCATACCCAGTTAAAGTAGACAACCACAGCATTAACCTCTGAGAGCTGCCAGCAGTCATAACCACCCATGGCTTCTCCTGGAGGAAAATGCAACAGGGGAGCTGCTGCTGCAGTTTACTCAATGCATTTTTTTTTCCTCCTGACCACTTCAGATCCACAGAACTGTGGTGCCACCTTCCCCCTGGAGCACCACCTGAAAATATTTATAACATGTTTTTCAAGAGGAATGCCAGGTCATATTAGAGTGCTCACACATCAAGAGTAAGACCAAGCAGTTGCTGTTGGAGCATTGGTCGGTACATTTAATGAAATAAACAGTCTGGTTCAACAGCCTGAAAAGCAAAACTGATCAAAGATCCCTTCCCCAAAGTTACCCCATGCCAAGCCACAGACCACTTGCTGTCGCTGGGTATTCTGCCAGAATCAGAAGTTCACTGTCCACAGCACTCTGAACACATCTCTGAGTACATTCTTCCTATGTGTGAGTGTTTTTTAGAGAAAAAAGAAGGGACCACTTAAAAGAAAACTGAACTAGGATTATTAAACATTTTTTCTGCCTTTTTAAACTTTAACCATAAGGATTATCAAGTTCCATCTTCCCTGCATTTCCTGCAGACTGCAGAACTCTTGTGGAATTCTTAACCTCCTCCTACAGGAGGAGGTTAAACTCCTACAGGAAGTTTAGAATCATTAACACAAGTGCCCTTTCACCTAAGGATACACAATGCACAGAACTTAATATACACTTTCAAGAGGCTTAAACAATCCAGTTTCAAACAATATTTCAAAAGATTCCTCTCATCATGTCAAAACTTGATCAGTTCTTATGAAACTTGAGTTTCCCCAAGACAATCTCTGAATCTCTAATCCAAAGCTTGAATAAAAAGCCTTTTAAAGAGAATATCTTGAGAGCTCCTGATAAATAGGATAACAATAAAAAAGGACACAGACTCACTTTTGTACCCAACCCTCTTTGCAAGCCATATTTAAAGAATTAGGGCTTTAACAACAGATCTACCATCTCCAGTGATTTGATGATGCTATTCTGTCTGCTCTGATTCTGTTCCCATGCTCTGCCAGTCAAGGACTTCACTCTACACATCCAGACAAACTCTGTTCTCAGTTACAGGTGGTTGGCTCTAAAACACAGGACCATGTGTGAATACACAGGTGCCTGGCTTTCACACAGCAGCCCGTGGGACCTGGGAGTAACAACCATCAGCTGGAACTCTGCCTCTTTCAGTAGCAGCCAAAATGCTTACTCTAAGGGCACCTGCCAGTAACATCAGCTGGATCTGGACTTTTTTGGAATATACCTGCAGCAGAGGATATGCTCTTAGAAGAGATTTACAGCTCACAGTAGCCCTAAACACTATTAAGATCACCAAAGGACTTTGCCCGCTCTGGCAGACTGAACAAAGAAGCAACTCCTCATGTGCAACCACCAATGCCTCCACCCCAAATCTGCCCCTGTGAGTTCCTGGAAATATGGACAGTAAATTAAGCCACATGATGGAGACTTGAGATAAGATAAAGGGAGTACTGTTGTCCAAGTTATCTCAAACCTAAGGAGAGGTAAACAAGAGTGGGGGAGAAGAATGTAATGCTGCAGGGAGTCCATGGAGAAGGCCAGCCTAGAACTGTGCTGAAGGTCAGCTCTGGACTGCAGGAGACCATAGTCCAATGACTCCAAAGAAGAGACACACTGAGCACAGAGCACTCACACTCTGAGGCCTGAGGGTTTTTATCTCTTCTGATGGGGCATAACAGGCTCAACTACACAGGCATGAGAGGCAGCTGCCATGTCTTAAAAGGTGTCATAAACCAGCAAAGTCACCCAAAGCACCTCTAGATTTATTTCTGGGTCTTTCCATCAGAGGACTGTACATGATTCACAGTGTAGCAAAAGACAGTGCAAAACCTCACCCTGAAGGGGAGGTGCCTGGGCATACCTATTTATACCTGAATGTATATTAACCCATTCCATTAAACTGTATGTTTTGTGGGACCCTTACCACCAAAAAGGGTGAAGAAGGACCAACAAAACAACGCTGGATCCACAAGGCTAGTGATGATCTTTCTACTTAATTGTTCGCTCTCTGCCTTTCCCCCCACCCTGTGTCTTTGTCTCTCACACATTTCACTTAATAAAATCTGCATTGTTGGTTTTTAGCATATGATCTCATTTGCACGTTAATTTGGGTAAAGTATCTCTCTAATAATCACAATAATCAGATCTTAACAGCTCTCCAGATGTGCAGTCACTCAGGTTGTGACTGCAGCTATGGCAGCCAAAGGTCTGTCACTCATACTAAAAATGACCCACAAACTGAGGGAAGTGTGTGATTACCAGTCCTTGAAAGCATGTGTGGATGTGGCACCTGGGAACAGGGTTTAGTGTGGACCTGGCAGTGCTGGGTTACTGCTTGGAGTTGATGATGTTAAAGGTCTTTTCAATCTCAAATGGGTCTGTGATTCTACTTCTGTTAACACAGAGTATAAATGACTAATTAACCTGCTTTTCACCTCTAATATAAATAAAAGGAGTAATGACCAGTGAACCATCCTCAATGGCATTTAGCAACCATGTACAGATGTTCTGAGATGACACAATGACAACTTCACTGCAAGAGCTGCTGTATTAGAGAGTTCTGAAACTGCAATGAACTAAGTACTTCATCTATACCCAGGGTTTTTCTTTTAAAGTTGTTAGAAGTCTGTGCTAAAATGTCATGAAAAATTATTAGAGGGAAGGGGAATAGCTAAGTTTTTGTTTGCTTTAGGCTTTATGATCATTTTTATTATCATCTCCTACAGGAAACCCAACCCTATTATCTTCTATAGCAATGGGATTTCTTTGTAAATATAAAACTGATTCTAAACAAACAGAAACCATCAGGGAGGCTGAGACAAACAGAGCATACTATCCAAAGTGCTCCCTAGTTCTTGTAATGCCTTCAAAATAAGCAGCCTAATGTTTTAACTAATTAAATACTGTTATTGTTATTCAAACAGAATCAGCACCTGCAAACCCCAAGACAGAATATAGTTTCACTGCATCTTTCACATAAAATCAATTATTTTTGCACTTGTATCTTAAAAAAAAAAAAGGCAGCAAATGGAGAAAACTGGTTGTTTAACTTGGACACACAGGTTTATTGCTTCTACTCTTGATTTGAATCTAGCTTATCTCCAGTGTACACTTCTGTCTACAAAACAGACAGTTCACCAGAGACCTGGGCACATGGATAACCATCCTAACAGGAATCACTTCACCCAAATACAAGGAGGCCATTCATACCAGCAGCACTGCTGTGAATCAGAGCACTGCACAATCAGACCATGCAGGACTGGCCCAGAACAGAGGAAGTGCAGACTACAAAGGTCAGCTGAACTGAGCAGCTTCCACAGCCCATGGAAGAGCTGGGTGTTCACTCCTGGATTTTTGATTTGCATATAATTATTTAATTGTATTTTAATTAATCTGCTTTCTGTGCTGAAAGGCCAACATGGGGGATAGCTAATAGGTACCTCCAGAAAGAAAGTAAAACAAGAGATGCAAGTGCTGTGACCAGAGAAACATTTATTCCAGCATCTGTATGGCCAGGAGAGCAGAGTGTGCTTCCTGCCTTGATAAACTCAGCTTTGCCAGCAGCACCCAGCTCCAAAAACCTCTCTCCAGAGGGGACCAAATTGTGACATTCCTGGTCATCACAGAAGGAGAAAAAAAAATGTACAACTAGTTTTATTTATTAGGTGAAGGGAAAGTACTCACCAAATAGTTTATTTCTCTGTCTGGTCTAATTACAAGCACACAGATTTTATAGGCTCCCCAGAGAAGTGATCACAGCACCAAGCCTGACAGGGTTCAAGAAGTGTTTGGACAATGCTCTCAGGCACATGGTGTGATCCTTGGGATGTCCTGAGCCGAGCCAGGAATTGGACTCCATGATCCAACTCAGCATTGTCTGTGATTCCATGATTTATATTACCACAGCAACTAGGAATCCTATTCCCAAAACAAGTATGTGGAAAAAATAGTGGAAAACGTCATAACTATACAGCTATTTCACCACAGAAGCTAAAAAGTATGTCCACTTGCTAAAGTCTTAATCCCACACGTATATATGCCCAATTTTATCACTGAAAGCATTCCAACTTCGGTGGGACAATTTGCAAGTGAGTCTTTCAATCTAACAACTGTAAAATTAATCCAGGTGTTCCAATTTCCATTTCCAAGGCTAAACTTTAATATAAAGTCAGTCCTACAAAACATCTGTTAGTCACATTAGATACATTTGAAGGTTCAAGGCCACTGCTTCAAGGAAAGTCCATCGCTGATACAGCCAAATATTTCAGGATTAAAATAATTACTTTGAAGTTAAATCGACTGAAATAATCATTATTTATGTCCTAGGAGGTAAGGACCTTGCTGAATCAACACTTCTGCTTCTCATGTCTCATCTGATAGGAAACTGCTTTCATGTGGTCTCAAATATCTCATAGAGATTAAAAAAAAAAAAAAAAGAGAGAGAGAAAGAGATCCATCAATTTCCCTATAAAAGATTGCCATAAGCATTTTCTTCTTGAGGTATTTCTCATCCGGATTCCTTTACCACACCTAGGAAGAAACAGGGCTTAAACACTTAACGCAAAGGAGGAGAGCGCCCCTGCACCACGCAGGGACAGCTTCTAGGAGGTGGGAAAGGAGAATAAACTCTTTTTCTGCCCGTCCCTGGGCTGCCGGCCAGCGGGGACACGGGGAGGGGATACAGGAATACAGGGCACAGCAGCGGGCATGGGCACCAGCCAAAGCACTGTGACACCGCCGCACACCGCAGGATAAATTCTTATTCCTGCCCACCCATCTCCGAACCCCGACAAGGCAAGGATGTGTCCGGTGGGCGACAGCACCCAAAGCTGCGCCGGAGCGGACGGCAAAGGACGCGGAGCAGTCACAAAAGGAGAGGGAGGGCACACAGGACGGGCCAGGGATCCCCTCGGCTGTGGAATGCAGGAAAACTGGTGAACATCTGACGTGCCCCGGGGCAAATCCACACAGCACCACCCGGCTTCCTCTCAGCCTCCGCCGCTCCTTCCTTTGCTTCCCCTTCCCTTTCTCCTTGCCCGCTCCCCCCGGGCTGCCCCGCCGCGGCCGATGGGGGCGCGGGGCGCTGCCCGGCCCGTCCCCTCACGGTACCTGGTGGTGGCCAGCACGGCGGGCGCCGCGCGGCGCTGCTCCATGGCCGCGGGAGGAGGTCCCGCCTCTCTTCCCGGGGCCGGACCCGCGTCCTGCCGGATGTCAGGCGCCGCCGGCTCCGGTGCAAAACGGAGCGGGGGGGATGAAAGAAAAAAACGTCCAGCACGGGGAGGAAAAGAGGAGCGCGGCTCGTAGTCGGCAGGATTCGAACCTGCGCGGGGAGACCCCAATGGATTTCTAGTCCATCGCCTTAACCACTCGGCCACGACTACACCGACGGGCAAGAGTGCTGCCACGTGAGCCCCACTAACTCACCCCGCCATTCCTTTTCCTCCTGGACCCGAACTTCCCGCAATTTCCCCCAAACCTCGGTGAATGCCCGGGCACTTCTCTTCCTCGTCACGGGAAACAGCTCGCACGCACTCCCGCTGACACAATGGGGACGGCGCTGCTTCCCGAGGCAGCGCCAGCCGGGTGCGAGGCACGGCCACCCCCGCAGCAGCCCGGCCACACGCCTCGGAGCGGCTGCGTGTTCCGAAGTTTATTTTGGGAAAGAAGAGGGAAGCAGCCGGTCCTTGTGCTGCCTCTGGGACACCCGCGGCTCGGCTGGGCTGCCCGGGTTTGTTTGTGGGCTGCCGAGCGTACCTGGGCCCTTGGTTATCCCGCGGCCTCTCTGCGCTGCCGGGCACGGCTCCTGCAGGGAAGTGCCTGGAAAAAAGCTTCGCAGCGGGCACGGCTTTGTGGAACACGGAATTACAAGTTATGGTTGGAAAAGACCTCTAAGATCATGGGATCTAATCGTTTACCCATTCACCATGTTCACCACTAAACCATAACCCTAAGTGCTGCAGCCACATGTTTATTTGAACACTTCCAGAGACAGCAATTCCACAACTTCCCTGAACAGCCTATCCCAATGCCTGACGACCCTTTCAGTGTAGAATTTTTTCTCCTAATATCCAATTTAAACCTCTTCAGGTGCAACACGAGGCTCTGTCTTCATCTGTCACTTGTGACTTGGGAGAAGAGACCCCCGCCTGGCTGCATCCTCCTTTCAGGTGGTTGTAGAGGGATGAAGTTCCCCCCCGAGCCTCCTTTTCTCCAGGTTAAACACCACCAGATCCCTCAGCTGCTCCTCATCACATTTGTGCTCCAGACCCTTCTCACCAGCTCTGCTGTCCTTCTCTGGACAGGCAGAAACCACAGCCAGGGAATATTATAAAAGTGATAAAAAACAGATGCTGATGCTGCATCAGTGCAACCAGCCTCCAAACAGGCTCAGCACCTCAACTGGGTGTGCAGCAGTGTCCCCAGAGAGGAGCAGCCCTTGAAAGAGGACCTAGTGAGTAGATTGAGACTTTTCACCCTGGAGGAGAGAAATGTCAAAATCAAGAGCCATCCAAAGTAGCAGACACAGAACAATCTTTTGATGCTTGTGGTGAAACAAGAAATCTGGAACATGAAACTATGAGTCAAAACAAAAGGGAGACTTCATAGGTGGGGTTCCTTCCTAAATCCCCATTGTTTTCTCTCCCTGCCACTACAAACCTTTCGTTAAGCAGAGTGTAGACACCACCACCCAGCTGCAGCCTTTCTGGCACAGGAGCTGCAGTTTCCAGAAATGCTGCAAGCCACCAGAAAGTGCTTTTGGAACATTAATTGTTCTCATGTGGCCTCTGAAGGGTTAAAAAGCCCTGGGGTTGAGCTCCTGAAAGCTTATAATGAATAGTTTTATGGCTAAACAAATTGCTTCTCTAATGGCATTTTTATTCCCATTTGACTTCCTGGATAATGCAATTTATTCAGATAGTAACAAGGAGTAAGCAGCTGGCAGTTTGCTATCTGAGACAACAAAAATAGAGCAGGACCTGAGCCCATGAGCTCCCGCTGAAGCTTGTCATGCTCACTGAGCAGTGTCCTTCCAGAAGTTGCCAAGTGCCTGTGAAGGGGCTTCAAAAGCTGGGGATTTTCTCCCCAAACAGAAGTGTCTGCTTGGCCCCGGTGAGCTGCCACTCTGTGTCCTGGAGAGGCTGTGTATGCTGTGCCTGTGCACTCATGGAGAAGTCTGAGCACTGCCTGTTTACCTGATTTCCTAACAAATCTTGTCATACAGGGCATTTTTATAACTCCACAGCCCATATCATAACACATGAATAAAACAAGCGCCCCAGTGGTGCTAACCTCTGAAGTTGTGGAAATAATCAGCCAATTTTCCCACAAGGTTAGGGCAGGGTCTTTGTTCAGATGGTAACTGTGAAGAGTGAACCTCTGCATCAAAGGTGGACACAGATCAAACCTGTCAGTAGAAAACTAACATGCCAATAGAGCTATCTGCAGGAGCTAAGCATCAATTTTCCTCTTTGAAAAGCAAGCTCCCAGAATACTTGAAGTTTGATTCCCATGTTGCTTTAGATGCTACACAGAAAATTTCTTCCACTTAACCAATTTTTTTACTCAATTAGCCCACTGGAAACCTACAGGGGAAAGCCTATGGGAGAATGTGTTGTCATTATATTACAAGGGTTCTATTATCATTACATTGCAAGGGTTCCATATTGCCAGAGTTTCTTACCTCCTTGATGCTTCTTGTAGGCAGCTCCTCCAGGCACTGACTCTCCCTTGTCCTCACAGCAGCCACTGACTCCAGTTCCCCTCAGCCAACCAATCCACTCTTTTATAACACTCTGCTGACTGGCTGCAGCTGCAGCCTGTTAACATCAGGCCTGCTCCTAATCCTTAATGATTGGCTCAGCTGCAACTCCTTAATGGGGTAAGATTACTTTCTACACTTCCTTTATTTACTTATATTCTATCCTCCTACAATTCCCCCTTTTAATTACAGAGTTACATCATTTCTAGAAGGACATATTCAAATAAATTAACATTATCACACATTCATATATTTCATTTAGAACTAAGAGTTACACAAATGTTCAAACAACATATTATAGTACAAATACATCTATTTCAAAACGTTAGATCAGTTTTGCAGCTTTTCTCAGTTTGCAAAGTACTTGTCTTCAAAACCTTTTATACTCATATTTAACGAATATTAAGAGCTGTAATTGATATATTTTACCAATAGTTTAGTATTCAAGTCCTTCTCCCTGAATCCACAGGGTCATATAGTCAAATCCTGTTTCCCCAAATCCATGGGGATTATATAGTTTAGTAGTTGAGTCCTTTTTCCCAAATCACATCAGGTCACCATTTGTTGTCATTATATTACAACTGTTCTATTACATTACATTGCAAGGGTTCCATATTGCCAGAGTTTCATACCTCCTTGATGTTTCTTGCAGGCAGCTCCTCCAGGCACTGACTCTCCCTTGCCCTCACAGCAGCCACTGACTCCAGTTCCCCTCAGCCAACCAATCCACTCTTTTATAACACTCTTCTGACTGGCTGCAGCTGCGGCCTGTTAACATCAGGCCTGCTCCTAACCCTTAGTAATTGGCTCAGCTGCAACTCTTTAGGGGGTAAGATTACTTTCTATACTACCTTTATTTACTTGTGTTCTATCCCCCTACAAGAATGTCCAAAGAATCTGAGAACCAATACCAATAATAATCATCACTTGTAAACTTACATTTCCTTACCTACTACTTGGGTTACCCTCAGCTATTTCTCTCTCTTTCATGGTCCCTTCTGCCTCAGTTAAATTCTTTATGAGCAAAGGAAAGACAAAGAACCTCTCTGAAGTTTCAGGACTGTTTTCTTTGGGATTTGTGGCTTTTTTCCCTGCCTCTTAGCTCTGCAGTACTGACTGGTATAGTACATTGCTTGACTTACTTTTATCCATTCTTTTTCTGTTTTTCCTTTCTTTCCATACCCTCAACAAACTCAATCAGCATATTCATGCAGTCTGTATTTACTAGCCTAATTTATGCATAACCTCTATAGTAAAACTATTAATTAATTTGCATAGAATGCCTAAATAGAAATGCATGTTCTTTTGCTGCAGGTATGTGTGGTACTGTACTAGACCCTCTGTGGTTTCTGCATAAATGAGGCAAGGCCAAAGATGACTGCTCCAAGTGAGAGAAGATACTCCAAGAAAAGGTAAGTCTGATTTCTGTCAAAAGCTTCTAGAAAGTGAAGGAAAAGAATGAGTGGGAGACAAGCAATTAAGCTCAATAGGAGGTTGAAGGAGGTTTTTGTTGTCTTCCAGATGTCTGAGCATTAGGAAGTGTCCATGTAAGAGGAACTCATGCTGAAAATGGTATTGTCCAGGAAGGCTAAGATATCTCCCCCAACACAGAGGTGATGGAGAAGCCAGGTTTTAAACAAAGAGTTTGTGGGGAGAGCACATAACCTCTTTAACTAGAGGTGTTGCTGTTTCGTGAGTCAAGTGTCTGTTTCTGGTTTTACTACCACCACCATAAAAAAATCTTTTAGCTGTCATTTCACAGAATCAAAAGGAAAATGAGTTATTCTTAGAACTCAAAACTCAGATACCTACTATAAGTAAATCCCAACTGCAATACAATATCCTTATAAATGTAATGATTTTGGGACACCTTTTAAACATTTGGGTTCAGCAGTATGGTTCTGCTGGTCTGGGAATCCCTACTACATAACTATTTTATAGCTTGTGTCCTGAGCTGACTTTTTGATAACCTTGGTTTTTCACACTGACATAGTCTAGGTCTCCACTTTGCCCAGTTGCTTATCACTTTGTGCTATGAAACAAGAATATTTTCCCTCAGAGCTGCTATGTCCAGCACTGGTAGGGCTTTCAGAGCAAAGGGCTCCTGAGGCTCAGCAGCAGCTGGGAAATGAGTTTGTATAATTTTCCCCCACTTCTTTCTTCCCTTCCACGACCAATATTTCTACTCTCCTTCCACAGTACCTCTGCTCTCCTAACTGCTGACTACACACAAGAGCAGGAACTGCAGGTGTTTTCTTCAACACAAGGAAAAGCACTGAAAAGGAGTGGAAAAGGGATGGAGGTGGTTCTTGTGCTTGTGAGTCAGCTCTTACCAGGTGAGGTGGGCATCCCTTGCCACCCTGCACTGCTCTCTCATCAAACCTCTGCCCTCAAGTGTCACAGATCAGGGACACCTGGCTTTGAGCCCCCCCAAATCCTGCTCTCAGACGCTTGGCACAGGCCCATGGTGTGTGGGTATTACAGTCCCAGTGCTCAGACCCTCAGCTGAGAGTGTTTAGGCTCAGGGACAGCATATGTTTTGTTCGCCTCTGATCCGTTTTCTGTCCACTAGAGAGCACTCAAATACCACCTATGGACACGGGACGGGCACTGGTGCTGACTGCAGTCCCCCGCTGAGTCTCGTTGGGCTGGTTTTGCATGCAGCAGAGTTAATTTTCTTCATAGCATCTGCTAAACCGTGGGAGCCCACTGCCCACCTGTTTGGCAGCATTCACTCACACACACAATCCCACCAGCTCCAGGGTAACCCTCAGCTTGTGCTCACAACCAGTTACACTGGGATTTTCTACAGAGCTAAAGTCAGTCAGAGATGTGTTTGCACTTAGGACTGATGTCTGTATTTACTTTTGATACACAAATGGTTAACTTACACTGACACACTGCCCAGAGGGGTTTTCTCAGCCACCAGCCTCACCAGGGGACTTAGGGGTATGAAAAAGGGGAATAATTGCCACCTGCGCTTGAGGACTGCTCACCAGCCATCTCCAGCAGGCACTGAGGTCCCACAAAGGGTTAAAGCAAGGAAGAAAAACCTCTCAGAGCCTGTTAGAACATTGACTGATTTGTGGCTGGGGTCTGTTCATTCTGTTCAATGTGAATGGACTGCAGCCCTACAGTTTAATCCCTCTCTGTTCTTCACAGGGGCACGGGGAGATGAAGGGTCTCCATCAGGGTCAAGGTGTGACCCCATGAACTCATCCCAGGGTCATGTCTGTCTCCTGTACACTGAGCAGGGACCAGCTCCTGCAGCACTGCATCCCTGCCTGGGTGTGATTCTTGGCAGTTCATGGATTTGCTTTTCATCTCCTCAAAGCAGCAGGAGAACAACAGTGGGTTTATAAGCCCAGAGGAAATTGTCCACCAAGTTTTGAATCCCTGGCAGAGGACTCTAGCTGTAATCATGGCAGGATGAGGGGAAATCAGAGCCCTGCTTAGGGTATAGGAAATAAAATGTGGGGGAAAAAGCAAGGGCAAATGAACATATTTAAAAACAAAATAAATCAGCTATGGAAACACAATTTAAAAGCTGAACATGGAATTTTTTTCCAGCCTTGATTTGGGAGAGATGCAATATAATTTCATTACTGAAAAAGGCTGTGCTAAGAGTCCAGTGAGATGATCACTCACTTATCACTCCTAACACTATTTGTTTTCAGATGACAATTACAAAACCCAGATGTGAACCACTAGGAGATTTTATATTAGGACTGGGCTTCTCAGTGAGTTTCAAAGGTAGCCAAAATGGTAGATTTAAAGTTCACTCTTGTTATATGATGTGGTAAGGTTGTTGATAGCCTGTCATGGCAGTCTTTTAATCTACACACCTCCTAAACTCAGTATAGATTTATTCTGGAGAGAAAGGAGCAGAGTTATAGAGCTGTTATTCATTATGCCTCATGCTTTCCTCCCTGCTTTAAACATTTAACCTGTAATATGATGAGCCACATGTCAGGAATAATCTAGTATAAACCATAGGTAATCCCTGCTGAAAGATAAGCCTGGCTCTTGACCTGCTGCAGCCCTGGAATTAAAATTCCACCTCTCTTAAATTTGGGGGTACTAGGTAAATCATGGATCAGTTTCACGGTAGCCAGTGAGGAAGAAAAGATGAGATTTCCTGGTTTCCCTCAGTTTAATAAAACCAAACCCTAAAATGCAGAAAGTTGTCTCTCTTATTCAAAAACCACATCTACAGTAGAGAGATACAGCGATTTTAATTTTTTTTTTCCCCAAAGAAACCATAGGTTTTGGGTAGTTAAGTCTTTACATAGCAGCAATGGAAAGTATTTCCCCAGTCCAGGAAAAGTGAAGGAACAGTCAATAACTGCACAAGTTTCCACCTAAATATGTTGCCAAGATTTTCAAGTCTGTCTTCACCACACACCTGACCGAAGCCCAAGGATTTTATCATCACTTCCCTCGCTCCCACCAAATAAGCTCTGGAGGTGTTTATGTTTGTGCTAAGTTATTTAGTTGGAGATGAGCAAGAGCCCAAGGCCTGCTTGGTTTTGGTGTTGGCTCCTGGTTGCTCATTACTGTGTGAAAGTGTGGAAATGACTCCCTGTATGCAGATTCCTGACTGTGTAAGGAAGTGTAAAGGCTGAGAGTGATGGAGACCCAGGCTTCTCTGCTGAACTGCCCACCAGGGCACAGTGTGAGCCATCCTGGTCAGAGCTGGCCAGGTTTTGTTCCTGGATTTCGTTTTAAAATTAGGAAACATTTCAGGGTCATTGTTGAAGCAATTCCTCCATTTTTTATGAGTGATTCTGGACCTAATTGAAATTCTCCCAAAAGGAAAAATTTCAACTTTTGGAATTAGCAAGCAAAACAAAAAGGGCTGGGAGGTGAAGGGGTGTTAGTATGTTATTCTTCAGCACCTCTTCCTAAAAAGGTGTGTGCCATTGCTCTGTCTGTTGCTCCCTGTATCTGCCAGTCTCTGTGGCTGCTCCCCACTGAAAAACACTGCAGTGACTCAATGACCCATTTTAACCAAGCACAACACAGGAGGGAATGGCTGGACAAATTTCAGCTCCTCCAACCACTGTAAAAACCTGGCAGCTCAGTAGGTGAGAGGCCAGGATTTGTGTCCCTCTAAGGGAAAAGCTGAGGCATAAACTCAGCAGATACCTGTTTGATTTGGCTCACCAGCCACTTCTCATATACCTCTAATGTGATGGAAATAAAATACAAGTACAATGCAGGCTTTTTGGTAAACTGAGTCACATTGGTTCTGCTGCATTTTTTTCAATCCAAGATAACTAGTTTGGCAGATGCCATGAGAGCCATTTCAATGGCCCAACCTTTTCTAGGTGACAGCAAGCCAGGATAGAGTGACTCAGTTGTCCAAGGAGATCTGCAAGATGCCTTTGTCTCAAAGCACCATCAGTACAACCCATCTCATCAACCAGCCATTCATAGACAGCTGGAGTAGGAAGGTGAGCATCTTTCCAGGGCATTGCTGTTTCTTTCAGGAGCTGAGTTTAGCCCACAGATACTTTACAACAAGCATTTTGAGTCAGATGCTCTGATGCTTACCTAGAAAATGGCGAACAGATTCTGGGTAATATGGACATGGTATTTACATTCATGGGTTTTTAATTAAGATATTTGTGACTGCAATTGTAAAGGTGTTATGAAGCAGTAACTACTTGCTTATCTAGTGTCACACAGGGAGATTATTCTTGCTTTAAATTAGATTTTGACCTGCACAGCATCTTGCTCTGTGCTGATCTGGTAGACTGGCTTTGTAGTCAATAGACAAAAGGAAAACTTCTGATCCAAGGAATGGCACAGCTGATGTGTGTCTAACAAATCTCATGTTGTAGATCAAGTGAAATGAATCTATCCTAAATACTTTATCACATTCCTTCAAAACAGTGAACACTAAAGTGGCCCTCCATGGGTGTTGGAGATTTTAGAGAAGTGGGTGATTGTGCTTCAGAACGACAGAGGGAAAAATGTCCCCAGAAAGAGCTGTAGCCTTTTAGGGTACAGTGGTGTAGCAAACATTTTGGATATTTTTCTCATGAGTCAAGTTTTCAGTTTTCTCTAGTGTAAGAAGCAACCACCACGCGGTGAGAGAAACAATCATCCTGAGGAGAATGGAAATGAAGTCTCCTTGGGAGAGCACATTGTTCAAGCTGGTCCTACAACCTCGTTCATACGATGGAGCCTAAGCTGGAATCAGTCACTGGGGCATTCAAAGCTACAATTACAAAACCAGAATGGTAATTGCTACCTGAGCATTGCACAGTCAGGGGAAGTGGTCTGGGCAGTGCTGAACTGGGAAGTATTTTTACTGGGAAATGCAGGAACTGAAAAAAAAAGCCTGTTTGCATGGAAGGTGCTCTTCCCTTCTGACACTCCACCAGGAACATCCATTCCAATCCTGTGCAAGGTTGTAAATACAACTTTAGTATTTCCTCTGTCCTTTTCCCAAGCTGCCCACAAGAGCAGTCAGGGACTTGTTGCAAAAGAGAGGGCAAAACTAAGGTGGGAAGGAGTGTGGCTGCCCCAGGATCCCCACCAGCCCTTCCCAAGGCAGTGTTCTTCACTGCTCTTGCTGCAGCTTCTCAGCTCCCCACCTAATACCATGGACCCAGACATTTCTTCCAACAAGCAAAGCCACTGTTTCTTGGCTGGCTAAGGTGCAGCCCAGCCATGCTGGAATCAGCTTTTGAAGGAATGAAGGCAGTGCCACAGACAATTCTGACAATGACCTAGGTTTTCTATACACAAGCCTGTCAGGTACCCCGCCCTGATCTCCAGGGTCTGCAGTGTTTCATTTACACAATAAAACTAATAATGCCAGGGAGCCAGCTCAGCATTGTCACAGAGTTATGAGGGTCTCTGGTGTGTTTTTGGACTCAGACCCTGATGAAGAGTTCCTGCAGCAGGCTGGGGACCTTTCTCAGCTGACAGCTTGTACATCACCATCAGTCTTGGAGATGATGGGAGTTTATCCATGTGGACATAGGCTGATCCACAGCACGTGACCCTGGTACCAATGAGTGTTCCTACCAACATTTCATGTACATCTATAGATGTGGCCCAAGTGGCTACCTCTACTTGCACAATTATGTCTGCCTGAAGAGCTCATGAGCTTTTATATTCATAACCTGTCTTATAAATATTGTATCCACAAGCCAGTACTGTACAGAGGAAAAAACTGTGGAGAAGATTCAGAGGAAAAAGCTGCAGAGAAGATTCAGATCTGGGTTCATTTGCAGTTTCCACATTGGTAATTCATCAAGGCCCAGGAAAACCTTTAACTATCCTTGTGCCTTTGACTCTTATGAAAACTGTCAGCTAAGACTGAATCTGCATGCAGGGTGAGGCCCCACAGAAAGGACAGAAGCAGAATTTAACATCTCCATGTTCCAAGTGTGAAGTGCTGGTTAGAAAATCAGCAGCTGCCCTTCCAACAATCATTTAATTTAATTTAATTTAATTTCATACAGGACTCCGTCATATTAAGTATTTTGAGCTGTACTTTTCTTCTGGACACAGATGAAGGAGCCCAGAATGGCATATTTTGACTTACTAACCTTGAGATCAATGTGTGAACCACAGAAATAAGCAGAGCTCCCTGTACACTGCTGAAGTGACCCGCACACAGTGCTGTGCTCTTCAAGGATTTCTTTAGTACCAGAAAGTCCCATTTTATTTTATTTTTTTCCTAAAAAATTACTAAATTCTGATGATCTTTTTAAAAGGTCACGTGCTCAGGTGCTAAAATAAGTACCTGGGCTTTCTCTGCAGGATACTCAGGACTCACAGAATCATTTAGGTCTATAGACCTTAGGAAAAGGTCTATAGACATCGTGCTGGTCAAGGAGGCAGAAGGTTAGAAGCCCCCCCCCCCTTTTCTGAGGCAGCAGCTGGAGGTCTGGGTGTCTCAGGTAGCACCATATATTCACATTAAAGAATCTGGTATTGTCTCAGGTGCCTGAACCTGTGCATAAGTGTTCTGGTGGGTAAGGACAGACAAGTGGGCAAGGCAAAGCAAGTGTGTTGCCTGCATTAAATATAAATCATAGAATCATAAAAAAGCCTGGGTTGGAAGGGACCTTAAATATGATCTTGTTCTCCCCCCCTACTGTCATGGGCAGGGACACTTTCCATCACCAGGTCAGGTTGCTCAGGGTCCCATCCAACCTGACCTTGAACACTTCCAGGGACAGGACATCCACAGCTTCTCTGGGCAACCTGTGGCTGTGCCTCACCACCCTCACAGTAAATAATTTCTTCCTATCATCAAATCTAAATCTCTCTTCTTGTAGTTTAAAACTATTTCTCTTGTTCTGTCTCTGTCTACACATATAAAAAATGGCTCTGTTTATTTTCTGTAAGCCCCCTGTAAGTACTGTAAGGCTGCAGTGAGGTGCCCCCAGAGCCTTCTCCAGCCTGAACAGCCCCAGCTCTCTCAGCCAGTCTGAATAGGAGAGGTGCTCCACCCCTAGGATCATCTTTGTGTCCTACTATAAATAACAGATCTGTGCCTTTCTTATTGAGGCACAAACAGATGCTACCCAAATACTGATGTCAGCCTACACCAGCTTGTCTGCAGAGAGCTGAGACAGGCAGTTGTGAACACACAATCAAGGTCATGCCCAACAGGGCACTTGACATTCCACACTGATGTGTGTCACCAGCTCCATCCATGCAGCTGTCCCTGTCCAGAGGCATGCCTTTAGCTTTAGTGGGAGAACTAAATAAATCTGCAGGGGCTGCAGGATGTAATACATTGTATTGGAAAAAGGCTCTTACAGCACACCACAACAACATTGCACACATCTCCTTTTATTGCATTTACCAATGGAAAGATACATAGGCAGAAAGCTTGTTCTATGTTACACCTCAAAGCTTTGCAAAGGACCCTTCCTTAAGCAATATGTGATTTCCTCTTTGTATGAACTTGGTGACTGTTTGAGACGGAGTCTCAAATGTGAAATAAAATGCAACTTCACCTGACATACCCATAGTAAAAACTTTAACACCTGATCCTGCAACTCACACTCAAGTCTGTCTAATGCAGAGCAGAGAGAAGAAGGGGTGTGCCCACAAAATGTGTTCCCATTTGCAGCCAGTTTTCCATCTCCCCTCTTTTTACACAGGACACACTTGTGCTGGGTTGCTTTATGAGTATTTCACAGCCTGCGCGGAGAGAAACCGGAGTGGGTGCCTTCCGAACTGCGAGTGCCTTCCACATCCCACCCGCGCCTCGGAAAGCGCCTTCCGCGGAGCCGCAGTGCTATGAATCCCTTCTCCAGGAGATGGTGCTCCTGCCCTGGGAGAGCCCTTCCCAGGAATGCACGCTTCCAGAGGATGCTCGGTCCCAGCGCGGCCCCCGGCCCCTCTGCTGAGCTGGGACGGGGCGATGGCTCCGTGGGATGCGTTCTCTTCCCAGCTTCTCATGCTGCTCGGCAGCTGAAGGAGAAAGAGGCACACAGCATGGATTTTTGTTTAGAAAAAGCTGGAAAAGGCAAGATGGAAAAGGGAAGCAGAAATGGTGGGCTTAAAGTGCAGAACTGAGTAGGAGACCAGGAGGTATCAGTGGTAAGAATTGGTTTGTGAGCTGCTCAGTTTGCCCCATGGCGTGTGCTGGTGTCTGTGGGGCCTCTCAGGTGAGATCCATCTCTCCTGTGGGGCCAAAGCCCCCACGTGTGTCATGGAAGGACATGCTGCCCTGGCAGGGAGGTCAGGGACAAGCTTTGATGGGAGTGATGCAGACCACGCAAAGCTGCAATCAAACACAACTTTTCACCACATCTTTCCCCCCACCCACACACCCACCTTCCTCCATTCTTCCTCCTCCTCCTCACAGCCCAGCACAGCAGCAGGCGCAGAGGAGTGCTGGGCTGGGGCTGAGGGTGGCAGGTCTGCTCTGGCCATCTGCACACCTCAGCCAACCCCCAGGGCTTGGTGGTGTCCCCAGTAACTGTCCAGGAAACCAAATTTGCCAGAATTTAGTTCCATTTGTCAGGCCTGTGGCAGAAAATAAAAGCATGGGATTAGAACACTGAAGTGAATGAGAGAAAAAAGGTAACAACAATACCAAAGGATAGGAGGATAACTTACAGGAGGAAAAAAAAAACCCCAGTCACCTTCCTTCCATGTCTATAGTGGTGAACAGCTGCACAGAAAGTTATGAGTGAGGTAACTGGAGTTATTATTTGAGTTATGACCCATAACTGGAGTTGGTGGTAAGACTTTGCATTGCAATGGAAAGCAAAGAACTTGGTTTGGTATGGAGGAATTCTGTCTGAAATGTCTGTCTGAAGTGAGCCTGACACAGCAGTCATGAGCAGCACTGGCTGGAAGGGATGGGGAGAGGGCAGAGAAGGAGTCTCCCAGGAGGAGATGGGAGCTGGAAAGATCAGGGTGAGGTACTCTGTTCCTTTCCTGGTGTTCCCTTAGGTATCTGCTGGCAAATACTCTCCCAGCCAGGTGTCCCCTTCTCCTTCCTGATGCCCCCAGATCTCAGGAGCCTTGACAAAGGGACTGGGAGCTGTAGGACAAGAAACTGGGGAGGATGTGATGTGGGAAACTGATGAGAGAAAAAAAGACTGAGTGGAGATGAAAGGATTTAATACATAAGAATAAGGAATCATGGAGCAGAGCTTGAGGAGAGCTGTAGGACGGTGCTTCCCCTTGTAGCATGTTCATCCAGGGGTGGGAGGAGACAGCTGACAGCTTTCTTGACCTCTGTGGCAGCTATCTCAGCTGGGCTCTGTGTTCATGCTGCAGGAACTGCTTTCTGGAGGTACTGCTCTCCCTCCAGGAACTAGTAATGGGAAGAAGGTGGTTAGTTAGACTGAAAAGGAACCCAAAATGAAGTGAATCCCACCCCTTCCAACCAGATGCTGGCCTAGACTACCACCATGAGGACACTTGTGGTGAGTCATCACCATGATCCAGCATCTGTGACTGGTGCCTTGACAAATTACTTGCTGACTCTGCACTTTTCAAAAAGCAGAGTCAGCTTTTAAAATTTGTTTTAATTGACTGAGTGCTCAGTTGTGTTTTGACTCACTATTTTCAGGTGGCTTATGCCAGACCCTGTCAACCAGATGCTGAATAGGACAATTTTCCCTGAGGGGATATTGGAAAGCTTTTTTCAAGAAGCTTTTTTGTTTCCAGAAGGATTGAACTCTCCACAAAGCATTTCCTGTCCCCTAGCTAGAGCTCAGTGCTCAAACTGCTCAAATAGAAAGTGAAGTGAGACAAGCTCAGCTTTAGGCAGCCAGACTGAGCTGACGTCAGGTCTCTGGGCCTGAAGCAAAGCAGCCTACGGGGTCCTTGAATCCATCTGATGTTTCATGCATGGGGTTTGTACCTTGATTTGTCTTATCTTCCCTAGCTATCCCTGAGCAGACAATCAGAAAGAATTCAGCTTGGCTTCAGTTTAAGTAAGTTTTGGAAGGAGTTGCTGGAAGATTTGGAAAGAAAACGCTGCTGTTGCTTGGCTACTTGCTGAGCTGGCCCTGCCATCACTTGTAGCCATCTCGCTAAAGACATTTGTTAAGTGAAGCCCCAAGAGGCTTCTTGTGTGGTCACTACATGAAAACACACTCTTCCAAATAGCCACTGGCATCAATGGTTTGATCACTGAACTTGCTCAAGACTTGAAAATCTGATGGAGCCCCACTGGCTCAGCTAACAGCTGCAAACACCTCCAGTTTTGAGGTGTGGAGGGGGTTTGTCACTGCAGCTTATTTCTATTCCATCAGAAAGGGCTGATAACAGGGAAGGTGCAGAGCTCTGGGAATGTAGCTGAGACATGAGGCACATGGTTATACCTTGAGGATTTCCCTTCTGCCTCAGTTTCCTACTTTGGGAAGTGGTCTTCCATGCCTGTTGTGGTTCTAATTAAATCAAATTCACTCCTGTGCTGAAGAGCATCAGTAGGGCAGCCCTTCTGCCAGGCTGGGCTCTTGCCCACAGCTGTTCAAGAGCAGGTAGCCATGGCAGGGTGATTCACCATGACCAGGACTCAACCCCTGAGCATGGAGATGATCCAGTGCTCCACACACAAAGGTACCCAGCTGCCATGGACAATGCAGAAGGACAAGGAAAGTGCTGGGCACAAAAATAGGGAGCTCAGGAAGGGAGACTGCAACAGAGGGGACAAGCCCAAGTGTCAGCCAGGCAGGAATGATTTCTACCTGACCCTGAAGCAACCACCATGCAAAAAATGTTCTGAGTAAGAAAACGGGCTTAGTGAGAAGACTGTCCCCTTCTTTCCAGAAATCTGACCAGAAGGGTGTATTGGTCAAGGAAGGGAGAGACTGTGGTGGGACCTGGTGCAAGCTGTCTCAGGAGTCAGGATCCCTCCTGGGCATACAGCCATTGGCTTCATGTTCCTTGGGACTGGTTCTTAGGGAAAAAATAGAGGCAAATGTGGCCCTTCATCTTCATCTTAGGTTTTGGCACACTTCCGATTTAATGCTCTGTGAACAGGGTGTCAGGACAGTCTCAAAACTGTGTTTTCAGCCCATGATGGAGATACTCAGAGGATTTTTAAGTGTAAAAGCAAAGAGAGATGGAGCAAGTGAGCAGGGCTGGAGCCAGGATCAGCACGTTGGTTGAGGGGCCCCACGGGCAGGAGCACATTGCTGTGCCCACAGCAGTGGGGAGTGCCCTTAGGAGGAACCAGTCTATTTACTGGTGAAGCTGAACGGACAGAAAATCTCCCTCAGTTATGTGGGTGTTTTTTTCTGTATAAACTTGCTAATTGAGTTGTAAAATAAAACTGCAGCCTTTCCTCTCCAATTTCTGCTGCTGCAGCAGCGTGCTAATTTGGGTTTGGAAGGGGGCTGGTAGAAAGTGGCTTTTTGCCAGGGTGAAATTATGCACAAAAGTTTTGCAGTGGGAGAGAAGGGAGCCTATCCCCAGCACAGGGAAGGACTGGGGGCAGGAGCTGCTGTGCTGCTGTGCAGGGCTCGGGAGGCTTGGGAAGGTCCTGCAGCTGGTCTGGGCTGGGCTGATGGAAATTCAAGAAAGCCCAAAAGGGTTTAAATGAGGCTGCAATGGAGAACAGATGGGAAAATCAGTGCCTGTGCGTCTCGATAGATGCTGTGTGGTTGGGAGGATGAGCTGTGGGGTTTCACATCTTCCCTCTGGCTCAGCTGGGCAGGATTTGCTGCTTGGGTTGGGGTACCTGTGTGTGTGTGTGTGTGTGTGTGTGTGTGTGTGTGTGTGTGTGTGTGTGTGTGTGTGTGTTCACGTGCCTTCTGGTGCTCACAGGCATGTGTCCATGTCACTGGGGTTGTGTGGGGGTCTGTGTGCCTGTGTCTGGGTCTCCATACAGACAATGAGCACAGGGATCTGCCTCTTGTCACCCAGCAGCACAAGACTCTGTCATGGGGACAGCTGCACACAGGGACAAGGATGGTGTGGTGCAAATTGATGCACAGGAACCCCTTGCTCAGCTCTGCCAGCTCACAGCAGGCAGGGATTTGGCCCTGGTGCCCACACTGGGGGCTGAGAAAAGGACTAGTCTGTAGGCAAAAAAAGTTGTGGGGGAAGAACAATCAGGAGGCACAGCTGTCTGTGGCATCAATGTAACTTTAATTTTTGAAACATACAGATCAAAAATGCAGTGACAGTGACAGTTCCAGTCCCAGGGAATTTAGTGGAGCTTGGGGTTCCACAGTTGTGGGGTGGGAACATGCACCCCAACCTGCAGGAGGATGTGCAGACTTTGGAGCTTGAGGCTGAAGGGTTGCAGGACTGAGGCCCACACTCACCATTTTTGTCCCTTTCATGTTTCCCATAAAACTGACTGTGTGAAATGGTTCCAGGCAGGATGCTCCAGAAACCATTGCAAGAAGCCTGGAGGTTTATGGATAGACTTGTCTGCCCATTGAACAGTCCTTCTCATCCCACCATCCTTCCATCCTTTTGCTGACCCTTTTGGTCCCTTCCTTGGGCAGCACTGAGTGCTGCCATTCCCTTCCTTGGGCAGCACTGAGTGCTGCCATGTGCTGCAGAGAGAGCATCAGGAGCACAGTTTGGAGCCTGGGGCTGCTCTTTGAGGTGGGATTAAGTGGGACAGGACCAGACAGTGCTTTTCAGCATTCCCATCTTTGGGAAGAGATGCCCTGAGCCGTGCTGCCATGTTCTAGTTCTGGAAGGGCTTCTGAGTGGAGCCTCAGCACCCTGGCCAGGGGGGAGTGAGGCCTCAGGGCTGGGAGGTCTTGTCAGATGGTTTTTTAAAATGACCTTTACTATCTGAACAGCATCAGGCTGGATTTAAAAAGGGGCTGACAGAAGAATAACAGTTAATGAAGCTTTCCTCTGCGAGCCCAGCTGGGTTAGGCTCCCAGGGGTCACTAGCTGCTGGGGAGGGGGTGGTGTGTGCAAGGCCCCGTGTGAACACACTGGGTGTGCAAATGCCATGCAAGCCATGCCAACCCCATGGGCAGGCTGTGCAAGCCCTGTGCAAAGGCTGTGCAGACTCCACAAGTGCTGTGCAAGGTGTGCAAATGGCTTCAGGCCTGGCCATCCAGCGTGCATGGGACAAGAATTTGTTGGGGTGGGGTTTTCTTGGGATGGTGTCCTGGGAATGCCGTCCGTGCCTCTGCACAGTGTGCGTGTACATACCGAGCAAAGCCGCTGGTTGGCATTAGAAACCTGCTCACAATGTGGTGACAGGACACCTGTAAAATTACAGCAGAAAGAAATCCAAGAGGCTGCTGCAGTGACAAATGCTCGTGAGAAGCGATTGTTTCGGGGGGGAGAAGAAAAAAAAAAAGCCGTGTTTGTTTTGGCGAAACACCTACATTCCTTCAAATAAATCATCGCAGCGCTTGTTTTTGTATTTGCGGAGAAATCGCAACAGACATAACCAGGGACTTAAGAGACTTGAAATAACATCCTAGTAAATACCCCACTTTGTTATTTTAATCGAGACCCAAGGAAACATCTGAATTTTACCAAGGAAACCCTCCGCGCGAGGGAAAACATCAGCCCGCAGCCCGGCTGGGTCTTTGTTTTGCTCCGGTGTCGGACTCCCGAGGCGGAATTACCGGGGCCGATGGAGGCTCGGGGCAGCCCGGGGCATCTCGGAGCGGTGCGGGGGGAGCCCGGGGCCCGGGGGCCGCCCCACAGCGGGTCGCTCCGGTTCCCCCGGCCGCTCCCGGCCCGGGCCCGCCGCCGGCATCACCCCCGCGGGTCAGTGTCGGGGAAAAGGGGTCTGCCCGAAACATGGGGTGCGGTTCCTCCGTTCGAAACAGAGCCGGGACAGCCCCATCTCCAGTGTAGGACCGGGACCCCCGCCCCAGTACGGGGCGCTGAGTGACCCGCTCCAATACGGGGAGAAGTTTCCCGGTGCAGTCTTTGGTGGTCTCCCGGTCAGTCCCCGCTCCGAAATTTGACGCCTGCAAACAGAGGTGGTGGTGCCCCCCAACCTCCCGCCATCCGAACTGGGGTCACCTTCCAAAGTCAAACACAGCCAGGCTGTGGGTGACGCCTTGGCACGGGGCTGTGGGACGCAGCTCCCCCCGCCAAACGAGGGGTGCGGGTGCCCCCACCAGGTGCTGACCCGGAGCCTTGAGGGGTCTCTCACCTGCCGGGGGACACGGGCGGGATCCGATGGAGGATCCGGCGGTCTCTCACCTGCCGGGGCGGGCGGGGTGAGGTCCAGAGGGGATCCGGGGGATCTCTCACCTGATGGGACAGACGGGGCGGAGCCCGAGGGGTGTCCGAGGTGTCTCTCACCTGTCGGGGCGGGCGGGGCGGAGCCAGAGGGGGGCCCGGGTGTGTCTCTCACCTGCCGGGGCGGGCGGAGCGGAGCCAGAGGGGTGACCAGGGGGTCCCTCACCGGCCGGGACAGGCGGAGCGGAGCCAGAGGGAGTCCGGGGTGTCTCTCACCTGCCGGGGCGGGCGGAGCGGAGCCAGAGGAGGGTCCGGGGGTGTCTCTCACCTGCCGGGGCGGGCGGGGCGGGCGCGGGCGCGGGCGGCGCTCGGGCGGGGAGGGGCGAGCGGCCGGCAGGGGGCGCCCCCGGGCGGCGGGCGGCCGCGGCCGCGGCGGTGGCGGCGGCGGCGGCGGCGGCGGCGAAGACGATGTTCAAAAGCGGGCGGGGAGCGGCGGCGGCAGCAGCTCCGCGCCGAGCCCCGGGCCGCCGCCATGCGCCTCCGCGCCGCCGCCGCCGCCCTCTGCCTCTGCCTGCTGGGCGCCTGCCGCCTTCGCCGCGGGCTGGAGGCCGCCGCCGTGCGCGGCCCGTCGGCGGCCGCTCCCCAGCGACCCTCGGCAGCCGCGCCTTCCTCCGCCTCCTCCTCCTCCGCCGCCGCCGCCTCCCCCTTCTCCTCCCCGCCGCGGAGGGACCGGGCTCTCCGCAACGGCACGGTGGTGCCGCATCATTACATGGTGGCCCTGTACCAGCGCCTGGCCGCCCGCCGCGCCCCCGGCCGCCGCGCCGACACCGTGACGGGCTTCGCGGAGCGGGCGCGCAGCGGTGAGTGCGGGGCAGCCGCGGCCCGACCGGCGAGCGCGGAACGACCGCCCCGCCGGGACTCCGCCGTCGGGCGGGAGAGAAGTCGATGCTTGGGCTTCGGAATGCGCTTGGGAATGGGGATGCTGCTTGGGGATGGAGACAGTGCACGGGTGTGGGGATCGGGCTCCTGTGTGCCTGTGGGGATGGATACACGGGGTTGTGCATCACTCTGAGCGTGAGTTTGGGGACGTGGTGGCACACGAAGAGGATGCTCGCATGTTGGTCCGAGCACGGGGCTGTGCCCAGGATAGGATTGTGCGTCGGTTGGGGAATGGTGTGGGATGGTGCGCTGGTTTCCGCACGGGGTGGTTGCAGGGGATGGGGCTTCACGGGATAGGGGCTGCGCATCCCGGTTGTTTAACGGGAACGAAGCCGTGTGCGAATCTGAGCGTGGCACTGGGGGCGAGGACAGGGCTGGGAGTGGGGTTGTGCGTGAGCATACGGTGAGGAGGGTTGACGATGGGGACAGCAAAAGGTTTGTGCCTGGCACCGGTGAAGGGGCTTGCCGGCGGAGATGAGCGTGGCGCAGAGCGGGGCTCCGGGGTGGCGGTGGGGTTGCACACGCAGTCGGTGTCGAGGATGGCGCTTGGTGCTGGGGATGCGGTGCGGGGCTCTCGGGACCTGCCGGCACCTGATGCGGGGCCGGGCCGTGCGGCGCACTTTGAGAGCAGCTTCTCCGCGCCGCATCCCCCGTCCTGCCAGAGCCTTTGCAGCCCGAAAAACTCCGCGGGGCACCGCGACGGGCCGGGCCGGGCCAGGGAGGGAGCGCAGCCGCGGTGTCCTGGGGAGTGCTCGGTCCCGGGCGGCCGCGGGCTCCGGAGCGACTGGGTGAGCAATTTCTGCAGGGAGCGACTCCGCTAACGCCGCCGGCTGAGCTCGGCATCGCGGTCCCCTTCCCTCTCTTCGCCCTCTTTTGCTCTCTTCATACCCGCAAATCTAATAATAATAATCAAATGCACATACGCACCTAATAATAAACTTTAACAAATATATGTATATATGTACTTCGCGCCCTGCCGGCCAAGTTCGCACGGCTGCGGGGGAAAAAAATAATACATTCCTGATCGAATAAAATGAAAAGGCAAACTGAAAAGCAGCGCCAGCCGCACCCCGTCCCTGTCGCTGGCGGGAGAGCCCCCCCAGTCCCATTCCCATTCCCGCACCCCACAGCCCCATTCCCACACCCAGAAGGGGCCGTATCCTGCCGGCAGCCTTTGCGGGAGGAGGTTTACTGGAAGCTGATGGGGAAACGTCGGGGGAGCGAGGCGGGACCGAGAGGAGGATGCTCCGGTGGGAGGGTGGGCAGTGCTCAGCTTGTGAGTCCTGGGCGAAAGCTGAGCACAGGTCCTGGGAAATTTCAGCGCAAAACGAAACCAGATGAACTCTTCAAAGGGATCTCCTTATCTGCTCTTATCTGCTTCTCATAGGAATTTTAGATCTGCTTTTCAAATAGTAATTTTAATAACCATAATGAATAATAATGGTACCGTTAATGATAATAATAGCAGCAGCAGCAGCCAATGACGGGGAGAAGCAGTTTCTTTCCCCCGGCGGGCGGTGCAGGCTGTGCCCAGCGGCGCTGCGGGGCGAGGGGGTCAGGCAGGCCCTGCCGCAGCGGGTCGGGGCGCTCCGGGCACAGCAGAGATGTGTGCAGCATGCCCAGGTCAGGTTTCTCGTTAACGAGGGAGAAAACAAAAAAACAACCCTCCCAGGACTCAATTCACCTCTTCTTCCCAGCACCGCCTCCTTTGGTGCTTCTTTTTAAATTCACATTGAGTGTATTTATTCAGTGCCAGAAACTGCACAAGTCTGTGTCAGGTCTTTGGATGCACTAAAAGTAGCACCGAACTGAGGCTGGGCTCGCTTTCAGCCGCTGTGGGTGCCTCTGTCAGACCTGTGTGCCTGTGCCTGTCTACGAGGGGAAAGTGGAATTTTTAACAGCATGTGTATGTGAGTGACACTTGGGGCAGAAGAAATAGGTGACAAACTGCCAATTGGGGGTGGTAATGTGCTGCACGGGTTCAGGTGTGGCTTCCGTGCCAAAACAGAATAGTGGTGCATCTGGGGTCACTGGAACACCTGGGAGGAAGCAGAGAAGCCTCCTCAGGATGTGGAGAAGAGTGCTGATGAGAAGCCAATTGTTTGAATTGATTCCTCCCTCCCTCTATACCTTCTCCTTCCCATTTGTTTTCGGTGCCCCCCGGCAGAGTGACGCTCCTGGATGCAGGACACACAGCCTGTGTTCCGCTGGGATGCTCAGGAAGCCGTGCTGCACAGCGACATCTCCCCCATTACCCCTGCGTCCCTTGCACCTCCCTAATGAGAGCTTGGCTTTGGCTTGCTGATATTGAAATCTTTTTTTTTTTTTTTTTTTTTTTTTTCTCTCTGTGTTATCTCTTCCAGATGCCTCCCCGTCGGCCTCGGAGCAGCGGTACCTCTTTGACATCTCCAGCCTGCCCGAGGCAGAGGAGGTGACGGGCGCGGAGCTGCGGATCCTGCGCTCGGTGCCCGAGAACCGGAGCCTGGCGCTGTCCCCCGAGGGCTCCTTCCACCGCCTCCTGCTCGCCGCCTGCCCCGCCCGGGACGGCGAGGAGCCCCGGCTGCTGGACTCCCGCGCCGCCGACCTTCTGGACGCGGGCTCCTCCCGCTGGGAGGTGTTTGATGTGCGGGAGGCCTTGCGGGCCCGGAGGGAGAGCTCGGCCTCGGGGCAGCTGCTGTGCTTCCAGCTGCGGGTGGTGTCGGACGGCTCGGGGCAGGCGCTGCCCCCGCGGCAGCTGGGCTTCGGCAAGCCCCGGCCGCAGCCCCACGAGCGGGCCCTGCTCGTGGCCTTCTCCCGCACGCAGAGGAAGGAGAACCTCTTCAAGGAGATCCGGGATAAGATCAAGGCCCTGGGCAGCCCCCCCTTCCTGGAGCCCCCCGATCCCGGGCAGGAGGCGTTCCTGAGGCGCAGGAAGAGGAGGACCACCATTGCGGCCCGCTCCGGGGGCAGAGGCCACGGCAAGAAGGCCAAGACGCGCTGCAGCAGGAAGCCCCTGCACGTGAACTTCAAGGAGCTGGGCTGGGATGACTGGATCATCGCCCCCCTGGATTACGAGGCCTACCACTGCGAGGGGGTCTGCGACTTCCCGCTGCGCTCCCACCTGGAGCCCACCAACCACGCCATCATCCAGACCCTGATGAACTCCATGGACCCCGAGTCCACGCCCCCGAGCTGCTGCGTGCCCTCCAAGCTCAGCCCCATCAGCATCCTCTACATTGACTCTGGGAACAACGTGGTTTACAAACAGTACGAGGACATGGTCGTGGAGACGTGTGGCTGCAGGTAGCAATTTCTGCAGCTCTCCCTATCCCTCCTGGCCTTGCTCAGCAGCCCTGCTCATTTTATATATATATATAAATATAAATATATATATATATAAAATATATATATAGATATATATACACACATACACATTTTGGTGTGTGCCTTCCCAAAAGCCAAGCTCAGAGCAGGTGTCCCCTGTCTTCCTTGGGCCACCCTGGCCATGACCCCAGGAGGGATGGGGGTGTCCCTCTGAGACTGAGGCTGCCACCATCTCTGTGCCTTGGGAGTGTCTCCCCAGCCTCTGAGCTCTGCCTGATACACTTGGTTTGCCTGAGTGGAGCTGACAACTTCTTTCCCAAAGGTTTTGGAAAATGTCTAGCCAAAATTGTCTTGGCCAGAATGATGACCTGGGGTGGGGGGGGTTGGAGTGGTGTCTGCAGCAGAGGAATCAGGCCAGCATCACCCTCTGGCTGTGGCAGTGGGATGGAGGTGAGGTAGGAATGCTCTTTTCTTGAGTCAAATGACTTTTTCTGGCAGTCTTCAAATTGTTGCCCTGAGTTTCCTGGTGGAAAAATAAGGGATCCCTGGGGGAAGGCAGGAGGCAGAGAACCTGTGGCTGTCGTGGGCTGTAATCACTTGGTGCAGGCCTTTTTGCAGTGGGGAGAGGCTTGTGAGTCTGCTGGCAGAGACAGGAAAGAGGGAGAACCAGAGGCTAAAAGAGTCAGGTGCAAAGCAGAGCTTGTGCTCTTACAAAGATGGGAGTGGCCCTGGGAGGCGTTAGCTGGGGCTGCCTCCACTCCACATGCTCGGAAGTGCTGGCTTTGCTGTGTCTTGCAGGAGGTACTGGTGGGTGAGTCCCCTCCCTTTCCCGCACAAAACTGTGTTTCCAAGGCATACTGGGAGCCCAGCATCAGGCCTGCAAGTCACACAGCCATCCTCAGCCTGTCTGGAGAGAAACAAAGGTTCCAGATTCCCTAGGGAAAAGCCATTTCACTCGCGTTCTTCTCTTTCCAAATAATCGCTATAAAAGCTCCACCCTGTCTTCCTTTGGCATCGATTTCCCAGGGAGCTGTGTCCCTCCCTGGAGTGCTGGCTGCTCCCTGCTCCATTAGGGGAGCTGGATCCTCCAGGAACAGACCTTTCCCATGCAGAGGGCTGAGTGCTGCCCTCAGGGACTGCTATGCTAAGTGGGCTGCTTTGACATGTGCAGGAAGGGTTTCAGTAACTCAGGAGCTGAGTTAATAAATGACCTTTAAACCAGAGAAGCTCTTCATCCATGCCAGGGTGTGCTTTGGATGCTGGGAGGCTTTTCTGCTGCACCTCAGTGGGTTTTGGTACCAAACTTTGGCTTTGCTGGGTGGCTTGGCTTAGACCAGAGATGTATTTGCACAGATTTTGTGTTTAATGGTTTGTTTTTTTCTTGTGGCCAGGGTGTTGGTGTGTAAGCATCAGTGCTTATTAACGGTGGTGATAAGCTTTTGGAGGAGGTAAATCCCTGCTGGAAGCATGGGGGTTTTCCTACATAAATCCAGTTGTCCTCCATGGCAGGGCTGTTCTGCTGGGAGGGCTGAGCCTGGCCAGGGCAGAGAGGGGGTCACCTTGAAGAACTCTGCTGAGATCCAATTGATTTCAAAGATCAGAAAAGCCTTGGTGAGGTTCAACAGCCCCTTCCCCCCAAGTGCATCAGTAGGAGGGGAATGTGTCCATGGAAAACAGTGACAGATCCACTGGGATAACGCCCAGCCTCCCTCCATCCCTGCCCACAGAGCCTGCTCTGCACCCTCAGGCTGGGGCTGGTGGCAGCTCAGGGGAGAAAGTGTGGCGCCCATAAGTCTCATGACTTGACACCTGCAGAGCTTCTCTGGCCTTACATCCGTGCATCCAAGAGGAAAACCCATGTCCCTACCTCAGCATGCATGTAAATATATGCTAATGATGTGCCTGCCTCCAGGGCTCCACGGGGATGCTGAGAGATGGAGATGGGGGGAAGAGGAAGGATCAGGTCCATGCCATGGGTTTTCTCCCTGTCAGCATTTGGGGAGGTCCCTGAGTGGGTGAGGAGGGGTCAGCACGAGGGTTTGTGGATTTCCTCCTCCCTTTGGCTTCAGCACAGCTGGCTGGGGAAGGAGGTTGGCACAGCAGTGCTCGAGCTGCCAGATTCCACATCAGTTATAAAGTTACCAAGCTCTGGAAATACCTAATTTTTCAATTGCCTTTGGTTGTTTGATAGTTTTTCTCACTGCTGAGACAATTTTTTTTAAATGTTTTTGTTTCCTTTACCCCCTCCCCTTCCTCCAAATATTTGTGGTGAGGGTTCATGGGCAGTTCACATCCAAGCAAGATATATATATATAGCTCCTGGCAGCCCCTGCTGGCTGGTGGCTCTTGTGAGCCTCCACCAAAAAGGTGTCCCGAGACCTGCTGCTGTGGCACTGTGTCCCAGGGGTGGTAATGCCAGTGGCTCCCAGTTCTTGTGGGTATTTTTCATCCAGAGTTGCAGGGAACAGACAGATGTCATCCACCTCATGTCTGGAGGTGGCTGATGGAGAGCAGGGTGACAGGTTGGGTCTTGCAACTCTTCACCCCAGCCCCAGTTCTGGGGCAGTGCCCACTGCTGGGGCTTTTGTCCTGAGCCCAGTGATGGCTTTGCTGGGGACAAAAGCAGTGGCTCAGTTGCTGCAGTTCCATGGCCTGGAGCTCAAGGATAAATGAGAGGGGAAGATCTGGGGGGAGCACAGATGTTGCTGCTGCTGGCAATGATGCTGTCCATGGTTTCACCCATTGGGAGCCCAGCCTGGCTCTCCTGGCTGAGGGCACCCCTGGACAGGAGTGTTTGGTGGGGGAGCAAAGCTCATCCCCCCGAGAGGAGCCCAGAGGTGCTGGGCCTGTGCCAAGTGTGCCAAGTGCCTCCTGTTCCTTTCCTGGGCAAACAACCTCTGGAGGACAAGGGGTGGGCAAAGGATGGAGTTGGCTCCTCTTTCTGCTTCTCTAAGGAGCCAGGGGTGGCAGCTCCCTGCCTGGGACTGCTCCAGGGGGATGGGAATGAGCAGGGCAGGGCTGGAGGGGAGTGGAGCTGGGGGCTTGGGTGGGGAACTGTGCTGCTCCCCCCGAGTGAGTGTATCAGCTGCAGAGCTTGGCTCTCACATTGCTCCTTGCTCCCAGGGGAGAATTTCCAGAGCAAAAGCCACCACTGTCCCCCTTATGAATCCCTGCATGATGACTGCAAGGGCTGCCTCTCCATCCCCAGGCAGATTTGGAGGTTGCACCAAACAGTGGGATTAGTCTTTTGCAGCAACCATCAGAGCCATGTGTGTAGAGATTTAGGTTTAAATATTCAGGGAAAAAAGTCACAGAAAGAGTTGTAAAGCTCTGCCCAGGGAATTGTAGTCATCATCCCTAGAAGTGTTCAAAAAGTGTGTGGATATGGCACTTGAGGAGACAGTTTAATGGTGAATTTGGTGATGAAGTGGGGTTGATGGTAGGGACATGATCTTCTCCAGCCTTAATGATTGCATGATTCTGAATGGGAGTGGTGGGTGTGAGAGCCTTTCCCAGGCTCTCTCAGCTGAGTTGTTGCAGCCCTGCACTGTTGGGGCAACACAGGGATGTGTGAGTAGAGGCCATGGAGCAGTGAATCCTGCCTTTGGAGAGGTTGGTGAGGCACTGGCTGCAGGATAGGGGTGGCCCAGCCCAGCCCCCATCCCTGGAGCTGCTTCTCCAAAGAACATCATGCTCTAATGCCAAAGGAAAGGCCCAGAAAAATGTATTTCTGATCAGTTGCCTCCTGCCTGAGCTGATTTTTGGGCACATGTAAACTTTATAATTATGAGACTAGAGGTTGAACATGAACAAATATTAATTCAGCAGTCTCAGAGTGATTTTAATGGATAATTATAGGTTCTCAATCTGCAGTATTTATACAACCTTTCCAGTTTAAAAAAAACCCAAACAGTTTCCATGCAGTGCATATTCTCCTGGAGGATTTGTTTGACCTTGAGCACCATTTTTATCTGCAGGATATAATTACAGTGAAACTAGAAATATTAAGCATTTGCAAAGGACTGTGTATCCATGCTTAACTGTCTCCCTCCTCTCTGACATGGCAATGTAATTGCACAGGAGTAGGGAAACTTGCAGAGTGATCTCATTTGAATTAGAAGCACTGGGGCTAGGATCTGGGGAATTTGCCCAGTTGGGACAGGGACTGACTGGTGTGTGTGCCTTATCTGGAGGTTCTTGGAGTTTGTGCTCAAGCCATTGCCTTCAGGAACAGTCAGAAGCAAAATTACTTTATGCCCTGTTTAACCCTGGTCACCAGGGGTGCTTCTGGCCTAGAAATACTTCCCAAGAATCACAGATTTTATTTTTTTAAGGAAAATTTTATTTTTAATTCTCTTAAAATAGGAGGCTTTTCTAACCATGTGTTGCCCCCTTTTTGTTTTCTTTTACATCATACTTCAAATCCAATGATAGGAGGGAAACCAGTATGCTCTGGCAAAGAGGATTCATATGGAAAAGGGCTTGATGTTGCTTCATCCTGGCACAGCTGCATTGATCCCAGTGGCCTCACTCCTGATCAGCACTGGCAGATGGAGCCACATCCTCTTTGCCTGTTGGTTGATGGTTGGCATACCCATGAGGAAAAGGCTGCAAAGGCAAAATCCAGTTCTGGTTAAAAGCAAACCCCAAGCCTTGAGCCTTCTGCTCAAGTTTGAGTGCCAATGGCTCCTGAGTGTGTTGGCACCCCGTGGGTTTTAACCCAGCCCTTGGCTGCACAGCTCTCACTGGGCAGTGATTTATCCATCACACTCCCCTTGCAAAACCAACAGCTCCTTTTGCAGTTTAAGCCCTTATCCCACAGGCACTAAAGTGGTGTTTGGGGAGAGTCACCTGTGCTGGCCCCCACGGAGCAGCACACACACACACACCCTGCTGCTGGCAGGGAGGGGACAGCACAGGCTGGGGCATCCCTTGGGAACCCCTGGGAATGCAGGTGCCAAGGGCTGCATCCAGGGAAAAGGAGCAGAGCACCTTGGAGGCTGAGGGGCTGCCATGGCTTTGCTTCCAGCCTTAAGAGGAGTTTTGTCATGATTGTATCAATGGCAGTGTTTGTAGTTCCATCAAAACCCCAGGAGCCACGTTAAGGGGGCAGATACATCATACATGCCAGCCCAGCTCATACTTGTGTTGGGCTAAAACTGCTGGGAAATGCTGTGGTTTCCTGCTGAGCATGGAAATCCATGCTGGGTTCTGAAATCCAAGTGCCTTCTTTTTTATCTGTGCTGGGGCAGCAGGGCCATGTGCCAGGGAGGAAAACCCAAAAAGCCTCTGTGGGGCAATGGCACTGAGAGCCTGGGCGTTGCACAGAGGCTGCCCCCTGGAATGGGGCTGTGTGCCCCACATCTGGCTGTGACAGATGATCAGAACAAAGGGCTGTCCCATGCACCTGGTTGGGCAGTTCCACCAAATCACTGCCTGTGTCCCCTCTCCTGGGTGCAGCTGGAATTTTGGGGTGAGTTTTTCTCTCTTCACATCATGCTCTGAGGGGTAGGTGAGGGGATGGGAAGACCTGTGTGGGAAAAAGCAAGGTCTTTGAGAGCAGTGTGACTCTGCTCATGACCAGCAGGTACTGTGTGTCCCACTGGCCTCAGAGCAGCTCCCTTGGCATCAGGGGTCCCTTTGTGTGGGGTCAGAATGGAGTGGCAGGGTGGCAGGAGCAGAGTGGCAGTGTCCCCACTGTGGGAGTGTGTCCTCCATGGAAACACAATGAGGAAAGGAGCTGGGGAGTGCCTGTTCCATGGGTGGGGTGCTGCTGATGGTCAGGAGCCTGTGAATTTGTGTGGGAGGGGGAGAGCTTTGTGTCTTTCCTATCTTTGAATTAATGGCTGGTACAAGAGCGAGATGTTCCACCAGGCTGGTGTGTGTGACACCTTCAGTTTTGTCATAAGCTGGTTTACGTCTTCCAAGGTAAAACCAGCTGCATTCAGTCCATCTGAGCTCTTTGTTCCCAGCACAACATGTTGTGAGGTACATAGAGGTGCAAAGATGTCTCTGAAAATCACTTTATGTCCTACCAGCCAGTGATCTGGGCCTTCAGAAAATGACAGAAAATTTGGAATTCATGCCGGTGTAGCCTACTGACCAAGGAGACCTCCCTACGTCTAAAGGATGTTTTGAATCTTTGCACCTCAAGACACAAATATCCCTGTGTCTGCTTTTCACTTTCACTGACTGCAGTCCTCAAACAGCCCCTGAATTTTCTGTGTTGGAGAGGAGCCTGGTACAGGTGGTGGTGGGAAGGAGCATGGGCTGGCTGATGGATGCAACATGTTGGACTCTTGCTCTATGGATGGACTAGGGTGGGAAGCTTGGGCAGCAGAGCATTTGCATGGAACTGGTATTGAAAAATCTTAAACCAAAGCCTGATCCATCCCCATCCATTCCATGGATGAAACCGGAACACACATTTTCAATGTTTTTTCAGCAGGTTTTGCTCTCCATTTTTCTGTCATCACCACTTAATAGTTCAGTCATACATTTTGTGAGCTCATTTTTCTGCTTTGATACTTGTGCTCGTGCTTTGGGTTTTCAGGATGGGGAGCATGGAAGCTTGCTGTGGTGTTAGGGGGGGAGGAAGGTGAGGAAGGGAAGGCTGAGGCTCAGCAGCAGGAGGACGTGGTGCAGTGTGTCCCTGTGGTGCAGTGTGTCCCTGTGGTGCAGTGTGTCCCTGTGGTGCAGTCTGTCCCTGTGGTGCAGTGTGTCCCTGTGGTGCAGTCTGTCCCTGTGGTGCAGTCTGTCAGTGCCCCTTTGGGCAGGGGACAGAGAGGGGACGGGTCTGGCAGGGTTGAAGCTGGTGAGAGGAGGGGATCTGCTCACAATGGGTCACACACTCAAGAGCCTTTCTGATGGAAGTTGGGAGTGTTTGGGTCTCTCCTCCCCTTCTCTTTGCCACAATATGAGCCTGTGCTGGTGCCACCCTGGTCTCCATCATCAGAGGAATGAGACCCAGAGGCTGGGCCAAGCCTCCCTGGGAGCTGTGGCATTGGTCCCAGTTTTTGGGGAGATGGTAGTGTTCCCTGTGGGGTTTCATTCATTTCCTCCATCCTGCCTTGGTGAAGAGAGGGGAGGAGAACAGCAGGGAATAAACAGGAGGCAGAGCTTAGGGCTGTTTTGCTCCCAAGCTGGTCATCCCAGGGAGCTGTGTGCCAGGGAACTGCTGAGGACCAAGGGGCTCCCAGGAGCTCAGCCAGCAGCAGCAGTGTGGAACAGCACCCAGAGGCCAGGAGAAGGGATGGTCACACAGGGATGGGCCAGGCTTTGGTCCTTGAAGGTGCCAGAGTTGCTGTGTAGGAAGCGATCAGCTGGGATGGGGCATTTTGTAGGAGCAGCTCACCTGTCCTTGCCCAGGGAGGGGGTGATCATCGTGCTTACATCCATCCCACCTGCTGTGAGGGATGAACCTTTAAAGAAATGTCTGAGTTCCTGAGGTGCTGAAGGTGCAGAGCTCCCACATTTCAGCTTCAGCTGAAGCCAGGTTTGTGCAGTGCCTGTGCAAATGGAGCTCCCACAGCCTGAGGAGCAGCCAGGGGCTGTGCCCACCTGGAGTCACCAGCTCTATCCAGCTCTGCAGCTCCACTGGGAAAGCTGGTGGAGATGCTGCTCAAAGGAAATGGACACTGGTCTGTGCAGCACAGACCTGCTCTGCTCCTGCTGCTCCCTGTCTCAGATGAAGCAGGGAGCAATGTTGATCCAGTTTGCCCAGTCCCTTTGTATCTCATCACTGTTCTCTGTTTCTGGAGTCAAGTCAACATTTTCTGGAGTTCCTCTGACAAAGCGAGCCTCTCTGCTGGTCAGTCGTGGTTTTATTTATATGTTCTTTTCTTTGATTTGAAAGGAAAATATTAAAAAATTAAAAAGTTTCCAACAGCTGTATTTCTAGTAGTTATGATTCTTGAAGCAATACTCGTATCCCTGTGTGTGCCTCTGAACTATCCATGTATTTGTGCAGCTTTTTCAGGTCTGGGTGAAATATCTCTGAAGAAGATAGCTCTGTGCGTGATGGTGTAAATGCATTGTTTGTATGTATCTAAAGTTTAAATAGATTGTACATATGGGATTGTAAATGAACTGTAAACAGCAATCTATATTTTCTTGAATATATTATATAGCAGTATATATTTGTTAAATAAATATTCTTGTATACTCTTCAATAACCTTTTTAATATTTTGTACAGATAAGTTTATTAAATATTTTATTGATAAATAGACCTCTGTAAGATTTTCTTTTGATGACTTGTGCTTGTGTCCTAAAACCAGATGTCAAGAGCAGCCTTTGTAAACCACCTTTATTCCTTGGGTTACCTAAGGTGTTAAACCAAAAATGAAATACCCATTCATTTTAAACTGCCTTCCAGGGAAGCCACAGGTATTTTCCATTAAATAAAGTCACAGAACAGTGAGTGTTTGTGATGGATTTATCATCAAATGTACATCCTTTTTCTTCCCCGTGTTTCTGAATAGTGTTCACCTGCCATGATGAGAAGCTATCCAGCTCCAGCCAGCCAGCCAGGATTCCCTCCTTCAACCTGGACAAGAGGAGGCTCCATGGAGGCCTCATTGTGGACTTCAGTGCCTAAAGAGCGGGTTGTAAAAAAGTGGGAGAGCAACTTTTTACACAGGCAGATAGTGATAGGACAATGGGGAATGGTTTTAAACTAAAAGAGGAGAGATCTAGATTGGATATTAGGAGGAAATTCTTTTCTGTCAGGGTGGTGAGGCACTGGAACAGGTTGCCCAGAGAAGCTGTGGATGTCCCATCCCTGGAAGTGTTCAAGGACAGGCTGGACTGAGGGTGAGGTGCTTTAGCAGGTGCTCCTGCAATGGACATCACCCAGGTGCCTTGGAGACAGAGAGTGAAGGCAATAGGGATTATGGCTCTCTCCTACATCCCTAAGCACACAGTACTGTGAACATGCAGGTGTGGAGTAAGGCACATTTGGAGGCATGGAAGGCAGGAGGTTTGTGTTTTAGACATAGCAAACCAAACTCAGCTTTCAAGACCCAGAAGAAATGTGGAGAACTGAGCTGGAGTGAGGCATGGTCATTTCTATTCCCAGTGCACACTGAATGACTGACCAAGCAGGACCCACCTTTTGGTCAGTGTTCTGCATCCCCACATGCCCATTTTTTGGTGACACTGACCTAAGAGGAGATCTTTTGGCAAAGCTTCTCTGGGCAGGCAGGCAGGATGGCATTTTGCCCCTGGCCCACTCTGTGAGCATTTTACAGGAATGTGCTATCCTAACAAGCTATTTTCAACAGAGCAGTGAAGGGTGAGAGCAAATGGTTGTTCACAGGCATTGCACCACATCTTCACTGAAACCAGTGGGAGTGGTGGGGTTTGTGTTCAATGGTTTTCACTCCACAGCACTGCAGACTACTCAAGGGATCGACAACATAAACTAGGCAGTGTGTAACTGAAGAGAAATCAAAGGCACAGCAAGGACAGAGGAGATGTCCAAGGTCAAACATGAATACAACAGAAGAAAATGCATAGCATTGGTAAAACAGGACAGGATCTGAATTGGGGCTGAACCATTCTGGATACTTAAAATTCTATGGGTTTACTTTGTGGATGAAAATACAAGTTCTTTCCTATAATCACCAATGAGTTGCTGTACCCCCTTCACAATGAGAGCATGTTAGGACATTAAAACATTTATGTCCTGAAAATGGCATTCCTGCGTCCTACAAGTTAGATCAGAACAGTGGAATACTTTCCAAATTTTAAGGGTGCTGGTTAGGGAAGAGGACTAGATGAGTCTTGCCATTAGGAAAGCCTGTTTTTCCTAATTCTAAGTTACCTCATCCCATGGATTCCTTCTCAGTGTATGAAGCACAGTATTTCCGAGTCTGGGGGCTTTGTTGAAGATGTTCACAAAGGAGGAGAGCAGGAGGCCCCCCTCATTTCCTCCTTCAGTGTGAATTGCTTCAAACAGGATGGAAAAGATCTTTGAGTGCCTGACTGGCAAACCCTGCAGTCAGGTACGTCAGTCAGATGTTTTAGGCAACACCTGTATTTTATTAGCTGCTGCAAACTACTTTCTGCAACACAACTGTTCTCCTGCAAGCACATTCCTGCAAGAGGCAAAACCCAGGCTGTTGACTATCAGCTCAAGCACTCTGAAAGAGTTTTTAATGAAATCCCTCCCTGCCTGTCCCATCTGAGCACGAGTGTCAGCCTGTTCCAGAACTTCTGCCTGATGCTACCGAGAGCAGCGATCGCTCCTGGCAGCTGCTTGTGCTGTTACTGCTGGGTCTGCTGCTCGTGCTCAGCCCCCATCAGCTGTTCCAGAAATATATGCTGTTTTAATAGTTCCTGGTCACTCACAAACGCTCTCTGGATCCTTATTTTGTAAATGTGCCAGGAAAGAGAACATTTGCCTGCAAGTGAAGAGCCTCAGAAACTTATTGTAGTTGGGAGTCTGGGCACGACCTGTGACACAGAGTAAAACAAATCTCTTGGGTCTAGTGAGTCTATCCAAACCCAGTAATAGTTTGAGTGACTTTAAAATGATAACATTGAACATCTTGTTTAAAGTCTTTGCTGGCAATTAGCTGGACCAAAGAAAGGGATGGGGGTGGATGCACATATAAACCCATTTTCTGTAAAATAAATACATAAATGACCTCAGCTGCAGAGAAGAGATTATCTGCTGTGGCTCATGTATGCAATCTGTCTCTGTGAGTCAAGAATCTGGTGTTTAGCTTGGAGTCCAACTCCAAATTCTTCACCATAAACACTGGGCAAGCACTCATCCAGCTTCCTGAAGGGACAAGCCTCACTGATCCACACACTCTATAGCTCATTCAGAGCAGCAAACATGGAGCTGGAAGCAGCAAGGGGAAACTGATTGATTATTTTGGAGAGGCTCTGGATAAAAATGCTTAAGAGAGTCAGGTGCCTACCACCCACGGATTTTCTGTGCACTTGGCAGATGTCTGCATTGCATGTGAAATTTGGGGTCTGGAAAGTATTTTTGTAGATTTTGTATGCATGAAGTAATAAAGGAGCTGAACTAGAACTAAACAAGTTACCAAAACAAAGACTCAAGTTACATTTTACCATAAATTTCTTTATTTTTGTTATTGGAGCTGTGTACTTTTATTAAAAGGTATCGATCTAGCAAAACACTTGCACATGAGTCAAAGTCACTGCACTAGCAGGGTTACTCGTGTGGTGAGAATCAAGCACAGATGTGGATGACAGTGAGTAGGTGCTACAGCTTACAGTCAATATATTTGTGATAGGTTTTCCAAGAATTCTTAAATAGTCTAAAACAGGCAAAAACCACACTGTGTTTTCATGGTAAATTGGCACATTTGGACCACAAGCACTTTTGACACTCTTTGCCTGGGGTGACAATGAACACCATGGGCTTCTGAGGAGCTGGATTCTCACTGTGTGGGATCTGCTCCTCTCAGGAAATACAGCTGTGGAAAGTAGGCCCGTGTGTTTTAGCAATGAACAGAGTAGCAAATTTTCAGATCTTTGCCTTACAGTAACAGCTTCTAGGCAGAAGGTAGCAATTGAATCAATATGGTTTTTATTTTTAATACTAGAGAAAATTCTTTTAAGAAAATTGTAAGGCATTCTTCTGCAGTAGATCTGGTCATCACTGACCAGACCTAATCTCAGTTTAGGTCTTAATGCAGTTAGGATTTAGTATAATGGATTAACTTTTGTATAAAAGGCATACACAAGTCAAGTACAAGTATTGCTAAATTAATTCCTCATACAAAGTATACTCATAATGCACTGTAAACAACTGCTTCTCATAGGTGCTTCAGTTTCCAGGCTGTAGTAGCTGCTTGTCATCTTTGGTTAATGCAAGAATCTGTCTGGTCTCAGGAGACCCACTACAACAGCTGAACTCCCACAAACTGAGTCTTTGTCCGTTCCCTGACTCCACATACTTCAAAGAACAAATGTTTTGTTCAACCACACCAATGTGCAAACCAAAACAACCAAGTGAGCTGTGATTTTTATGCTGCTGACATACAGACAGGTGCACATGCACATATATGTGTACATTAAAGTATCTCCACCTATGGGCACGTCCTCCCTGGCTCTGCCCCAGGGAAAACCTCAGCCAGCAGATGCAGGGAGCATCTGCCACAAGGCCATCCAGCTGGGATGATCCCAGCATCTGGGGACTACCACACACACACACACAACTGTGGATTTCTGCAGTGAGCACAAGGATTGTTTTGATCATGACTGAATATGGACCTGTAAAGATGGAAAGTCCCGTGACTCTCCAGTAGGCAGAATCAGCTGCATGGGCAAAGTCTCCTCACTTTGAGTGCGTCTGGTTCCTCCCCATGCTGCTGAAACTGTGCTCCCAGTGCTCCTGCCCCACTCATCATGGCCATTTCTTTACGTGGCAGTGTGACTGGAAAAACCACTGGCTAGTCTCAAAAGCTAAACCAGTTTCTGATACAGAGAAGGTCACTTAAATCCAGTGTCAGTCTGCAGGTTTGAAAACTAGTCCCAGATATCCAGGAACTGAACTCTATCACAAGCTGCTCTAAATATTAGTGAAAGGTTCAAGGGGGTTTAGAGAGCAGTGGAAGGGGTGTGAATAATTGTGTAAGAAAACAAAGCAACTAATTGATCTTTTTGCATCACAGAGAACATTCTCCAATACCATTCTCACATGTATCAAAACTGGTAATAAATCATGTAAGTGAGATACTCAGTGCATCATCTAAATTCATCTTTTTGCAAGGACTGGACCTCCCCTGACTACGCTGTAGTGTTTTGCTTATTTATAAATGTCTTTATGAACTCCACAGGGAGACTTTTTCACAGGTTCATGGCTAGAAAGCTTTTCCTGATTACACTTGGCTCTGTTCCCCTTACTTGCAATATTTTCATTTCTAGCTATTCCCTGCAACTTCTTTTGTTATCACAACTGGTAGGAGGCTTTTTTCTTTTTTTTTGTTTTCCATCTGTAAAGGAAAGGGTTCACCAAATGTGAGGAACAAGGAACTTGTCAGCACCATGCAAGGGTCTGGTTCTCAACAGTAACATTCATGCCATGTCATGGGTGCAGCCATGGCACAGTAACAGATGTTTTCTGATGGTGAACGTACCTAATTTGTGGCTTGGCAGAAAATTTCATACTTCAGTCCTTAAAGCAAAGAACTGAAATTCAGACATGCCTCAAAAGTGGTTCAATTCTTTAAAGTTGCTGAGCAAGCACTGTTCTCATGGACTTCATTAGGAGAGCTAGGCCACCTAGAAGTTGTTATACATGGATTCTGCAATCCATTTTAACTTTTAAATACTGGCATTTTTGACCAGTGTACTTTCCCTTCTCTACAGTCAACTGAAAAATGAAACACTTGGCCATGTTCCAGGTAAGAGATCCTTATATATTCCCTTGCTGAGCAGTCACAGATACCTCACAGCATTTCTAATACCCTGTGGAGTCATGGCAGTGCCCCAAACCCATGGTGAGACTTGGAGAAACTGCACACCTGATCTCCACATCTTCCCTGAACCCATCCCAAACTCAGCCTGACCACCGACCCCCTCTGACCCAGAGGAGACAAGGTCAGGGCTGCCCAGGACCATTGCCAGGACCCACCCACATGCTGACACTTCTGCAGCAGAGAGTGGGGTGGGAGCAGCTCAGGTACAGTTGTGTCAGCATTGTCTAAAGTGCCAGCAGACAATAAATGTTCCACCCTTTGCCATGTCTTCCAGAGTCCTGAAGACTCAGGATGAAACTACATAAGCACTGAGTCAACAAAACTATACTTTGGACCAGCCAGTCTCTCTTTAACTTTCTCTAAAACATCTCAATAGAAAACAAGCCATAATCTATAGTAAACAGAAAAAAAAAAAAAAAAAGACAGACTCTCTCACAAAAAAAATTTACACGTTCACAAAATAATTACATCTTTTTCTTGTTGATCACTGAATTAGTGTTTATAATTTGGTCAGATCATCCTGTAGCCAGTCTGTGATCATGGCAGCCATCTCCTTGCTGGCATCGAGCACGAAGGCGTGGCGGAGCCCCTTCTCACAGAGCCGGATGTCCCCGTCTGGAAAATCCATTTTGATCTCGTCGTAGTAGTGCTGTGGACACCAGCTGTCTCCAGTTCCATAGTAAAAAATCAGCTAGGAAGAAAAGCACATCAAATAATCAGTGTGGAATGTTACTGATGGAGCAACCAATGCAATAGTTTGGAAATAAGTAACGCATCAAATCCTCAGATACGCTGTGAGGAATAGCAGACTGGTACTTCTTGGTTGTTTCCAGGTCTGCAGGTATGATGAAGACAATTAAATGCTCTGCAAAATTGTGGAACACAATAGAGGTTTAACTCTGAAAACAGAAATCTGCTGATGAAAGCCTGGCTGACTTAGTAAATTTCTTATTATGGCTCAAAACATGGAGTTGTCCATGAAGTGCACCCCGCAAGCAGCCCAGCTGTTGTGTTTTTCATAGCTGCTAGCAGTTTTCATGTTAGCTTTCCAGCTATTTTTAAAAAGCAATCACCAGGCACAACTTCACCTATATTACATTGCTCAAATCCCCATGCAACGTGACCTTAAATTTTTTCAGGGCTGAGGCATCCACCACCTCTCTGGGCAACCTGTGCCAGTGTCTCAGCACCCTCACTGTGAAAACACCTCCTACCGTCAGCCAGTCTGAACTGATCTGCTTTCAGTTTAAAACCAATGCCCCTTGTCCTATTGCAACAGGCCTTGCTAAAAATTTTCTTACATTCCTATTTTTCTTACAGGTCCCTTTAGATACTGGAAGGTGCTCTAAGGTCTCCTGGAGCCTTCCCTTCTCCAGGCTGAACAGTCCCAACTCTCTGTCTTATCCTTGTGAAGTGCTGCCTGTGTGGAGTGCAGGCACCTCCCAGAGACCAACAAACAACTTTCTTCTGGGTTGTAACATGGAACTAAAATTCTGAAAAAGTCCATTTTGCTTTGATTTTGCCCAAATAACCCTGGCTGATGACATACATGAAGCAGGTGCTACCTGTCCTAGAGCCCACATAAACATGAAAGTTGTAAATTCCAGGAAAATGCCATCTTCACGGAAGTGACTTTTCTCTCTGTCAGAAGCAGTGAATGTCACATTTCCCCAAGTCATCACTTCTCCTCATTTTCAGCTCAACTTTGCCTGCTATAGCTATGCTTTTCGATTTCTATAAAGTATATGAGGGGGAATTAGTTTTCTGGGAGAGAGTAAAAAACCTGTGGATTTCAGACTGTACAAGAACAAGATTAATGAGGAGCTCTCTTCATACTAAAATGTTCGAATGCAGGTACCAGAAGGATGCTGATTGCTCAACACATCACACACAGCTTGGCCCAATTCCATTATTCACATTTGTTTCATATTTCATTTCTGTACTTCAGTGAATAATTGAGCAATGCTAACATAAATTAGGGGACAAGAAGTTTTCCTTTCATCACAAATATCTTCAATTCCATCATTTTTGTAGCCATGTGGAATATAAATAAATGGATCCACTGGGGTAGAGGTGGGCTAAGAGCCCAGACTGCATTTCACAAACTATTACAAGGTTTTGTCTAACTCACTTTTCTCTTGCTGAAGTTTGCCCAAATCTTGTACATTATTGACTATTGGCTGTATCCAAAATATAGTATCTCAGTTGCACAGACACCAACCCCAGTTATACTTCTATTTCTGTGCAAAACATAGAACATAAACCATCCCATATTAACAAACATTACTGGTTTCCTTTGTCACTCACTACTTGCTGAAAACAAGGTGTGTGTTGTTTGCTCTAGCAGAAAATTTCTTTTGATCTTGCCTTCAATTCATCAATCACAAGATATCAAACTAGCAGAAGTTCTTCAGAAAAGCCAGTGTAAAATGTCCAGATGCACTCAGGCCTTTTGGAAGCAAAACATCTGACCAAATTATGTTCAACCCTGGGCTCCATTACCAACAGATACAGAACTAAAGATTATGAAACTGAGGGGAAAAAAAAGCAATGCAGCAGCTCCAATTTAATGGAGTAGTCCTTGAAATGGTTAGATTTTTTGAAAGGCAAGTTACAGAGACTCATCACACAATCATTTAGAAAAAGATGAAAAGCCATTTACACTTACAAAGGTGGATGAAATACTTGGCTTAGTCTGCATGGACTGTGAAATGGGCTGTTCTCCAGGTAGGGTTGTAAACTTGAGAACTCACAGATTTGAAAATGCCTAAATAGAAGATTTATGCGCATTCTTAGCTTGCCCCTGGTATATTTGCATTGCAGTTTAATCTTTCACTGCATGATCCAAAGGATCCTTGATTCACTCAATCCACTGACAGGATGATATTCAGCTGATGAGCTGCTATTTGATAGTATTTTTCATTTTAAATTCTGTGTGCGGTCTGGGGATTTATTTACTACATATTTCATGGTTTACAGACAGGATTTATTTTCTTTATGCTCTGCATTCCTCTGGCATGCACTACTACAGGATTCACATGCTCACATTTATTAATTTAGTTTTGCAGCACCTTAGTGGCAATTTATCTTCATTTTGCAGGTGGGGAGCACAGAAATTAATGTCAAACTACATTTATTAATATGAAAGCATGTAGTGTAGAGTGAAACACCTCAAGCTGGTTTTCCAGAGTGTGCAGCATTACACAGTATCAACTGTACTCAAAGAACAGCACTCCTGGACTGCTTTTGCAGGTGTTCTGAAACACTGTTTATCTGTCTGTAATACACATTTCAAGGTCTTAAATGAGATATTCAGAAAAATGAGAACAAACTGTGACTATCTATGAAAAATATTGATGACTTCACCAAGAGCCTATTCTCTTCAAAGTTTAGGTGCCTTTACCATCAGCTTACTCCCTTTTACTTCAATAGGCATTTTACCCCTTCTGCCACAGAAGAGCTTGTACATCCAGCATGCTGTCTCCTCCATTACACAGCTCTTTTGGTTAATGAAGGAAGAAAAAGGAAAAGGGATGTTTTAATGAAAGCTCAGTGCTGCATACTTACACAAAAGGTGTCTGACTTGAGGTCAGTGCTCCCCAGCTGTGAAATGCATGGTAATGCAGCTGGTTTTAGCAGAACCTGTGTGTACAGTCTGCTGGGCTTTGAGGAGGTAAACCAAACCTCAGCTATTTCACATGTGGCACCTACAAATGCTGCCAACAGTGTCAACACCTCCAGATTTGCTGCTTTAGGCCTCTGTTCCTTAAGGTCAAGGTGTAATTGAAAGAAGCAGCGCTGTCAGCTTCTGGCCAGAGGAGCATGGGACACCTTCCTCCTGCTGTCACATTGGAGGCATCCAGCATAGAAATTAATGATTTAGTTTGAAAATCTAAAGTGTGTTTTTGAAGCAAATGTCCAGTTTGTCCATATTTACCATACTTTGGTTACCATACTTTGGACCACATGGAGTCCTTCCAACTGAAACTAAAGCAAAGATGCTCTTCAGGATCACACTTAAAAACCTCCAGTCACCACTGGACATTTAGTCAACTGTTGGTACCTCAGGATCTGGAACACCAAGTCCTCACTACTTGCTATCCATCTTTACAATTCTCTTATCTTGTTCTGCTTCTGTTCTTAAGGCAAACATAGTAAATGGCATCTGCTGAGAACAAGAACAATAAGATTTTGGAAATTTAGGTTCCATTACAACCAGAAAAGGGCAGAACTTTTACCAACTACTGGTCTTGTTGTCCAGTCATTTGCTCACTCTTTACAGGTGACGTTCTGTGACCCTTCTGGTCTCAAGACTGCCCTACACCCACTTTGGTTCTTTATTTTAGTTTTATTCTCCATATCTCATTATTTCCAATTGGTACTACTTCTGCTTCTTGTTCTAGTCCCCCCCATTCTTGCCCTGCAAAGTCCAGATTTTAGTCTCCTGGGTCCTCCACCTCGTTTTGAGTCCCCACTCCAACTCTAGTTGTTTTTTCTAGAGCCTATACTCCTGGCACTGTTCCTCAAGCACCTCTCAGAGCAGCAGTTGTTCCTGTCAACAGAGCTGGGTTCAGTTCAGCATAAAAACATCTATGTACAGGTGACTGTACTGTGGTGTTTACATGTGTACCAGGCACCACAATTTCCATCACACATTCAGGAAAGATGGCTTTGCTCGGGTGGTTCCAATCCACCACCTCCTGTAGCACCAGAAGCTTTCCTTTGGCCAAACAAACAGAGCCTTTGGTTCTTCCTGCCTCCTCCTCCTCCTCCCCCTCTCTGTTTGCTGCTCCCTCACTAGTTACCTCTTCACTAGCTCAGCATGTGTCTCCTCTACACTGGAATGAGAAGCTTCCCTCTCCAAGCTAGGAACTGCCACCATGAGAAAACAGTGCATTTTCCCTGAGCTTTATTTGCAGACATTGTAGAATCCTTTGGACTGAAACAGAACCAGTCAAAGTAGGACAGACACGTGTGTCATACATGCAACTAAGTAAGGTTTCTGTCTGTTATAATCAACTAAGAACAGTTTTTAAACAAGATTTGGGGAACTTGATTTGATGCTGCAGTTATTTTTCCTGCTTATTTCATGTGCAGGTGTTGGTGTGTGCACTCTGTCCATGTGCCCACACCTGCACATCCAAAACTTTAACAGAAGTGATTTTTAATTTCAACTTCTTCCTTATTACTGGATTATGAGAAAGAGCAAGACTGCAACCAAGGTGTAAATTTTCAGTGATCCAGATGTTGGTACAGGGCCTAGGAAACCTGACAGCTACTTGACTGCCATTTATGAGATTGACCATCTCCTTTTGAATAACAAAATGTATCTGTTCTTTGCCTGTGTCACACACAGACAAGAAATACACAGATTTTAAAATGTCCCTCTCTTTCCTAATACATTTAAGCAGCACAATTTTAGATATATTTAAATGAAAGTTTCCAGAATCCATCTTTGCATCTTAATTTTAACACCAGGAGCTTTGCTATTGCAGCAGGCAGGCAGGAATAATTAACAAACCATGTGTAACCAGAGGCACATGGGATCTCCATTAATGTAGGGAACACTGGCATGCAATATATGGCCTGCATGGATCTGTAAAATGCATATTTTCCTGTGGATGGTGGATGGCTGTAAAGACATCCTGAGTCAGCACAACCACTGCACCAGCAATGGAAAGCTGCTGCCAATCCAAGCATTCAGAAATGATGAGTCAGGCCCCCAAAATAATTAGACTAGCTTAAAAATAAACAGATTTGCAAAATAATAAATAGGAAGTTCTTTCTGGTTTTGCTGTGGGCTTAAACTTTCCAATATTTGCATTTTTTTAAACTTTTCTGCCATGAGGGTGAGAGGATTATCTTTTATACTTTTTCAATATTGAATGGTGAGACTTCCAGGTATTCCTGACTCAGAAGGGAAATGGCACCTACCACTGGACTTGACAAAGACTTTATGATTCCTGATGCAATATCCTGCTTGCTATGAGTGACTAAAACATGTCCTCCTTCAGGATCTGCTGATCCTGAAGGCACAGTGAAGGGCACGTGGGCTGTCTTTGCCACCATTTCAATGCTGCATTTGAAACAGTTATGCAATTTCTAAACTCCAAATAGCTTTAAAATAACAGCAGTATTCTTAGATGATGATTTATCATTAAATGGCTCAGAAGTATTTTCATCCTTAGCTTCTCTAAAATAAAACACAAGTCCAAATAGTGCTCTGTCAGCCTCATACCCTGTAATATGGTATTTGTACTCTGACACTGCACAATGATGGCAGCTGCTAAGTAAACATCAGAAGGATCTGAGATTTGTATCAACAGGATGTTTACATTTTAAAGAGTTTCTAAGAAAATAATAAAGATTTCCTGCAGTTGACTCCATTGGCACTTGTTATCGTATGTATGACAGTTCACAGAAGTGAATTACAGAGAGATTTCTTTTCTGCCTCTTCTGTAACTGTCAAAGACCAGCACTGAAAAAAAATAAAAAGTTAAAATATATTAATTGAATTTTTTTCTATTTCTCTGGAATTTGGTGCATGTTATAACAAATTTAGGATCTTATTACATGGGCAGGCACCACTGCAGCTGATGGCCAAAGTGAAGGACTGATCTCTGGATATAAAGGAGTGGCATACGTGCAATAGCAGGACTGCCCCAGTGTCCTTGCTGAAATCCTTGTCTCTGATACATTCACATGTTATCAGTATTACTCCCACATGCATTCACTGGCTGCTCCAGCAGCTTCTCTCTGGGTGACATCTCTCAACAGTAACCAGTTTTATTTGTTCTTGGATGAAAACTAGTTTAAAAGGCATTATCCCAGAATTAATTTTAGTTTCAGTCAAGGTTTATAGAAAATTACTCAGCTTCTCTGGAATTATGAAAGTGTCTCCACCTTAGCCTGCCAAAAGAATAGGGGAACAGACGGTTTGGGACATACTTTTTTAAAATTTGCTTCAGTTGTATTTTGGCTTCTGGGAATTCAAAGAGCTGGCATTGCCTTAGGAAGCCCTAAATGCTTTGGGATATGGTTCTCTGAGATACCATCTCTTTCCCTTGTGATGCTGCTATGGTTGAGGATCAGCCAGTTTGATGGTAAGGTCCTGGGGAACTTGCTTCTCAGCTTTTATCAGAACTGGGTTTTCTCAGCTTTCCAAGGGCAGTATGAAGCCCAGTGTTTTCAGCTGGACTGTTTGGAGAAAAGGCAGTTGACAATCTGGGGTCCTGATGCTCTTTAAATCCCCACCTGTAGGACCTGCAGTGAAGGTGGAATGGCTAGTTCAAGTGTTTGTGCTGAGTTTATTTAACATAATGGTGGCCAGTGTTGTTAAGCCAGCATAAATAAAAAACAAAACCAGCTTCCCTCTCTGTAAAGGAGATGAAGAAACATTTTGCTATCAGAAAAATTAGGATGCAGTCCCTTAGATGGGGCCTGATGTAGTGGCTATTTTGCATGTGATTCCAGGTGTGTGAGGGCTCTCCCCAGTAAGAATATTCAAGTATTCTCACACAGTTTTCATGCCTTTATCAACGTTGAGACTTGGTAAATCAACAAAGGGAAGGAAAAGGGCTTCTCTAACTCTGCTGCAGTTTATTATCAACACGACTGGCTGCTCTGCACAAAGACCCATGAGATCAACAGAGACCACTTTTATTTCCACTTTCTCACAGATAATGATGGGTCAAACTCAATGCAAAGTAAAACTGTGCTTTTAAAAAGGATGCACAGGATTTATCAACAAATCAGAGTGATTAACTTATTTATATTATCCATGTTACTTTTAAAGACTTAAAAGCATTTTGAGGGTATATATTTAGATGTGTCAGGAACATGAACATTTCAGAAGTCAAGTCTGTATAAATACCAAAATAAAAACAAACAGACCTGAAACCCTTATTTAAGCAATACTACTGCTGGGACAGATTCTTCCAACTGTATTTACTGCAAGCAGTTTTTCCCTCTGAGTATCAGCCTGACACAGTCTGCATTCACTAGGACTTAATGTAAGTCAAATGTCTCCTGCAACAGCAGGACCAGAATCTGGCTGTAAAAGGCAATGCTCCCCAGTGGGAAGCATTGCAAAGGGGAACTAAGAAATAAAGGGGTAGTAAGGGGTTGATGGTAACTTTTAAATATTCTTCAGAAGGCTGGGGAAATACTGCTATCTTTGCTCACTGTGTGCAGCACACACCTTGTACTCACACCAAAAATTTTGGAAATTCTTGTCATCTCTTCTTTACTAGAATACCACACAACACAAATGATGGTAACAGGCACTCAGTTACAGAGTACATGAAACATCACAGGTAAGTATATAGTGGTATACTGACTTTTTAAAATGCCCACTGGGATCCTTTTCCACCAAGGAGAGAAGCTGCTGATCCCTGATTAGGCATTCTGGGCACTTCAAAGAAAAGTTGGTTCTTCTGGTTAAATGACAGGGGCACCAAAATCCCCAAGCAGATGTGCAACTTCCCTGGCTTCAACTCTGCACCTCCAGGGAGGGCAAGCCAAAAAGGATGTGAGACCTGCCAAAAAAAGAGGTGTTCTTGGCTAGAGAGAACACTTAGCACCTATTCAGAAACAGTGTTTGGAAGGTTTTTCACAAATGTAGGCAAGCACCTCACTCACGCTGTGGGCAGGCCAAGTATTTGTAACATTTTTTTAAGCACGTACCTTCAGATCATGCTCCTGTCACTGGGAATCACTACTAACCCATATGGATGTCCACAGAGACTCAAACAAAAAGACTAGGAAACATCAAAACAGTTGCTTCAGGGGTCAAAATAGTTCTTGGTTGCTTAGTTTAAAAAAAAATTCTCTAGCAAGGACAGTTTTGCAAAAGAAAAGCCTAGCACTTCTCTGTGGAGAGGAAATACTTCATTCTTCAGCCTTTATTCTAAACCTCTGCGGGTCACTGTTTAGTTGATACTTTTGGAGAACACATTATCTACGGTATCATTGGTGTGATATAAACTTGCACTGTTTTAAATTCTAAATACACCACTGGAATAAGCACAAAGTAGTAAACATAGACTTCATTAATACAATTTCTTCAAAACTGTATTTCTTCCCCACTTAATCATCTATAAGGTCTATAAGCCACCTACAATACAAACTTCCACAGTTTGAGTGAAAATAGGTTAATATGTTGATAAATTTCCAGTTTGTAACTTTCTTATCAGACAACAGGTTGGGTTTTTTCATCTTTGTATCTCTACTTCAGATGTTTCCTGTCTTTTTCCTTATGCAATCAATGCAACTGCTACACCAGACCACTGGCAAAAAACTCAAGAAACATGTAAATGTTTTTGGATTAACATGCCAACCAAAAGAATCCTGATTTGCAGTTGGAGGAGGTGGTTTATCATCTTAAAAAATTATGAACCACTACAAAAGTTCACTGATTCAAAAATTGCTGAACCCTGTGGAAGCTCTTCAATGGGTTTAAAAGGGCTTTGGAGCAGATCCTACATTTCAAAATAGGACTATTGTGTAATACACATGGACTAATGAACCAGCTACATCTCTCAATAAACACAAAATCTGAGGGGTGATTATTTTAAGAGGGGTTCCTCTGTAAGCACCTAGTTTTACATTTTCATGCAATTATCTTCTTGATTCATATAAGGTTATATTTATTGTAACAGGTTTAAATGCTTAGAAAAAGAGTCAATAAGGCTAAGTCTTAAAAGAGAGCAATAAACAGGACACAATGCAAACTTAAAAATCTAAGTTCTGTAGAGAATCTCTATAAGGAAATATCATTGTCCATTCCAGGCATGCTAGTGAATGCCCAATACATCCATTTTCCTCTGCCTTTTAAATTTTTTTTATTCTGTTTGTAAAAGTTTCATGATGCCTAGTGCTGATCCATCTTTTAAGAACATGGAATTACACCCACTTCCTTTTGTGCAGGAATTACAATAAACTTCCTCTAGTTCAGTAGTATCTTTGCCTCCAGCTTCTGCTAGGAAAGGGAGTTGGTGTTATTACAGTGAAAGAACACAGGTAGCTCAGCTTAGACATGATCAGCTAATAATTAACCTCCAGATCTGAGGAAATTTTTTATCAGTATCCCTCACCTTATTTGTTTGGATTTTCTGGTTTATCACAACCCCCCCATGTCACTGCAATATGAAGCTCAAACTCCTGTACATCCATGTACTGCTTGATCTGGACAAATAGTTTTAGACAATATTTCAAAGGCTCTATCATATATTACTTTGTTAGAAGACAGGTCTCCATCCTCCTCATACAGTTCCACAGCTATCTAATGTGCACAAGTCCTGACTTCAAAATAGTTTAAGTGAAAAACCTCATTTAATTATCCAAACAATATTCCAGCTACCATTCTTTCAACATAAATCCAAGCAATTAACTTTGTTAGACTAAGAATCTGCAGTCTGGTGATAAAATTTCTCCTGGTCCCTAGCTAGTATTAATTATAGTTAAACCTGGACATGGAAAGATTGGAATAATTTTGTGTCTCTTCTTTCAGATCACAGAATGCAAATAAGATCCAGAAATAACTTTTCTATTCCACAGCAGCTGGCAAAGTCAGGTGTTAAGATTGGATTTTACCATATGATCACAGAGACTACTAAACAGTATAAATTTTTTGAAGTATCAGCTTGCCAGTTCTATAGCAACTTGGACTATAGTTCCTGTTTTTATAAACTTCCAACCTTTATATGTTAAGCCCATTTTTATTGTCAATACTCTTCAAATTTAACATGATGCCAACTGAAAATTTTTCCCTTAATTCTTACATTCCCAGAAATTACTAGAAGATGAAAAAAGAGAAGCATTTAGCTTCACTTTAAGGCTTGCTTTTTCTTCAGTTAGCTAACTCTTACAAGCTTGCTTCAGCTTTTTTTTTTCTTGAGTATGTTTGCCACACATGTATGAGGACACAGAAGAATCAATAAAAGAAAGTTGACACAGGTTTAAATCAGCTCCTGCCTGCCAAGCCCATGCTTAGATTGACAGAGTCAACAAAAGCACAGATGGAGCAGACTAGGACACCTGCAAACTTTACTGTTAGCTATGGGCCTTCATTCAGTACAAGAAATCAGAATTTTTGTAATGTGCAGCATCTGATTGACCACCTGAAGTCACTGGAGCTGCAGCTGATTGTCACCACCACTGTCCCACCCAACAAAGCATTCCTGCTTAACTTCAAGCACGTGTGCTTGTGATTAACATTTCCTCAAGCACCTGGAGTCCTGCTCCTGCCCTCTTCACTTTGTACCCTGCCAGCACAGGGCCCTGCAGTGCCACCCTTCAGGGCACTGACAGCCTCACCAGCCCTGCCTGGCCCCAGCCCACACCTCCTGCACAGGGCTCCAGGCTCTCCAGCTCTGTCCTGCTTTAGTCTCAGCCTCCCAAGCTACACTGTGCAGTGACTCCAGCCCTGGCCCTGTGTCCCACACCAACACCAGATCTACACTGTACACAGCTTGACACCTGGATGGCTCCCACCTTGCAGCCTCCCTTCTACCATATCTTTGGTAATCCCTCCTGGATAGACTCTGGACCCATGTGTAGCCTTGTCTCCTCTCCTGCCTCTGCCCCTGTCCCCTTTTGCTCCTGACTGGATTATCTGGAGGGATGCTGGATCTGTTTCATTGCTTTGCCTTGTCTGGGACAGTTGATAGACCCTGCTCCTGTGCTCTGCTCAGGTGCTGTGGGACTGCATCCTGCTTGGAGAGGGCACTGCCTGCCTGTGTGGGGTCAGCCTTGGCTCATGCTTCAGGGAACAGGCAGGGAACAGGCTCCCTGACACTCAGAGGAGTGATTCAGTCAATAAAATCAACCATTTCCCTTGAATTCACTGGGCTTTTGGTCAACCCATGGAAAGCTTTTTAAAGACAATGGGAGTATTTGCAGTCTGCAAGATGAGCCCTTCAGTGTCTTCTCTGAGATTCCCACAAAGTGCAGAACTTTGAGTGCTCTGCAACAAAAATGAGAAAGCCCAGGCATGCCAGGTACAGTGCAGGGATCCTTGTTACTGTGTGCTACTTGCTACTTCAACCCCTTTAAAATATGAACATACCTTTCAAAGTGCAGAGAAGGCAAATGGACTAACTAAAAATAAATATTTTCAGCCACAAAAAGAATGACTGTTTTTATTTAAAAGGCACAGAGTAATTTTACAGAGATCTAGGACCTCTGTCCTAGAAAACTCCACTCTCTGAGGAAAATCTCTTCCAGTGCAAAGTGCTAGAATCATTCTTCCAGCAAAAAGACAGGGATGATACAGAAAACTGTAGAGAAGGAAAGGAACACAGTAGAATATGTTACCCTGATTATCTACTTTCACAGGGGCTATCACAATAGACATTTATGAAATGTGACAGTTTTCTGGCTCATAACCCATCTGGAATTGTCTAACCATGGTCACATTTTAAATTATTTCAGCCTCCAAAACATGGTGACCACAGGGTGACCACATCAGAACTCCAATTAGAACAGTTCTTGGCCTGTGCCAACCCTTGAACTGTGACTGGGAAAATGCGACTGGTGCAGATAAGAACTTTACAGAATCTCTTTCAACATTAAATCCATACAGACAAGAAAGCTCAGTGTGAGAAAGGTCCCTGAAATGAATTAATTCACCTGTAGAGTAGCACCTCCAGCCTCTGAGGAATTTCTCTTATGTTACAGTCCAGTGGGTGAAAGGGTGGAGCCGTAATTTTGCTGATTCCTCTCTGTTCAATTCTGAAGCCATGGAAGATTGAGCCAGGAGAATCCCATGGTAATAACTGACACCCCACCTGTGTGATCAGAACCCAGGTAACTACAGGCCCCACTGGGAGCCACACCTCATGTCCAGCCAGAACACAGGCTGCTTCTCCTCCAGCAAGGAAAACAAACCAGATGGGTTGGTACATCTGATAGTTATGAATGCTACATCTACAAAGGTGTGGATCAACACATTTTAAGAATCAGCGATCCCTTTAATGGAATGACACTCACAAAAAAGCAGAATCAAGCCTGCTGGAATTCTGGTTTTGCATAAATGTAACTGTGTGTAACATCTCATGTATGTGGGCTTCCTTTGAAAACTGAGGATTAAACAGTTACCTTCTTTAAATTTTGCTTTATGGTTGTACTGTCTCGCTCCACCACCTTCATCATTTCTTGGCTTGCCATGTACAAGATGTTGGCTACAGAAAAAGAAACAGGGAATAATGTAAATACATAGCAAAACTGCTAATAAGTACAATACAGACACAACTCTGCAAAGAACCAGAGCAATTAGAGCAGTCATTGTCTTGACAATCCCATGGTAAATAATGCCACAGACAGAAAGAGTTTATCTCACCTAACAATTAAAAAGGCATACAGAATGAATTAACTTACCTCCTGTTAATTAATTAATTCCATAATTAATGGAGAGGGAAAGGATTTTTCAATTGTAACTCTATCCATCTATCCTACAGACTTCTAGATCAGCCCATGGTGATGACTTTCTCTCCTGACCAGAGAAAGAACTCTAATGACCAGCTTTCATTACATGCTTTTAGAAAAGTAAAGGTCAGCATGAAAATCCCATATGGAGGGTTTTCAAGACTGGGTTTTAAATACAAAACATACATTACAAGGCATTATTAATCAGTAGATTAATAAATTATTGACATATCATTATGCAAGTCATTCAAATATTCAACACAAAAAAATAAAAAAATGAAAAAAAAACAATGGCAGCTACAAATATGTGATTGTCCTTCATAAATTTGATGGCATGTGTCCAGTCAAGACTGGACTGGACACCAAATGTCTAAGTCTTAGCTCTCTGGAATGTAAAGTATTAAAAATAGCTTAGTGCAATTTATTTTCAGTTGATCTGCAAGACACTGTCTTAGAGACATAAATGACAGAGTCTAACATTTGGACACCTAATTAATTTTATGAAGTCTTGAGTTCAGGCATGTCCCTTATAATGTTAGACAGCAATGGGAACTAAGAACTTCTGAAAAGTGCTTAGTTGGGTTGGTTTTTTTGGATGTCTGAATATTCACCAATTTAAACATCCTGACACAGAAGGACCACACTGCCCACCTAGCCTGACTTCTCATACAACAGACCCTACAGAAGCTCATCATACAGTCCAAAGCCTGGCTTTGAACAAGCACTGCAGATTATGAATTCTGCTGCTGGAGAAAACCTTGTATTCAACTGCAGAATTGGGAGTTGCTCCATGCATTATGTTTCCAGAATACGAGAGAGTGTTTTAATAAGGGCTATCCATTTCTGTCATCATCACGCTGTACTGAAGAAATGTGAAGCTAGCCAAAGAATCAGTACTTCTTTTAGCTCTTTTTTGGACCAGTTAGCTTACTGGGCTAATAAAATGGCCAAGCCTCTCCTGACCTGTGATCACAGAGACATTCATAACCTATATGTGGGAATAAATGACAATATTCTACTTTCTCACCAGTTTGTAAAACCAACGTGGCTAAATTATCCAAAAACATTTCAATTTCAAGGTCTCAAAATAATGGAAAGTATTTTAAGATACTAAATCTTCTCCTGAAAAAGAGGAGAAAATTGAAAAACTTTGATAATTTTAAAAATCAGAACCAATGAAGTTTTGTGCACAAGTAGTTAATGACAGTGTTGGATCTGATGCTGCTTTGAGACAGGAGTAAAACATTCTCACACTGTGGGACAGGGGAGGAAGTGGCAATCACACAGGTCTTTGGTGGTGCCCAGAACATGGAGTTGGCTGAAATACCAGCAGTGCTCTAAGGAAACAGAATGCCACTGGAGAGATGAGTGATGCCACTGCAGTTCAAATGTTAACAGACAAAGCCAGTGGTCTCAAATGAATAAAAAAAATCCTAGAAAGTAATATTTACTTCTGAGCCAGCCAAAGCAGATGCAATTCAGTTACAGGCCTGCAGAGCTCTGCCTTCTTCAATTAAACATTGAATGCAGCTTGTGCAAGTTCTGCCTTTCCTTGACAAAATGAAAGGGTTGTCATAGACAATCCAACAAATCTGCTGGTCCCACCCTACACTGCTGGGAAAAGGGGTCTCTGTGCAGTTTCATTTCTAGCAACCCAGCCATCCAATCCTGTGGTGCAGCTGGCAAAATCTGTGCATCTACAGCATTGCTGAGTTCATACCCTGACACTGTTTTGTTGTTCTCTCAATTCAGCTCCAAACTGATGGATTACATTCCTTGTTTTTACAAGGATGCACATCTTCAATGCATCTTCAAAAATCATCCAGGAAAAACTTAAACAAGAGATAAGAAAGACAATTGGAACATGTCCAGAGGAGAGTCACTAAACTGACCACAGGGCTGGAACACCTCTCCTGTGAAGACAGGCTGAGTGAGTTGGAGCCGTTCAGCCTGGATGAAAGAAGGATTTTGGGAAGATTTGTAGCACTTTCCAGTATCCAAAGGGGCTGAGTAGGAATTCTCACAAGAGCATGGAGTAACAGGACAAGGGGGAATGGCCTTAAACTCAAAGACAGCAAGTTTAGATTGGATATTAGGAAGAAATTCTTTACTGTGAGGGAGAAATTCTTTACTGTGAGGCACTGGCACAGGTTGCTTCAGAAGCTGTGGATGCCCCATCTGTGGAAGTGTTCAAGGCCAGGTTGGATGGGGCTTTGAACAACCAAGTCTAGTGAAAGGTGTCCCTATCCATAGCAGGGAAGTTAGAACTGGATGATCTTTAAGGTCCTTTCCAATCCAGACCACTCTGTAAGTCCATAATGAGGAATTCCATAGGAATGCAGTTAATTTCTGATTGAGTTCTGTTTCCAATGTGGTAACTATATGACTTTAGTGCTCAGAACTATTACCTGTAACTGAAGCTGTTTGCCAAAAGCCCTGCTCTGTGTCAGAAGGCAGATGTGGAGAGCAGCCCTTGCTACTCTAAGTGCTGGTTATTCAGGTGACCAAGTTATCTCCCTGGATTTAGAGGATTTCACAAAGCACTAAGTGCAATAGCCTGGATTTGGCAAGATATCTGTGGCAACGGGACTTGTACCAAACACCCTGTATGAGGATCTCACTATGTCAAGACCTCTACTTTTCAGCCCAACATTCAATTCTTGTTAGCAGGCCACAGGAGATAGCAAAGGGCAGTCAGAGCTGCTGCATTACCTGCAGTGGATGGAGGCCAGGGATGACAGCAGCAGTGGCCCTCAGGGCAGAACCTGACAGATTCAACACTACTGGGATGCTGCAGGCAGCTTTCCACCCCAACTTCAGTCACACAGTGGGAACAGAAGTACTGTCCTGCTCCCCTTCTCCCATATTCCTGGTTGCTCTGTCCCCTGTTCTCAGTGCACTCTGCTCATACTCCTGGGTGGGTTGTGTGGTTTTTGCAGTAAATAATAAGAATTGAAGTGAAATTCACACAAGTAGTAAGCTGAGTCACAGAGATACTAAAAGTAAAACTGTAGGACAGCAAAGGCAGCAAGGGCAGTACTTCAAAAGGAAATGTCTCTGAAGGTTTGGGCACTGTGCAAGAAAGGGAACCAGGAAGGCAGGATTAAGCTAAACCGGATGAACAGCAAGGTTCAAGAGTCTATTTCAACCAAACAGGAATCCTTCAAATTTTGGAAACATGATCCTAGGGAAACCAATAAACAGGAACTTAAACTTCAGCAGGCATTAAGTAAGAGGAAATTGCAAAGAGCAGAAGTAGGTTTCCAAGAACAAACATTAAAGGATTTAAAAATAAACAATAAAATATTCCTTAGGTATATCAGGAACAAGAGGCCTACAACAGAATTTGTATAGGCTAAGGGAGCAGCTAAAGAAGATAATGATGCTGTTTGAAAGATAAATGACTTTCCTTTATGGCATCCAACTTTCTTGTTCAATACATTCAGGAGGTTTTGCTCTCTATATTCTTTTTCTGGTGATAACAATTTCTCTTTGAGTAGTGAGATATTGAGAAGAAGCAATAGTGGGGAGAGAACACAAAATACATCAGGGCTAGAAGGTATATTTAGGGTTTGAAAGAACCCCAAATTGAGAATTGCTGAGTTAATAACAATCTTGCTACACAAGAATCACCCTGTCCTATGGCTTTGGGAGTGGAAAATACTATCTAATTGCTACTGATTTTACAAAGGAAAATAGGATTTTACTGATCTTTAAATTCTGAAGTATGCATAACTAGATTACAAAAACTGCAGGTCTTTAAAAAACTCTCTCACATATGACACAACAAACTTTGGCTGGAATTAAACATCTATAAAATGAAAGGCTGTAATATGATAAGGAGTTTGGAAGCAAATACAAAAATAGGCTTAGATAATCTGGTCTTCATAACAATAAAGAAGCTCTAGAGTCATCACAATTTTAAAAATAATATATTTATTATAATAAAATGCAAATAAATTCTAATAAATTAATACAATTTGAAATTTTGTTTTAAAATCTCTAAATAATTACTGAGCACACCTGGCAAATTAATAATTTCTGCTATGGATTAAATCACTTCTCAAGATGACTCGATTTTCAGGGATAAAACCTTTAGACCTTATTCTGAATTAATTACTGAATTAATTAATTACTAAAATGAAGTGGAATGAATCCTGGCCAAAGATTCCAGTCCAGGTCAATATTAAAAACAAATGGGTACCTGATTTCTTAATCATCTGGTAAACAGATAAGTCCTTTATTGACACCATTTACACAGGACATGATGTTAGTCAGGTTGTGAGGAACAGGCAGTGAGAATGAGACAGACCCAATTAGAAGAGAGAAAAAAAAACCAATGCAGTAATGAAGTTCAAATTAAAGAAAGCAAGATACACGCAGAAAAAAACCAGAGTGTTTTTTCCATTACAAGCTTATAATCAATGCAAAGAATGCAATCAGAATCCAGAGATCCCCAAGATGACTGGTGTTCACTACCCACATTAACTCCAAAGTCCAATCACACCATAAACCAAGTTTCTTGAACAGCAGGAGGAAGATGATGCAGAATTCTGCAGTACCACTATGGAATTCTGCAGTACCACTACACCATGTGGTCACACCTGAAAAACCATTTACTCTATGCTGACAGCCACAACCCCCGAGGGACACTGCAAAACTGAGAATGGTGGGGAAAACAATCAAAGAAGTACAATAAACATCTGTTCCATCATGTTCGTGTTACTTTATGACACACTGGTCTTCCCCCTCTTAGAGCACAAAACATTTAAATACAAAACAATAAAAGGAAATACTTTTTAATGTCATATGCAATTAATTATGAACCTTGCTGCCACAGGAAACTGATCTGCACACATATTTGACGCATTCACTTTAGGTGTGTTGCCCTGAGCTCCTCTAATTGTAAACACAGTTAATAAAATAAATTTTAGGGCAAATCTCTACAAAGGCCAGATACCTTATACTTACATCAACCCCACCTTTTAGATACCATTCTCTACATCTGCTACTTAGTTTCCTATAGATATGACCAGTGGCTCATCTCTCTCTTGAATTTTACTGATGCTGAATTTCAGCTCATGCCAGTGAATCTCTCTCTCTTCAACAGCAGAGCTGCAGCTCTTTCAGCCCTTGTACCTCTTCATATGTATGAGAATCATGCTTCATTTTACAGCACATTAACCCACATGAACTTGTGACACACAATATTCCCATTATATTTTCTTGTGGAACTATTCCTTAACCAGTAATTTAGCACCCTTGTAAGAAATTTACACACAGAACAATTTGGCTCCCTGAGGAATGTCAGCATTGTCCTCTCCTTGCTCCCCAGCACTTGTCTTAGCTTGTGAAGGTCACTTTGATCCCGTCCCTCTCCAGCACATCTGCAGCCTATTCTAGCATGGTGCTTTCTGTAACCTCAGCAAACACACACACTGCGTTCCGCTGCTCACATAGGGAACAGCTACTGAATACTAAAAGAATGAAGATAAGACTGTCACAAAATCCTACTAGATACATCTTTCCAGTTCCAAAAATCTTCCTGAATCCCGTTTTCCAGGCAGTGATACATCTGTCTAGTAGGTGCTGTCAGGTATGTCATATTTCCTAAACTTTGTAAGAACATAATGGGAGACACTGTAAACATTTTTGTTAAAGTCAAAATATCCTAAATCCACTGCTTCCCTCTAATCCACATTAGTGAAAGATGTTTAATGTCTGGGGAAAGCTATATTTAAAGCTATACAATTATAAAGCAGGAACAGTAACCTTCTCTCTGGCTGCTATGGAATGTCAATCTGGGCTTCTTCAAAAAAGCTATTTTTCTCAAAAGCTAAGTCACAAGTTCAGGGAGAAATCTCTCTGCTATTTCCTAATACTACACTCTGCTAACCTTGGCATTTTTTGAATATTTAGTTCTTTCCTTTTGAAAAAAAAACTTGCTCTGTTTCCTAATTTCATGAATACCAAACGGCTTTTTCTAAGGAAATACCTCAGAACTTACCTCTTTTGTGTGCAATTAGAAAGCCATCTAAAAAAGCTCTCAAGGACTGTTACTTTGAGCTTTTCAGCAGCTCTGAAAATCAGGCTGTGAACTGGGCACAACCAGATGCTGACACTTAAAAAATGAATGGCGTCTGAAATCTGTCACTGGGTTTGAAGAGGAAGGTTGTCCTGTACGATCACCTGCACAGTGTTTGCTACCTGGTGTTACTGACTCTGGAAAGATTTCCAACCTGGGCCAATGCTTGCTTTAGCAGGAAATCTCTAGAATCCCACAATCATTACCAAGAGTCCTGGAAAAAATATTTATTGGGTTTTATTGTCATGATTTCAAGTAGAATATAAAATACAATGTAGAGCCCACATGCTGAACTTCCTGTGTGAAGCTGTTTCACCCAAGCCTGCAGAACCATTCACTGCACAAAAATAAAGCACATCCAGCAAACTGTAACACTGTGGCTCAAAATGCAAATGTAGGAAATGCACTTAATGGGCTGTGTGGAAGCTCTGCTGGAACTGAGACCTCAGTGTCCATCCTGGGCTAGGGTGAGTGTGTAGCTTCCATCTATTTGGCATCCACCACTGTCACTGAAGAAAGAAATATCCAGGGCTCAGTAAAGGTAAAAGAAGACTGAAATTAGTATTCTGGAAAAGAGGCCTGGAATTTTTGTGAACTGTCACTGAAATCCTCTGAGACCCAGTACAAATTAAAAAATCTCTATGTCTCAGTTTTCTCATTTTAAAAACACATTTCAGGCTGCTATGACAATGAAGTGTGTTTTGTAGACTGTCTTAAAAATACCTGCAAGTGAAAAACATTGTGTAGAAATGTCTATCAATTAGTCCTTGAAAAATATATTTCTTTATCAATAATGAAATTACAGAGCCAAATTCATCATGTTCCCTTATTATTGTTCACCACTACCTTGAATGTTGCTTTTTACAGTGATCAAGTAACAAAATCTTCACAACTATCTGATGAAGAAAACCTCAAAAACAGAGCCAAAGGCTAGTCTGAAAGTACCCAAAGTCAAAACATGCCTCTGTGAGAAAACCGTGCTTTTCGAACTTAAAATCTTTCTCTGAACTGGCTTAATGAAGCCAATACCAAAGGCTTGGAGGACCTAATACTGCACACACACACTTCTGCCTCTTTGCTTTCAGCAGGAATGTTTGAAGTGACAGTGTTAAATATCTGGAGGATGACAACTGTCCTGTAGTTTGAAATCTGTGTGCCTTCCACCAGTCCCTAACTGATATTTAGTTCAACTGAAATAAGCTGATCCTGCCATAAAATGAAGGTGTACGGTGTGGCTGATGAGCTTCATGAGAAGTTGTGCACTTGTAGAGCTTCCTCCCAAAAGCAAGAAGGGACTGAAGGAGGGACTTCACCCAGTGATAAATCATGAGAACATTCAGTGTCTGAAGAACCACAGCACTGCTGTGACGGGATGTGTAAGTGAGATGTACACCACTCACATCAGCTCTTTTGGTAACGTGGATATCCAGACCCTGAAACGGGGAGGGTGTTCTCACAGAAATGAGTGTGAGTGCTCCACAGCTCCAGTCACAGACACACACAGAGTGGACTGAAAGCTCCTTAGTGGGCAAGGATGGTTTGCAGTATCAAGGCTGGAGTTAAATCCTAAATCCTGTCTTGCCAGGATGTGGCTTATGAAGCCATCTCCCTACCTGCTGAGGATACATAAACTGCAGTTCTCTCCTGAAAAGAGTTTAGAAGAAAGGAACAAAAATTATTTTTTTCTTATCCTTTGCATGGAAGGCAAAAGTCCAATGCCCCTGCACTCTAAATTCCTATCTAGGAAACAGGCTCCTAACAATTTGGCTTTGAACCAGTCAAGGATTTCTAGGAAAAGAAATATAGAAGCTCTTTAGCTTTTCCTGTAAACATCTTTTTGCTTATTCAATATGTTGGTCTGGTTTAACAGTCTAAAGCAAATTTGAGTGGGCTTTGTTCTTCATTTTCATGGCATAATCCCATTCCTTCAAATGTGTACTTTTGCATATACTGGACTGATGCATGGTGAGTCAGTATGAGTCAGTGGGATAATCCAAAGCACAGAAAGTGAAGCTTGTAACATGAATTTTTGCAGTATCATGGCCTTTGTAAATATTCCTTCATATGGTTTATTTCTAACAAAACAAACAAAAAAATGTGGTTGCAAACCTACAGAAACTGGCCAAGGTACCTGGTGACAGCTGTAGAACCCCAAAGTTTTTATCATGTTCTATTCCATCTTAAGCTGCTGATACCCCTTGTAATTCACAACCAGGTTACCAAGATTTAGTAAAAAAAAAAAAAAAAGCTAGTGTTAATTAACTATTATAAACAATTAGGACCAAGAGCTTCAAAGTGAATCAAAGTTTAAACAGACAAATACCATATTTATAGTGTTTTTAACACATAAATACCTTAAAATGCTGTAACTTTTGCAGATCTTTTATATACACAGATTACTTTGAAAATGAAGCTCCTCATTTATTCCCAGGTCAGGCTTATGAAATTTACTGCCAACTTAGCTTCTCCCCATGATCCTGCCAGTGACCTTTTTCCTGCCCTGGTAGGATCATTCCCTCTCCATGGATTAAAGGTGATTAAGGATCAGTGTCAGTTCAGTCTCATACATTTGCTAAGCAGAGACGACAAACTGTGCCAAAATGTGTTTGATTTATTTGTTGGGGTTTTGTGATAGAGGAACCCTGATTGGACTAAAATCAAGGATCCAGAAAAGAATAGAGTGCTTTATATCATTGGTAGCTCTTTAACCCAAAGTGTCACAGCAAGGACTTAATATCCTTCAGCTAAATTATTAGTTTTCACAAACAATAATGACTGAAATCAATCAAGCTTTTCAATGCTTCGGGTTCTTTAATCTCCAATTCAAGCAGCCAGTCATTAGATGGATACCTATATCTATTGAGCAAAACTTCAAACACATTGATGCAGCCACAGTGTAGCCAAGCAAACCACATGTGAAATAGAAAACTTCCTGATTTTTAAGAAATGCATGCCTAGAATTATTATAATTGTTTTCTAAAGATTTTAGAACAATAGTCAAAACTAATTTCTTGTCTGCTGACTCTCTGGATATCAAGAGATCTATGCTAGAACTTGGGAAGTTGTGCAAATTGCACACATTTCTTACTCAGGACAGATAAACTTTATACTTGATTCTTGAAGCAATACAGAGATTTCCTGTACTTGGACAGAAATATGTGTTTTTCCTCAAGTCTTTAAAATTCTTGCTTGATTATTGGATATCCAAAGAAGATTTGCCTGCTTATTTGCAAACAAAAGATTAGATTAGGGCTAAATTAATCATGAACTCACACTAAAAACTGAGGCGTCACACTATGTTGCCTGAAAAAATTCGAGATGATCTGGAACTATGTCTTTATGGAAAGAACTCTTGAAAAAAATTACTTAAACACAGCACACATATCCATAAAATACAAAAGGTAATGTATTTCTGACTTGATCCTGATAAATTTTCAGAGATATACATGCCCTAGATTACTTTAAAAATAGCTGTGTGTTGTAGTGCCATGACTAGAGCTCATTCTGTTTGGTTTGCTCTGTATATTAATTGCATAAGTATTATTTTATTATTTAAATATTATTTATGTATAAATCATATAATTTATACATAAATATAATTTTCCCTGTATGTTAATTACATAAAAATGATACAGTGTCCTTTGCTGGGCTATGGAAATGAATTTACTGTGATTGAATAGACAGAAAGAGATGCCATACTAATGAAACAAGGGACAATAACAAAGGAAAAAAATCCTTTTCAACTTCATTGGCTAATAGTTTTCAGGAAATCATCAAAATAGTTCCTTTTCCAACAAAAATGAGTGGCTGTGAAGATAGCCCCAATCTAGACAACTTAATGGATGCACACACACATTCTTTAATAGCTTGTTCATCAGACAAACATAAGACTACAAAGGGTTACCCGAGCTCACTTCATTTCCCCACTGCTGCTGGCCTTAGATTATGTTGACTCTATCAACAAGACTGTGGCTGTAGGTGTAAATTTATTAAGTCCTACACATGAAAATATTGTTCTATTTTATAAATTAGTAGGAGCTATGCCCTGCAATGGATACAAGGAGAAACACAAAGCCAAATTTTTACTTCAAGGTCCAGATAGTACAGTTTCAGCAGCATCAACCTTGGAAGAACAGACTGTAACAGTTTCTAGAGTGGACAAATTCAGAGGAGAAGGAGAGCATGGCCCTGCCTTCATGATGCTTCCAAAATGCAAATCCGGTGCCACTACTCAGATCAACCAAGCCCTCAAGCAGATGAATACAGAGAGTGGAGAGACACCTTACACTGTTTTGTGAAGGTCATATATACCAAGATACTGTCTTTTTTTCACCAAGAAATGAATAAAGAACTGAAGGGGTTTGTAAGAGATCAGTGATCCCCTTGTGACTGTGGTGCAGGCTGTGGGTATTGTCAGTACTTCTGCGGGGTATTCTGAGAGTCTGCAGCATAACAAGTTTTATGGCCCTTCCTGGCCATGCTCACTCACTCACTACTTCTGGCTCCCTTGATTCTGTTCCCTATCTATAGAGAACCTATGTTTTACATACTTAAAAAAAAATTCTTATGTATTCCATTAGCTTTATTTTTCCAGGTTGAATGTCACTCAGTTAATTCATTTATTCTTCAGTAAAACAATATTTTGCAGCTGGTCTCTGTCCTCCCTTGTGTTTGACGTTGTCTTTTAATGAAAGACAGCTCACTATTGGTTAAAAGCCACAAACCTGATGCGCAACCAGGCCCAGAAGAGAACTCTTGAGTTATTAAAAAATATTTTGCAAATCATTTGCAATAGAAAAGAATATTAAGAAGTAGAAAAACATGTGAAAGGAAAGCAACTTTACATTAACCCAATACAGTAAGAACCTCTCAGGGCCAAGAAATTAGCAAGAGAGGACAAAGACACTGGAAGTCAAGAAATATTTAGAATTCTCTTAACATACTATCATTTAGACCTGCATACTGTAACTACAAATGCCTCAAGTCTTTAAGCCTTTACCTCAAAGAACAATGCCTTTAATAACTGGCAGACCTTTCTAATGCAGAATTTTTGCCTATTTCTTGGAAGCATTTTGTTCTGACTATTGTTGGAAATGAGAGACCAGGGAAGATGGACTTTGGACCTCATTTCCAGCTATTATTTCCTGTGTAAGTCAACAGTATATCTCGGTATGATGGTGCTTATATTCATCCAATTTTGAGCTAATTTTTCAGCAATATTTGTCACTATTTCTTAAAAAAACAACATTCCTGTTTAGTGTATTATTACAAGTACTGAACATCAGTTCTACTAGACTTGAAATAAAAAACTGAAGAGTGGCTACAATTTACTTAGTTTTCCCACATTTCCTACACAGAAATCTGAGCATAGCTCTTTATTAGTTTGCCCTTCATTGGCATTAGAGCCTTACAGGTTTGTTCTTAAACCCAGTGCATAGTATAGTTCTCCCAAACATGGCCTGATGGTTTGGAAAATTATAGTGCCTTTCATTGTACCTTCATCAAGTACTCACTGGTTATAGAAAAATCTACTAAAATGTTCCATAAAGGCCAGGCTGTAAAGCACACATTTCCACATTGGCTTGGTTTTGATAGTCCTTTGTTCCTTCACTGATCAACAGCTTAGTAAAAAGCCTTTCCTAGGCTATTTTACCCTTCTGCCAACACAAAATGCACCTTCCCAGCTCCTGTTTTGACAATTGTGAAGTCAAACTTCCATAGTCTGTTTTCAACAACCAAACTCTTGTTGCTTTTGCAGGTACAAATGTAGGCTGTATCTGCACCAGGGTACAAAGTGGAGCCAGAAACTATTCTGGGACCCTGAGGCCAAGTGGAATGGCTTGTTTCCACAGAATTAGATTCTTCCCCCAGCAAAACTGCTTATGGGGACGATGCATGGCAGTGCTAATTCAACTGAGCCTGAATAGTTGGAGAATGCTAACTAGAGAAGGCTAAAAACATACCAGAATTCAGTCACATTATCAACTTTCATAGTTGCTTTTAACTAATGTCGGACATTAGGCATGCTTCACCTTTATTTGGGTTTCCTCAATCATTCTATGTTGCATCTGTTCACCTGTTTTGCTTGGTTCTTCTAAGGTAAACTGTCCCTCATTAAGGGTTCTGAAATTCTCAGTGCTACTCTTGTCTATTTAATCAGTGTGTATGACATTTCAGGGCTGGAAGGGATCTCCGTTGGTGTCTTTTTCTTAAGATGAATCAATGGTTCTATGTTATTTTCAGCAGGTACTTATGTGTCCTGTCATTAGGAAGCACACATGATGAAAGTTTCATTATCTTCATAGGAAATCCCCTCTAGAATTCTGCTCATATCATTAAATAAAATCTAAACTGAATCACTTTTGTTGCAATGTACTCCATAATATATTACTTCATCTACCATGGACATGTAAGTTAAATTACTGCCCTTTACTAGAAAAATCTATGTTCTTCATTTGTCTCCTGTTCAGTCCAAACAACTCTATTTTATGCCTGTCATAGGATTCACCTGATTAAATGTGAGTATCTCAAGCTTAATTTTTCTTTCTTCGCAGTCACACGAAAGTACATGGTTCATCTCATCCTTAAGTACTGACAAAGAGAGATTAGACAAGTGTTACCTATTTCTCTACTGACTATGGCAGAATTTTAAGGAGATTATTGAGTGAATAGAGCTTTATGTTGTAAATATGCTAAGCATTTCTGTTCTAGCACAGGTGTTACCCTTTTGTGAAAATATGAAGCCAATCTGCCTCATCTTCAAATGAGGCATCATCTTCTGTATCAAACTGCCATATATTGTCTGCCAATTTCTTTTTCTGCTCTATTACACATATATTTTCATATGGATATGAATATATTTTATATATATAAATATATAGGTAAAGCAATGCACTTTGAGTAGTAGCTGAGCAGTGTATGTTGTGGATTCCCTACTCTACAACCATCAACCATATTACATATTGCACTTTGGATAGCTTCAAATTTTCTTAGAAGTCCCTTAAATCCATCTGTCATGCTCTGGTGAATGTAATATTCAACAGATCTCTTGTCTTTAATATGTGGATGCTAAGGCAAGCACATCCATCCTCCTCCTTTCTCCCTGCTCTTCTTTCCCAAGAGTGTTAGATCCCTTCATATTGATATTCCAGCTCTGTCAGTTCTCCCACCTGTGTCTGTTAAGACAATTAACTAATAATTTTGATGATTTTTAAAGGTTTGCAATGTGATTTTACTTTCCATGCTTTAGAAATTTACATGACCTGCACATCACCTGCCACATCTACCACCTTCCAGTAGTCCTTTTCTCCCTTATGAATTTTCTTTCTCTACCATAATTTCACACCATTCATGAGCACAAATTTGCTCACAGTGATATACAGAGGAATTTTTTTATCTTTTCCCTTGAATTCATCATCAAGCATCCTTTACTAAATGTTTCAATGTTAATCACCTTTTCATGGCTAAGGAAGCCAAAGCTCCCATGACACTGGCCTGATTGAAAGTGCTTCAACCACTGTGCATACTTGAAAATATTCTTTTGAGGAAGCAGAGTGATTTTAATAGCTAAGTCTTATGCCCTGTGAAAAACAAGCAACCTCATTACCCTGTCATTAATCTCTCACTCTCTACAGTTTGTCTCCATACATCTTCCTTTCCCGTACTGACACTACAGCTTCCCAGGACACTTCTGATGCTCTGCCTTACAAAACTATCATTTACTGTCAGGTTTTTTTCACAGAATGAATCTGCTATTTCACCATTTGCCATTTAATTTCTATTACTGCTATTACCTCAGACTGCTGTTTGTGTTGGCTAAGGACCATGCAGAGACTGGGGACATCTTTTGTCAGGTGCTGGCCATACTGACATGGAAAAGCCTGAAGTGATGCTTTCTTCTGTCACACAAGAGACTTCCACAAAACCTCCATAAATTCTTAGTCTCTTTCTTCCAGAACATTTAATTGATGCCTCCCTTAGCAAATCTGCCTCACAGCAGGATAATTTCACAATAATCTGTTATTACAAAATGCTTCAGAAATATTTTAAAATATGCACATTGACAACTTGAAATTCCCACTCCTGGCCCCTGTAAAGGTAAACTGGACAACATAAAATTAAATTGATAATTTTCCAGTAATTGTAGCCAAAGGAAAGAGTCCTGAGTGCCTGACTCGATCTTTTCTTTTGCATTTAAGAAAGAGTTATACTGCATGGGAGTGCAAAAAGTCCCAGTCAAGTTGGCTTCAGCATCTCAGAGGCTACTTAGGCTATCGGGAAAAATAACATTTCTGCTCCACAGATTTTACAGTTTATTTCTAAATTGCTACTGCTGAACATTGAGTTAAAGATATGCACACAGTTTTTCTTGTCCTTCCAAGGGACTTCATGCAGAGGGTACAAGAATAAAATAATTTGACTTCAAGGGGATGATTATGGCCAAAGACTCTCTCATGAGAGTTGGGACTGTTCAGGCTGGAGAAGCAAAGGCTCTGGGCGACCTTACAGCACCTTCCAGTACCTAATGGGGCTATACAAGAGCTGACAGGGACTTTCAAGGGCGTGGAGTAATAGGAAAAGATGAAATGGCTTTAAATCAACAGAGAGCAAGTTCAGATTAGATATTAGGAACACATTTATTACTCTGAGGGTGCTGAGACACTGGAATGGGTTGCCCAAGGAAGCTGTGGGTGCCCCATCCCTGGAAGTGTTCGAGGACAGGTTGGATGGGGCTTTGAGCAGCCTTTTCGAATGGAAAGTGTCCCTGCCCATGGCATGGATCATCTTTAAAGTCCTTTCCAAAACTAACCTCCCTGTGAGTCTGTGATTTTCATCTGCTGTGCAGTTTATCTGAGCTTTGACATGCTGCAATACAGCTCTTAAATGATGCATTTGTATCAAAATAGCCTGCAAATAGTTGACTGAATTTTTGAAAATAAGTTTACCTCAAGAAATATACTACTATCTGATCGCATTTTTTCCTGGTAAGTTGCCCGTCTTATTGTAAGGTTCTTCAGTGAAGTGTAACATTAGTTTCATTTCCAGTTTATTCTTTGCTCTTGAGGAAGCAATCTCTGTCATTCCTCTGAAGGAGTCAGAAAACAGTGGTAAGAACTAATAATACCAAACAGCACTGTAATTTCCTATGAGGAAAACATATTTTCTACCGGTAATTATTGCCAACAGCAATCTTGGAAATATCGTATAACTTATTGTTTAAAACATCAAACAGAAGGAACTGCTTTGTATCAAGGATGACTAATGCAGGAACATGTGCTTCCACACATGCACAGACACATTAGATAAAATGTTGATGTTTAGAGGTTTACAAGATGTAAACATTGACTTTGGGGTCTGCTTAAGTTTACAATTGAATTTAGAATGCAAACATAGCAGTTAATGTATAACCATGATGGACATGAAGAGGCAGAAACAGCTGCAATTGTTACGGACGGCCTTCTCCAATCTGCTTGGTACTACAGTTGCAGGAAGAGCAGAACTGTACAAGAAAATCAGTCAGCTGTGTTTGAGAAAGCAGAGTAGAGGCTAAAGGCAAAAATAAAAAGTTATTCAACATTTATACCCAGGTGCTTTGCAAACAATAGATGCTTTGTTGGGGAGTGTGAAAAACACTCATTTACTTTGTGTGATGAAGCATGTGCAGATGAAGTGGCATATGTGATGGAAAACTGAAATGTCCACAGGCTTAATCCTGCCTGAAGTTACTTTGGAACAACTCCCACCATCTTCAAATGATAGAACTGTCCCTTAGGTAGAAAAATTCATCTGCAGCTTAAGCTCTCATTCTGTGGCAGATGGCTGTGACGCTGGGAGTTCTGACAGCATCCAGACTTTGGTTATGGAAAGTGTCTGCAAGAGGGACACAGAAGGGTCTGCTGTAGGTGGTGCTCAGTCCATAAGGAATGGCCAGGATGGACACTGTCTGCAGCAATTCAGCATCTCCATTCTCCCTGTGGTTCCTGCCTGAGCTCTGTGGGATTACCCTGCTTTGCTAGACAGGGGTCTGGCTTGGGAGTAGCTACATGGAGGTCAGTTTAGGTGCCCTTCTGGACTGGGACCTAGGGCTGATTCTTTACTGAGGAAGCCTCATGAAATTCAACATCTGGATCACTTATCCTTTGAAAAAAGTAAACATTCTTACAACTGGAGTGGCTTTGATTCATAAGAAAGGTGGACTTTATACCACTTTGTACTTCATAAACAGAATGCATTCTTTTAATGCTCGCTTTAAATAGACCTGGCATTTGCACTAAGCAGAAAGCAATGTCTTGTGCCACTGTGTTTGCTTAAGAAAAGCCAGCATTTCCTTCTCAGATCCATGAAGATTCTGTAGGAATTTTCTCCTTGTCAGTATTGTCACATTATAGAATTACTGAGTGCTGGTGGACATCTTCATAAGGAGCAGCATTAAAGAGGATTGCCATATTGTTTTAGCTGATCATAGGAATTAAATCCAAACCAGTGTCCACTTCAGTCGCATGAAATAACAGGTACTAAATAAATTAACAGCTTTGTAAATGTCATTTTCAGAAAAAAAAAACAACTTATTCCAAGACAAATGTCTAGAGTTTACCCATGGGTATGGATTTAGCATGAGTTTAAGTGCTTTGCTGGTACTGCATGATGAAGGAGTTTGATGGATCAAGCTAAATTTCTAACCAGTAAACACAAGTTATATCAGAGCCATGAGTTCTACTTCATATACTCCTTGGGGGAGTTTCGGCAGACAGGTCTCATTCAAAAGGCATGAGCCTACTGCAGAAGGGAGTCCTTCTCCTGAATACAGGGGGGCTTGTATTGGCCCAGGAAAAATAAAGTGCCAATTTGCTGATAACTGTCTGGCACAGTTTAACACAAAGCAACTGCAGCTGGTAGCACTTCATTGGCATATAGTTATTTTCAACATCCTTTCTGCTTTGTTGATGTTACCTCTTCCTTTTTCATGCCATTTGCAACACATCATTAGACTCACTGTAAATTTGTGGGCGTAAATTGTGTCCCTGGGGATGAAGCCTCACCAGGGGTGAATAAACAATCTCCCCTTCCCCAACCAAATCCCAACTGTGCCTCACATTTCATGGAAATGATCAGCAGTTCCACTATCAAAACATTCACGCCTTATGAGTAATATTTATGATGGGAGTTTTTTATGTTGGGTTTTCCCCCCAAGAAGAAAGAGAGGAATAATTAACAGAAACAGACCAAATGAGAAATTTCCACATTATTACTATTATTTTCATAAGGCTTTCACAGGAAAGTAAAAGCTTTTGCAAGTAATAAAAGTCCTCATTAAACATCTTTCTTTCTTTTGGAAATGGGGTAAATTATGAAGCAGATTAACTTTAATAAATAAATAGGACTATAAATACATAAAAGTCATTGCCTTCCTCCAGTAATTTAATATGAGCATCCCACTCTGAAATAAGGAAAAGTTTATTCACACAGAAAGAATAGAGCAGATGTGAGGTTTTTCCATCAGCTTAAGTGCTGCCTTGGTAAGGTGAGTTGTCCGACTACATTAAACAAACATTTTAGTCAGGCATCACACAGGAAAATAAACAGTAGCAAAGGAAACATGAAAATATTAAAGACTGTTATTCTTTGGCGCCTTTTCCTGCGAAGCAGGTGATAAAATATTACTGTGTTTCCACAGGTAAGGAAACACGCTCTTAAACACTTTGCAGAAACACATATTACGATCATCACTTAAAATGTCAGAAGTGGATAGGACTCAACTGTGACAGCACACAAGAGGCTGCTGAGAAATGCCGCAGGACCAGAGGGTTTTGCACACTGAGCCAGGCTCCTGGGCTACCAAAGCAGCCTTCTGGCAGAGAGGCAAAAAACATCTTTCAGGAGATGGCTGTAGAGTTACCTGATTTCAGGACAGACTTCTCTTGAAGCCTAATTAATCAAATGTTAGTGAAGAGGGAGAGACTATCTGTTGTATAATTTCTGACCTCTTTCTGTCCCACTGAGCATCAAAGAATGCACATATGAAGAAAGGAGACCTGCTGAGCTCCACTGTTTTTGCCCACCTGTGATATACTGCACTATGCTGCACAGATGTAACATGGTTTAGTTTATGTAGATGGAATTTATGCACCATGTCAGTAATTTCTGTTCACCATGAAATTTTGTCTGGCTATCCATCATGTCTGAAATTCTACACATATTTAAATATAAAACATCCTTGAAATGGTTTCTGCATTGTAGCCAGAAGTTATCTACAACGTACATTCATCAGAAGAAATAAAGCAATCACTTTTTACTACCAGGACTTGGATTTCCATCAGCCTGGAAAACCAACTTGAAAATGTTTTGGTCTGGGTTCAAAGATCTGCACAGTTACCCAGTGCCCAGAGTGTAGGGAAAGCTTTTATTCTCCTGCCTACTATGACAGTAGGATGGTAAAGATGTAGGTGTGAGATTGCAAGGTGCTACCTGAAATCCTTTCTAGTATCAGTTTCTGTCTCTATTTTAAAATGCACTGCATGCACCAGCCTGTCTGGCCAGTGTGGTTTGGGGAAGCTGCTCATGACTAACATCCATATATATATTTTTAGGTTAAACTAGTGGCTAGGCAGGTTCAGTAGATCAACTTACTGCCCTGATATGCAGGTCTATGTAGAGCTCTGCTGCTCATCCATTCTCTTGAACACTGGGTTCTTTTTTAAACATGCTGGTTCAGCATTTGAAAAATAAAACCTAGATGAGTACATAATGTGCATATCCTCCTTGGCCGTGCATACCTCAATGGATGGGTTTTGTTCCATTCAGCATGGAAGGCAGAGCTCTTTTTATTTTGTTCAGTAAAACAAAATAAAAATCAAAAGAACTATGCCTTCTGTGCTGAATTAAAATCTGGTCATAACTTCTGTTGCATTTTAATTTAGAAAGCAGAGCAAAAAGGAAAGGTAAATTAAATTTTAGCTCTGCAATTATACAGCTTTTTAAAAGATTTTTTTTCAGAGGCAAAACCTCTTATTTCACCATTTCATGTGAAGATTTTTATCAAGTGCTCACCTAATACCTTAAGCACTGGTTTTTATATCTGAAAAATACAAGCAGAATAGGTGGAGGTGCTACTGAGTTCCATGAACACAACATGACGCACTGTCCTTACCCAAGCATTTTGGTTAGATGGGTATTTCCACAGCACTTCAGTCCCAGAAAAAGAACTCAAAAAATTTTCCCATCTTACTCGTCAGGAAATTGAGGTGAAAATGTAAAATGAGTTTTCAAAGAAGGCAGGAAACAAACACCATGACTATCACTAGAAATCAGCAGCTGTAAATTCTAATGCAGACAAAGTATGAATTATCTGACTGTCCTGGCAGCAAGGGTAAAAGCTGCATAGAAAACCTGGAAGACATTATTTTCTGGTATCTGAAGCAAAAAGAACAGTCAGTGGATTCTGAGTGACATTTATCTCCCTTGGGTTTTGGTTTCTAGTAGAGAGAGTCCCTCTGATATCAGTAAAACGCATCGGTCACTGCAGGGTGTGATTCGCCTTTCCTGTTTAAAGCCAGCTGCTCAGACTGCATGATGTTCATAGTGAGCAGATGAAGACCAACCACAATGTCAGATTTCAAATCTCTCTGATAAATAAAAAGAATTGGAATAGAAACAGATCTCAAGCCATGATAACTCCTGAGGCTGGGTAATTCAAACCCAGAATGCTACCTCCCAGTTGGCTTCCTGGAAATAAACTTTTAAAATAACTTGAGTCGTCAATGTAAAAACTTCTGTTCCATTTTCATAGCAACTGGAAGCTTATATATTACTGGCCTCTGATGTAAATTTATCTCAAAGATGCTATTTTATAGTTGTGTAAAATGTATCCCACAATAAAATCTTTTACTCTCTGGCACCTCAGGGATTTAATTTTGTCATCCTGTACATCTGAGAGGGAGAAGCAGCTACTGCTGGGAGACAAGCCTCAATACCTCAGCTGGGACTTGCTTCCTTTACAGTCCTGAGGAGCGCCTGAAACTGCTATAGCCCTCTTTGCCTCTGTAAAACAAGGGAAATTTAAACCCTCCACATGAAATCTAAATGTTTCCACACTTGGAACAAGATAAAATTTGAAACACAACTCTGGAGTTCTACCTTAATTATTTGTTTTACAACTTCTGTTGGATGCTTAAATTAACTAGGCATCTCTTATTTCCAGCTTTCACTTATGTGACAGCCTAAATGAATCTGATAGCCTTGTTTCATGCTTCTGAGTCCCCTCCTTCCTAACCTGCCCCAACAGTACAAAGCAGACCTGCCCCTGGCCCAGGCTGCAGTGCTCCCCTGCTCCCCGACCAGGTTAAACAAACAGGGAGATTCCTCCAGGGAAGTCACAGGTTCAAGATCACAAAGGACCCACCTCATTTGGGCCAGTTAGAGGTTTTTCTTGCTATTGTGCTTATCTGTATCTTCCCTGTCATCCAGACATTAACCTCTGACCTGTGAGCCTGCCTCTCGAAAAAGCTGTGCAGTGTTTACCCATTATGTAATGTCTGTGCTTTTGTGGAAATTTTACAGAAACAAATGGAGGAAGTTTGCCAGTCAAACGGCTGGACAATAAATCCTGTTCCATGTAGATAGAATGGTTTACTGTCACTGTAAGTCTGCTACTGGCATCTGTCACAAAAAAATGTTTACAAATTTCAGGGCACTGGAGTGCCAAAGTATTCCAGCACTTCAGGACTATACATGATTTGTAGAACCACCACTGCTGTGTTAGATAGGGGTAGCCTTGTTTTGCTAGCCTGAATAAACAGTGTGACAATGTTTCAGATAAGTCAGGGTCACTAATGTTTAATATTTCTGTCTATTGATCTTCTAAGTTCACAAATACAAGTACCCAAATGCTTGTTTTTTCATTATAATGCTTTTTTCTGCCCTAAGGTATCTTTGCTAGAAGTTAAACCAGGTAAGCAAAGGCCCTTCAGCCTCTTTTGCTTGTTTCTTATAGGTCCTTTATTTTTTATACACTGTATGTTCCCATCCTTCCTTACAATCCATCTTCTTTACAGTCCCTGCTGTCTCTTATCCTTCTGTGTTGTTTCCTCTTTGGGACAAGACACTTCATTATGTTCCCTTTCTGGACAGTGTCATCACAATTCCTCTTGCTGTGCAACTGGGGCTTCCATATATCATCAACTATGGAGTTAGAACAACAGAAAGACGTGTTTGGATAAGAAGCAGGAACAAACATAATTTGGAAGTGGGGCAATAATAGGTAATGTAATTCTTCCTTCACTGATTCTTTCAGCCAAGGGCCTGATCCTGCAGCAACTGAATGGAGCTTTTCACTCTCAGTGTCAATGGGAGAAGCACTTGGTCTTAGAGTTCTGTTCTAATTAAGCTTTCAAATCTCATTTCCTTTCAGAGGAGAGAAAACATTGTTGTGACTAAGCTTTGGATGTGGTAACAAATCCCTGGCAGGTTGGGTTGTTTTAACGGACGTATTAGATTTAAGGAAACTTTTACCATCTTTTCTGCCCTTAATCACAGCTTTTATTACAATTACAGTAATGCAACAGAGTTACATGCCAAAGGCAATATGTATATTTTTAATGAGTTGACATGCAACCTTCCTGGAGAGAAGAAACAACCTCATTTGCTGAATGTTTCTGAACTATATCTAGTAATTTATTAGAGGAAAAGGAAGTGTTCAGAAAAGCATCTACCAAAAATTCAGAGGCTTTAGTAACTCACAGATGAGCAGTCTCATAAGACACACTCAGTTGTTGTGCTAGATTTAGCAAATTTTTGCTGAATGGTAACATTTTCTGTTGTCCTCAAACAATAAAAGAGAAGGTTAACAGGCAATGTCCGGATGCTCAGAGATTATTAATCCACACATGTGGTCCTGAGTCACTGGGCTGTAAAACACCATCAGTTTCCAAAGATGCAAACCAAAGGGGAATTGTACTTGAGAGAGATGCTATCACAAGCCCAAAAGAACTAGTTGCATCAATAAGGCCTATTTATGCAAGTTTTACAAGACTTTGGCTCCTAGGGGTGTTCATTCCGGTACAATTTATTTAGGCAACAAACTGAACATAGCCAGAGAACACATCCCATGAGTGAAGAGCCTTCAGCCTGGTTTCTTGCCTCAATTTACCTTACAGCTAGGACACAGGTCAGACACTGGTACACAGAGGAAATTACAACAGGCTGACAGGCACACATCAACGGGGCTCATTCACCTGGGGACTAAAGAGCTCAGAGGGTCAGCATCCAACAGCAGAACACAAAATCCGTTCTGCTCAATTATTCCTGTGGCTGCAGTGTGGCCTGGGCCAAACAACACATACAAACAATGGCTGGCCCTGCTTTTTTGGAGGTTAACACAGGCCAAGGACCATTTCCAATACAACCCTGGCTGTGTATAACCTGTACTTTAGAGGTACAAGTTTATCTGTGGGGACCAGAGAAGGATTCCTGGCTTGTGGAGATGTGACCTCACAGACCCCCACATACCTTTTTCTGAGACAAAACTATCAAAGGAAGACACTTGAATACCTCGTGTAGGTATGACTGCATGCTTGCTTTCTCCTTGGTCACCACTGAACTGTCATCAATTAATAGGAACTCGAGCCACAAAAGGAGAAGAGTTCAATCAGAAATGTGTATTAGGAACCAGGAGTCTGCTTTTGTCAGGCACAGGGCACTGCAAGGGAGTGACTGTCATTATGTCCAATCTGTACAACAAAAGTGGGGCTGTCCAGGCTGGCAGCACAAGCCCTACAGTCCTACAGGGAGCCTCCCACACAGAGTCACAGACCCATGAAAGGCACAGCCCCTCACTGCAATCCCAGTTACTCTGGCACATCTGTTTGGATGATTAGTAAGTAAAATTTAACTGATAGAAGACAGAGCCCAACTGGAAATGTAGGAATGTGTTTTTACTACTATTAATGCAATCAAAACTTCCTTCTTGCTATTATTACTGCGTTAGCATGTCAATTCCATTCCAAATTGTTTTAAACTGTTAACTTACCAAAATACCTGGAGTATAGCACAGTTCACATTCTGGTTTTCATTCTAAACTTAACATAATATATCTGAAATTATTCTGCTTCTTAAAGCTGTTTCTTTTGCTAGAATGTGTAAAATATATGTACAATATACACCGGAGGAGCGTTAATCTTTCTCTTTGTGCCCAAAAAAGTGCTGAAATTCAGTGCATAAAGTAACTTCTATGAGTCTTTGCAGACTGAAGGTCCTTTTCTGAATTTACCAATATTCCAATTCAGATGACAGAGTCTATACAGCTGGCTAAAACAGCTTAATAAAAACAGATGCAAAGAACTCTTTGTGAAACTGATTTCTGATTTACATTCACCATCCAATATGAATGAAATGCAAAAACTAAGCAGACATTAAGTCACATAAAGTACATTGTAAAAAGAGTGTTTTAATCACATGAGAAATCATGTCAGTAGTATAGGTCAGAAATATATATTCTTTGTGAAAATATTTTGTTATTTTGCCTTTAACATTTTTTTTAATTTACTCATACGAGACTTTCCTGTACCCATGGTCTTAATTTTATAAAAGACCAGATCTGTTACTCTGCTGTTAAAGTATGTTAAACTCATACTTTAATACTAAAAACCTAAATCAACATTTACTAAATGAGAAAAATACAAAAGGTGGTTTAACACAGAAAGGTGCTCACCAATGCAGTCGACACTGAAGAGATTTATGGAGGTTGTTATTGAGGACTCATCGCAGGTCTTCATCCCCCGCAGAGCAAACCTCACCAGGGAGGCCTTGACTCCCTCGGGCAGGAAGGACAGCAGGAACACGGGCATGTAGAGCGCGTAGCGCAGCTTGCACAGCAGGGGCGTCATGAGCTTGCCCTGCGGGGACTGGGCCATGCGCTCGATGGTCGGGAACAGCAGCACGGAGCGCAGCACCTGCCAGGGCACAGACAGCACCGTCACAGGGGCACGGCAGCACAGCCCAGCCTGCGCACCCAACCTTCACACGAGTCTCCATCGCATGAGACTGAGCTTCCAGGCACGGCAGCACAGCCCAGCCTGCGCACCCAACCTTCACACGAGTCTCCATCGCATGAGACTGAGCTTCCAGGCACGGCAGCACAGCCCAGCCTGCACACCCAACCTTCACACGAGTCTCCATCGCATGAGACTGAGCTTCCAGGCACATTGCCCCAAAGGTGTGTGATGTGCCCAGATTCAGTTTTTTAAAACATGAAGCAAACAAGTACACAGTTACAAAGTCGTGTTTTATGATAAGAACTCAAGAGGAGAGTGGCCTTTGGAAGCACCGGCAGGAGTAACCCCAGCAGAGGGCAGCAGGCAGGAGCCCTCTGCTCAGTCCCGGCGGGCTTTTTTTATCTCAGGAAAAGTACACTGCTTTTCATTTCACCTGGTAAACTGCTTCCTCTAAGTAAACCAAACAAACAAATTTAAAAATGTCAGCTGCTGTGATGGTAACTTTAAAAATTGGCAACATACAGGGTTTTCAATTTGCAGCTTAATACAGGTAAACTTGGACAGAACAAGAAGCATACAGCCTCTTTTCACTACAATGGGTACACTGGCATAAGATATTGCTTTTTATATCTTATAATGAAATAGACATTCTGAAGGTGGTAATTAGTTTATTTTATAATAATACACTATGGCCTTAAAGTAAAAAGAAATTAATTAAAGTCACATCCACCCATACTAATCGAAAGTGAGTTAATACATTTATTCATAGTTATATTTCAATGCTAACATGAAGCAAATATTCTAAAAGAATAATTGCAACTTTTTTCTGGAAGTAAAAATATATTGCAGTAACTCATACAGGAATAACCCTCAAAGAGACACAGCCCTATCTAACAGAAGTATCAATAAAAAAAAAGTAAGAGAGGATCTGGATATTGCATTGGTAGATAATAAGTTATAAACAGCTGGGCTTTCTTGGTGACTCAGTATCAATAAATGTAGTTACATATGTCTGCTTAGCGCATATCATTCTATATGTTGTGCAAATTAGATTCTTATTTTTGTAAAATATATTTTACGATAATTTTCTTTACTCCCAGATGAGATGCAGCTGATGTATGCCTCTACACCTGTGCAGCACTCCCAGTCCCAGCAGCCCTCCAATGGAAGGCAGGGAATGCCACCCAGAGATGCTTACACAATCTGGGCATTGTAACAAAACAAACTGCAAAAATTCAGGAAATATAATAAAATCGCAGAATCCTTTAGGTTAGAGAAGGTCTTTAAGATCACTGAGTCCAACTGTTAGCCTAGCACTGCCACATACACAAATAAACCATATTCTCAAGTGCCATATCTATACATCATTTACATAGCTCCAGGGATGGTGAATAAACCCCTTCCCTTGGGCAGCCTATTAAGTGCTTGGCAACCCTTTTTGTGCAGGAATTTTTCCTAATATCCAATCTAAACCTCCCCTGGCACAACTTCAAGCCTTTTCCTCTTGTCTTATCACTTGTTCCTTGGAAGAAGAGACTGATCCCCACCTGGCCACAACCTTCCTTCAGGTAGTTGTAGAGCAATATGGACCCTCTGAAACTCCATTTCTCCACTCACCTCCCTCAGCCACTCCTATCAGACTTGTGCTTCTCAGCTCTCCTGTCCTTCTCTGGACACACTCCAGCCCCTCAATGTCTTTCTTATCATGAGGAGCCCAAAACTGAACTCAGCACTCGAGGCATGGCCTCGACATTGCCCAGTACAGGGTGACAATCACTGCCCTTGTCTTGCTGGTCACTGACAACTGTGTGTCTCTGCTGGGTAGCAGGTCACTAACCATCTCCCCATAGATTATGGGGGCTTCATTCTGCTCACTGTCCATGTCTGGATACTCAGAGAACAACTGCTCAGAGTCAGGTACTGATCTGCTGGCTCTTCCTGTTTCTTCCCTCATCATTCCCTGCAGCTGGAAGGACAGGGAATATTAGCTATGCTTTTGATTCCTTATCCAGTTGTCCCAAGGCCCTGAAGTCTCTCTTGATTGTCCTTGGGCTGCTTGTTGCAATTCATTGCTATCTACCTGAAGAATCAATAACTGATAATAATCCAAGAGCTGTACCAGCGTGGGAAGATGGGAGGCTTTCTGTTCACATCTTTAACCCATTTCAGGGAGGCAGCAGGCTTCTGTAAGAAATGGGGCTATTTCCTTCAGAAGGAGTCTGAAGGAAAATGACTTGTCTTTTTTTTTAAGGTAGCAATTTTTATGGAAGCAGGTTGTATAGCCTGACAACCTCAGCAACACCTTCAAGCCAGCTGAACCATTGTTCGGGATACTGTTCTTGCAGAGCCTCACAGCTGTCACTCCAGGGCACCTGGAGAGGTGGAGAAGTCCCAGAGGAGACACACCAGCTGCGCCAGGCAGGAACTTGTCACCACTGCCCCTGGTCTCCTAAGCCACTGTGTTCAGCCAGACAGAGATAGGGAAGGGAAACCTCTGTGTCATGCACCCACCATCAGAAAATGTACTTCTTACAGAATTTTAAAAGGAGAATTTGAAAGAGTTATTTATATAAAAATACAGAACTATTTTAATAAATCCTTCTGCTTTCCAGCTGATACTGCTTTGGTTTGAGACAAAGAAAAATACCTTCTCAGGAAAATCAATCCTGGGCCTCTTTTTATTAAAGGCAACCAGCAGCTGAAGTATTGGAATGCAAAACTTGTACTAAATTACATGGTAGTTTTGTGATATTTCAGCTAGGAGCTGAACCCAAACTGTTGTGATCTAAAGCAGATTTGACCTGCGTTTCCAGGCACACTTTAATCCTTTGACATTGCAGTTTACAGATATAGGATTAGTTGCTTGGATGGCTGTACGAACCACAGAGAAAGCTGCTAAACCTTGGCAGAAAAGGGAGAAACCAAGAAAACTGTTACCCCATCCTGTACATTCCTGCATTTTGTAATGACCCACAAATTTTAAAAATGGAGGGTAATTTTATTTAATTTCTTTTTTAAACCTTTTGCAGACATTAACAGAGAAATGTAAAATTCATATTTTTCAAACATTTATCCACTATTTCTTAGTTTACTGCTGAATTCCCAAGCCATGATCTTGAAATGTGCATCTGGCTGCAGAATTGCTTAAAAGATTTAGTTCAACTTCTTTGCAACAGAAATGTAGATATGAGATTTAACCCATTTTGTTATAATGGCACATATAAAAAAGCATGTCCTATTTGTGTCTTGAAATAAATAAGTAGAAATATTCAGGTAAAACTAAGGAAATTAATAATATTCAAATGCTCACGATCAGTTAATAATTTTTGGGGTTTTTTTTACTTTTTAAATGCCTGGAATTTATCTACACACAGTTTACACTACCTGAAATCAGGCAGATGGCACAGAATTATATTCAAGTTAAAATTTTCAGAATTAATATAAAAACAGTTATTCTGAAAATGGAGGACACTGGCTATCATAACCACTATGTATTGTCATAACTATGAATGACACATAAATACCATTAAATAATGTGCAAAGGTTAATGATCCTTTTACTTATAGTAACCCTCCTCATAATTCAAGTTTCTTGAGAAAACCATCAGTCAAAATACAGGAAGTATTACAAATATTTATTTATATAATAAAAATATAGTATATTTTACCATACATATATATCTAAGTTTAGATATAATGCACAAATATTAACAGTATTAGAGAGTAACATTCAGATTCACCTAGTTTAAACTACCCCCAATTCAAAGTCCAGTAATATTTATCTGTTAAGCACATGGAAAGGCAGAGAGCTGAACAAGAGAAGACTCTGGAAACAGAGACTCAGATGGATCCAGGGACTACAGGAAGTTGGCCAGTGATTTGACTGAAGGCAAACACGCCTCGTGTCCAGGAGGTGTACCACCTATCCTTCACTCTACTTTGGTCAACCCACTAAAAACAGTACAAGCACTCTTAAATTATACTGTAATTGTCACCACTGATGATTGACAACCAACAGTATTTGTAAAACTGGCCAATTTATCAATTTATTTACCAGTTATTCCCTTATCATGCTATTGAACTATGAGATTTCAACACTCAGGACAGCACCTACACTAAAGTTCACTATTCAAGGAATAGATGTTCTTTTGTTTAGTCACCAAGGCAGCTGCTTCTATTTAATCATTAATTTTTAACTCTGTATTTCACAGGGCTCAAACCCCAAATGGTTCAAGGGCCTACAATCTGATGCAGTGTCTCAGAAGTTCTACATTTTGTTAAGAACCAAAAGCTAACATTACCTGCAAACTCTTCACATAACTCATGTGGATGCCAGGGCAGCTCCTACTCCCTCGTCTAGCAGAGTGTATATATCACAGAGAGAATGAAATGGTGCATGGCCTGAGCATGCATCCAGAGAACAAACCAGCCCAGAATGTTCTGCTCTTGATTCTTTCAACACACACCACAGGAGGAAGGCGTGGGGACTTGGGGAGTTTCCCTTTTGACACTGTTTATATATTTCTGTATCTAGAGCAATCAGTCCATTAACTTCAGGAATGTATGACCTGCACAGTAAATTTTAGAACACAGAGGGAAGAGAAACGACTTATTTTACAGGAAAAGTGAGCTCTCAAAACAAGGAATATTAAATACCCATTCTGTAACAGCATGGCATTTACCAAGGTGCTTTGTTTAGGAAGAATCCCCAATGAATATGATTCACTTCCCACGATCCATATAAATATTAAAGAATAAAGCAAAGACTTCTAGCAAGATTCCACACATACATTCCTGTACAATCCAGGCTTTCAATTGAGCTTTTATCTAAATCTATCCACAGCAACATGACAAAATGACAACTGAGTACCTTCACAGCTTCACTGCATAAGGGTTATGTCCAAATTTGGGTTTGGATTTGCAGTAAAAATTGCAAGTTGTTTTGTTTTGATTAAAATGAGAACAGAGTACAAAAAAGCCAAACCATTAAATTTCCAATAAGTTGCTGTTTAACACTGCACAATTTAATAGTCTCAACCACGCCAGCAAAGGATTTTTGTAAAATGTTTAAATGGTTTCCTTATAAAAATACTACAAGTATGCAAATTGGATAAAGTTAAAAACACCCCCACAGTAATATTTTCCACTAGTGCCTTCTACTGAATGAGTTGAAATATGTTCTTCAGCTACAATTTGAAGTTTGAATGGGTAATACCACTTCTTTAACGGACTGGTAAATGATGGTGCTGAGAATGTAAAATCATGCTTGAAAACTGGATGCCACTTACAACCAGTACTGAAAGAAGTCACTTAATTTTCAGAGCAGTTAAGTCCTTCAATGCCAACAACAGGAGGTCAATGCTTTTGAACTCAGCCAGTTTTGATAACACAAGAAATGCTGTTTGCAGACTCAGGCCCCCAGGTGTGTGCCTTCTGAGCTCCCTCAGCCAGGGCCTGGAGAGGGCTGTCACACCATGCCACCTGCTCTTAATACAGAGAGACATTCTGCTAATAGAAATAAAGTAGGAGAGAAAAGCAGTCAGGATGCAAAAAGGCAAACACTGACCAACAGAAAAGAGCAAGAGCCATTTCAAAGATTTTTTTTCAGAGGAGGCTCCAAGTAGGTGAATACAGTAATTACAGCCATGCTTTCTCAGTCCTATCCCTTGGATCTCAATGAACAGACCACCCCTGCTCGTGACAGACCACAGGTATGCTCAGATATATCTATCAGAGCTATAAAATAAAAATATTCTGGCCCACTGAAGAAAATACCAGAAAGTGAAACTTCTCAGAAATAAATCACTGGTTCACTCTGCTTTAATGACAGAAGCAGTGGTTGCTGGAGGCTCTCACTGGCTTTTGAGCAGGGAGGCTTTTGGAAAGCACTTGCTCCTGCTGCATAACCCATTCTTGATAACTGGGATGGCAGAAATGGTTAATACAATAACCACCACCAAAAAGATCACAAGGCTCAGATCCCACACCAGTTATGCATTTCAGAGCCCAAAGGGAACTCAGACTTCAAATCAGGGGGCAGAAGGAAGGAAACAATCCATGATGTGTTACATCAGAGTCACTGCACCATCCGGTGCTCAGTAATGGAGAGCCTAAGCACAGCACTGCACTCACACAGCCAGCTCTGGAAAGAAAACAAGTGAGGAAGTTTAATTTAAAATTCCTTCAAAACACTTCAGAAAGCAAGAGCTGCTTCTCTGTCAAAAGCATCATTTCTTTTGATATATATTAGGTCACTCTATGTATTAGTTTGTTATTCCCCGCTTGTGCTGGCAGAAGAAAAGCTATTATCTGTCAGGTGAAACCCAGTAAATTTCTCAAAGATAACATAATGATGCACTTAACGGTAATCTACAGTCTACCCTTGACACAGAATGCCACATTAATCACACAATTTCTTCTACTCAGTATGCAGAAACTTGCAGGCAAAACAACGAGGATCAGGGAAGTATTCTGTGCTTTATTGCCACAGCTGTGCCGAGCAGATTTCCAAGAAACGCACAGGATAAACCAGACAGTGCTGGCTTGGGCTGTCCTCTCCCCACAGCAGGACCTGCTGGGTTTGCCCATTCACTTCACTTTACTCACTCATTAATAGAATATAATATGTAAAATACAGAGATCTACTTTAAAATCTTGAATAATTTCTTCTTCGTCAGTTTAAGATGTCGTTGGTTTTTGTACCAGTGAACTCTGTCACAACTCAATATCAACAAATTCACAGGATTTCATGACAGCAAAAGAGCCAAAGAATGGACACAAATGACAAAACACTTTTTTTCTCCTGGTGTGAAATCAAAAACATACTGTATGCATTTTCTTCTACTTTACCCTATGGATCTCCTGTAATTCTAAACAAATGTTTGGCATATTAAAGAGTTAAGAAAACAAATATCTCAAACATAGTTAACAGAAGATCTTACAACTGTTATTTCAAAGTGCTTTATAAGAATTATGCACCACAGAGAAGTCTTAGCATGCTTTTTATAGACAAATAAACTGAAATTTGTGAAGTTAGATGACTTCACATGAAAATATACATTGCAAAAGCAGGAATATTTTAAATAACTGTATGGTAAATTACAATTCTCTGCTCTTACCAAAGGTTACTTTTCTGGGTAACCAAACTGTTTCTGTAAAACAAAGAGGTAAAAAATTGTAAATAAACAACATTTTGTAGGAAAGTTTGTATATTTTGTTACAAATAATGTCACGGTGGCTTAGTTCACTAGTGGCTGCTTAGTGCTCAAGAATCTTCTGTTGACATCTTCTATGGACCCCTCCCAACATACAGGGGCTATAGAACAGGGCAGAGGCATGTGCACTTGATTTCAAAGTTTCCTTTAAAATTTTCTGCATTTCCTGTTTCTTAGTGCCCAAATTTTCACTTTGTGTCCCGGCACCAGATGCATTCTATTTTTTTCTATTTATTTCTTTCCAGACTTCTAATTCCATTATATAAAATCTATGAGATTAAGTGACAGAAGGAAAGATTTTTAAATTTTCTACAAAATGTCTTCTATGAGGCACATAACATGCTCCCTGAAGAGCTGAATTTATTTTCCAGACAAATGCAGTTAGGATATGCAACTCTGTGAACATGCTGGTAAAACTAAATTAACACTCTTAAATTCTCTGATAGGCTGAAGGAACTCTTGCTCCCTAAGAAAAACAGACTTTTTGACTGTCACCAACAGCTTCATGTTCATGTTTGTCAGCTCAACTTCACTAAGGGTATTTGAATTGTCATAGTTTGAGAACAAAGTGAATCAAGGATCCAGGGATGATCACAGGACCTTCTGGTAGAATTTCCATAGGCATACTGAGGATCCAGCTAGGGATTGAGTTGTTGAAGGGAATCAACACATGCAGGGCTGTGAAGGCACATCCAGGATGCAGAGACACACAGGCAGAAATTCTCTCACAGTGTCTGAAGAAATTACTGTTCAGCAGAACTACCTTATGCCACCTTTAAACATACAATGACCCAGTTCATGTTTTCATGTAGGTTAGAGCACAGCAGTGTAAATGCAACAGGACAGCAGCAGAGAGCAATGATCCTAAGGATGAACATGATTTACAAGGTCAAGATGCTATTTGCCTTTTACATAGAAAGATATGCACCCAAACAATAGCACCAAAGATATAAAACGTGAGTATGTAAAATCAAATGAACTTTTAAGGACTGAGCATAAAAGCATGCAAGCAGTCCACAGATCCATTTCCCACATAAACGTTGGATCAAATTTTGCTTGACAACTTCAGTGCCTTTACCTCTAAGGCATTAGGCCTTGGCATTACCTTGGGCATGTGCCAAGTCCAACACATGCAGACACACACGTGCACATACTCAGGTACATGCTTCTAATTCTTCCCTGAATAAATACAGCAATACCTAGAGATCCCATCCAGCACACTGGTTACATGAATATTAATGACATCTTACACTAAAAGAGCAAATTCACAAATACAGTAAAGCATGCATACATGCACAGAGCAGCTGAGCTGTGCCAGAAGAGCAGTATTAACAAACTGTACTCTTTGTCAGTACAGCAATAACCTGAGCTCTATCAGAGCAGAGGCACTTCTTATTCACTAGCTAGCATGGTTTTTTCCCCTTGTATGTCTTCTGTAAATAGAAAGAGGTGAAACCAGCACAAAAAATGTTATCTCCTAACATGTGATAAAACCCATGTTTTCCAGTCTGTATCATAACCTCAGTACTGGTAAGTGAAACCAGGCTAGGGCCCAGGCTCTAAGACCAACACTTTTTAGTATGTTCTCTGGCAGGATTCTGGCCAAAGCCAGCAGGACATCTGGGCACAGGTTAAAAAACAGTGTAGACCAGGGATTCTTCTAAATACAGGACGTCTGTGAAGCAATCAAGTTTGGGTCTCGGAATATTCATGGCTGGAATCTAAGCTGTATTTGCCACTTGCTAACAGGAGCCACAGGGTGGGCCCTGGTATGTTTTATTAAAAAAAATTAAATACAATGTTTAGCATATTTACTTCAATTAGTCAGAAATACCTTGACCTTTTCAGTGATATTTAATAATTAGTTTTGTCTGCATGAGATTCTAAACACACTGTGGGGCAACCTTGGCAAGGATATAAAGATCTCCCCTCTGTTATCAAGGGATCATTCATCAGATGCTCAGCAAAGAAAGAACAGCCCATCACTAACTGTGTATGCATTTACAAACACAGATGTTAAAGGTATCTGCTGAAATTGCACCATGAAATGGTGGGAAAATAACTGAGAATAAACCTTCACCCTTTCAGAGTCCATCTTAGTTCAGTGTTATCAAAGTTCACTACTGGTTCTAAACTGAGGTTCCTGAGATAGGACTTAAATCACCCAAGACTCCCAACTGAAGTCTGTCATGGACAGATCCTCAAAAAATATCAAGTGATCTAAAAACACTTTCTAGTAGAATTATCTGCTTCCCACTAATTACAGAGGACCTACAACTTCTAACTAGGAGCTTCATCAGATAGAACCAAATGAGACCCCTCCCTCCAGGGAGAAGCAGCAGGGCACACTTCTAAACAAGATTTTGGAAACAAAATGCTACCATTAAGCAGCATCTGAGCAAGTGTTCTCTAAAGAGGCCCATCCACAGCAGTGTATGATCTCTAGTACTAAAACCACTGTAAATACACTGGTGCCCCTTAACATGGCAATGAAAGAAGACCAGAATGTATAACTTTTGTAAAAACTGAAAACATGCAGTTACTATGATATCAGGTGAATATCTGAAGATCTGATCTTCGAATTGCAGATAGGCAGTATAAGGCAAGAAGCTAGAGGTATTTCATACTGACTGTCACTACCTCTTATAGCTAGACTGCAGTTTACATGGATATGGTGCTTCAGTACATGCCAAGCCACCTTTCTGAGATCCAATTTGGGTGTCTGTTTTATGATGTTTAAGGCAGTTTTCCTAAGCAGAAGTTCAGAAAATACCTGCCCACCGACAACAGCCCCAAAACAACACCCACCTTCACCCCACTCATGAACTGGAAAGCAGTGGTGTAATAATGAGGTTAAGTTAAATTTGGTATTTTAATTATTCAGCTCACATAACAAACTCAGAAGCTACTACTATTTTTAAATATGCTAAGTAAAAGTAATCTAAAGCATGAATGAGTAGCAAAAATCTTGGCAAGTAATGCAGTGATAAAGACAAGTGGGAGATGCAAGTTTGCAATATGATATGGTGCAGAAAGCAAACAAGACAGAAGCTCTGCAACTCCATATTAGACACAGTGAGGAAACACATCACAAATGCCAGAGGAAGCTCTGCCTCTGGGAGATAATGCAGATTGCATCCTGTGCTCTACATCCTAAATGGAAAGATTTCAACCAAGAGTGAGCCACAAATACAGCCTAAAATTAACAAGGGGCTTGGATGATAAAATTTCTGGAAGAGGTTATATTTAGAGAAAAAGACCCCATTAATTGTATGGCAAAATGGGAGCAAAAAGATAATGGGGTGGAGAATCATACCTACACAAAATTTTAAGGGTTATAAATGCAAAGGATACTCAATAATATTATGGGTGGAACAAGTGACATAAGTAAATGTGATGGAAAGAAATGAAAAATCTAAAATGCTAAAGCAGGTATCAGGAGTCTGCATTGACACAAATTTTTATGCTGCATCAAGGTGTAGTGTCCCTGCTGTTGAACTGTTGAACCAGCAGGAATGGTGCAAGAAAGAGAAATCCCCCTTACATGGATGTACAGACAGCCTGGACTTCCCAAACCAGAACATTGTGTCAGGGAGCTGTAAAAAACTAGTTAATATAAAGCCTGATGATGTTACTTATATATTCAACTTTTCTCATGCAAGTGCATTGCCCTGGGACTGCATATTACAGATGTTGACTAAATGAATGATGAAAAGCAAATGTGCTCACTTAAAAAGTGAGGGGTTTTTCCCCACTATTCCTTCTTTTGTGTAAATGTTTAACACATTCAAAAATTAAAAATGTATTTATGTTTCAGTTACACAGCAAGCTGGCAGAATGTCTGCAGCGTTATGCTCAGGAAAGAATTATATCCTTTCAGGAGGAGAAAACCAATCACACATTATTCCTAAAGCTTTCACCCTTCCTCCAAAAAAAGAGAAAAAATCAGAAAAAAAGTGAAGTTGAGAACACCATGGAAAAAATACTTATAATTCAACGTATTCTGTTAATAAGATGAACTTTTCAACACTCCAGCACAAGATCGATCATTAAACCCAGTTGACAACCATTCTGTATTTCCTTCCCATCAAGCTGTAAGAAATTCTCCAGCACTCAATGACATATTTTACGATGCTTTGGAAAAAGATCCAAACCCCCAAAACTGATGATACAGCACAGGATGAGAAGATGGCAGACTCACAACACTATCACTCTCATGGGCCCCCTTTTCTAATATGGAACTCATTAAATTAAAATATTTTTAAAAGCCCAGGAAAGGGTTTTTTTTTTCAGCCTAAAGAAAATGCTACCAAAACAAAACACAGAAATCAGTGTTGGTGGAGAATTCCTATGTGATTTCAAATACTCAATGAATTTTACTGTGAGCATGTAAACAAGGTTTACAGTGCTACAGGTTTACAGTGCTACCTCTCTACCTGTGGTCATTTTTTACTGCTTCCAAGGAAGGCAGATGAGGGCATCATCAAGCTATACTTAACATCAGGACAAAAAATATTTGGTGGACTATGGAAAAGTCCATGAACATCTTAGGTATAATAATAATAATAATTAAACTTCACAAACATATATATATATATGATATTTAGAATATCTACATAGTGCACATCTACAGCCACAATAAGAGATGTACTCTCTTAGCTTTCTTTACAGTCTTTTCCATTAACTACTCACAACCTAAGCTCAGGCTGGCTGTGTGACAAGGGCTGTTTCCAGTCCAAGTGCTGTTTTCCATTTACCTTTGATGTTAAGGATGTCTTTGCCTCTTGGTGTCTGATGCACTCTCCTTTTTTCAGAATTAACTTTATGTCTTTATAGTTAAAATTACTTATAGCATACTGTAATAGATTGGGATATTCAATTCAGCTTGAGGAAGAAACCATTCTTGTTTCTGTTTGATCATAGGTACAGCCCATGCAGACCCCTCTCACCTTTAAAAAACTTCATCACTATTACTGACCTTAAGGGAGGTGGTCAACTTAGACAGGTCTCTATTCTCCTGATTTATAAAAGAGAGAACTCCAGAGACTACAACAGGCTGGCTTCAGGACAACACAAATTCATATAACCACATATCCCATGGTTTTAGCCATTCCTGTCTGGACCTATGCAAGAAGTATCAGCTATATCAGCTCTTCAGGAAACAGTGTATATAGACATATATACTTCCTGAGAGGTTTCTCTAAGAAAAAAACATACATATAAATCTTCCTGAAAACCTCAGAAGTATGTTGTTTCCAAGCATTTCAATAGCATTAACTTCCTTCAAGATACAAGATAATGAAAGATACAGGGCATCTGTGACCCATCTTGTGAAACTGGTCATAACTCAGTTCTCATAATTTCACAATGTTCTATAATGGCACCAACTGATGCAAAATGTAAGGTTGTATTTGGATTTTTTTTAAGAGAATTAAGTTGTATGAACAATACTGACCTCAGTGATATCAGACAAAGTCACTATTTGCAAATGGCAGAAATGTAAGCTAAGAAACAGTGAAGTAAATTTAAGGGAAACTTCCTTTTTGTGTAAGCTGGTTCATATTTCCTGACCATAAGGTTTTTTGGTATCTTCCTTTTTGGTACCTTCCTTTACAATGGAGCACAACAAACTGAATTTTTATGTTATTTAACTTATTGTTTCTTACATTCAATATATCAAATATTATAATATAAATGATACCTCCTTCAACATCTGAATTTGACCAACTATTTTAAAATATTTATAATCCACACATTTTTTCAAATGGATTAAAACTTTTGCTTATTTTTTTACTATTTTCTTTTAGCTTCTACCTGATGATATATATAGCAGGTAAAATTTGCATCTGTTTAAAATACTCTACAGTGATCACACGGTTTTTCCATGTCCTGGCACCTTTTTTATTTAACATACATTATTCAATTTTATTTGAAGTACACCTGTAAGACCCCAAGCCTCCAGTGCTTCCTGGCAGTTCCACTTGGATGGAAACAAAATTCAAGGACCAGCATTTTTATTAATGTATTTGTATTTCAAATCATGATCTCCAGTGTAATGACAAATACAGTGCTGGGTACAATGATTACATCCTTAGGTATGTGGATCTGAGTGTCATTTGCACCAAGGTGAGGTGTGATTAAATTTATGTCTACTTTAAGGCCACTTTCCACTGACTTAGCATAAATTTGATTCTGAGCCTTATGCACCGGAGTCCTGCATCCAAACTCATTGGACTCTCCATATGAAGAGTCCTGCTAAAACACAAGTCACCATCAGGCTTCCACAGTATTAACTTTGTGCTGTATTATTAGGAGAATAGTAGAAGTTGCTCTGCAGAGTTTAATTACAAAAGAACTGGAATGGGACAAAGGTAACTGAGGATAACTGAGGATAAGTGAGAGGCACGGAAATCTCAGCAGTATCCAGCTACAGCTGCTGAGAGTAAGAAATCATCTTTGACAACAGTGATCACAAACACAGTAACCAAAAAGAAGAGCCCTAATGAGACTGTGCCCAATGTCCCTGTGAGTACTCCTGCTGCTCTGGGACTGCACCTATAGTACAGGTGGGTGTGTGATATTGCTCCTGTTGAAACTAGTGGCAAAATTTTCAAAAATTTAATATGTCTTAATTCTGCCCCAGGAATAAATTCTGATCAAAGGACCATTTCCCAGATATTAAATGTGACAGCCTACACTCCATGTAGATATGAACAAAGACACAATATTCCCAGCTCTAGAAACCAAGACTATCTTATCTATTCTTGGATAGACAGATGAGGACCACGGCTACCATAAAACACTGATCACGGTAGTTAGAGATTAATCTCTTGGACTGACAAGTAAATTGAGACGTTTGACAATTTCCTTTGAAATAAATACACTTTCAATCACACCTTTCAGCAGGTATCAATATTTTCTGTGTACTTTACTTCCAATGCTGAAACCTGTTTTATAGCAATAGGAGAGGGACTTTCCGTACCTCACCTTACAACTGGGTCATGGCACAGGAAAAAACTATCTGTTGCTTCACATTACTTGAAATATTTTCCAGTAAGAAGTACTCCTAGAATTTTTCCAGCTGAAGCTCAGAATCTGTTAAATACACAAAAGTCTCAGAAGTATTCTCTACAGACACTGCAAACTATTTTTCAACAGGTCAGCTCTACGTACTGAACTATTTGCAAATTATTAAAAATATAAAAAATATTAAACACACAGACTGTTCATTACATTTATAAGTCTCACAGGGCTGAAATGCAAATTACTCTGTACTACAAATATTTGGGTAACTGAAAACTTGCCCAAAATGTTTGAATTAAAAAAAAAATAGCCTCTTTATGGGTTAAGGTATTAATGAAAAAACTGTTCTCCCAAAAATCTGTATCTTATTGTTGGACTGAAAATAGTTTAATAGAGAAAATATTCATTGACAGGGCAGTATTTTACATAGAGAATTAAGCCCCATCAAAGTGGGCAATGTCATTCCATCTACAAGGGAAGTGCCAAAGGAGACAGCCAAAATTTGCAACGGTGTGATAATACCAGCAGGGATGGATTTGTTGCTATTATGATTAAAGCATATAAACAGAAGAAGATTAGAAGAGGTGAGAGTGAAAAGAGAGGAAGAATAGTTTATTGGTTGGAAGAAGGGCAGGGAGAAGCTTATGTTGGAATGCAGTGTCACAGTTACACGCCATAAAGCTTTCAGTTGCTCCCATTACATGAATGTCAGAATGCAGCTGCCACTTTCCAGCAGAAATTCTTTCCGTTTTCATTTTGGAAGAACAGGGTGGGGTTTTTTTCAGTGTAGCACTCCCGTGAGATCACCACATTGCATCTAGAGGTACCCTTATGGCACAGGGACTGGCATATGTGACCTTTGTCCACATGCTCTGGCACATCTACCACTTAGGATGAACCAGCAAAGTGAAGAAGTGGCTCAACCAAAAGAAAACATTAGGAATCAGACTTTGTGTTGTCTTGAACCAACTGCTTTCACAGCCATAGATGTACAGCCATACCTACCAATAAATCTCAGTGACAATCCATTCAGTTTAAGGAAATGGAGCTGAACAAAGTAAATGAGAAACCAGCTTTACAATTATAATCTCATTCTGCTGATGAAAAGGAAAGGCCATGATTTTCCATCAGTGCCTTGAGATCCCTGGACTTGTATTTTTAAGTGCTCCACTCATGACATTTGGAAGCGGTTCATTTTACCACTCACTTAAGTCAGCCCTCAAAAAGGCATCCAGTCAAACCAGATCCATAGTCTTTCTCAGCTCAAAGGGTTAGGAATTAGACAAGCTAAGCTGGTATTGAATATTGGAAGGAGTTCAGGCCCCTACCATTTAAACTAATTAAAGTCACTTAGTGGCTTAATGATGTACCCCAGAGAAAGAAGAACAGTAAGGCTCTGCCTTGTGATATCAGTGAAAAACAGGATGAATGAGTCAGGAAGTATACACTAAGCAGAAGTTCATATTTTTGTCAGAGAATGAAAAGAAACCATGAATATTTGAGGTTTGAGAGAGAACTTATATCCCAAATTCTTGTCAGGGTATCAGAAGAAGGTAAAAAGAGAGAGAAGGGAGTTAGGAATTCTCTCAGCTCATTTTTCCATCCTTGCTTTCATCTTTCCAGAACTGTTAGGATTTTAAATAGTAAGGGAAAAATAGAAAATTCCTTCCTTAGCAATACTAGAGACTACTGCTAGCCTTAATTATTATAACAAATTGAATATATGCAGGAATCTGCTAAGAGAGAAAAATTATCATATCTAATTTATCACACAAATAAAACTGGTTATCAGGTAAGTAAGGGTTTTAGTGGAACTGAAAACAAGAATTTGCAGAGTATCTTTCAATTGCCAGTTGCAGGTAAAAAGTCTGAGCCATGCCAGCTGCCATTAAAAGTCACAATTTAAATTATACTTATTGAGAACTGGGGTTTGTACCTTCCATTTCAGTAAAATACACTTGCAGTAGTCATACTACTGTTTTAAAACAGAGGAGCAGAAGTTCAGTGTTTTCAAAAACAATTAGGACTCAGTAAATTCTGCTCCTTATACAAAACTATGCTTTGTTTTGGAATTTGAAATGGAGCGGAATGTTCTTAAATTTTCCAGTGACTAAAAATGTTGTAACAAAGTTATTAAAAACATATTTTCATTAACATAAATTCAACTTTCTTACAGGACTTCAAAGGTAATAAGTTAATTAAACACATTGTCCTTCCTGAACTTGTGCTAAAATGTATACTCAACACTCAATTCCACATAAAAGAGTAAACTCCAATGAGTTTTTTTCACAAATGCCACAGATAAGTAGACTTGCATCCAAACACCAGAAATTAAGTATTCAAACACTTACACATTGAAACAAATAGAAAAGGAAGACGACTTCTATTACACTTAATTTGAAGATAGCTTAAGTCATAAGAGTATAGATGGGGATTCCTAAGAAGAAATCTAGGGCTTGGTTTAGTTCCCTAAAGAGAGCCTTATGGTCATGGAACACATCCTCAGGTATCTGAAAAGATCAATAGTGTCATTGGCAAAAACTCCCCTACAATAATCAGCAATCAACGAACTACTAAAGTGATACAGAAAAAAAAAAATCTCCAGTATTTGCCTAAACTTAATTCCACAGGGTATTGAAAATGCCCTTCAATGCAATGGATGTGCTAACTAAGCTCAGAGATGTTATAACTGTTTGGTATGAAGTTTGTGTCTTTTTCTGATTCCTTTCACTCCTGCAGTGAACTCTTCAAACAGGACACACCACTCTTGGGTAGGAACCAAAGCAGCAGAAGTACCCCTAGGCTTCACCATGAATCATGTGCAATGAACAAATGAACAATATGGCAGAGAAGGAAATATTTGCAATTACAACCCTGTCCATCTTCAGTAACCTCCTTTATAAAGTTCCAAGCCAAGTTCTTCCTCATGGCTTGAGCAACTGTACCACGTATAACATGAGGCAAGAGCTGACAAAGTAGCTTAGCTTCTTTGCTGAGGGCTCTAAATTGGCAGTGAGATCCCATTTTAACATAGAGCTTCTAGGAACAGATATTGGTTACTAGAGCTAAAGCTGAGCTCAAAGTGTTAACTATGTTTGCAAAGTCTATGTTCAAAAACGATACAATATCCCTTCACCTGTTCCTTTCCTGAACAACTCTTCAGCATCCTAACTGGCTATGTTATCCTTCACCTATTAAAACAGCATGAGAACTGCTAGATTTTTGGCTCTGTTGTCTTCTGTAAAAGCACATTAACAGCCATATAAAAACATTAAAAAAATTCAAGCTACGTGCAACATATACTGAATTCCAATCATTTGGTCCAATTCTCCAAAGAGATGACTCTCTGATTTTCAAGAGCTATGTGCACACATCTGCAGAATTTCAAAAGATCTCACCTCCCAGCATAAAATGTTCTTTGGAAATCTGGCTTGTAGAAGGGTGTTGAGTTGAGCTCTTCTTAAAACAGAAATACAGAAATCCTAATTGTTTTTGAAACTCACTTCTTGCTTTCAATTCCCTCATTTTTATACAATCATTTCAGTTAGTTATTACAATATGAATCTAATTACTGGAGATTCAAAATAACAAGATTTTATTAACAAATCTGTAAAAATTCAAAGTAGTTAGTAAATCCTGTTATTCTGCCATTTATCATTTTAACCATCTTTTTATTTTTAGTCCTTCATTTCCGCCTCATTCTCATGTTTTACTTTGGATTCCTGATGAATGATCATAGATTCCACTTTTCAGTTTATTTTTCTTTCTTTTCTGTTTATACATTTGGCTACTTTAATGTCTTTTAACTTCCTAGAAAAAATAATTTTTATAGGTGTATTAGAATTTTGACTACATGCACTTGAAATCAGATGTTTCGTTAGCAGTGAAATAAACGCAATGTTATGAAAAAAAATCAAGTCTCTTGAAATCAGAATGATTGTTCTTAAGTTTTACTTCATTGAATCATCACAGATCAAAATATTGCTTTTCATATTATTTCTATATTCAACTGAGCAGTAAGCCAATATATTAAACAAGTTGAGAGAAGTTGAAGTTTCAGTGAACAATAATAACAAAACATAATTTTTCACAGAAAATTTTGGGAATTAAGCCTTTTCTCAGGCCTTCTGATCAGAGGCTTAAGATCCAAATCCTAAGGAAATCTTAGTGCAATGCTGCAATCAACTCTGAATTCTCACTCTTAAAATGTGATCAGTGTTAAAAGCAGAAGCTATCATTCATCTGCTTGGTAATTACAAGCTGACAGATCCAGTGTTGCTGATTTTGTCAAGCCTGTCTTTTAATTGCAAAAATCATCACTCTGCTATTTACCAATCTCATCTTCACTTATGGACAGCAAATTTTCTTGGCTCAAGAGAGTACTGAAGTATATCTAATCCATTATTCCCCATGGATATATGGGATAGAGCAGGTGACACCTACCTGCCTCACCCACTTCAAAAACCACACAAGGTACACTATGGATACACATGGCAAACTGTTAAAATTTAAACCTCCCTCAGGCACATCACATCTTAGGAGCTGTATCACATTCAACAGGGTTTATCTCATTTCATTTTAAGTTTCCTAAATTTTTTTTTTTGCATCCTTGAGACACTTAACATTTTTATTCGCTGTATTACAAGATGGGGTTGTTTGCCTGTGAAGTAATTTCTAGCAGACCTACACAGCACATGGCAATGGACAGTGCCTGCTCCTGCTGACAAAGGCTGTGTCCATTGAGGGTTACAGAAAAGAGCCGTCTGCCTGTTGACTGCTGCATTTTCTTACAGCTTATATTTTTAAAGCTTTTTTTTGAAGGGGAAAGGTAGAAGAGAATATAACTGGATCACTCAGGGTTAGGGTCTGTCATCAAGCCAGTGAAAATAATGGTTGCTAGCAGTCTCTTGGGTGAGCTGACACTTTCAACCTCATTCTGCAGTTATCGGCCTTTCGCCGATGGTGTTTTCAAGGTTTGTTGAAATTTTAAATCCAAGCTTTTTATGAGTCTCTCAGTCAAAAGTTACTATTTCCCTTAAAAACCTTTGTTTGCCATGAACCCATCTCCTTATTTTGCAGCCTCCCACCCAAACAGAGAGCATATTTTATATTTGCCTTAGCTTTTCATGTGAAGATTTTTTCATATTATCTTTTTTAGGAAAAAAAAATCTTTCTACAAATCTTTGTAGCAACTTCTTTGATGGTTATTTTATTTTATTTGTATCTTATTTATTTTATTTGGTTAGATTTAATAAAGTATCTTACAATATATAATTTATTTTATTTGGTTAGATTTAATAAATCATCTGCACTCCCTCACTTTTCCCAGGCGAGCGAGCTGCAGAACGTTTGCATATGCCCCACGTTCCTATTGCTGCTTTACTGCCTGCTCCATCAGAATTACTGATACTGCCCAAAGCATTATCCAGAGTTCTGAGGTGGATTTTGCAGACTCTGTAATGTGTAAACTGTCAACTAAAGCAAATTTTATTTCAATTGCTGTCTCAGACCGCCTGGGCTTCCTTGTATATGCTTCCGAAGACTTGATACATCAAGAACTGATAGAACTGCCAAATCTCTCTCTGTGTCTCATAAAAACAATCCAACTCAGAGACCCACTTAAAACACCCATAAAATTAAACCAACACACTCGTCTCACTGACGGCAGCTGAATTTATATTGATGTTTAAATCTGTGTAAAATTGTATCAGAGTAAGTCTTTTCTTGCTTCCTCTTGCAAAGGGGGATGAAGGTGGGTGTATATGAGCCCAATGCCATTTGCTGTTTCTTTTAATATGTATTTCATGTATGTGGATGGATGGACTGAAGAAGAAAACAACACCAGACCCAGTTTAGTTTTATATCATGGCCTAGAAAATCATAGCTCTCTTCACAAGATACACATTTATCTGAAACGTACACCAATTCCCTTGCGAAGTCTGCTAAGCATAGCCATCTGTTTCTCCCCCAGTATAATAATTTTACAAATATTGTCACTGAGTTTGTGTTACTGTTAAGTCTTTTACCCATTTTTATGCTGATTTTTTTCACTTTTTATTTTAGGCCTGCAACTAACAAGAAATACATATATTTATTACTCCCTCTCTCAGTAGATATTTCTATAATATTTGTCTATTTTATGCAGTCTCACTGTACTTTTCAAAATATCTGAGATAAGCTTACTGTTGAAAAGGAGCATTCAAGGTGGCTAAAAATATGCCTTGCTAAGCATATTTTGTTATAGACAGTGAGACCATCAGAAGTTAATTCACCAAGACAACAGCTATATAAACTGACTTTGTTTAAAGTACCATGACATCTAATTTAGGTAATCAACATTGGAATCAGATGCTATTACATCAAATGAAACTTTCAAATATGGTATAAAAAATTATATTCCTTTTTCTCTCATGACTGGTTATATTTTCACCTTTTCTCTCTTTCCACAAAACACAAGAACTTCTAGTCACAACCTGCTACATTGCTATCCTTTCAGATGGTGTTTTCTGTAGTGGTGACACCATGAGTGTTGGATGACATATTTAGGTTCTAATCTCAGCAAAACAGAAACTGAATGACTGTCACTGCTTTCATATATTCTTTCCCCCTTCCTTTAATCCTGCTGAAAAGATTCCCTACGATCTCAAAGGTCAGACATGCTTAGTAGTTCCTGTACTGTTAAAAAAATCCCCCTCCTTCAATCTCACAAATCCTGTAGATTTCCAGTAGTTCCACAGTAAAGAACTTTGTTTTCCTAAGTATCCATATTTAAAAACATGGTTGTTTTCTCTTTCCTAACATTATGAAAGTGCTTCCCATACTCACAATCAAGTGTTTAGCAACTGAAACTAAATAATCAGTATGTGCACAGAAATGATGTGTCAGGGTTTCCTTGTTTTATGCACAACTATTCCAAGTTCTGTGGTTTTAGCTATCATTTATGAAATCAACAAATTCCAGCAATACCCAATATTTCTTCACACCATGAGACACAGTAGCAACGCATGGGTTTGATTTACATATTACAGAAATTTAATTTGCTTAAATTGATAATACTCAGAGGTTTTAAACTCATCCTCTTCAATGAGTTTTACAGGAAGAGCAATATTGATATTGTACTCACCAACAAGAGTTAATTTACTACCACAAAGGTGTTAGCATTTCAAAAGCATCACTGCAAATGAAAGAGTAATGCTGTAAGAGAATGAATTTCACTAGCAAGGAAACTTGTCAATCTTTGATTAAATTAATGATCAAATGGAGTGTGTTAGGAAACACTCAATAGTGTTGCCAGTAAAGTACAAGGAAATTCTCCAAGTAAGGAGTTCCATTTTAGAATAGAATGCCTGGAGGATGTAGCATATTTATGGGTCAGATGCATGTTCCAACAACTGAGAAAATAATTTTGTCACTGAGCTTCATTTTTCAGTTCTGTTGTCTGAATAAAGAGCGAAGAAGATTATGAGGTTAAGAGCAAGTATCAAGGAAGCTGTACATTACTGCAGTTTTCCATCTTCACAAAGTGAGGCTGATTTTTTTCCTTCCAAGTGCCAGAATTTTTTAGCAGTCTGGCAAAATCTGGATGCTCTACTTCCCATGGAGAGGTGAATGTTCTTAAGACTTGAAGCCCACCATGACAACTGGAAAGTGTTTGTGGTTTTTTGTGAGCCAGAAAACAGAGCAGCCAGGAACTATTCTGGAGCTTTTCACTGAACAGGAGGGCATGGGATGGTCTGTGCTCACATGGATGAGTCTCCTGCCTCCAAAGAGGATGCTAGCATCCAAACCAACTACTGGAAACGGTCCTGGACCTCAGCCAAGCCCAGAACCATGTAAAAGTGCTGCTGGGAGTTGCTACTTCCTTTGGGCCACAGAGTCACTTAAAGACAAGTTTAAAGCATCACTGTGCCAGTGCTAAAATCTGTGCCATAGCCCCGCTCAGTTACGAGTATGGATGCAACCTCCGTGCCCTTCTCTACTAATCAGACTTGGTTAAAGGCACCAACCTAAGACTAAGTTTGTGTTAATGGGTCTCCTGAAAGAACACTCAATGGAAGCCTCCCTGAGAATCAATGGGAAAATGGGGATGGGCTCCAAAACTGAATTCATGCCGGAATAAATTGGCAATTCCTATTTCATTTCTCTTAATTAAAGAGGAAAGCATTATTTCACACAAGTTTAAGGGAAAAAATGCAGTACTCCGTTTAGCTGCAGAGCACAGGGGCCCTAGATAGCAGCAGCACTCAGCTCCAAAGAAGAGCAATAAAGCTGGTAAAGAGTCTAGATGACAAGTCTTATAGAAAGTGGCTGAAGGAGCTGGGTTTTTTAGTCTGGAGGAGGCTCAGGGGAGACCTCTACAACTGAAAGGATGCTGCAGTGACATGGGTGTCAGTCTCTTTTGCCCTGTCTCAAAGGAAAACATACGAGGAAATGGCATAAGGGAGATTCAGATTAGTTATTAGAAATTGGTTTTGCACTGAATGAGTGGTTAGACATGGAAATAAATTGCCCTGGGAGGTAGTGGAGGCACTGTCTATGGAAGTGTTGAAAAGGCATATTGGATAAGGCACCTGGGGATATGGGTTAGGGATGAATATGGTGCTCCTGGGTTGATGACTGGACTTGATGATCCTGAAAGTCTCTTCCAACCCTGATGATTCTGTAATTCTGTGACAACTGACAGCTGGAGAGGAACCAAGGAGGAGAGAGAAGGGGGATGTACTTTCTCCTTTTGATGCATGCTTAGGGAGTGACAATCTAGTCTGTATGTGGTTGGATTACAGAAGAGCTTTAAATTGTGAAACAAAATTTCTTCAGTGAAGCAAGGTCAGGCACTGGAGCAGACTGCACAGGGAAGTGGTTGAATAACCATCCTGGAAGTGTTCAAGAAACATGTGGATGTGGCACTGTGGGGACATGGTTTAGTGCTGAACACAGCAGTGCTGCATTAACAACTCACTGACCTTAGAGATCTTTCCCAAACTTAACAATTCTATGACTGTGTGATTCTAAAAATCAAATCTGCTAAACATATTATATATGTTTATATATCCAAATATAAATGTTTACTGAATTATTTGAATAAAAAATGCAACAAATTAACCTCTATTTCAGAATATAAATTGTAAATAATGAAAGGCTCTTAGCAAAGCAGAGAATTTAAAGACCAAACCCAAAATTCATATAATGAAAAAATATCACGAAGAACTACACAAATATAAAATCAAATGATCTAGCTACTAAAATACACATGTGCTCAAAATCTTGTGGGAATCAAATATTCCAGTAAAAATAAAGGGAGAGATGGAAACACAAGTTTCTTATTATCACACTTCATATGTTATAAAACCTAAGAGTTAACTTATTTTTGGCAAAGGGACAAAGATTGCACAATACTCTGGCTTACACAAATATTTTCTATTGTTGAATGCATCTTAAATGTAGCTTGCCATATATTAACTTTATGCACACAGTGCACCGTGAGGTCTAAGAGGGTCCCAAAGATGCCTATGTTTCAAAATACTGACAAAAAGCTGCCAGCATCCAGTGAGCCAGGTGTAAAAATGTTACTCAACAATTTTTAGTTTAATTGAAAGCAGATAAAATCATTCGAGCAATAAAGACTAAAGATTTTGACTCCCAAAAAGTTGGCATGTTTGAACAAATTAATGCACATATTTTGTGTCAGTTTATCCTCATGTTTCTCATTTTTAGTTCCTTTCACCTTTAAAGGAAGAAGTTAATGGTGGAAATGGTTATGAAGCAGTGGATATGCATATATTAACCACATACATTACATGTATTAACCACAGGCATATATTAACCCCAGACTTCATGTCACCACTAACATGGAACTTCCTTCCAGTGAAGATTTTATAAAGTAAAGGAAGAAGCAATATTTTAGCAAGAGTGAATGTTTAAGAATAAAAACTCTCTATTCTCCATTTATCAGCCACTAACAGACAGCTGGTCCTGAGCACAGTTTGCCACTTGCAGAGGGCAAGGATATGGTCCTGCTTCAGCCTTCTTACCCTGCCTCACAGGGACAAAGGAAAATGCTCAGATATACAGAACATGCAGTTACAGCTCTCACTCCCATTGAGTTACATAAACCAAGACTGAATTGCAGAAGCAGTGATATTTGTATTAAATTTTAAAAACAGTGTCTTTCATAGTAGTACTCCTCATAATTTATATTACTATTCATTCCCATACATTTTCCCACATCTAACCAGCAATCTGTTTGCCTCAAGATAAGAGACCACTATAAAAATCACAATCACTCTTAATTTTTGGTGTAACACGTAATGCAATTGGCAAATATCTACTGATTTGCTTATAAATTATTTAAAGATGAGAGCAAGGAAGTCATAAATATGTCTCATCATTATTAATTATTTATATTCCAAGGGCATTAAAGATCCAAATTCAGATTTAGAATTGCATCAGTCTGCTTTATTATATGCAACTAAGATCAAGCCTTCTTTTCTGTTTGTTTGTGTATAACAAAATAGAGTTTCCACAGGAAATACATAGCATTAGCCATAGGCTGAGCACATGCACTGCTTTGCTAATAAAGCAACTCCCACTCCAGAAGGTTCATGTACCTGAAGTTCTGATGCTCGTTTCATCATCTCCAGAGTGATGTAGCAACCAATAGAATGAGCAATCAGTACCAGCTTTATATCTTTTGATACATTCTTTTTGAGGAAGTTCAGCTTATGCTCTACTTGGCCGTTAAGTCCAAAAACATCCTCTAGCTCCTTAATATCTGTGTCTGAAACATAAAAGAAAAGAAGTCTTTTGGTTCAGTGAATAAAATTTCAGGCAGGTCTTTCTTTTTTTTTTTTTTTTTGCCCCTCTTCTTTGTAGAACACTGAAATAAAAACATGTATTAATTTTAAAAAACCTGAAATAAACCAAACACACAAAAACCCAAACTTCACCAGACCTAAAAATTTAATTTTCAGTTACCACCACTGGAAAATACTGACTGATAAATCACATGCACGGGATGTAAAGCCTTATGTGTAGCTTGGGAACCAGCACAAGGTATGTAAACACATGGAGATTTCATAGCACATCATCCACTATTTTCATCTCCTTCATTCAGAACAAGACCAAACTCAGGGCATTGGATGAGCTTAAATCAATCCAACTTTACATTGAGAGATCAGGACCTACAACAGCAATACTGCCCAGCAATTAGTCCATCCCCACAGAAGACAAGGTACCATATGTGGCATCATGCACTAGCAACCTTCAGATATTAAAAATATCCTGTGTTAAAGTTGCACAAAAATGTCCTGTCCCATGGAATGAGGAAAAAGAGAAAATGCCTGTATGTTAACACAGAACATTAGTACCTACATAAAATATCCCTGTTAAGGCAGGTTCTTTTCCTTGTCAATTCAGCTGCAAAGAGGAAAATCAAGTTAGAGCTTCAAAGTTCTAGATTACAGTACAATTTCATTCCTGCTTTGCCATGGACTTTCTAAAGGAGCTTGGGCAATCCATCATGATGAGGATTTGGCTCCTTGCTTCCTGGCCAGTCAACAAGACAAATTGAACTGGTGTCTGTAAAAATATGCAGCAATTCAGGCATCTTTAACTTGCTTATTACAAGGGTGACATGCATCTGAAGTTCCCCAGTCTAAGGGGGTTCACAGCTTTTTCATCTGCTAGAAATGTGCTTTATCCACTAAACTAAACAAAGTTAAGGATACACCACTCCACTTTATGGTGGACTACTCTACTCACATGACTGTAAGAAGTAATACTAAAAAGAGTAATAGAAAAGAGACAAAAAGAATGAAGGAATAAATGCCCCTAGATTATCTAGACAAGATGGAGTGCTACTAACATCACTTAATCTCTTAAATCTTTGCTATTATCTCAGGATTCAGTTTCACACTACAGATTAAACCTCTGATCTTTTATGCTCCTTACAGGCTGACTAGCAGTGCAGTTTTAGCCTGAAGTAAGCTAAACCTCCTGGCAGCATAGTTTGGACACACAGTGGGGACCAGCAAGTTACTGAGCCATGGCCCTACAGATGGCTCCCAGGCTGCTGGCAAAATCCACCCACCTCTAACAACACAGGAGCAGCTAACAGAGTGCACACACAGCCCCAGCTGGCCCAGTAAGGTGCTTAACTTCCCACTTGGTGTCTTCTGACAAGCTCTGCTACAGTCCCCTTGTGTGAAAAATAGATGTGGAAGAAAGGGTCCATCAGGCAAAGACATTGTAAAGATAAATACATTAAAAAGACTGAAATGCATTGAAAAATGACTGTACAAGAAAGTCAGAATCATATTCTGTTTCAGATTGTTCTGCACCTGCTTGAGGAAAGAGGTAACTATGAGTTAACTGCCTATGACTGTGAACAGCATTTATCAAATTATGGCTGTCAGTGCTTTAATTCATACACAGTAAATTTCATGGCAACTGGACAGTAACCTCAAATACTAAAGATTACTAACACTGCTGTAGTGAAGTTATTGGGAGGTTGATAGTGACAGAACTAATTTTTAGCCCAAGTGGGCTGGCACTACATCACCTTTTTGATTATCTGTAGGAAACATACCCTTTAGAAGCAAAATAATTGCTCAAGACTGTTCTTTTCTGAGTTTAAATAATTACCATCAAAGTCCCAACAAAGTTGTTCTTCAGTTAAACTAGTATTTCTGCTAAAACTACCAATGGTCATATCCCAGCATAATTTAGAGCAATTTATTCAAAACAAAAAAGCATTTAGCAAAATACACCCAAGGAATGCAAAATTAGATGAGAAGCGATATTTTGTTTATTAGGCTTTCTGCATGTAATGGAAAACAAAGAGTTTGTTCTATTTTCCAAAACCCTAAATAAAAGCCTAAGGCAAAAACACTGGTTTTAAATTTAGTTTCTACTTTTAGCAAAAGCTGCCTTTCCTACATTAAATTACACAGCAGCTCAGCCTCATGCAGGAATTGGTGGTCTACATCCCAGGTCTAATTACAGGTATATGTAACACAAAAATCACCAGCATACTAGAAACATGATGGCCCATTGGCAAGAGCAACAAGTGAAAGTGTAAGTTATATTAAGAGTAAGTTATATTACAACAGATATTGCAATATATATGTGTTGGTAACATATATAGTGTTGAGTTGAGTGAGTCAATTGTCCCTTGTAATCATTTGCTATCATTTCTGTATTGTTTCACTCAGGCCCTGCCATCTCAGTTTATCAGCACATCTTTTAATGTTTTACATTTCATTTCAATTATTGAAAATAAGTGTTTTCAGCTTATTTTCCAGTTAAAGCAAGGGAAAACAAGGTAAAGTAGGTGTATAAATCTTGTAGAGAACTTTTCATGGTTGACAAGACCCCAAATACCAAGGAGGAAAGAAGACAAATTTTTATTTGTATTATTCAGTCTCACGAGGTTAATGGCTTTTCCGTATACGAATTCAGCATCTGCTAAAAGAGCTGCTGAAGACTGCTGCCATGAAATTAATAAATAGCACAGCAGAGACAGTCTAAGCCCATCTCAATCCTTTCCAAGTTTAGATTAACTATGTTAGACAAATACAGTTAATTAGCTAAGACATTACATACCTAATTTAATGTTTATTTACCTAATAAATAGCAGTGTAGACATTCTGGCCAACATATCCAAAGCTATTGGCCCCAGTAGAAACGTGCCTGTTCAGAACAGCTGTGTTGCCAGAGCAAGAACCCTGAGGAAGGACAGGGCTGGGGATTCAGAACAAAGTGAAAACAATGGCTTTTACCTCCTTGCTTTTGTCCAGACTTGAGAACACTCAATTCAAGTCTGTGCACCAGTGCTTCCTTAAGGGAGCTAGGGAGAGTTGAGCCTGCAGAAGTGATTTTTAATTGGATGGATGGGTCAGTTGTGATTGATGATGATCATGGACACTCATTCTACTGCGGGCCAAATCACCCCCAGAGCATCTGCTCACACATTCAGAGCAAGGATGCTCTGATTCCCTTGGCTACTGGCCTGTGCTGCACACACAGAGAACCCCTCTGAGACTGCCAGTGAGTCCTGACAGCCAAGGCTGACCCCAGAGAACTGTTTCAGCTGTTCAGTACAACCTTTCCTTTTCTTCTGAAATAGTGGTTTATTGCCAAACCCAATCACCTTGGCACTATTCCTAGAGAAGCCACACTGGGGAATGAGCATGCAGTGTGGGGTCTGGTAATCTCCATGCAGAACTCGCACCATGGACCAACCCCACACTCCTCAGGTGAAGCTCCAGTGTCACACAACCCTGAAATACTGAAATAGACATCCTATTTGACATCTGGACAAACATAAAATTGCCCACGCCTCGTGTCACTTCATGTTTCCCCAAAACAAATGCTACATGTCTAACAGCCCAAAATGTGCAAGAGCTGGGCTGCATCACAAGTCGGAAAGATTTATTTATTTATTTTACAGAATAAAATCGCCCAGGGATTATCCAAAATCAACATGAATTTCTTGGGTGGAGAAGCTTAAATAAGTTCTTTGTATAAGCAAACAGACTTGCACAAACACACTGGCAGTCAGCACTCCAATGGCTCTACATCAAAGAAGAGACCAGAGTGACTTCACCTCAGGTGTGGAATACACGCCATGGCTGAAGGAGAGCGCTTTTAAGCAGTTTTCAGATAGTAGAAATTATACGACTTGTACCTTATGCTACAAACACCCCATCTGGGCCAAAACATGATTTTAAGACTTTATTTATAGGTGCATTAAAAGAAATACTGTATTTCTTTTTTTTTTTTTTGGCAAAGCATTAATTTTCTGATGTGACTTTGGAAAAACAAATGCGCCATCACTTGAATGAATGCCTTTTTCTAACCTCTGCTAAAACTACAGGCAGAAAACAATGACAGATTAAAATAAAGTGTTTGTTCTAAGATTAGTCAACAAGTTAATCTTGCTAGGAAGGAGGACTTTGGTTTTCAGGGAAATAACAGAGAATTGTGTTTGTTTGCTTTTCTGCTGTGTATGCAAGGGAAATTCTTATGCAGAAAAAAAGTGTAGCAGTTATATGAGCAGACTTGAGGCTGCCAATTCATAAAAGTTAGCCTTTCATTAAAAAGTCTGCTGAATCATAGATTTCTTTTTACTGGGAGATTCAAAAAGATACCAGAGGCCTGACTTTCTAACAAGACCTTCAAATTTCTGCACACCTTTGCACTTCCCAAATGTCACAATTTTACATATCCAAACTTTGAACTGCCCTGGTCACAACAGGTGACTGAGTATTTGAGCTCAGTACATATGAACACTTATCCACTTGTCACGGAGTGACTTTGAAGTATGTCCTAAGATCAGCTCATAAACAAGGCCACCGAATTACTCCTAAACAAGTAAGGAACCATGAGGAAAGGTGACCTGCAATTACACATCATGAAGGAAAGGGAGGTAAAAACCACTGGTCTACCTGCACTGTATCTTCCTCTTCCATGGACCATTGACTCTAAGAAGTGGTAGCAGGATAGCTAAGGACAAACTTCATGAGCATGAGTTCTATAAACTCATGCTCAAGAATTTTCAGAACTGGACCTTTTGCAGGGTAAGGACAAGTAAATGTCTGGAGACTGAACCAGTGGGGTGTTCAGGGACATATAAATTCCTCTGCATCTCCACCAAATACCCAAGTAAAACCAACATATTGGGTCAAGTGCTTTAGACTTTACATACCACCTCTTTTTTCCTCCACAAACACACAGAGACTGGTGGGAGCAGCAGTAGTTTTGATTCAATAATCTGTGTTTAGATGAAGCAGCACCTGGAAAGTTTTTCTCTTTTCCTTTATGTAGTACAAGGCAGAAACTAAAACTGAATTACTTAGATTAGCTGTTAAAATGGTGTACATAATATGAAGTCTAATTCTGGAAATTTAATAAATAATTTGAATGCTTTTTTCCCTCACAGGAAAAGACCATAATTCCTCAAAACTGAATCATGACATTTGAAAGTGTTAAAATAGAACTGTAAGCTTAAAAACTGAGACTTAATGTTTGTGGGTCTAGTATGGGCATCCCCTAAAGATACATTGCTCAAAGCCTGTTTCACTTTCATTTGATTAGTGAACCATGGATAATTTGTATCAGCAAGCAATAAAATGCCAAAGAAATAGGATGGAAACCCTGAAAGAATGTTAAATAAATATTGAAGAACTCTTCCTGACACTAAGTACCAGGTCTTAAAGCATTGTGTTTTAGATTAACCCTTAGACCTTAGTCTGGCCCTAGCACCCTCAGGAACTGTTCATGCAACTTTTAAGATAAACACACCATTCATTACTGTTTATTAGAGCAATTACTTTTTGTAAAGGTATCCTCCACAAATAAATTATCATTTACTCAAGATACTGAAGTGGTCATATGTATTATTTTCTTTACTAGAACAATAACAAGGCCTTATTTTACAAATTGAACTACTGATTTCCTTTGCTTTCTACACACCTATTGCTGGGACACTTGTTTAACACCTAATATGTTTTTCAAAGGAAGCTATATTATAATTAAATTAGTACAGGAGTAGTCTGACAGAATGAACTAATAAACATGACAAGTACTAAACCCCAGATTTTTATTAAAAGTATACAGGAGCACTCTGAACTTTTAAAATTATCTCTTAGAAACTTATTTTGTCTTACATTTCCAGTCTTGCTCCCCTCTGTTCAGAGTAACTATTATCAAGTAATTATGAAATAACAGTACAAACTTTGAAGCAGAATTTTGTTGGTTGTCCCCAATGCAAGGCAAACACCATGAAGAAGTGTTTTATTATGCAGTTCTACACCAATCAACATCTCCATTCCAACCACTTTAATGAGCATAAAGCAGATGTTATATGGGTGATTTACATAATGTATATGGTAAAGTTCTCTGTATTTGAATGACTGCACTTCATAGTCAGTAAGCTGAATAACTGCAGGAAGTGCAACCTGTAATAATTCTCAGCATCGTATTATGAAGAGAGAAAATAAACTGTAAAACAAACTTACAAAAAACCCCACACTTTGCAGGGTACAAACTAGAGACCCATCCCTGTATAGGAGCAGATCTGAATTTCCAACATAAAATGAGCTCAAGGAGCAAAAAGCAAAGAGGTGTGAGTCCCTGGGAAGGTGATTGTCCATGCTATGTTTCTTGTTTCTGAAGCCAAGGGCAAGGCTGTGTCAACGCCTCCCACTCACCCACACAAACAAAACTGCACACTTCAACACAACTTGCTTTTATACAGATTAACAATGGAAGAAAACCAGAAGAATGATGTTCTGCACACCACCAAGAATGGGGAGGTGTAGCAGAGATGGTAAGGAAAGGACAGTAGAAATTGTGTGAGTATTGAAGGGAACAAAAATAGATGAGTATCACTTCACAGGCATTGATTCCATTGGTTATGACAAATGAGGTGCTGCACCACAGTAGGCAAGTCCAACAGCCACACCTATTGAAAACAGCACTTCAAAACTTTGGGAAATTTAAACAGATACAAATAGAGAAAGAAGGACTGAGAGCAAACAAGGGAGAGCCACAGTTTAGAGCAGAGTAAGACAGCTGGCCAAGTAAGACAACCCATGTTATTTCACAGACAGGAAATAAAAAGAATTATTTTCAAAGTAAAAGAAAATGAGAAGGTGCACACCATGATGTTAAGAGAAAGAAAAGGGAAAAAGCAGGGAGTTGAGAGGGGCAGTCATACAACAGCCCAAGTCACAATACAGAATTTGTACTTCACAGTGATTGGACAGATGGATGGGCGACATTTTCTGAAGTGTGTGATGCTTCTACTGAATTCAAGCTGTAACTTTTAATTTGCCAGGCCAGTCACAATTTTTCTTGAAAATCTATCCCAAAATTTTATTCATTAGCGTGGTATCAGCCAAGACTGACATGTTCAATTAAGTATGACTCTTCAGAATAGTACTAAAATAACAGTAATGCACTTCCTGTTTCACCAGCTCTTATAATAGGCATTAGGATGGCATCCAATAAACTTAGTCTTTTTCTTTGCCCTTGTGAATATTCATCTTGGATGACACTGTTTCAATAGAAGTATAAAGAAAAGTGTAGGTTTCTATGTTCATTTGTCCATAGAAATGTTAAATTTCACATTGTAAATTATTTAACAACAACATCCTTTTTAAGGAGTAAATGATCTACTTAGGCAAGTATAACAAATTTCCATCTTTCACCTGTATCCCTCAAAACTGATAGATTATAAGAACCCTTCAGAATTATTATCTTCTATTCCCTGCTGGAATAAACTGGTAGCACAGAACAGACTGCAAAGAGCTGTCAAAAACTGCAAAAATGTCAGTTTATGGTAGCAGAGAACACGACCCCCTGCTAGCAGTGCTGAGGGCTGTAGCACAGCATGTCTGCAAAATATTCTGCAATGCAGTGCCACCTCACAGGACTCAGTCAACACTCCCAACCTGCCTTGAAAAGCTTTGTAATCTCTGCCTGGGCTCCTCCTCACACAACAAGTGGGACCTGACAGCAGAGGGATCCAACCATGACTCAGTGACTCCCAGCACTGATCCCCACTGGCAAAAGAGAAACAGACAAAACAGCACCTGCAAAAGTCTGAATTTATGAAAATCAATGGTAAAACTTGGCAGAGCAAATAGAATTTCACCTTGTACTTTGTATAAATGTAGCAGGTTTCTTTATCAGTTGCTGATGTTTTAGGTAACCATTTGCATAAGCTGTTCAGTGCAAATTCTGTATCTTTGCGGAAGAAACAGATTTTTGTGAAATGACTGCTTTAAATTCTGATTTTTATCTTTTCTTCTCCAGTGTTCTGTTACACTGTTTAACTTTTAATTCTCTGTTACCAAGATAGCAGTTTCCTTTTTAAGCTTCCTGAAGAAAATGCTGAAGGTTTCTTTCTTAGCCACCCACCTGAAATGCCCAGCATACAACCGTGGCAACCTGTCCAAGGTATTGCTGTGATGGCTTTATTCTACTTGGGAGTTTACCTGATAGGTCAAATAGAGATTCAAGTGCCACCAGTACAAAAGGATGCTGAGTACTTAAAGGGGCTACAGCCAAGACAGAGAGGGACTTTTACAAGGGTATGAAGTGATAGGAGAAAGAAAAATGGCTTTAAACTGGAAGAGGGCAGGTTTAGTTAAGGTATAAGGAAGAAATTCTGTACTGTGAGTTGTGGATGTCCCACCCCTCAAGGACAGGCTGGACTGGGCTTTGAGCAGCCTTATCTCATGGAAGGTGTCTCTGCCCATGGTAGGGGATGAATGAGGGATTTTTGGTGTTCTTTTGCACATGTGAGAGATCCTTCATGAAAAGTAAATCAGTTCACCACAAGCAGTTCTAGAGGCATGGTTGTAAAAAGTCTGGTTTCCTCACTCATTTACATCAGCAGGCATTGAAGCAACAGCTCAATACAAACATTTTGAAACTGCCTGAGGCTTTACACTATAATTTATATAATAAGACATCCCCTGAGTTTTACCTGGACTCTAGACACAAACAGCTCCAAATATGCTCTTGTACTTTCATACTGAAGTGTATTCAGGAACACTGATATTGCCCTCTTTGTGATTAACTGAAAAATCCCCCAAATCACATAAACCATAGCATGGCAGGAAGTGGCAGCAAGCTCAGCAATAATAGGCTTGAAATCATAGTTCTGTTCTTAAAAAAGTGACAAGGAAAGTGCCAAAGAATTTTAATTATCTACAATGTTTAACCCAATGGGGAATTACTTGGCAAACAAGTAGTCACCTGACCACACCAAGTAATTCAATAACTGTAGTAAATTAGGTTATTTTTATATATTTATTAATTGACAAAACCTCAAATTCAGCCTTTAGAAAGGTAAGAATATGTCTATCTTAAAAGAAAGGCAGTAGTGCCACGTGGTATCAAAACTAGAAGAAAGAAAAACTTCATCCAGCAAGCAGCAATGAGACTCATTCAACCTGAATCCACAGTACCACATAATTTTGTTCTTTGTCATTTCTTCAAGCACTCTGCCTCTACTCAGATCTTACAAATTTAAGATACACTAGAGGTAACAGTAATTCATTACTGATTATTTAAGAATGAGGCCATTTGCAGTCACTTCTTCTGCCCACTCTGCCTTACAGTTTCCTGTATTTTCCTGAGATACATACATTGCTCCTCAAAGGAAAGGAAATTCCTAAAACTGAAACAAAACCAGAAAGAGTCCATGTTCCAAACCCAATTATTTTTAGAATCTGTAATGATGATGTGCATTACTGATGGTTTCTCACTCTTACAGATGTAGATCACTAGCAATTAAAAAAAAAATGTCAGTAAACACTGTACTGATCCCATCAAGATCTGCACCACTTGTTGCAAGTTGTGTGGGTATCAAAATTAAATCAAAGGTCCCTAATATAAATTAGAATTGCTAAATTAAACTATTGATCAGCTTTTCTTCCTGCAGCCAACTTGTGAAGTGAATAAACTTTTTGACTCAACTACTAAAACAAATCCAGGCCTCTTACACCTTCAGACATAACAATTATTCCCTTCTGTGGGGTTACTTCATTGTCATTCTGTTAGCAGATGCAAGAATATCTTTCAAATTGAGTTGTGTTAAAAGATTCCTAAATATTCTCCCTGGGGAAAATAACCTGATCATATAAATATTGTGGCATTTTTTTTCAAATTACATTAGGTTTTTACTTTCCCTTCAACAGTATGGTAAACATTTAAGCAAGCTACTCTAAAACATCATAGCACTGCTCATCTCAGGGAACTGTGACCTGCCTTCAGACAGACACCAGAAGATGGAACTGTTACCTTTTAACCAGGTGGAACATTCTTGAGCACTTCCCCACCCCACTAAAAGCCACCTGCATCTAAACAGAAATGCTGGTATCAGATGGTATCAAATCAGAACATACCTGTGTCATGGGATGAAATGCAAAAAATAACCCATAAACAATTTCAAAGCCTACATCCAAAGTTTCTTGGAATGCAGTAAAGACATTGTGCTCTCTAATGGATGAATTCTTGCCTTTTTTTTTTTAACATCTTGTTTTCTGGGTAAAGATCCAGAAGATTGTATCATTTTTCAAATATCATTAAAAAGAGAATTATATTTTTCTTATTTGTAGGTATGGATAAAAAATTCTAGTTCTTTTTACCAAGGAATTAGTTGAATAAGATACTAGAATGGATTAAAAAGCTCTCCACAGAAACATTTTTTAGTAATATTCCAATAGATATTATGTCAACAGACTTAGTGGAAAACCCTGAAAGAAATAAGAGAATGCAGAGAACCTATTTTTCACATAGCCATAAGAAATGTAAAGACAAAGTCCTAGTCCTTGTAATGTCAGCAAAAATTAGTCACTACTCCATCCAACTCAATGGGATATACATTAAGTGGTATCAAAATGAGCTTAATAGTGTTTAAATGAGCTTTATAATTAAATACATGGCTGCTAAGGTATGATAATATAAACACTTAAAAATGTTAACATTTTGAATGGCCAGAAAAGAAAACAACAAGAGCAACTTAGAAATATTTCATATATGGCAAAATTTTAATTTTCTTAGTTTTGATTTTGAATGGAACAAGACTTTTAAACACATGCTTGAAATTAAGCAGGACTGATAAAGTCAATGCCAAATGCCAAGATATCACTCTAAGGATGTATTTGCATAATTATGGGCATGATTACGGGACCTCCATGAATAATTAACTGAATGTGGTTTAAAGGAAAGTAACTGGAGTAGTGCAGCATCCCTAGGGCTGCTTACTTTTCGCACATCTAGATTTCAAGCATTCCAGTGGGTTCATAAGATGAACTGACCATTTGTTTCCTTAAAATAGACACTTCGCATTAAAGCCATACAGCAAAATTCAGATCTTACCAGGCTAAGACAAAAACCTCAACATTTAAATGGCTCCTAATAACTTTTACACATGCACACACGCTTCCTTCCTTAGGCTGCCTTTTCCAAGGAAGGAATAAGGTTTCTGGGCAGCAGCAGTTGCTGGATCACGAGGGGCAGCAGGACTGCGCTGCAGTGACAGTTCCTGTCCCATCCTGTGACAGCAGCCAGTCCCTCTGTGCACACCCTGACCTGGGGTCCCTCACTGCTGACAAACACCCCGTGAGGAGCTCCATGGGATTCATCAGTGCCAAGGCCAGCGCCGTGAACAGGAACCTTCACCTCTCTATACATTAAAAAACTACACTTGGTATGAAATAGTTGTGAAACCAGCATTAATGTTACTGTGATGGCATGCTCAAAACTTGGGGTTTTTATTGTATCTACAGTGTGATACCACTACACTGGGAGACACTGTGTCATATAAACCTGCATTACAGTTAAGCAGAATTTTAATGTATTCTAGGCCATAAACATGACTACAGAGTTTTCTGCATCTGTAATACAGAAATATAACTGACTAAACCTCAAAGGAACTTACACTAAATATAATTAATGATTCTCAGATATTTTAATTGATAAGCCTAGGAAGCAGAAAATGTTGTTGAAATAGAAATTAATGTGAATTAAATGTATGTAACATGAATTAAATATGCATAAGCTTAAAGTATGTATGTGAGATGCCAGCCCAGCTGCCTTCCTACTGCTTTTCTCCCATATATATAAATATGCCAGACATAAATGCTTTTTAAATCTATCACTGCATACCTCAGTGTGGCCACATATCTGCTGTTATAACTAATCATATAGGGCTGAAGCATAGATAAGGATTTGCTGGTCAAAAAACTTCTGAGTACAAGAGAGATTAATTCTGAGGTGTTTTTGTACTGACCAAAGAAACTGCCAGTATCTCTGATCCACCTGATTCAGCAATGTAGGTATTTTCCCTCATCAGCAATTGCTAAAAACATCTATTCTACTTAAAATAAATGAGTCACAAGCCAGCAAAAACTACCAAATGCACAGAGTCCCTGTGTCCATGTAACTTCTGTCCCTGGAAATGTTTAAGGCCAGGCTGGATGGAGCTGTGAGCAACCTGGTCTAGTGGAAGGCGTCTGTGTCCGTGGCAGGGGGGTTGTAACTAAACCACATTTAAGCTCCCTTCCAACCCAGGCCATTCTATAATTCTGTGATACTCAACAACAAGGAAAAGTCCCTTTTTTTAGGAACCCAGTTCTTGGAACACCAAACTTCCATGACCTCCTCCTCTCCTGTTTGCAGCAGTGGAGACCACAATCCCACTCCTTGCCAGCACCACACATTCATGGTGGTACAACATCTCCAAGGGCACAGCAGCAAATGCTTACACAGAAGTGCTATTGGAAAAGTATTCTTAGTTACTATTCATTCCCCTTAGCAAGTGGAAAGCAGCAAAAGTGCCAATTGCATCTGATCAGCCAGATCACAGTTTGGGAATCATGGTCCTAAATAACTCATAACCTCTTATTACAGAACACCACACTCTTTGTCTTGCTCAGGCTACTATTTTGGGCTCTCTCCTGCCAGCACAGCATATCATGATGGTAAAAACTTATGGCTCATATCTGCTAATCATGCCCACACTTCTATCTGTCATTTGGTGGACAACTAGCCAGCAATTAACAAGATTATTAACTTGCTGAAGCATAAATTCAGTTTTACCCAAACAATTTCAGTCATTTTTTCTGGATTTATACCACTTGAGCTAGAGGCAGATTCTCACTCATAGCCAATTCTGCAGTTTCATTAGAAGCCAGAGGGCTGCAAAAGCAAACTCCATTCAGATGAATTATAACAACAGCCAAGAAGCAATATATCAAATAAATTTAAGCTACATACCACTTCCAATTTTTCCTGTAACGCTAGAATTTATTTCTTTTTATGCACAACTTAATTTGAGTTCAAAACTTCACACTGATGGTACATTAACATTTCGGGTTCACATAATCAATGTCTTCACAGATAATTTATTATTCCTTCACCACTTCTCTGCTTTTCCCATACTGTTTCTTAGGATGTAATTCAGTTTCAAAATGGTCTGAAGGCCCTACTCCCCCTGTGTAAAGAGCAAGCAGTGGAAACACTCTTTTTGATGGACTAGAAACCAGTCATTACCTATCTTTTTTCACCAAGAACCATAAACTAAGGCTAGTTTAGCAGATTTAAAGGACACACTATTATCTTCTACAGTCCATAGAACATTAAAGATCTAACTAGAAATTTATTTTGTAAATTGATTATTAAGAATGCCACTCAAAATTTCCTGTCATTCAGAAGGAAAAACATGTCTTGCTGATTTGACTGTGTCTAACTCAGTACTCATCCATATTGTTTACAAAGTTCTAGAGATTTATCTTTAATATTATTTATCATTTGACCAAATATGGTATCATTAAGTAATGAATGCTGACTAACTACTAATTAGGTATATGACATTTTAATACATCAATTGTGCCTCTTTAGTTGATTAAGATATGAATCACAGGATTCCATATTTCTGTAGCACTTGGCAAACACAGACTATTAGGGTAAATAAATTAATAATTTATTTCTGATTTAATTTTTCTTTACTCTCAGTCTCACTTTTCTACCAAAAGTAGTTTATTGGCAGCCCTAAGGACAAACAAAAGCATGCCTTCCATCTTCTTGAAGGACACTGAGGCACTGGAGTGTGTCCAGAGAAAGGCAATGAGCTGGGGAAGGGTCTGAAGCACAAATTTGATGAGGAGCAGCTTAGGGACCAGGGGGTGTTCAGCTTGGAAAAAAGAAGTTCAGGGAGGACCTTATGGCTGTCTACAGCTACCTGAAAAAAGGGTGTAGCCAGGCAGGCAGGGGTTGGTCTCTAAGGGATACAACAGGAGAAAATGACCTCAAGTTGTGCCAAGAAAGGTTCAGCTTGGACACCAGGTAAACTTTCTTCACTGAGAGTGGTTAAGCATTGGAACAGGCTGCCCAGGGAAGTGGTGGAGTCACCATCCTTGGAAGTGTTCAAAAAACAAGCAGATGTGGCACATAATGTGGTTTAGTGGGTACAGTGGCATTTGGTTGCCTTGATCTTTTCCAAATGTAATGATCCCAAGATTCTACACTTACTTCTGTGTGAAATGTTCTAGTTCTTATTTCTCATCCAGCCACAGCAGATGTCCACAGAATTAAACCACTTAATTATGTCTACAGATGTCTACAGAATTAAGCATTGCTATGTATGTACACCTGCTGTCTATGCATGTTTTATGCTAATTTTAAATCAAATAAGAGAGAACTAGAAAACTGTTCTCATTTTTGTAATTTTGCCTACACTTAAGGATTGATGCTGGCCTGTTTTATGTTCACAGTAGTGTTCAAAAGAAATGTCTTTTTAAAAGCTGATGAGGAGAATAAGGACTTTGAAACTGAGGTATAACTTCTGTATTGTATTCAATGAGTAAAATTAGGTTTCAAATAGTTTTGCACAGCGGATTGATTGCTGGGAGCAGAAGTGCAGCAGAGAAATGTTCAATTAATGGTGTGTGCCTCTGTGGAGCAGGGCTTGTAAGAGTTCTCTGAAAAGAAGGATATCATACAGAAGTAGAAATGAAGGGTGTAGCTTTGTTCAGTTTCCAAACTGCTAAGTGATATCTCTCCAGTCAATTAGAAAGTAGTCTGTGATTGATGCCTGCTGTTGGAAAACTTACTTTAGTCTTTATTAGACTTCCAAAATGTACTTGAACTAAATCTTATCAGGCATATTATTCCTTTGTAGTTTGCTACATTTAAGACCCCTTTACAGGGCAGCATAATTCACAATTCAAGTGCACAATTTATATGCTTGCACTCTCTAAATCAGTGGTCTCCAAAGTGGGGTGTCAGCACAGTGTGATATAGGAAGAAAATATCAGAAATGCCAATTTATGCTACGTCGCTGTAGCTTGACCAAGTCCAGAGGACTTCCAACATCTATCAGCTCTCAGGACAGGATTCACTGCAGGCTCCCCCACCTAACTATGCTTGGAGCACCATCTCTTCCTGCAGATCTGCATGTTAAAGGACTCTTAACAGATACACAAGCAACCTCTCCCCTGCAAACACCCCATACTCCAGTATCAGAAAGACTTACATCCAGGTAATTCACTGATTTAGTATGGCTATTTTTAAATTCTGAGATAATTAAATCTCTCCTGATGTACTCCATCTCTGAACTGGACATTTAATTTAAAAATGTACTTTTCTATCTACTCTTCTCAACATAAACACATTCTAGACCTTCTTCACTGTAATGTGTCTCTAAAAACTGCCAACAGTAAACTCTTTTATTCTCCTAAAAGCACATATTTGTCTGGCAAATCTAATTTATCTAAAATACTTCACTAACTTCTCTTCTCATACAACTGAAAATTGTTCTGTGGATATACAATGGAGACATTTAAAACTCATGTCAATCTGTTTTCAATAAGCACAAGTTTTGCTGCTGAAACTGGAAGAGTATAAACAATTGCATGCACAGGTTACAGTATTGTACCTTCTATCATTTCCATCCCACTCGGAGGTTTACAGTGTCCAGCATGGCTCACAACCCAGACAGGATACTGCTGGTTCAGTCCACAATAAAGGGCCTTTATAAAGGTCCTGTAATAACCTGCCAGTCCTGGGTTACCTGCCAAAAAACAAAACATAGAAGCACAGTCAATAATAACCTTCCAACAGCAAGCGATCTGCTTCAAAACAAACTAAACAGCATTACACAGCAATTTGCTAATTTATTTTCTCTAGTACATTTCCAGTTTTCATTTCCCCAATGTTATGTTCATTTCCCCTATGCTATTGAACTTGTTTAATTCCAGTGACCAATGGCACTCATGGGAAGCATTTTACAGAATTACTTCAAAATTGCAAAACCTAAAATTGAAGTCCAACACAAGTGAAAACCTCTTTTTCCATGAGAGGTCAACCAGCTTGCTTATCTATCCCATCCAGTTACAGGAATGTGAAACTAAAACATCACAAAGTCTACAGCATGTATCATGTGATCCAGATGCCTGCTCTCCAAATATCTCAGTGTTACCACTTCAAAATAGGTATGTGGCATTATTACTATACAAAAAGGCTGTCCTGGCCCTAAAAGAAAGGATGATTTTATCCTAAACACATTGGACCAAAAAAATATTTTCCTGCTTGCAACTTCATTTTTTATCTGTCCCTTTTTACACCAGTGGAGAAGCTCTTTCCTTTTCAACTCTTCTGCTCTAGAACCATGGGATAACCTGTCCTCCCTCCTGGTGTCCCAGCAGCTTTTGAGGGCTTCTCATAAAAGGCCGGTGTCTGAATGGCCATGGCTTGCCCTGGGAATTCAGACCACCCTACTCTAAAATCCACTGTTAAACATAGAAAATATCAACAGTCATACATCACTGCTGATGTGGAAACAGAAATATTGTCCCAAAGATAAAAGTACATCTATGAAAGGGATCTCTGGATTGACAAACAAAACTCTATACTTTGCTCCTCCTTTTTTCTTTCTCGTTTGGGTATCACTAGTGATGTAAATTGGAGAGGAAATTCACATGAAGACAAAGCAGAACTTTCCTAATTTCCACAGGATGCATAAAAATTCCACACAGACATCAGAACATAAAATTCATATTTACTTATTTAGTTATTTGATGGTTTTCCAGAGTAGTTACACTGATTTTTTATTATTGTTTAGATGCCAGCAAAGCTCACCATCATGGCTGGGATTGCTCAGTTATGTGTCTTTCAACTCTAACATCAGGCAATTCTTAGTTTGGGTATCATCAACAGCAAAAGGCAGCATGAGCAGTATTGTGTCAAAAGGCTGTCATTTTTTAAGACAAAAACATTCCAAAATTACCAGTGTATTACAAAACAAAAAAGCCTTCATTCAAATTCTGTCAACTCCTCTATATCCATCTGATTGTAATAACAGAAGCTGAGCTGTGAAAGTATTGATAGTGACAGAGAAGGATTAGACCTATAATCAAATTAGTACCTGTGAAAACAGCGTATGGAAATAAAAACAAGGGTTATTCCACTTCTTCTCTTTCTGTAGTGGGTATTTTCATATTTTCTTGTTTTTCTTCCACCCTTTTGCTGTTCAGGTAGCACACAGTAAGCTCAGTGCTGTCCCAAGAGGTTCCCTGAGCCCAGTGCCACCGAGGCACCCAGAGCCACCCGGAGCAGAGCCACGTGCACGGCACCTGGTACCACAGCTCACCCTGGGATGATGCATGAGCACAGGAAGGGAGCCTTTCCCTCTAGGTAATGTATCTCACACATTCACCCCTCACTTGCATGTACTGAGTGTCTCTGGGGGGTTTTAAATCTTAATAAAACTAGTGATCTTAGACAAACATTATTTTTACTGGATTACACACACAGATGTGGGGGGAAAAAAAATCCTCAACCCCAAAACGTCACAATCAGTTATTATGTATTTCTAAGCATCTCATTGTAAGCTTGCCATTAAAGGAGACTTTTAAAAAAAGAAACTTGTTTTGTAAAAACTCCAGAACACAATCAAATTTGTGCAAGTTGATTTCCAGGAAAACAATTTAAAATTCACAAGGTTCACTTATCCATACAATTGCATCACGTTTTCATACATCAAAAATATATAACATGAAGGGCCCCACAGACAATAAAACATAATCTTGACATCATTTGTCAAGTTCCTTGGATTGATGTTACACAGAGGAAATCTGTCCTTCAGCAAGGCAGAAGAAAAAAGTAGCAGCAATCCAAAATCAATTGTGTCTTCTGTAGTACAAACGATCATAATGTTTTGCATTATGTTTAATCCTGGAATATAACACCATTAGGAGTTTTGAGATCTAGGAATCACAAAATTAATCTCAATCATAGCATTTTTTCTTTGCACTTTTTTCTCCTTTAATAATGCAGACCAAGGATGGGGAGAAATGACAGCAGCTTAGACATCTTGGTGCTCTTTTCCATCATCAGCAGGTAAACCTAAGATGTAAAATCTGCTCAGGATTTGGTCATCAGCTGAAGAACAGTGAGGCTTTGCATCAAATATTATACAAAGCCTAAAAAAATCTAATACTTTTTTCAGGGAAAGGAGACTTTTATCCTCTGTTAATTTGGTGTGCTTTTTAGGCAGGTAAAAGAGAAAATCCATAAATGCAAAAGAAACCCCAGTCCTCATAAGCATCTGCCCCTGGTAAGAGACATCTGCGAGATCTGACCTGTTAGGACTGCTACTGGCATTTCAAAATGCCTTGAATGGGTATGAATAAGAACTGCTGGCACACAGGGGAATGAAAATCAACAAGAATTTTAACAGCAAAATTTTCTACAGAAAATTTCTACAGCAAAAATCGCCATGTGTAAAGCAGTTATAAATTGATTCTTTATTGAACTTGCAATTCCAATGGAGTTATTCCAGATTTGCAGTGACCTAAGTAAATGCAGATTAACAGTCCTAGCTCTTGAAAGCTGGCATCTACAATATTTATGACTGAATAATGTTTATCTCATATGTCTTCAAAGTAATTTTATATCTTCTTGATTGAGCTGCTGTCAAAATACTTTATGAGAGGAAACAAAAAAAAAATGAACCTGGACTGATTAAGATTTTCTTCATATAACAGAGTAATAGTAACAGCTAATAGAAATAACTGGGACTTAATACATACAGCAGTCTGTGATCAATAATGTTTTAGGCTGATCTTTGCAACTGATCTGTGTTCAATTAAATTATTTTATTTTATAGATAAAGAACTACCAGGTCAATCGCAAGGGCACCCAGCCAGTGCTCATTTGTGCTTTAAAAGGATTTCCCAGTACAGTAAACCAGAACTGCCTATGCTCTATCACTCAGCAACTAAGTGTCAAAAAATGGAAACCATAAGTAAATGCAGTGTTAACCCCCATGATTTGAAGGTTACTCCAGTTATTTGAATACCACATCAATCCTTAGACACCTCAGGGCAGCTGAATCACTCATGCATGCCAATAAATCTCAAATTGCAGTCATCTGAAGCATGAAGCACATCTTAAGCAGTTACTCTCAACTGTGCTTAATTTTCAACAGCATTTATGTTGTTTCAGAAGTCTTTTAAACAATAGCTGTAAATGGTGACCATAACAGAAAAAGAATCAAGACTGTAATACACTGAGGATTTGTCTGATTTGGAAAAGATTTCCAAGCACTTCATGGAAAGACTGTGCCAAATGGACAACTTACACAGTGAATGAGAAGGACTACGTTATCTGATGTGCCTACTGGCTGCAATATGCAAAGGACTCCTGCCACACTCCCTGTTTCTCTCCGTAACACATGACATTTCACCCAGCTATTCTACATTAAGCTCAAAGTCTTTCCATTTTTAATTTGAAGACGGGAATCCACTGTTTCCTTTTCCGATCTGTTCCACCCACAGCTAACACAAAACAGTACAGAACAACCACGAGTGCAGAGGTGGAACCTAGAGCTATTTTAGGAGGTAAATATTCTCCACTTCTATATACTGCAGATACAGGCTTCCAAGAACTAGAACTACTACTCTTTAGTCACCCATATAAGTAGAAATACAAACATGGCATATAAAGATGCATTTGCCTACCTTTCACTTTCAAACACTCTCCTGTTAATGCTTTTTCCATCAAATCAAGATTTTTAAATGCCATCTGCTTTCTCAATAAGACACTTAAGCAGTGGAGAGAGAACAACTTCTATAAACAGAATATTTACCCGGAAATCACTTCTAAAGAACAACCTTTATCCCAACTTCACATTATTTCCTATGTAATGCATCACAAAGTCAAACTTGGCTTGTCTTAAAATGAAATACTAATATTTGAGATGCTGCACTTCCACAAGAGAAATTATTCAGACTTGATAAATTTAAACCTATATACAGTGCACTGTCAGTGCAACTCCATCAGTTTAATTATGAATGGAAGACAACAAGCACATCATGCTCTCTTAAAAAGTCACAGACCATAGCCATTCCTCACAAGCAATGACAGCTTTTATGGCTTGCAAATTGCCAAGCATTTTGAATTCTTCAGCAACAGAACACATTCATGTCAAATGGAAACCACAGGTAAGAGAACACAAGCACTAGATAGCCCAATGGAAAAAATGTTCCAGGTTAGAAATGAAGACAGTCACCAAAACAAGAAAGAAGCCTTCTGTGCAGAAAAAATGTAAGTCAAAAATATATACAGCTTGCTCAAAAGAAATTGAGACTAAAACATAAAACTAAGTAATTTTTAGCAGTTCTGGAAGGGATAGCTGAATTGAGAAAGATTTATTTAAGCAGTATATAGTAAAAGCCAAGAGTGGTAGGGAGTGAATGAAAAATTGCCATGTAACTAAGCCATCCCAAACAGTGACAAAGTTTCTTTCACCCTGCTTTGAAAGAAGCATTTGGGTTCCATGCACTGTCCTGTGAGATGTTCCCCAGTGCTCCCAGTGGTGTCTCCAGGAGCCTAACCATCCCTGGGAGCAGCGGCTGGCACTGAGCCGTGGTGCTTTATGAACTTCTCCAGCAGTTGCTTTTTGCTTGCTCTGGGACCTCAGCAGGACCATAAAGAATAAAGGCAGCTACATGAATACAAGAAGGGAAATACACAGCCAGCAGTGGGTTTACAGAGAACTTTAAGGAACTGGAAAATATGCCAGCAATTACCATAAATGTAATTTTAGAAATAACCCACAGTTTCAGAATGAAGGGTATGCTGCAGTATTTACAGTATAGTCTCTTGCACGGAAAAAAAAAATGCAGCTTCTAAAAAGAAAAATAAAATAAAAAGAGCAGCTATAAAGTAAATTTGAAATCCAGGGGTGCACAGCAGGACACATAAAAATCATTTTTGTGGTGATGATTCTCACTGTCTCTTCAGAGAGCTGCCAAAGCTCCCAGCTCCAGCTTGAAGAGCTTCAGTGACAAGTTCCTTGCTCAAGGAAACTTAATCTGCCTTTGGCATGTGACCAGCCACCATGGAAGAAGATGCAACTCCCCTATGTTAATGAATGGAAAGCAGCCCACGCAGATGTCAGAAGAATTTAAATGGAGCATGCAGAACACACAATGATGTTCTCACACTTGGGAGAAAAGTGCAGAATCTGACACCGTGGCTGGTGAGCAGGCCTTAAAAGGCAACACACAGGTCTCTCTGACATGCAAGGTCAAGGGATTTCATATAAAACATGTCAAATAACATTGGAGTGACCATCATAAACTCATGTCGATGAAGCTTTCACCTGTTTACACGTCTCAGGGTCTGGCATTCCTCGTCCTGTATCCCTTTATAGTCCCTACTCTAGGGGAGCAGCATCAGCCAAGCAGCAAAACATTACAAGGACGTTATACAGAAACACATGTGAAAACTCTGTTTGATTCTCTCTAACTCTGGAATAGTGAATTTGGCTGGAAAGCACTGTAAGATATTTGCTTGAGTTGTGAAAATAGGGAATCTCAGAAGGATTCAGCCAGGTGTCTGTAACACAGCTTATTAGAGAGATTTTTCAAGAACATTTCACATTTTTTCCCCATATATACCTACACACATACACTGTTATTAGTTTGACACAGCTATAAAACTTACATATAGGATTTTATAATACACATTCTTTGTATATATTTTGCAAAGCCAATAAGCTTGTCTGTTGTTCCCTAATGCTGCTTCACTTTTAGGATAAATGTAGGTTCGTTCACCTCTAAAGAAAACCCACAAACAGTCTGATAAACCTGAATTAACCTAACACAGCTGTTTTTGCCCAAGTGACAAGAATGCCTGAAGCTTGTGAATTAAAATTACCAGCTAAAAATTGTGAGAGTATATACTGGTTTTCCCATGGCAATAATTAACAGCATCTATCCAGGCAGACAAGATATGAAGTCCAAAATGCTGATTTCATCCACTGCAAACCTACTGAACTTTGTAATTAAGCAATATTGCAAGGGTTATAAAGTCCACAGATGTACTTCAAAATGATTTCTGCCATCTCAACCAAAAGAGGTACATAAATACAAAAGAAGCCTTGATTTTAATTTTTTAATATGTCTATAAACTAATGTTTCTTGGAAGGGAGTTAAGACTGAGACATAAAACTGAAATAATTGAGTTCTCAATGGAATAGCCAGTTTTTCACACTTTTCAATAGTAGAACCCAGAATTTTCTAGTGCTTACAATTAAATAACTTTTGTGTGCTGTTTTCCCCATAGTAAATGAAAAATGAAAACATTTAGTTAGATCTCCTAGTGCACACCTACACACATACAGTCTCTTAAGCAGATGAACACAGATATAACTACTAGATACAACTAGGTGGTTGGCCTGACCCAAACCATCCTACAACCAATGCTGGCAGAGAGGCTACTGTGAGTTCTGTGCTGGGTCTGGAATTGCCAGTGGGAATTTTTCAGCCAGCTTCGTGGTCTGAAGCAGCACTGGACCAGAAGAAAACAAACCTCCTAAAAGAAAGAGGGAGAACAAAGGAAGTGCATGAAGACGAACACGAGACTTAATGTCAAATGGGTTCACAAGAAAGCCTATGAAACATCTGAATAACAACGCCCTGATGAGACAACAGCAGCAGGAAAAAGACAAAGATGGGAAAAAAAGAATTCAAACCCAAGATAACCACAAATTATTTGTTTTGTGCAGATACACAGCTCTGAAAATTTGATCACTTTTGAATTATATGCAAGGAGAAAGGAAACAATACACTCAAAAGGCACCAAAAAGAATATTTTCAAACCTGTATCAGATTTTCCTATATTGTACCACTGGTAAGAATTAAAAAAAAATAAGAAAACGCACAGGTTTGGGTGCTTTGGGGTTATTAGTTTTAGCTATTGCTTGTTTTCTTTTATCAAGGTAGTAACAGACAGGAAATAAATGGCAACAGAGAGCACCAAGACAGTCAATTTCAGAAAAACAGACTGAAAATGTGCAATTTTTGTGTATTGAAACTTCAAGAATATTGCATTTGAAACCAACAGTGTAAGATGATTTAGAGAACTAATTTTGCATCTGCCTTGAGTCTTCAGAAATGCAAGATAAAAGAACAGACTCTTCTGAACATGGATAAACCAAAGTTTACCAACACACTTCCTTAGGAACAGACTCTTTGCATTGACACCACTGCTTTTCTGACTGAGGAAAAAGGCCTTGTAGGTGGGGTATTAATACTGGTCCTAAGTAGATGCTCCATGAAGACTTCAACTGAAACAGTTTTTTCAGGAAAACATAAAACACAAATCACTTCACAAGCACATTTATTCACCCATTCAAGATCTATTGCCAAGAGTTTCTGCCTCTTAAGAGAAGGCTGCGACAATGGATAAAAAAATACCTAAAACTTAGAGATGGAAGGCAGTATTTATGTATCACTATGTATTTATTTATTCCTATGAGAGTTTTTTAATCCAACTAGGATAATCAAGGGAAAGGGAAATCGGGACAGTGAACAAAATCTCCCATGCCCATAACAGAAAAACAAGAGCAACAGTTATGACTAACTGAGTTTCTGGTCATACTGTTTTCCATAATCCAGATATTGAACATAATGGGTCATATTTATTTCTAGTACTGATTCAGTGATCCATAAGAGTTACTATCAGACAGAAATAAGACCATGTGTTAACTAGAATCTGAAAGATGATTTTTAGTTTTCGTTCTTTTCAGATACAACTAAGTCAAAATGTTTAATATCAAGGCAAATTCATAGTAGCTCAGGTATTTCTGGTATCAGCTCCCAGAAAGTAAGTACATTATACACTGCTGCTGTAGCTTTAAACACTTTAAATGCTTTGTTTGTACATGATGCACATGGAAACACTGGATTTCCTTCATAGGTAAGTCCTTCACTAAGCAATTTCTTCTTCCATCCTGCCTCAGATATCCCATGAAGAGAAACAGATCTTTTTTAAAATTTTCAAATCAAGAAAAATACCCCAGAACACAACTTTTCCATAACTCTGGCCAACTCAAGCCACTGCGTGCTGCAGGAGAGGGATCACTTCCTCCCCTGATGCTGCTCACACAGCCAGGCAGGAAGGATCCATCCTGAAAATGCCTCATTAGTAGGGAGAGGACACCAAAAGAAGGCTGTGGATTGAGAAATTTCAGTAAGTCACTTCAGCAAGTCCCATCTGCCACCCAGATTTAGTGGAGGGAAGTACTGTCAAACACAGCTGGACATTCAACCATCCTGTCATTACTCTGCCTTCTCAAACTTAACAAGCTCAACTGTGCCAAGCCCCCATCAGAGTTACTTCTGGAGCACTGGGAAATTAAAAAAAAAATGGCATATTTCAAGCCTAGATCTGACATACAGGCTCCTCTCTGCATGAGGAAGTTTTTATTTTTAATGAAAGACTATGTTTTTTTCTGTTCTAAAGACAATGGAAGCTCATGGGCTGACGCAGTAAACAAAGCACAACTGTCAGCATATTTTAAAATATTAGTCACAAACAAGTAGTCCAGAAGCAGCAAAAATAATGAAGAATAGTGTCCTAAGAATCAAAATTTTTAATATATAATGTGGGATAGAACACACACCTTTACTTCAGGGGGTACTCTACAAGCATGCATGTCTTCAGCCAAGCTTTTATTTTGCTATCTTTTGGCATCCACTATGTCTCAGAAAAAGCCTAGGGAAAATTCACTAACATATTCAAAGTTTTGTGTGGATTGAAAACAGAAATCAAACAGGTACAGACAAATTAGTATTATCTGCTACAAATAATGTCCTCAGGAAGTCAAACTATTTACCTCAGTAAGTAAAGGGGAGGAGCATGTGGTACTTATTCAAATTTTATAAACAAACCAAATAATCAGTGGCTAGTAATACTTTAATTTTCATGCACAAACAACTCCAGCTTACAGTATCTTACATGCACAATCACCTGAGGAAACAAGGCTGATCTTGTAATTAAGTCATGAATATTTGCATTAGAGCTAAAGAAATGGCTAGAAAAATAGGGAGGAGCAGCTTTGGAAATATCAGGTAGATATGGGTGGGTTGTTTCTTGATTTTTGTGTGTCTGTGTGTATGCTTTTGCTCCTGTGCAAAGTGCAAACACACAAAATATAATGACATACACCCCATACAAGCACAAGAATAAAAACTGTTTTGCAGTGTTTATGTCTCACTGAAATAAAAAACTGTGCTGTTACTTCCTTACCTGCTGATAAGAAGACCAATCATAGGGAAAGGGAAAAACATTTTATCTTACTCTATGTACTTCTACCTTCATTGTTATGGGGCACAAACCTTTAACTCTACAGTGTAGTCTGTTCTCAGTGATGACTTTTGCATCCCCCATACCAGTTACTGGAGAGTAGGAAAGCCAATTCTTTTACTCAGAAAAATGGGAAAAGTTCATCTCAATGTAAAATACAAATTCTCGGTGTCAGAATCTGAGAACTCAGGGTCAAATGTAAAGAGTTGGCAGCTTCAGCTGGGGCTGCAGTGGAAACAAAAGCAGATGGCTCAAGGGAGAGGCATTCTCAGGGAATCACTACCACCTGGAGAGGCTGGTGGGGCACCAGCTCTTGCCAAGATCTCCAGACAGAGCATGTGAACTCATGTATGTGCTGAGTGCTGGGGACTGACACCATAACTTAACAACAGAAGGTTCTGTGACAAATCAAGCTGAAGGAACTCCCACCTTCCCCCCTGCCTATCATTCCCACCCTCCTACCACGGCTCACCAGCCCCTGAATTACACTGGCACAGCTCTGTGGGGGCCCTGCTGTGAACCCAAACAGGGAACTGCTCCAGCTGTAAAAAGACCCCAGAAATAAATGTATGTATTTATTTAATTCACAGCATGATCTCTCAAAGTATTGTTCTGGCATAACTGAGCGGTGGAATGGCACAGCATGGTGGGAAAAGGAATACCTTATGCCAGTATTGTTGACAAACATTTTGAATTGCAAAATAATGGCCTCAGGAAGTTTTTTAAGTGCTCCAAGCAATAATCTCTTGGATTTCCATTGTCTGGTGAGTCTTAATGAACACTCTACAAATAGTTTCTAACTTCCACACTACTTTACACTCAGGAACATCTGCTTTACACCTAACATCATGGTTCTAACAACTGTGTGAAGGCAAGAGCTATATGAATGGCCAGTCTCCTCGATAGCCACCCACATCTAAATAGAGGTTCAATTGCTTAAGTGTTACCTGCTAATCAAAGCAGGTAATGGTAGAGACTTTCCAGGAAAATTCTAACTATGTTATGCTGATCATGTAAGATTATAATACAGAGAGGTGGAGTACAGGGAAAGACATTATTGAAAATTTTAGGAACACCAGGTAGTTTTCTCTGAGCCAGTGCAATGAGCAGCCCAGCAGGCCAATAACACATTCAAAGATCAAGTGGTTGCTTCAATCCCCATGCTGCAGGTGAGGCCATGATAAAAGAGCACAGCATTTCTCTTCCTCTCTTCAGGAAAGCACTGCAGATTCACAGCCATCCTCTCCACGCAGTAAGGAACAATGTTTTATAGTAAATAATCCAGTCAAGCATAGTATCTGCAGAACTAAGTTTAATTTCAAGCACTGCAAATATCACAGAATGGATGAATGCTGCAACTAAGATAAAATGTAAAAGAGAAATTCTTCCTAAATAGAGTATTTGTGCACACACAGAAGGAATTCTGCTCAGCTGTTTGGATATGAACAGCATATAATAAGGACACAAATCAGATGCAAAAGTCAGACTTTTTTCAGTTCCTGCTGATCAGCCACATGTGACTCAAGTGTGCCAGCTGGACTAGCTGCCATTCTGAGCTCCATAACCCCCCACAGGCTTTGTCAAGAGAGCCAAGACTCCAACAAAACAATATTTTTTAGTTGATTCCCTGGACCAGATGTGTAAAATAGCAACATCTTCACTTCTGAACACCTAAAAGTTCTTTTTTCTCCATTGTTTCAGCTGAAGATGGACAACAGAAGCACTACTCTCTTAGGGATGGCATGATGAGGAAATGAGGAATGAGGAAAAGCAATAGGACTCATGAAAACTTGTACCTTACACTAGTAGTGGTAGGTAAAGATAAACACATCAAATACAATGTTAATATCATGGAAAACATCCACATAAGAAACAACCTCAGCTTTAGGTCACCAGAAATATGTGATACAGGATTAAGAGTGTTATTGTATGAACAGGGGACCTCTGGAGCTTTTTTCAACATAAGTACTTACACTTTAGTGTACTTACACTTTCAGAATTTCACCTAAAAATTCTCATTGCATGTAGAAGCGTTACTTAATTCAACCCCCCAAATCCAAAATTAAATGAATGATTCCTTTAAAAAAGACCTGAAGTACTTTTATGTGATGAGTTATTTTCCTTAATGTCCTTTGCCTATTTATTGCTGTACATTGGAGGTGATGCCTGCTCTGGCACAAGAATTTTTTACAGTGAGTAAGAGTGTAGCTGCCCATAGAGCTGGTCAATGATTTAAACATTCCAGAGAGGAAGTATTTGTTGTCTCACTCTATGCAGCTGTGCTTCTATGTTAATTTACTTACTTGGTGTTAGCTGTGAATGCTAGCTTAGAAGTTTAGGTTATTGTGTAATTACAAATACTGTAAATGTGAATGAAGATTTTTTTGGTGCTTTGGGACACAATTTTGGAGGATGATTGGCCATATACTGAGAAGGAACCCAATGGAAAGGTGGGAACAGAAGCCCCAGCACTCCCAATCTTATATTCTCTGCTCTAATTTAACTTGCTTTACCTCACTCCTCCTAATGCAAATAAAAGGCATTTGTATGACCCTCAACAACTAACATAACTGGTTAATCACTGTAACATGGTCTTATAAAACTACTAATTTTATTTTTTTTCTAATAATACAGTAGAGAATCAGTCAATGCTTACCTGTGCATTCAGAGGAGAACGTGAAGCCTGTAGTATGATATATCTGGCTATTATAGCAATAACTTTGCCAAAACACACTTTTTTTTTTTTCTAATCTTTAGAACAGCTCCCTCTTCTGGCATCCTCTGCTTATACTGTATTTAAGTAGCATACTTCATTCCTTACCAATTTTTAATTCTGTTTGGTTCCCAACACTTAACAAACCCAGTTTCATTGTTAAAGGTTTTCACTGTTCAGTACAGCTGTGAAGCAAAATACAGCTTTTGAAAGGATGACTAATTCTTATCAAGTATCTATCTAAGATTATCCATAGATTTTACTATCTTTTGAAAGTATCCCAATAACAACCAAGAATCCACACATGGAGACTGGATGGCCAGTTCAGGGGTCACATTTGCAGGATCACTGAATTTGGAAGGGATCATCTAAGATGTGAGTCCAGCTCCTCCCTGCTCATGCAGAGTCAGAGGAGGCTGCACACACAGCAAAGTTTTTATTACCTTCACACTGGAGATTCTCAGGGCAGCCACCTAACCCCTCAGTAGGCAGAAATGCTCATGGTGCCATCCCTACCCTCTGGTTCTACAAACTACCCAGAAATTTATGCTCCTTCCTTCGGCATCTGAATTAGCTGTTTAATCAGGCTGAGTGAAATTGGGCCTTAGAGTCCCTTTCTGAACGAGGTGTCATGTCATTGGACTCAGTTTGACTACCCCTCACCTCCCCCCCCCACCAAAGAAAACCCATAAAATCACCAAGAAAAAGTAAACAAACAAACAAACACCCCCCCCAACCCAAACTTCCTAAGAGCTCTCATAAGCCTGCTAGTAGTGACAAAACTGCAGAGAACACAAGGACAGACTTTTTTTCCTGGATGATGCTCTGGTACTATTCTTCCAAATAAGAACAACCAACCACAAAACCAGAAAGAGGAAAAAACTGCCTAATGCATTCAGACAGAACAGGTTCTCAACTTTGTTCACAGAATTGCTGCTGGAGCTCAGTCAGTGCCTTTAGGCACAAAATACACATGACCCAGAACACCCTTTGCCCAGGAGGTAAGAAATCTATTTTCCTCCTAATATGTCTGTCCATTGCCAGCAACATTCCCTTTCCTCCAGCTGCATTTCAAAGGCAAATCATGAACACTGCTATGTGCTGGGGGAGGAGACCCTGGCTGCTGACTTGGAAAGCAGTGTCTGAGAAGATAAAGTACCTTCCCCGAGTAACTTCATGGTCTTGACTCCAAAATCAGATTTTGCCTCACATAAACAGTCTGACCCATCCACACCAGGTGCCAAGATTCCATGCAGGATTCCAGATTATATCCTGGCTAAGGCTGCCAAAAGCTACACACTGCAAGCTCATCTGCTGATACTGAGAGCCCTCAGTACATCTACTTCAGTTGTTGCAGACCAAGTTACAACAGGAAGATTTTGTACCAACAAGGGCATTCAATCGCATAAATTTTGTATGCCCATTCTAAAACCAACCTGAAGAGAATTAAACATGCTTTATACAGTTTGCTGAATGAGGAAATAGATGCTTTTACCCCTTGGTCTCGGTGGTGGCAGTAGACCCTCCTGAAGAACAATTCATTCCAGTAACAGCTGAGCAGAGGGAAAAATTAATAGCTTTCAAGAAACTGGTTTGGTGGGAGCCAAAGAAACAAAATACAGAGAAACTAAGCTTTAGGACTATACAATTAGTTTTATTGAGAAGTATTCTAACATAGTGATTCTTATTCTAACTTTCCTTATGCAGGTGTTGAGGGTGATGACTTTAAGTAATACAGCAGGTGAAGACAAAGCCAGACAAGGTACAGAAAGCTTTTTAGAGTCCGTATGTTACAGTTAAAAATGGCAATTTAAAGATTTTAAAACTAACAGGAACTCTCATCTCAAGAGAGAGTATACTAAAGAGTTGTCATAATCCAGACAAATTGTTTGTTCTGCTTTCACTGCTAAAAAATAGTTCAGCAGTCATCAAGTGAAGCAGTATTGTTGATATAAGTACACGTAACTACTCCTAAGAGATGAGAATCCAAATATGCAATTTCTGTTGTGCACAATCAATTCTTGACTCACAGAATTAGTTCAGAAGAAATATCTTTATACCCGAAAAAGGTGTGTGTTTAAGTCCTCATAGCCCTTAAACATCATCAAGTGACAGCATAAGTTGGTAAAACAGTAACATGATCCAAAAACCCAGCAGTGATTCAACTGCAAACAGGCAGATCAAGAAACTTGGCAAAGCATAGGGAATACTCTGAATGCAGGCCAGAGAACCAGATTCTGAAATTATTTCTGTATATTAATGAATGAAACTTGTGTAACATGATTTACCACAAAAAAAAAAACAAACAAAACTATTTACATTATATATGTTTACCAAGTACAAGATTGTAAATTGCAAAATTGCCTTGTTTACAGCAACGGTAACACAAATGAGGAAGCCTGAAACAAAGGTATCCCAATGTACCCCTGCAATTAAATGCAAGAAAAAACTTTGATGAAAAGCAAAATGTCATGAGCTAAACAGCACAGTGGTTTTAAAATTTGTATTTATTTACAAGACTAAATGTTTCATAAATACACAGGCACAAATAGATACTATTAAAACAGAAAAATATTCCATTACACTTTGTGGATTATGGTTTTCAATGAACACAAGACATGTTAAATATTGCTGTAGCAGATTTTGTATTTCACTGCTAATTTTACACTAAACAAACACTGTAAAAGTGAAAACAGTCCTTTGGGACACAAGAGGAAAAACAGTAATTCTTGTTCTTTCCATTGCACCTACGCATCCAGAAAACCACGTACCTGATCCTCCATCTGTACACACTTAATGTTACTCTCATGAGTAAATCTTATCAATTTTAACAGAAAAGAATTTATCTTCAGAAAGACAAACAAGTATATGCATATATTCTAGACTGAGGAAAAATTGGACCTTCTACACAGTCATTACTTTAGTAGACACATTATTACTCCTATTCAGAGGTTTTGTGGACACAAGAAGAAATGCTATGAAACAAAGTGTGTATTAAACATTTCAATTAATAAAGTAAAGCTTTATTAAAATTGTAAGTTCACTCACACTGCCACTAACAAAAAAATTTAGCTTGTTGCAGTTAAATGAGATTAAATACTGCTGCATGCTCTTTTTTTCAACTGCTTCAAGCACAGTGAGCTATCAGTTCTCAAGAGGCAGAATCCTGTTTCATTTTAAGTCATTGATTTCAGAGTAGAAGAATGTTTTGGAAGTATTTTTTTTAAAAAGTGGGGAGAGGGAGAAAGCTAAGTTGGACCTGAGAGGAATTCACACAAACCAAAAATAAATACACAGGATTTATTCTCAAATCTCCTGCAACAATTCAATTCCAGCAGAAGCTGAGAATTTTGTCACCTTTCTCAATACCCACCCACAACTCTGTTTGGTTTGACCACGTGTTAACAAAATCATATGCCTGAATTTCACTAGGACTGGAAAAGTATGTACCAGAGCAGTTTAATACACAGAACAGAGTAACAAATGCAGCAGGACCAACCACCTTCAGCTCAGATCACTCACACTTGCCTGTGCATGCTCTCTTTTTTTAAAGTCAGAGCTGCCCTTGTCTGAAGATTGCTTTCCTTGACTTGTGTACCAAGCTGTCCTTCTGCCCCTCTTTCCCCCATTCCATAAACAATCTCAACCATGGATACATGCCTTTCAAGTGTGAAAATGGCTGGACTCCAGAAAGGCTCCACATTTAATACTCGGGAATTTACAAAAGCACAAGGGAAATGCTATCTAATCCTGATTTTTAGGTACATGAACATATTGACCAAATGTCCATATCTCTCCTAAGGCTGTGTTTTTTGCACTGTAGATAAGCCTTTCCTTGAAAGCTAAAAATGAGGCATGCAACAGCAGCAAAACAACCTCACCATTTGTTTTATGAGAAGCAAAACTGCACTTTGTTATGCCAGGTCCCACTAAGCTCCCTGCCAGCCACAGCAAGAAGCTTGGGTAACTTTATTCACTACCGAATTTGGGCACCTAAAGTGAAGAGAGCATTATAGTGGTTGCTGAGGTCTTAAATTGTTTTTGCAGAGAGAACTTCCAGCTTATTACCAACATAATTCTGAAATACGAGCAAAACCATAAATCAGCTGCTTGCAAAAGCCTGAAGACCATGACAGAAGTACACTGAATATTTCACTGATGTCTATTTCTGAACATCTATCTTAAGATGTTATTAAGGAGTCTTCACAGAACTGTTCAGCAAGAAATCAGCTCCATGTAGTCCTGCCACTACATTTTTTTGCATTAAAAGTTTCCTGTGATGAATATGGAGACCATGCAATGTATGTGACTTGGTACATTTTGAACAGAATAATTACATGCCTTGCAGAGCTACCATGCCTTGGATGCTAATGTTTGACTTTTGTGCTCCTCTCCTACATATCTTTCCACTGATATAATCTAGATTTACAGATTTATCTTTGTTACAGCCTCTACTATCACCCCAAACAGAAGGTGTCAGTCTGAAGACAGGTGAAAGCTCCAGAACTTGTGGGGAAAAGGAACTCTAAACTTAGCTGTTCAATTAAACCTTCCACAGCTGAGAGAAAGCAGCAATTGAAAAGCATGAAATCAGGCTTATACCTCCAGAGAGGTACTGAAGAGATACTGCACAGTGTATTTGGTTTAAAAGGTCATTCCCCACAAAACAGGAACAAGATGCACTCATAGATGGCTTCTTTTCAGTTAAGAAAAGAATTTAAACTTCACTGTCACTGGCTTAAGAAGTTACTATTCAGTTCCTGGAGGCAAAGGCATAAAATCACTATGCCCAAGGAAACTAACATAAAATATTCCATGGACCTTCCAAAACATTGAAAAAAAAAAACCCTGAAAAATTTGACCTGTGTTCTCTTTCACCACTAAAGACCAAGCCACACACAGTCCCATAAATGGCCACTAGGTACACTAACAGTGAACCAAAGTTGTGGACTCACAAAAGTCATTATTTGTACCACTCATTCTAGGAGAAATAACAACAGTATCCAGAACATCCAAATAAACAATAGAAAGCATTAGAAATCTGCAAACTGTAAGGTGGTCAAAGAGTCACAGCTTGAGTGGGTTCAAGCTTTACTTTTGCTAAGATCAGGATTCCTACAGTTCATTGGTAGACTTCAACAAACTTAGAACACCTCCATTAATTTTAACATATGCCAAAGGCAAGTTTAGAGCTCTCATTTTAAGACAGCCACATTTAAATATAATTAGGAGCTGTACAATACTCACTAAGTTCACTAAGTTCAGCATAAAAATTCATGTGTAAAAATCTAAGTTAAAAAACTTTTCCTATTAGAAAAACCCAAAACTAAAAGAAACAACTGGATCTAGAATTTTTCCTCAAATACTGTAACTTTTATCTGTCAGTTGGCACACAGCTGACATTGCAGTAACATTTCAAGGTGCAAGAGATAAATAGAAGAAGAGCAAAGAAAACAAACAAAAGCCCACAATGCTCTCAGTAAACCACCACCACGAAGAAAATGAGTAAGACACCTTAATTTCTAAGCGCTGCCTTCTTGCACTGTTAAAAATAAAGGTAACAGTAGCAATCAAATGTAACAAAGAAATTTCACCACTGTAGTATTATTGAGTTACTGGCCATGTGCACGAGCCAGAATTTACCACTTAGATAGTGAGAATTTTGAAAATGAAACTGGACATACCCCTTTCCATCAACAAACTTCTAGACTCAAACACAAAAAAAAGACACTTACCAGGAATAATCATGAACAAGAGCCTGGGTAGATTTTTACTTTCATCTTTTGAGAGGTCTTTCCAGGGCCCACACTTTAAGACATGGGTAGCAGCTCCACAACAGTAGATAAATTCTTCATGTAAGGGCACTGGCTCTTCTGACCTCATGTTTGCTGTTGAGCAGAATAAGATACTGTTATAACAGGTCAATACTTACAGAGCTGCCTTTTTGTCACTATGCCTTGCCCCAGAATAACTGCAAAAAAACCCAGCCAAACCACCCCTCCCCCAACAGCTGTCATATCCAGTAATAAAAGGCCCAGTTCAGTATTTGATGTTTGAAGGGGCTGGAGAAGGTGATACATGTTGCTACTATATGAGAGAAAGCATCATCTTTCAGTTTCTGTCTCAGAAATACACAATGGTGAACTGGACAAGAAGCTCTATTCTACCTTAAAGGCAAATATTTTAAATTTCTTGTTCATACTTGTCCTGATTAAACCATACAGACATGAGATAGAAGGAAATGTGTAAGTGTTGAAGGTCTGAGCAAGTGATAGATGGAGCTTTAAGTGAAAAAGGGGGAATCCTGCAGCTCTGTAATATAGGGCCTGGATTCAGTGGTCCAGTGTGGGGATGTGATGAAGGCATGATGGGTATTGCTTGTAATTTTGGGGGAACAGATGGAAATTTTGTATGAATAATGCATGATGTGTTGTAGTATGTTGATGATATGGGGATAAGGGGTGGAATGTCCTGGGGTGACGTTATGATGCTTGTATCCCCATTCATCTGTTCTGTGCCTTTAAGACCAGCTCTGAAGAGTGGAAGTTTTGTTTGGGTTTCCCTTATCAGGGACACAGAGATGAGCAGTACATAGGGCTGTTTTTCACTTCTTGCTTGCAGCTTGCTGCTTTGCTTGCTCCCTTTTCTGCTCTTGCTTCTGCTCTGCTTTGGCCTCTGCTTATTAGCTAGCTCTAGCTAAACACTCCACATCCCTTCCCGGACTGTTTCTCCTCTCCTGTTCCTGTGACCATCTCGAACCTGCTCCGGACTGGGACTGGGAACACCGAGGGTTTGGTTTGCACTGTTCGGCTGCAGCAGCTGCCCCAGCGCCGGAGTGACTGAGAACAGAGCAACCACCCCCGAAAGAGACTTTCTGATTTTGTCATCCTTCTCAGAGCGGTGTCAGCTGGTATTGTTCATTTTGTGTGCTGGGGGGTGCTGTGCCTGAAATAAACAGGTTCTTTCCACCTCCCTCCAAGGAATTTTTTCCCGAACCGGTTGGGGGTAGGGGCCGTGTGGGTTTTGCTTTCTGGAGGGGCCCTCCTTTGCAGATTCTTTAACAAATTTGCCCTAAACCAGGACAATATCAATTGAGAAGCCAAAAATAATGGGAATATCTGTCATTTTCTGACCTCCCTGAATTCTGTGGTAACCTGAAAAGCCAAATATTAGGACATTGTTGCACAGTATTGTATAAGGCACTGGAATTGTCAAATTATTTACATGCAGAAATAACTGCTCTACCTGTGATATTTTGGTTGTTGCAGGCACCCATCAGTAATCAAGGAAACACCAATAGCAAATCCTCATGAACAGAATAATAATTTGCCCTAAACCAGGACAATACTGTTCACTAAGACGATTAATCTGAAAAGCTGTTTGAAGGCAAACAAATGAAAAAATACCAAATATAACTAGTGCTTGAATGTCCTTGCAAGTTCTTTAACTGTCAAAAGCATAGGTAAAAATAACATTATGTTTTCAACTATTTTTGCTTAGTGAAAAAGGACTATTCATTTTTGAGTACAAGGACACAAATTTCCTAGTCAGTTTGTGAAATTTCTATTTCCTAGTCAGTTTGTGAAATTTCAGGCATGTAAACCAAAGCCTGAAAGATCTACAAGGTCTGCTGCACTATCAAGTGGGAGGCACTACCCTCACTAATAGTCACTGAAAAATTCTCAGTGCTGCACAACTTAAAAGGAACAGATCTGACTCAAATTTTAAGTAATCACACTTGACAACATTAGAAAAGTACACCTGAATAAACAATATTTCTTTACTTTTGCAAATTTTAATCTGAGGTTTTGAAAGGTTTAAGGTAAAGAACGATCAATGCAGAAAAGACAGAAAATGTTTTGTTCTCAACTAACAAGTAGCACCATGAACAAACCTGAATATAGTACAAACAGAAAACACTTTTGGAGGGAAGGGAGAAGTGTTCTTTAATGCTGCCAATTACAGCAAAATTCTCTGGATGAAACCTTGTACCCCCATCTGCCCACTTCACCCCAGCATCCCCAAAAAGATACTTTAATGATTATGCAGACACCTTTACTACTTCACTGTTTGCCATGTTATTATCTAACTTGTAGTGACTGAAATGTAAGTAAAGTCATTTTTGCCAAACGATAAAGAGGCACATTTTAATGCATTATCCCTGCTTGTATTTCTTCATTATTTACAGGTGAAAGAAGCCAAGAACAGTTTCAACAAAGAAATCCAGTTACATCAACAACCACAGTAAACATAAGTTGTCACTCCTTTTCTGAGGTGTTTACAATCCAAGAAGCAAAAGTAACTAGTTCTTACCCAAGAAAGTAGGTTTTGGACAAAGTTTCTGATCATGATCACAACCAATAAAATCTGTTGCATATTTTCATTCTGAATTGATTTCACATAACAAATCTAAATGGAAATCCCACTGGCAACTTTTCATTCAAAAGAAGTATTTGCAACATTAAGGTCAGAAGTTAAGCAATGAGAACAGAAAACTCAGCAATACATTTTGGACTGGCACAGGAGGATTTTCAGGTTCACACAGACCTGTTGTTGTGGCTTTGGTCCAGTCTTTAACTTATAATTTCAAAAACACATAGTGTTGCAGTACCTGAAAGGACGACTGCACACCAGAGAAGAAGAAATGGTTATTTGAAAAACTGCTTGTCTGAGACAATCCCATTTGGCTTCTTTGTATTAACTCTATGCAGTGTCTGAGGGATTTTTTTAAATTTATTGTTAAGTTTAAATTCACAACTTTACGGCCTTTGGTAATAAAAATGGACACAAGAGAAAAACAGGGGAAATATAGTGGATATTCTCCCAGAATACTATTCAGACCTGTTTCAAGAAGAAATCAATAATAGCCAAAAATACCTCTGGATCTCCTTCCTCCTTCCTAAATGAAGCTTTGAAGAACAGTATTTCTGTTACAGGCATCTATTTTTGGCACAAGTTGCCTGCATTTCCCCTAGAAATATCATAAGACAGTCTATCAATTTCCAAACAGATTTAACAGGCAGAGGTTTCGAGAGATGAGGCTCCTACTGCCTCTGTCAGCCCACAGAGAGAGCACAGCTTGTGCCACAGCAGCTCCAAGAATGTTAAGCAGACAGGAGGACAAACTTGACTGGTGGGAGTTTCACAAGTTATCAAGGAGAAAGGTAACAAGACTCAAAGAGATGCATCTACCTAAGAAACCAGACATTATTACATCCAATAAGTATTTTCTTCCTTCTCTTCAACCCCTGCACATAAATTCTCTAACCTAATGTAGGAAAAGTATTACAAGAAATTCAGCTTCTGCCAAGAATGCTTAATCTAGTGTAAAAATTTCTGTTAGACTATTGAAATATTCGATTCACAGGGCTTTAGCTCCAGATTAACACACCCTTAACGTGGGTGTCTACCACAAAACAAACTCCTGTTACAGGATACAAAGCCTTAGGTGTCACTACATGAACTGATTAGGGGAATAACTGTGGGATCAGTTTCTTGGTTGCCACCTCCAGATTAGAAAAATCCTCTCCTGGTTAACAAAGACCATAGTAAAAACATATGAAGACATGCAGGTGCACCTGCAAACCAACACATGTATTTAGGTGTCTCCCTACTGATCCAGAAGCCACCTGCAGTCATTTTTTCTGACAGGAGTACCTGGAAATAGAGGTATCCACAAAGGGCAGATTACCTCTGCCATAAGACCAATTCTTTTCATCTTTGGTTCAACTGACTCCAAAGTAAAATGCTGATAGTAAAGCTAAGTGAACTTTGCAAGCATCGGGATAATTATTTATGCCTCTTTCCTGAGAACATATTGTAACTGCTCCATCCTACACTATTACTTGGACTTGACATTTTATTTCAAAGATAACTTGGAAATAACAAAATTTGATCAACACTTGAAGAGTGTTCAATAAAAAGAGTTATCACAAACTCAGACAAACACCATGTAATGTAATCAGAGTAATTAAATGGATATCTGGCATACAAACTATTCAATCACAAGACAGGACAAACAGGTTGGTGTACCTATTCTGAAGCAAGATGCTGTAGTGAAACATGTAATCATAACCACAAGGGCAAAGGTAACTTGCATAAAACAACGGAGAAACCAAAATAAAGGAGAAAGAACAACTGCAGCAGATTTGACATAAAAGGTTCCACAAAATCATAAGAGACACACCCCAAGGTGCTCATGGTAAAGGCTACTGTGAGGCCACTCTCTATCCTTTCTGGTAAGTTACAATGACATTGGAAAAAGCTACTCAGGAGAGTGGTAGAATTCCTGGAAGCGTTAAAAAATGTGTAGATGTGGCCCTTGGGGACATGGTTTAGTGATGAGCATTGAAGTACTGGGTTAACAGTCAGACTCTATGATCTTAGAGCTCTTTTTCAACCTTAACAATTCTATGATTGGAAAACATGTCTGGAAATTGCAAAAAAAGGCAACCACCGTGGTTAGAGTGTCCAGGGAGCTCTAGGCCAGTCAACCTCATCTCAGTTCACAGAAAGTTGTAAAAAAATAAAATAAAATAAATCCCACTCAAAGTTGTACCCAAGAACATGAAACAAGCATTAATGTACCAATGATGTCTTTCAAGTGGCAATAATGTCCAATGTCTCCACTGAACACCTGCACACAGGACAGGAGCCTCTCTCAGAAGGGTCCTGCAAAATGTCAGGGGGAGGAAGACAAACCAGCTGAAACACTGGAGGGCAAGGCTGCTATCCAAATGGATCCTGACAGGCTGGAAACGTGGGAACTACATGAAAGCCAAGGGCAAAGAGAAAGTCCTGCACCAAGAGTTCAGCAACCCAATGCAGCAATAGACTGGGGGCTCAAAAGCTAGGAAGTGGCTTTCCAAAAAAAGACACAAATTATTAGAAAGCTGAAAATGAGCCAGTAATGAGCCCCTGTAACCATCAAGCTGGAGTGTATACAAGGCTGCACAAGGAGTAGCCTGCAATCTTGGAATGTTTGTATCTCCTGCTGCTTGGCAATGGAAAGACTGCATGTGGAGAACTGTGTCTAGTTTTGGACTCCTCAGACAAACAAGACATCAATGTATTAGAGAAAGCCAATTAGATGATATGGATGCTGAAGCGTGTGATGTATGTCCAAAGGACAAGGAAAAATAGTCAAAAGTTGCAGAGAAGGAAATTCCAATAGTAAAGGTTTCCCCCAATGCACAATTAGGACTATGAAATAATGCAAGTTGCCCTGAAAGGCAGGACAGTCCCCAACTGGACAATGCTTTCAGCAACATGACCTGCTTTGACCTCTTTGAGAAAGGACCTGGACTACATGTTAGGGATAACAAAGTTGGATGCGTGTAAATTCATGAGACTGGACTAGATACACCATAAAGTGTCTATTGCAAGGATACTGTTTATCAAAAACCACTGTAAATCATTGGAGGTCTTGATGGTTAAGGATGAAAAGGTATTTAAAATCATAGCTATTTTCCAGCAGAAAAGGCAAGAAAGAGCACCCAAGGTACTACAGGTAGTTCTGGCTCAACTGACTCCACAGGAAAAACCACAGGAGCATGTATTGTGTAAGTTCCTCTGATCACATAAAAACAGAATAAGAGACCAGTCTGCCATGAGCAAACCATACTAAGCAATGCAACTGCCCTAAATTATAAAATACCTGGCCACAAGAACGAAAGAAAATATATAAATGTAATGCACACTGCCTTATTAAGAATTTTGGCACTGTCTCCCACTGCATTCTCTTTTCTAGGCCAAGGAAATGCAGGCTGAATAAACTGACTTGCACAGTTTGAAAAGTAACTGAACAAGCTTAAAAGATAATCAACTACTGTTCTGCCAGCTGTCAAGTAATCTTGGGTCAATACTGGTACCTACAAAACTCAGGATTTTCATCAGAAACATACCTCCAACACTGAGCCCAGCTCTGTTCAAGCCCCCCACATCAAGAACACAAGGAAACTTGGAAGGGTCAAGTAAATAACTAGGCTAGAGGAAAAGCTTTGTGAACTGTGCTTTTTCAGTCTCCCGTGCTGCAATCAAACTGCAACCTAGAGCCATTTGAAGGAGACCAGCAAAAGCAGCACAGCCAAACCTTTCTCTGCAATGGAAGGTGGTAAAACAAGAGGCAACAGCCACAAGTTGTGTCTTGACACCCCAAGGCATCATAAAAAACTAGTTGCTAAGAAGGCAATGGATGCTGGTTAGCAAGGCAGCAGAATGTTTCTTGGAGGTTTTTAAGACTCAGCTGGACAAAATGTAATTTTGATCTCAACAGAAAGACAGACTAAGTTTTCTCCAGAGTTTTCCACTAATCAACACTTTACAATTCTTATGGCCCTAAAACAGCAGAAAAAAAAAAAAAGCAGGAGATAAAACAAGGATCTCAAACAAGTTTTCTAGTACCATAGTAAATGCAGAGTTTCATGAACACAGTCCATGACAATAACTAAGTATTTAGGTCAGAGAAAAGGAATCCAAACAGGACCAGTCCCCCCAAAATATAGGAAACTAAAGTAGATGTATTCTATTGATTAGCTGTACCAGGTTAGATAAAAAAGAAACCCTGCCCTAATAGGTGATTTTATGTGACTGAATTCAACACTAGAATGTAAAAGAATAACTGGAAAAACAGCAAAATTCCTTCAGCTGCCTTCTACACTAAGGCTCTGACAATTTCTACATTACTCCCACAGGAGAATCATCCAGACCTGATGTAAGCTCTTTGATCTGCAGACTGGAACCTACATGCTCGTAGCTAGGAACTAGAAAGGGACAGAGCGACCTGGTAAGAAAACTGCAAAGAGAGGAACAAGGGAAGTGGGGATTTCGTGATGTGAGAGATGAGCTATGACATGACACACGATGCCCAGATCTCATCAAAGATTTATCTGGACAAACAACAAACAATGGATGCCAGATTTTCTCAGGGAAAACAATAAACACAGGCCAAAGACTTTGCAAGCCATTGTGACATCAGTCACAAATCTTGACCAATTCTGTGTAAGAAAAGCAGCAGCAGCAGCCAGTAGCACATAAAAATGAAACATTTCTTCATTGTACTTTCCAGCGCAATTCTCTGTCAAAGTCGTATACAAGTCCCTTTCACACTAGCTCTGAATTAGTAAATAAAAACTGTTAGGCATTATTTGTAAAAATGAACAAAGATAAAAAATTTACACTGCAGACACATCAATCGAAGCAACATAGTTATACAAAATAACAGTGCTTTCCTCTAAAACCAATGAAGTAATTAGGAAGCCTTGTTTTTAGCGATCACTTGAGCTAGCAATACAAGGCCTTCACTTTGTTTTGTTCCTGTGTCATTCCCCCATGCCACTCCCTCAAGGAGTAAAACTGCTGGGAGAATTTCACTGAAGACTGTATAAAAATATCAGTCACACATGTGGAAATGAGGTACATATTACTCATGTTTAGGGTTGTAATGATAACAAGCTGAAGTGCAAAATGAAAACTGGTATCTCTTCTCAAGTCTGAACCTAGTTCAGAGACAACATATGGGGGACTGTGCAAAGACCTAAAACCGGAGAAACCTAGTCTGAAGAACTGGATCTACCTGCAAGACCTTGTAACATGATACTACCATTAATAATCTTGTAGCAATGACCAAAAAAGTGTGCACACAGTCCCGCTGTTACAGATGCAGGGAAAATAGCTTCTGGGTATCCATTTTCTACCAGACAAGGTATACATATCACTGCTAAACATTATAAATGCAATTATGGAGACAGCTATTCATCAAAGCAGGACAGGACTCACAAATCAAAAAATTGTTAGCTTAGAAAGATCCATTTGAGGACTCAAATCAGGAACAGATGCATTTTCCACCAACCTTATTCCAAAAAGGTGCTTTGCTCTGAAATGATTTCAAAGAGTTTTGGAGTTAGGGAATCAAGAAATCAGAAAACATTTTCAGATCCTACAATGATACATTGGCCTGGCACAAAATTATTCAACAGATAAAATGATCAAAACCCTGGGAAAATGGATTAGGAAAGCCCATCACAACCTGCAACCAATCTTTGTATGTCACTGCGAGTTTTAGCTTTGAAAAGTTCAGCATGTACTAATGAGTTAAAAAAAAAAAAGAGCTTCTGCTAATTATCATAATGGAACTACTACAGTACTCTTGGCCTTGACTTCCTCGCTACTCTCAAGAAGGTGAAAAAGCAAATGAAAGACTTCCATGGGGATCAGGCACACTCATGAACCTTTATGGAGCCTTTATGAAAGCAGCCACACCTCTGAAAGCATCCACTGGTGGTCTACAGCACTTGACACCGCAAGCAGATACGTTTCACTACAGCTCTGGCAACATCGCTCTAAGTTTGATCTGGTCTCTTTCTCCTATGGCAATCACAGACCTTCAGCTTAACAAAGGTCACAAAACCTCAGTTATGCTTGCCCAGTGCTCCAAGAGCAGAGTCCATGTCCTTGGTTACCAGCTAGATCAAAGCTCCTCCATTTGCTATCACAGTTTAACACTTGGTTAGAAACACAGACCACAGAGCACTGGAGTGAGAGCAAGCAGGGAGGAAACCCTGGGAAGTTACTCTGGTGTGGCCCAGGGTCGCTGAGGCTTCACACAATACCAGACACCTCAAATGTCTGCAAAGGTATAAAGACATGACTTTCTAAAAGTGGAGCATGTTTTATCAAACACATTTCAGGATACAGTGGAAGAGGTCCTACATATCATGTCTTGCTATTCTATTTAATCACAACAAGATGGTAACTTTCACTTTTTCAAAAGTGAACTGTCTGTGAACTGTTGAGAGCTACCAACATGAAAATGACCCCAAACAAGTACAAGTTTTTTGTCTTGGTTTGTTTTTTCCTTAAGTAACTTCATAAGCAAAATTAAGGTTGGGAATCCCACAGATCACAAGAAAGTGGTAGCTATTCTCCCAGCAAATTCCCAATTTCCCAGTCAGTGCAGGCCTGATGATAAAACTAAGAATGTCCATGACCTAAAATGAAATGAGCAAGAAAGCTGCTGCTTAAAGAAACAAATCTACACTAGGCAGTAATGATAGTTTCATTTGCATGAAATCAAATAGGATGGCTTCATTTGGTGTAGTATGAAGCATTTTCCAGAACAGAAAGTGGGGTTTTGGGAAACCTTCTAGTCTTAAAGGTAGAAAAAGCTGCTCATTTGTACGCAGTACTGAAATTTATCAGTGAAATAAAGTAACTTTCAAAGATCTCTTTCCCTCCAAATACTGCATTAAAGTACTGGATCCAGAGAAAAAACAGGGCTTTTAAAACTGAAATCTCACAGGGGAATAAACAGAAGGTAGTAGGCATGAATAACATGTAGGTATAATAAATATACTTTATATTCTGAGACTAAACTGCAATGTTAGCAAAAGACCTCAGTCAAATAGAGTATCTACGTGAAAGAACATAAAAAGTTGCTGCTGAAGTACAATGTCTACATGGTAAGAAAGGTTTCCAGGGAAAAAACAAAACTATGCCAGGTCTCTTCTGACCAACAAATTCCAAAGACAGCAGACTCATGTCAAGAGTATCTTGTAAATAGACTCTCCCAGAAAATCAAAGGGAGAATAAATCACTTTGGAATGGACAGCATGAAAAAACATTGTCACAAATATAGTAAAGTTTGCAAAGTATGCAACTTGTTTATTAGAATTATGTGGAACATCAGTATTTTGGGAGGCAGCGGGCAAAACTGAAATGCAACACCACGATTGAAGACTGGGTTAAAACTTGCCTGAAGTTAGAGGTGGGAATGTTACATTTCATGAACAAGAACCCATCATGCTTATGTTTGGATACAGAAGAAACATCCCTGGCCTCTAAACTTCAACACAAATCACCACACAAACCAAAGCATGTTCAAAAGTGAACAAATGTGAATTATGGGGAAGAAGACATGGCCCTTCACAGGATATTGCTTTTAAGGAGAGAGAGAAATATCAAAATATGGTGCAAAAAAAAAAAATTTAAAAAGAATGAAGGTACAGGTTATCAAGGACACATGGACAAGAAGAAACTGAAGATAGCATTGAGAGAGAGGAAACATTCATGCAAATAAGCCTGCTTGTGGTCTAAGAGTTTGAGAAAAAAACACTTGCTCACTAAACAAAGATGATGCTTCTTTACCATGTGGTTCCTACTATCCCTAAGGAAAATGAGAACTTTTCAAAAGAAAAAAAAAACACCAAAAAACTTTTTGGCTCTTCAACCATATGTTCTGTACTCATATTTTTTCTCCTACATCAAAAGAACTACAGGTCCCACATTTCTGTTGGACAGATGTTTAAGTAATACAGGTAACCTGCCCAACATTCAATGAAACATAAAAATGCAAAAATTTAAAGTAACAGCAACCTATATATTCACTGAAACCATAGTTCCCAGAAGTTAAGTATTTGAAGAAACATTCATCTTTCAGCAGCAATAATAACAGGCAAAAAAGCAGAAAAAAGCAAATCTCTTTCCCCTTATGTTTGATAACTCCTTCTCCACCTCCTATCACAGATTAAGATTCACCACTTCATGGACAGCACTACTCTTCCTTTTGTCTTGTCAAGTAATGCAAAGTTCAAAGAGCATAAGCAGATATCAAATTAAAAAGAAAATAAAGTCCACAAGTACAATCAGCATCACACTGCCCTTGATCTGGTTTCCCCCATCTTTTCCTATGCTGCTCAGCATAAATCCTCGTGCAGAACTATCCCTTATTTCTTTCTTTCTTCCATATTTCCAGGTTAGTTATTCTCCTTTAACCAAAAATATGCTCCAAATTCTAAACACCGTTTTCTTCTCATTTTATTATTTCAACTTGTGTGTGTTCTTACATCAACTGTTTATCCCACCTTCAGCTTAGCTCTCCAGCTGCTGCTGGTTTTCTTCCTTTCTAATGAGGACAAAAAAGAATTAGTCAAAATCCCATCAACTCGTGGTAGACCAACTTACTAGTCACAGCTGCATTCTCAGTAACCTCTCAACCCAGCTGTCCATTCTGATACTCATCCCCTCACCCCAACAGGTTAGGAAGGCACTGCAAGCAGAGACATGAAAGCAAACTGTACAGAGCTCTGTGCAAAGGACACAGAGGTCAAACAGGAGAAGGAAGCAATGATCAGAGGACACGAATAACAGCAGCATCAGATCCCTTTCCAAGTCCCTACAGCAATGTAACTGTCTGTACCACTGATGTGAGGCCTGGAGTCCGAGTCCTTCCCAGGAAGAAGCACTGGCCCTGGCCATCAGGAGGGCAGGGCAGGGAACTGAACAGCCAGGCTCGACACAGTGGAGCAGGAGCCGGAAGGTTTCTCCAGAGCCACTGCTGCAGAAGGCCTACACATCGCAGAGCTCTGACATACAGACCTACAGCTCCAGTCACAGGAGGATCCAAAGACAATTCACCACGCTGGGAAAACTGCAGCTTGCTCCTCACCACACCAGGAAACTTTCTAGTTACTCTATTACAGCATTTTGCACAAGAGCCCAGCTCCTCCCATCAAGATAACTCTGCTAAATCCTCGTAACTCATGACTTTGAACAAATACATACAAGAACAAAGCCTGTGCTCATCACAGCTTCAAATAAAAATCTAGTTATCACCTGATACTCATTCCAAATTTCAGACTCTGCAAAAAGTCTGTATCGCAAGTGATTTGGTTTTTTTTTTCAAACTAAAGATTTGAATAAATAATTGGTCTAAACAAAAGACAATGGGAACAGAATCTAAACAGAAGCTAGAGATGAGATGGAAAACAGAAAGAACCAAGTGAACAGCATGGTAGCAGCAGGAGGAAGCAAAAATAGAAGAAAGAAACAAGGATAATGATGAAAGAAACCCTGCCAAACCTGAAGTTGTAGCATCACTGGTTAGACATTGTTCTGACACATCAGGATTACCTAACATATGGTAACAAGGTGCTGTCACACTACATGAGGTGGTTGTGCAACCCCAGCGAGCTAAACAAGCAGTTCTCATTCATTTCACCAGTGATTATATACTCAGGCTTGTATTCAGTGTGAAAACTGCCGTTTGTTTCACACTTAATTGTTCTTTAAGCTCAAACATTTCGTATTACACGGTTTTTTCCTATTATGAATTTTTTTTACCAGAATAATTTACTTCCCCCAGTATAAGTTGTTTACAAGCCTCACAAGACATCTAAATGTCATCATTCAACATGTAAACTGGAATCCAGTGTTGTCAAACATTTCAGTGTCTACACAGCAGTTTGTCACTTGCAGAAAAACAGTCACATTGCTATTAAGAGCATGCCTGAATTAAGTAAGGGAAAACTATGTCTTCATATCCTGCAAACAAGTTTTATGTACAAATGCATACATAGCATGCTCTAAAGCTGAAACCTTGAAATTCTAATTCTAATACTCAATAAAAATGAGATAGACATCATCCAAAATTGGGACCACCCCTTTTTCCAGACAAAGTGCCCTCATTAAAACAAACCCCAAGAACAGGAAAATAAAGTTTCATTTAAAAGAAATCAAAGCTATCAAACAAAAAAAAAAAAAACCAAAAAACAGCACTGAAAACAATACAATTAGGAAGCTGTAGGGTAAATTTTGTCAAATTTACTGACAAGTTCTTTGGCTTGGCCAGTCATATTGGAAATTTTGTTTTACCATTACACATACACAATTTATTGTAATTGTCCTTGTGAATCAAATGAAATAGATAATGCCATGTAGAAGTAGCAGGAAGTGTGTCAAAAACTAACAGATGTTAGCGAGTTAGTGGATTTCTGGCCCACAGAACTACTTGAGGCTGAATGTTTGGAAAACCAGAGGTACCTATGAGTGAAAGGCAAGGATGCATTGATGGAGAAATCCACAGTGGCTCTTTAAGACCTCAGCACATCTATTCCAGAAAGTTCCTGGACTGCACCTTACTGCAAGTTGAGTGGATACTCAGTGTGGAACTACATAAAGAAGAACCATACATGCTTGCCTGTTTCACAGGCATTGGCTTAGTGTACTGTCCAAGATCCATAAAAATTCACTGACTTTGACTGCTTTGACATAAACCTTGTAGTAATTCCATGATGGAAGGTATAAAGTCTTAGTGTCACCGCTTATCCAGGTCTGTAAACGTGTAAACTTCCCTCATCGACATCATAAGCAAATGTCACAAGAAAATAGGAAGCTGCAGTAATCACAATCAGTAACTGAAGGCTTCTAGTCCCTGAGGCACACAGATTACAGATTCATGTCCAGATTCTGACACAGGCCCATGCGGATGGACTCTCAGGCCTCAACTGGGCACCATAAGGTCCCAGAGGGCCAGGACTATTCAACACCTAAAAAAATAAGAGTCTGCATCACCCAAGTCATTCAAGGCTTTATTATTATAGTTAAGTCTCAAGAAAATAAGCTAAATTTTGTTTGTTTCTAAATTTTTGCAATGCAACAAAAAACTTACCACTAAGAAAGCTCTCAACAACTGTCATGCCTCAAATAGCCCTTCATCATTATCCTAATTTCTTTCACTGCACATTTCCATTCCAGCATTTACTTGTTTCCTGAACCTGCTTCTCACCCTGTCTGGCACAGGCATCTCTTCTCCTGTGTAGTAAATACAGGCATGGAGGTGGGTGATGACAGTGATGATGCCCCAGAAGCAGCAGTGACAGCAAACCTGGCAGGTTTGGAAAGAGGGTGTGAGCCTGCAGGACGCCCTGCTTTTCCAAACCAGTATCTCCTCTACTAAAATATGCCTCTTTCTGCTTAAAGAAAAACTCATCTCACTTCTAGCTTTTAAGAATTTAAAATCTTATTTTCCTCTTTTCCTATTTATAGGCCCTTCAGGTCAGAGACTTTTCCTTCGTTTCTTGTTTTATAACACGCCACCAAGATAACAAGCATCACTCAGCTCTGAGAGATGCTTCCCAGGAATAAGCGCTAACACACAGAAATAAACACCACGAATAGCATCACCTCAGCTATTTTCTGGAAAAGGAGACACCACTTAGGACTCGTTTCATGAAGTCTTCTCCATGACAAAACAAGTCAAGGGAGCACGCACGAAGCGTTTCTTTCGGCATGGGATGTGTCAGTCCATCCTCAAGCAAACGCCTAGAGATCACCAGCGCTATTCGCTGCAACGGGTCCGTAACAGAGCTGACACCCAGCACAGCCGGGCTGGCGGCACCTCCCTGCTGGGCGAGGCTGCGGGTCAGCCCCGCACGGCGGCGGCGAGGGACGGCCCGCGGGTTCGGGGCGGCTCTCGGCCCCGGCACAGGGGAGGCAGGGGAGGGCAGGGCAGGGCCGCTGCGGCACTCACCTTCCCCGTTGGCAGGCTCTCCAGCTCCCGGCACGGCGGCGGCCGGCGCTGTCTCTGCCGACACCGGGCGGAAGCAGCGGGCGAGGAGGGGCCGGGCCGCTCCTTCCGCCGGGGCCGCGGGGCGCGCTGAGGGCGGGCCCGACCCGCCCCCCGCCGCCCGCGCCATGAGGGTGGCGGCTGCGACCCCTGTGAGAGAGGGGACCAGCGTTACTACCCAGCCCTTCCTAGCCAGCCCTTCCTACCCTGCCCTTCCTACCCTGCCCTTCCTAGCCAGCCGTGCTCGCCCGGCCTCCGGCGCCCGCCGCCCGCTTGGGAATGGCAGGAGCAGGAGAAGAGGGAGGTCATCCCGGGACGCGCGTCTCGGGGGTTTCCTCCTGCCTGTCATTCGCTCTTTCTCACAGGTCACGGTTTCTTTGGAAATTCTGGCAAAGGAGAAAATGAATAGGTAGTTTTGAAAGAGCAAAATAAGCTGGGGTGCCTAAAAAATGGCAGAGGAGGGGGTAGCGAAGTGCAGGCTTATCTTTCAGTATGTTTGAGGGCTAGAATTGTAGAATCACCAAGGTGGAGTAATCCGGTCCAACCATCCGTCCTCTGCTGCTGCTGCAACCTCAAAACCACCACTAAACCACATCAACCCGGCACCAGATCCAGACACCTCCTAAACACCCCCAATGGTGGCCTAATCCAATGCCTGACCACTCTAACAGTGAAATTTTTTTTCTAGTATCTAATCTGGATCTCCCCAGTCTGTTTAAAGCCATTTCCTCTCACTGTAGTCATAGCAGAAGAGACCACCCCCTTCCTCAATATCACCTTCTGTCAGGTGGTTTTAGAGAGCAAAGAGGTCATCCCTTAGCTCTGTCAGCTTTTCCTCATAATACCTCATAATGTTTTCCGGACCTTTCATAAGCCTTGTTGCTCTTTGCTGAAAATACTCTAGCACATCAATGACCTTTTTAAAATCAGGAGCCCAAAACTGAGCACGCTACTGGAGGTGCAGTCTCACCAGGGCCTAGTCTGGCTGGCAGCATTGTTCTTGATATGGGTCAAGATGCCATTGGCCTTCTTGGCCACCTAGGCATGTTCCTGGCTCATTTTGAGCTGGCTGTCATCCAGCATCCCCAAGGATGTTTCCCTTAGCTGCATCTAAGTGAGGAAACTGGACCAGAGCACCTGGACTGTTGCAAGACACTAAAGTGCACACATTCCTCCCCACTTAATTTTTTTTTTTTAATGATGTTTTGAAGATCAACTTGCAAAAGAACACCATGCAACTAACAAGAGGACAGGAGGACATAGTCTTAAGTTGCACCAGGGGAAGTTTAGGTTGGATATTGGGAAGTAATTCTTTCCAGAAAGAATGATTAGACCTCAGAGTGAGCTGCCTGGGGAGGTGGTGGAGTTACCATCCCTGGAGGTGCTAAGGAAAGACAGGGCATGACACTCTGTGCCATGGCCAAGGTGACATGCTGCTGTTAGGTCATAGGTTGGACTCAATGATCTCAGAGGTCTTTTCCAACCTAATTCATTCTGTGGTTCTGTGAAGATAATAAAAGTAGCAGTAAATTTTTTCCCTAAGCACCAGGAACCTGACACAGAGTCTGCATGCCTGCTGGGTAAGGTGTGAAAAGAGTGCAGAAAAAATGTAATGAATAAACTAAACCCCATGCTTATCAGAGAGGAGCTCAGGGAGGTTTTCATGCTAAAATGCTGCTTTCTGGGTAGAAATGTTGGAAGAGATGTTTCCAGTAAAAGCCAGGGTAGCAGGTAAATTGAATAGTAAAAAATTGGCAAGATTGGATGATGTTTATTCAGGACTTACACAGGGATTCAGGTATGAAGCAGCTGGACTATGTAATCACATGCTACAGGAGGTGTTGAAGGACTGGGAAGTACTGCCTCTAGCCAAAACCTGAAGTTGGTATGCATGTTGATGAAATCAGTGGTAGGAATAACAAACACTAGTGGAAATGAAATAGGAATAGATATGGTGCCCTTGAGAACTATCGGCTTCATTTTCCGTGGAGGGGCATGGTGCCTCAGAAATCTCTGTGACTCTTTGGAGGAGTCAAGTGACCTCATCTGCCAAGGCAAACCAGGCCAGTGAACACAGAATCATATAATTATAGAATATCCTGAGCTGGAAGGGACACATCTGTACTATAGTAGGAGTCTTAGTAAAATATCTGTATTGTATATTGAGTATTTGTATATAGGCCTTGCCCTGATAAGCCCTGGTTGTTTTTGATAGGCTGCAGCTGCGATGTCCTTAATTGGGCTGCAGCTGTAGCTAGTGAAGATAACTAGGATAAAAGGGGCTGGGGTTGGCCAGTTGAATTGAGCTGACAAGGAGTCCTGACAAAGAAGGACCAACAAGCAGGAGAAGAAGTCAGAGCTGTGAAGAACTGCCCCCAAGAGGTATCACCAAGAAGGTACGAGACCTTAGTAATATGGTTGCAACAGTATGGGACTTTAGAAATACAACAACAAGATTATAACACTGTACCATCACATCCAATTCCTGGCTCTGGACAAGACATTCCAAGAATCCCACCATGTGCCTTTGAACATTGTCCAAATGCTTCTTGAGCTCTGTCAGGCTTGGTACTGTGAGCACTGCCCTTGGGAGCCTGTTCCAGTGCCCTGCCACCCTCTGGGGGAATAACCTTTTCCTAACATCCAACCTAAACCTCCCATGGCTCAGCTTCCTGCCATTCCCTTGGGTTCTGTCACTGGTCACAAGAGAAAGAATAATTGGTGCCTGCCCCTTGGCTTCCCCTCGTGATGATGTTGAAGACTGCAATGAGGTCTCCCTTCAGTCTCTTCTCCAGGCTGAACAAGCCCAGTGACCTCAGTTGCTCTCATACGGCTTTCCCTCTAGACCTTCACCATATCTGTAGCTCTCCTTTGGATGCTTTCTAATACCTTTGTCTTTTTAATGTTGTGTTATCCAAAACTGCGCACAGGACTCAAGGTGAGGCCATACCAGTGCGGAGCTCAGCGCGACAATCACCTCCCTTGACTGGCTGGCAATACTTGTGGTGCACCAGGCATGGTTGACCCTCCTGGTTTGGGCAAGAATTTTCATTAAAGGTTTTTAGAAGATTCAGGAGTCATGTCTTATTGAGCCACTCAAGATTTGAGCCCCTCAGGATTTGACTCAAACTGCAATTTCTTTTAGTTGTTAATCAGTAGCTATAATGAGGCATTTATGATTAAGCAACTGCATTGTGAATGTTGCATGCTTGACTAATCAGTTGTTTTAAGGAAAAGGGTAGACAATCCCAAGATGAAGGAGCTGTCTGGATGACAGCCACCAGGAGCAAAGTCAGCAGAACTGGGCAGTAACTGAGGGAAAGGTAAGTCCAGCAGCAGGAAATCATGAGAATCAGCTCATTGGCCACTTACTCTAAACAGACTCTCGACTCAAATGGAGGAAAGAACTGTGCATGTAGACTAATTATCATGGTAAACAAGAGTTTTAACTACCATATAAGGGGTGTGAGTGCTAATTAATGAAAAGAATTGTGTAATGCTGATGGCATTGTTGGCTAAATCATGTAAATAGTGTAAAGTTTTGATGACTGGGGAAACAGCCTTTTGTGTCTTACAAGCTCCTGACTTTGCACAAACTCGAAACAAAAATTGGAATACTTCACCTTAGTGTGTGAATTGGTGGTGTGCAGTGGTGAACAAGCTCAATGAGATAAAGATTGCAACCTTCAGATGGCTGGATACTTGGTAGAAAGATAGGGTAGAAAAGAAAGGTTAGGAATTGATTATCATCTTATTCAATGGATTGTGTAACAGGTAGGACTTAGAAGGAGTTTGTCTGAAGGTCAGTACTGGTCAACACAGGCATAAATCATCTGAAAAAAGGGGAGGACACTGGAGTAGTAAAATCTGTTGTTGACACTGAGTTATTTAGACTTAAGAAAAATTGTCAGGTTGCAGAAGGACTTCTTGATTCCTACTGAACAAAAAAATTATGGACATGTTGACATATGAGATAAAGGATATAGGAAAAGAGATAAAGCTGAGTGTCTAGATCTACTGTAAAGCCTTGTGCTTAGATCTACTGTAAAGCCTTGTGCTTACACAATCAGGTAATATTTAGCAGCCATTGGGAAGTGAATGTCATGACTCTTACTCTGTGTGATGGTGACATGCTCTCTGCTTGGACAGGGACTGCAGTTCCTATCTCTCAGAAGGGGTACAGTAACTCTACAAAAGATATGGAAAATGTGACAAAATTTTTCACAGAAATTCCTCCACACAGTAAGTAGAAATTAAAATGGAAATTGGAAGACAAGCTAATGAGGAAAGTAGCTTGGGAAAATAATGGCATTGGTTTGTGAAACCAAGTTGAATGGACAGTGATTCCTCGTTGTAATTTCTAATGCAAAACCTTTGGAAAACAAATTAGGCTAATAGGCAGCAGTCTCAAAACAAAAAGTATTTTAAGGAGTCTTAAACTTCATTGGAAATGTCACAGGTTCCTGAAATTTCACTGGAATTTGCAAAAAGATAAGGCAGATTTATGGAAAAAGAAAATCCATCAGGGACTGTTAAACGTGAGAATGCTCTGTAAAGGCTCAGGTAGCCCTGAGAGCTGTCACTCTGCCAGAGCTTGCACAAGGGAAGTAGCCCAGTGTGCTTGCCCTTTCCTTGGCACAACTGTTGGAGGCTGTCAAAGACAGAATGGACTTTTGCCCTGATCTGATACAGTTTTCATGTTCCTATTTGCAACTAACATCACTTTTTTTCTGAGATTCACATCAAATCCTTCAGGTCATTTCTTATTCCAGAACTCAGGTTGTCTAATGTGCAAATATATAAAAGAACCACTGAGGTGCTTGATGTATTGTTGATCAGAGTACATCTTATTAAACTGTTTATAAAATTGGTTTGGCAGCAGCAGGTTAGCTCATGTGTGATATTAAAATAATGAATGCATGTATTTCTTTTGATATGAGCAAGAGTTGGTAAGTTACTGTAGTGAAGTCACAAAAAGGTCTTTCACTTTGTAGAAGAGGCACTTTGCCCTGGACTGTGAGCAAAGGGAAACTTTAGGTAGGAAAATGTCATTATTCCACATCTCCTTGGAAAGAAATTAACTTGACACAGTGTTGATTTTCTCATTGTGCCCAATAGTGTGATTACATGCAGACCTTGTGCCTTTGAGTTATGCTCATATCATAAATGGCAGCAGTAACATTTTTGTAGGTATTCCTGTATTATAAGACTAAAAGATACAACTGCAAGGCTTTGGAATCAGAAGTTTGAAGGTTGTATATATTATCTATTTTATATACATATATATATGTATATAATATTGATTTCAGGTGCTTTTTTTTTAATATATAAAGTCACATTACAGCAGACACAAAACTTTGCGCATGTGAGTGATCTAACATAGAACAATGGCCCCAGAGTTTCTGGACTTGTATAGGCTTGCTTAAACAAACAGTATCCTGGAAAACAGTGATCTTAAAGTGGCTCACATGCATAAAAAATTTTGGTAGATCAGAGTGGAATACAATAAATACATTTAAAGGCTCATTTAATTCAGGCATAGGGAAAAAGTAAAATTTATGTTATGAAAGCTTGGGGTAGCACTTTATAAGGTCAGATTTTCGTGAATATTTGGCATTACTTCCCTGGTTATGTTTTTGCTGATACATGAAACAGGACCTGTGAGTGTCCTTTAGTGCTGAACCACTGGTTGTTCAGATTGGTCAAGCATTGCCCTGTTCTGGGTCTGTGAACACTCTGATGAACAGTCCTGGGTGCATTCAACGGCGTGGACTTGCACCATAAGCCATGTTAAGTAGTCAGGATGAAAAAGCCTCCACCAAACATGATGTTTTTCACCTCATGTGGTCTTCCAGAGCTGTCCTAGCAGCCTTTGCATTCTCACCCAGCCCATACCATCACACTGTATCCAGCCCACATTTTGTGAAATGGAGAAGTCACCCTGGAGGGCTGCAGTACAGTCTTTGTATTTTTCAGGCACTTATGAATGGAAAAACCCCTACACGACTATAACAATATAACAACTTTTTCTAATGGCCACAGTGGTCCCACCTAGCTCCAAAAAGGAACTGAGCCGAGTACTAGCAAGTGTAGATGTGGCCAGGCTGCATGCCTTGGGTGGCTAAGGGTCTCTGGTGCTGCTTCATTTTACTGCAGGGGCATGGCTTCTGACCCATGGCCCAGGCAGGAACATTTTATATAGCCAGGTACCAGGAAGGCCTGGAGGAATATTGGTGCTGAAACAAATAAGCCGGGAATATTTTTGCTGGCATCAAATGAGAGGCACAATGGCATTCAAGCAGGTTGGAGAAGTTAGTTGGTAGTATCTCTAAGCACCAAATAAATCTGCAGGAGTTAGGTTCTTCTGGCCAGAGCCCTGGAGGCCATCTGCTGCAGACTTGTTTAGTAATATAAATAACACAATAATTGCTATGACCTATATATTTGAAGCTATTTCATAGTTCAGTTTAAAATGATTAATCCAAAGAAAGCACTATTAATGTCCAATCAAAATAGAAAATGCCCTTTACATGTCAACAGTTACAGGATAGCAAATCCTGTCGAGGAACAGATGGAAGTGTCATTGTTAGTGTTGCCCCACAGATGAGTGGATATTAGTTCTAAGGCAGCAGAGACAGAAAAAAGTGCATGCATGTGGAAAATAACATACCAAAATTGCTGAAACTGCATAAGCACATGAAAAAAGTTGCTGGTAAAACTTCCTGAAGAGACATTTGGTTCTTGAAAGTACCCACTAGTGTAAAAAGTGTTTGTAGCTAGCTGTTAATGCAGCTGTGTGTACTGGAACAACTCACACAGCAACTGCCTCATATTTAATAGCTGCAAACTGTAAATGAAATAAAATATTGAATTTTAAGAAAATAAATTCCATTTATAAGTACGTTTGAGAACTAGTTGAATAATTTGTGGTTTCTTTTTTCTCTTGCCTTTTCCTGTTGCTATCTAAAACTGACCATGAGAACTGTTAGTCATGAAGGAGAGCTGTGTTTGGCTAAGAATCTTCATCAGAGATTTTCTGATGTTTCAGAGGGTGCAGGCTCCAGCTCAGGTATAGAACTTGGTCTCTTGTAAAAAGTCACTCCTAGCCCTGCCTTTTGCCTCAGCAACATGGATCACATTTTTGCTTAGCCTTTGCAGAATATTGAATTTTATTCTGAACTGTTAATTATGATTACTTGTATGTGGTCTCCCTTTAAGCAGTCATAGACCCATATGCGGAGTTAAAGGGCGACAATGAAATACAAACCACTAGAAAGTGGTAAACTTTCCAAACACCTTTCTACACTATTTCCTTCTTGTTAGTGATGGGACCAACTACTTTGCCCTTGAGGTCAATATGCAGCAAAAAACCTGCTGTGGTAATGTTTTGGTTTTAGTCCCAATGCAGATAGTAAATTAAAATTATTTCTGCTTCAGCCATTTAAAATGTATCAAATTGTTCTTTTTTACAACAGCTTTTGCATAAGTTTTGCTACATTAAATCCCCTAAAATGTCATGTGTGCTTTATCTGTACCTTTGATAATAATGCAATATTCTTTATACTCTAAAACTGTGTTGTTGGTGAAGTAAAATCTGTGACTGAATTTTAATTTAATGATGTATTATAATTTTCATTTAATTTATGTCAGTATTACATGAAAGACAGTTTTAACATTTTAGATCCCTTGTTTTCCTTTCCCTGCCACCATTATATTGTTATACTACTTTATAGGGCAGAGCAGGTGACTTTGTTTTTCTATTCCCTTGTTTAATTTTAAAAAGAGATATAGTTCCAGAACAAACATGATGTTTAGACATCAAATGAAAGAGAGGTCTGCTCCTGAGTCTAGCACAAATGGTGAATGGAGTACACAGACAAGTGTAACTACGGAGTTATAATTTCACTCTAGAAGTTAGACATAGAAAGGACAAAGCAAAATGTTATTTTTCTGCTTTTTCATCTGCCCTTTTAAACTGCAGTTGCAGATACTCACAGGAAGGATAAAATAGGAAGGGACTCTGGAGATTTTTCTAGATCAATTCCCCTGCTCAAAGCACAGTCACCTGCAGCAGGTTACTCAGAGCTCTGTGACCATTTGAGTTTGAATCTCCCCAGTGATAGACTCCACAAGTTTTCTGGGCAACCTCTTCCTGTGTTTGACCAGTCTCACCATAAGAAAGATGGTTTGGGGTATTTTACTTTTTAATCTTATTTCCCTTATTTCTGTTTGTGCCCTCTGCTTCTTGTCATGTCACTGGCTCCCACTTCTTTACTTCCTTACATCAGGTGTCTTTACTCCCCTAAATATTGATAGGAGCTCCCTGAGATTTCTCCATGTTGAACAGTCCCAGCTCTCTAAGCCTTCTCTTGCTTCTATCCCTCAATCATCTTTCTGGCCCATTGCTTGACTTGCCCATGTAAGTCCATGGACACAGCGCTGCAGATGAGGCCTTACCACTGCTGAGTGGAAGACAAGGATCACTGCTGTCAGCCTCCTAGCAATGCTCCTCCTGCCACAGCCCCAGGACACTGTTGGCCTTACTTGTTCTAAGGACTCATTGCTGGCTTGAAGAAAACTTGTCCAGCAGGACCCCCAGGTCCTGTTCTCCAGCCTGTGTGGGTGTGTGGAGTTATTCCTTTTCCTGGTGCAGAGCTTCATACTTTCCTTTTTGGAACTGTGTGATGTTCCCCTATGGCCATCTCTGCAGCCCACTGAAGTTGCTCTGCGTGGCAGCACCTTCACCCCAGTGCTCCCAGTTCTGCTGAGGGTCTGGCCCATTGTCCAGGTCATGAATGCAGAGGTTAGGCTGTGCTGGTCCCACTATTGACCCCTGGCTGTGCTGTTAGTGAGTGGCCTTCAACTGAACGTGGGGCCACTGATTACAGCCCTTTGAACCCAGCAGTTGTTGATATTTTGCCATGATTTTTGGCATTTTCCCAGTTTGCAGCGAATCAGATTCTCTTACATTTTCCATGAAAGCCCCTGTAATGGTTCATCCATTATTCTCTGATAAATTCTTCTGCCTATTCATCTTGTGCTTGTGTTTCTGACTTTACAGGACATAATTTTCCCTGCACAGGAGAAGGGAGCCTCATTTTGGCTTATTATATTTTCAATCAGTTAGCAGTAGTGAAGAAACTTTTCCTGTGTGCCTCTCTCTAGAATGCTGCATGGGCACAGACTGTGCAGTCTCCATCTTTCTTTCTGTAACATTACTACACTTTTTTCTCTGCAGGTTTGTAAAAGATGGCAGACTTTTCTTCTGGGTTATAGACAGACGCATCCCTCCAGTTTCAACTGGTTTTATTATTCAGGTCCAAGGCAAGTTCAATTACTAGATAACTGGGGGAAGGGGTGAGGAGGAGGCCAGAGGTGGTGGTCTTTGTCTGTTACTCTGAAATACTTACCTGATTAAAAATATAGAAATATATCAATGACACAAATATTAGATTGTGGCTTGCTGGCACATGACAAAAAACAAGAGGGTAGATTACATTTAAGGACGAAATTATTGAAGAGCTTGGTGAAACGCTTGAACAGGTTGCTGAAAGAGGTGCTGGATGCCCCAGCCCTGGAAACATTGTAGGTCAGGTTGGATGGGGTTCTGAGCAGCCTGATCTAGTTGAAAGTGTCCCTGCACATTGCAGAGGGGTTGGACCAGATGACCTTCAAAGGACCTTTAAACCCACACTACTCTAGGATTCAGTGATTCTATGACTGACAACAAACTCCTGTTAACTTACAAGGTACACTGAAATAATAAATCCAGACAATTCCATTTGAGAAATGCTGTGTAATGTTCTGTGGCTATTTTCCATTATAGTGTGTGGGAACCTGTTATTCTGGGGTTTTTGTTTTCTTGGGGTTTCCTTTGGGGGGAGGGGTAACATTTCAAGTTGTTGCTATTTTCAATACAATTATTTTTTAATAGCACAAAGGTGGAGTTAGGCTGTTACTGGAGCTACTGAGCTCAGCTGTTTCACTTTGTGGCCAGTTTTGCTGTTCACTCTACTTAGAAAGCCATTGGAAACTGGATTTAGCTGCCTATGTGTAGCAATCTGGTGCTATTTGACATGTTCTTGTGCACCTAAGACATATGTAGGGGACTGGCACAGGAGAGACAGGACCTATCAGGCTCTTTCTGATCTGGCAGCTGATGTCTGGACATCTCAGGACACAGTAATATCCCCTAGGACATCTTGGCTGGAACTTTCAGGTGTTTGTGTAACCCAATCCTGTCCTGGCAGCCTGCCATCATTGACTGAATTCTAGTGAGCAGCACCACCTTACCAACTGTATTTGAAAGGACTGAAATTAGCAACATTTCCAAGTTTACCAATAAATTCATACTTACTGTGCTTGAAAGAGAGCAGAAGAAACATGTATGCACACTGATACCTGTGCATGTGGAATGTGATTGCATATGCAGTGGGTTGATGGGAAGACTATAAAAAGGTCTTTAGTAAAATTATGTATTACCCAGATATATATATATAGAAGGCAGTATTTAATTAAGAAAACAATTCTATTTGCAAACTGGGAAGCACACACACTTAAAGAGGAATACATTTGGTGTATTTTTAGAAGTTCTTAACAGTCTGTGGTACAGAAGTGAAATTCTTGCACTGAGTTTGAAAGTGTTAACTGGCATTAGTATAAATATGCCTTAAAGCTGCTCTTGTTACACATGGACTGGAGCTGGGGGCATTGTATTCATGTAAGTGCTGAACTTTCTCCACTAGTTCCTGGGCAGGAGCCCTGTAATCCTCTGGGAAGGTGTTTTGACAGTCCTTTTCATTGCTGAAAGCAGTGCTGAAAGGAATTTCCTGCCTTGGATTTCAGAGGTCTATTGGAATTGCTTTACTGGGGAGACTGACTCTTCAGCAGACCGGAGGGAGGTGGCTATGGTAGGGCAAGGCTTGCTCCATAAAACTTGGCCTCGCTACGCTTTCCAAGAAAAAGAATGGAAATTGGTCACTTTTTCTTCAGGCTCAGAAGTCAGCAGCTTGAGATCCCATAGCATTTTTGAACCTTCTCCTTTCTCGTGCTGTCTGTATAATTTAAGTAGAACAAGTGTGTTCAAGAATTTGCTATCGGCTTTTTCTAGGTCATATTTCTGAAGACCTCACAAGCATCACACTGCCATTTGCCAAAAAATTAACATAAGGTAAAGTGAAATTCCAGCATATGGCTGGAAGAAATCCAAGTGAGCACAATATGTAAATAATCAGACTTTCAGCTTCTGCCCTTTACTACAGGTGTTTCCTTTGTTACAATCAGTTCTTTATTATTTGAATATCTCATGCCATTCTTTTAATCACCAAATTCTCCTCTATTCCTAATTTCTTCCTTTTTCAAGGAAAAATTAAAAAGTATGTTTTGCTAAAACATACTGAGTTTAATACATTAGAATTTTTTCATAACACTTCAAATTAAATAGACTTGGCGTATCTCTTTATTTTAAATCTTACATTGCTAAAAATGGCAAAGGCAATTAGAAAGGATAATAAGTAACACCTTTTTTGACTGCTGAAATTCAAATTCAACTAAATATAAACATTTTTTTCTCCTCGAAACTGAGATCATAAGCAGACAGCCAAATCTTTCCCAACTCCAACTGACGAAATCTAGCTGCAGATTTATTTTGAGCACATAATGCCATTGCTGATTAATCTTTTATATGTTTATCTTCGCAATATTCCCATGAATGTAGGAGTTGCTGTTGTCTCTCCTTAGAAAACAAGCACATCAGTTGCATTAGGTATTCAAACAATTTAAAATCTAGCCTAGCTAGAATGAGATTTTCATGTATAGCTGGCTTCTTGCATGAGTTTTCAGAGATGTATTTGAATTATTTGTTAAAATTCTATAATATTCATGGATAAAAAGCAAAGTCTCTGAATTCACATTGTTATGCAGTAGTTAATTGTTCCATCTGAAGCAGTACAATAGTGTGAAACAGTTATTTTCCTCTAGCACTGAAGGAAAGCTCTCAGAATAAAGTTTTCCCTGGCTTGGGGGACATATGCCTGTGAACCTGAGAAGGAAAGCCTCTCTTCTCTAGCAACCATGTTCTCTGGGTACTCAAGATGAGCCTTGCTTGGCCACAGCTACCTCTGATTTCTTTTCCTACCTGTACTGATCTGGCAGATGATGAGCCCCTGAAATTTAGCCAGCTGCAGTCCCTCCTTTGATCAGTTAACCGCTGCCCTGCCACATATTGGTCACAGGAGCAAAGGGGTGTGATGTACATGGGGTTTGTTGTGGCTCACAGTTAGTGAGCATTAGCAAGTTTTGAATCAGCACCACAAGCTCCCACTGTTTATGCTAAGATTGCTCACTTTGGAGGCTGAGAACATAAATTAGCAAAATGAGGTTTCAGTTGGTTTGGGGGAGTTTTTTTGTTTCAGAGGTTGCCTTTTCTTTCTCTGCTTTTTAGAAAAAAATTAATTAAGCTTTAATATTCTGGGTACATTTTTTAAAAGTATAGTCTATGTTTATATTATTTGTCTAATACTATTTGTATGAAGTGGCCACCACCTGCATTTAATTTATCTTGTGACAGGTCTTTCCTGCCTTGATCTAAAATTCTTTAGAACACAGAAGAAGTGACTATTTTCTGCTTGGACTTTGCTGGCTAGCTCCAGTTTGATTGTTGTGGGCCTCTTCGAGCCTAAACAGATAACATACATCCAGCACACAGGTTTTTAACTAATTACTAATGTTCTTAAAGCACTTTGAAGAGTAAAAGAACAATACATGTGTTAATTATTATTAAGAACTTAGCTTTGAACATCATGTTCTGATATGAAAAATGTTTAGTGAGTCCTCACCAAATTGTAGCATTATAAATGTATTTCATTAAGAGGTCATTAAGACATTAAAAGGCATCATTACTAATCTATACATGATCTAAGCTTGGCAAACCTCTGTAATCCAGACTCATTATATTAGCATGAGTGCCTTTCCGGCCAAAAAAGTGCTGAGATTTTGCATGGTAGCGTTTCCATTTATCAACGATATTAGAGATGAAATAAAACCTCTGATTTTTGGAAAATCTCCCTTTCTAGTCCCATTACTTTTTCCTGGGCTTGATATGGTGCAGTTGTTGTTTCTGGCATTAATGCCTCTTAGGTTCAGCATTGCACACATTATTTGAATTGAGTAGTCTTATACATGAAGTGCAAAAGATCCTCAGCAGGCTCTGTCCAGGGGTTTCTTGGATGTGCATCAGTGGATTTTGTGGGAGAAAAAAATCTTTCTGGTACATAAGAGTTATACATGTTCTTTGATAATGTGTTCTAGAGAAACTGTTAATTTTTCTAAATTACCAATTGTGATGTGTAGCACAATAAATAGACTGTTGAAAATCATGGTGATTTTCTTTAAAGTATGTATGATGAAAAAAAAGATTAAGTGATGAACTTCCAAAATGAAAAATCCTCAAAGAAACCTGCTAAGAAAAATCCAAGAAACCCAGTGAACTGCCTTTTCAGTTTTTCTGCAAGCTTTTATCTGTCACCTCTAAGTTGTTTCTTAATTTGAGCTTTTCTGCTTTGAAAACGAAAAGTGTGGCCAGCCATTGACATGTGAAGAAGAATTCCGGTGTTCTTCTTATTGCAATGTACTTCTCTAAAAACTGTGATAAGAACAATTAAATACTTTCTTAAAATGTGAAAAAACCAAATTGTCAAAATAAATTAGATGGTTCAAAATATGAACATGTCTTTTCTGGGATAATTTAATGTACTATAAGAAAGTGTTAATAAATTTTTATAAACATGTTAAATCAATCTAAGGATAAATGTGGAAATTTAATATAATGACTGAGATCCACAAACCCTATTTTGCATGTAATTGCAATATTGTAATGGTACAGTGCAATCATCATGTCAGTATTCTTGCTTATAAATTCTGAAGTATTTCACCAAAACCATCTACTGTGGCCAATTTATTTACTTTACTGTAAAATTCATTTTATCCGGAAGAATGCAGAAGATTTTTTGAGGTCCTGTACTTGCAAATGCTCACATATCAGGTCATTAAATGGTCACTTAAAATACTGAAGTGCATAAATATGCAGCACTGGAATTTGCAAAGCTTCTAAATGTCTAGTTCTACATATATAGTTAAAAATTCGGGATTTTACCTCTGACTTCCTTTAAGCTTTCTGTAACAGAATTCTGGTCAATATGCTGACTTGGAAAATACTTTCTTTCCAGTTATGGAAATTTATGCTTAATATTAGATGCCAAGTCAAAATTCTGTCTGGGATTTAGATTCAGATGCAGGCCTCTAAATTGGGTTGTCTACAGTACAGCTAGTATGAATAACCTAGATAAGAGAACAAACTGTATGGCCTCAATGCATTTGTCCACAGTTGAGTCTCTGCTGTCACCTGAGATGCCTCTGGGCTTTTGAGACAATGGCTTCTGGTGCAGATGTGATGGAGAGTCTGTGGGAGCTCCTTGCCTGGCTGGGGAGGTGGCAGTGGTGAAGAGTCCTGCATGAAGGGAAATATATTGACATCCCCAGGAGAGTATGTTGGGATGATGCCATTTAGATTGTGACATTAGACTGTTGTCCTGGAAGATATGAAATTCCAGGAGAATAACAGGGCTCTCAGCCACAGTATTCTCTATCTGGACTACACTTTTGCAATGTAAAAAAAAGTGGTCAAGGCTCTAGTGGCACCAGCCAAGTGAGTTTAGTCCTATTTTCAAAGGTGACATAACACTTTTAGGTTGAGGATTTTGCCATTGTTGTGCAGCGCCCTACTAGAGATTCTTGAGTGGTTTCCAAACAAGCTGGCAGGCTGGGACAGCACAGCCCTTTTGGAAACTGACACCTAGGGTCTTGAAACTTCAGGCAGACACGTTTTAACAAATATTCTTTAATAAGGAAGACTTAACAACCAGGAAATGTAAATATTTTCTGAGAAATGTTTTGCTAGAAGAATACTAGTGATGCCTGCAAAATGGAAATGGTGAAATTGAATATTATTTTTATTTTACTTTCCTTTTTGTAAATAATATTAAGTGCACTCTGTAAATATTACTAAAATAATACCCTTTAATATTATTAGAACTGGTTTGTGATGTAATGTTTCCATTTTCTACCAGAACTTAAAAGCTTTGTACAGAAGACTGGCTTAGTATAAATAAATGGAATATATAAGACCTACACCTTTTCATCACAAACTGACTCCTTTATTCCAATCAGATCAGTTGAGTCATAGTACAGTGTTACAGAGCACACTCTTGAGTATCAGATAGCAGACATATACTGCAGATTGCATTAATCTTTCATGTTATCTTTTTCTCTCTACTCTTTCTTTCCTATTTTTTGTGGTTTTGATTCTATGTTTGTTTTCATTGTTTCATAATAAAGATTATCTTTACAGGACACAAACTATAATTAGGTATACACATGCCTCCTATGTCTCATTTACCTATGACTGGTGTTTGAACTCTTAATTTCTTTGCTAGATTATGTACACTTAATAAAAATAGTTTAAAAAAACCCCAGCCTTAACTGATTTATAAGCTTTTGTGCTTATCAGAACAAAGCTCAAGAGCACTTGGCTATGATATTAAACATGTCATGGATGAATAAAGACTTCCTTAGTCGGCGCACAATTGGATTTTAATATCTTATGCCCCTATGCATCAACCTACAGAGCAGCAGCAATGTCTTTTTTATAGAAGTTTCACAGTTTCATAGTTGAGATATGTACCTAGCAAATACAATTGGGACTGAAAAGTTATCTCATAGTCTAAGGAAGTTTACTGACCATGAAACTGTCTGTCAGCTCAAGACAGAAAAAAGGCAGTAAAATGGTTAATACCTTACCTCTCTTGTTGAAGTTAAAATATTTTGTATCTACAAATGAGAAAGTAATGGTGTCTGGAAGGAGAGGAAGCACCAGGAACCTGATTTTGAAGTTTACTCAGTTTTCACTGCTAACAATATGGAAACTGGTTTTACATTTCCCAGTGACTGAGATAAACAATCCCAGTGTCAGCATCTCTTATCCCAGCAGAGTGCTCTTTCCTCTTTGCTTTTGGGTTTCATTATCAATCTTGTTAGAATGACTTCAGTTTTTTGGTGACCAAATGTTCTACTGCTGTAGTTTTGGAAAGACAGCTGTCCACATCTAGATGAGTATTTCAATATCAGCAGTGAAGAGTCAGGTTTCATAGTCATCCACTCAGAGTGCAGCTGAGGTTGTCAAAAAACTCTGGAGGTTCCTTAGTCAAATCCACCTGCTCAAAGTAGGGTACATTAGAGCCACTTGCACAGAGTCTTGTGTCCAGCTGGACTTTGGCTACCTTCCACAAGCTTTCTTGACTGCTGTTCCAGTGTTTAATTATGTTTGCAGTAAAAAAAAAAAAAAAAATTCTTCTTCTGAAATGGAGTTTCTTGTGTTGCAGTGAATCTCATCCTGTCATCTGGTGACAGTGTGAGGAATCTGGCTCCATCTTTTTCATTCCTTCCCATTTGAACTCTTTTAGCTAGGAAATGTTGGAAACTTTTAGACTGTAGACTGTACAGCACTCTTAGATAATAAGTTTGTTAAAAATTATTGTAGTTCTGCTCAAATACAATCATCTTTTCAGAAAGGCACAGCCAAAAGCTTGAGAAAAATCTTAAGCAGTCTTACAAAAAGTCATGCCTTGTCTTAAAAATTAGTTAAAAAAAGATTAGGGTTCCTAGAACAAAAAAGTATCATTGAGAATACCACACTATTGATAGACCTTAGTGTTTTAGTCTCTGTACTCTAATGTCAGGCCATGCAAGTAAGCTGCATTTTTAATGCATTACAAAGAGAGGTGATATCTATCAGTATTACATGACCTAAGTCACAGTGTTTTTTATCCAGAAGCCATTATCCTCAGTTCTTTCCTGAGACAAAAATAAACCTGAAGATCCAGGGAAAAAAATTGAAAGAATTTTCCCTTGAGCAAATGGACTCTCCAAAACAAAACATATTCATGAGTGCAGAAAAAATATACGGATATTTCCACTAAAATCCACTGACATGGAGATAGATGGTAAGTATTCCCAGGGCAGAGAGAATCAGAAAGCCATAGAAGAAAGAAAATGCTTGACTTGCTTGAAACACATGTGTTTAGGAAAAATAAGCACAGTCTGGAATACAGTCATGGTAATAAGATGAGAAGGTGATCAATTACAGGAGAACCTAAATAGATTGCTTGGAAAAGGGTTGTTTTTTCTATGTGTATTAAGAGAGTGATTACCAAATGAAAAAAAAAGAGTTACTTAAACTAAAGAAAAATCCCTTTGAAAACTGAGATGAATCTAAGATTATGTGGCAAATATAAAGCCTAACTCTTTTTGCAACAGGACATTGTTGTTTCTCCTCTCACAGTGTGATCTGAATGCTTAATAGTCATAGTCTGTCTCCTATTAGTTAGGTCATTAATGAAAGTGTACAGTGAGGTATACAAGCTACTTATGTGCTTAAAATTAATTGGACACATAAATGTTTGCAAGACAGATTCCTTTGTGGTACATTAGTCACAGAGGTTTTTGGCAATTTTATACTTTTTTAAGGAGTTGAAGTTTTTGGGGTTTTTTTTTGGTTGGGGGTTTTGTTTTGTTTGGTTTTTTATTTTCAATAAAGCCATAAATTGCAAAACAGGCTTTTTAAACTTTTCTGATATTCTCCTTTTCTGACCTATTTGGAAGTGTATATAAATCTTATCTGCAAAGTTTGGAATTTCCCATTAATAATAATGAAGAAAAAGAAAAGAACAATAAATTGTTTGAGAAGAGCCTGGAATTTTTCACTGAGAGTTATTCAATAGAGTAGAAAACTGAGCAAAGATATAAACATCAAACAAATGAAATTTTGATTGTCATTTATGAGGAGAAAACATCTGTAATGGATAGAACAAGCAATCTTGAATGTTAATATTCAGACTTTAATGAGTAAACAGATATTTCACCATCTTGTAAAACAATAGTATTATGAGCTCAGTCTGGTTAGAACTACTCGGGTGCCTAAAGACAGCCTTAAGTGTTTTTCTGGATCAGGCCAGAATGGTCAGCACCCTGCCAGATTAATTCTTGGAAGAGTTTACGAAAGATAGTGTGAAAACTTCTTGTGCATAGCAAGAAATCCAAAACAGTGACCAAACAATGTGTATTGACAACAGGGTGAGCCAAGTTCTTGAAGAGAATTATCTGAGGTACAGAGTGTCAAAGAAAAAAATGATTTTTCATCTTTTTTTTACTGGAAAAATTTTTGTCCTCAGTGACAGTTGAATGGGTTCCAGGCCAAAGCAGAGTTCCAAAACTTTTTTTATTTTTCTGCTGTAAAACATCAGATTTGAAAACCCACTTCCATTTGCAAAAGTTGGTGAATGAGCTCACTTGTGCTTGGGTTTGTGGGAAATGTAATGTAAAGAAAATCAACACTTTCTCTCATAAAACAGTGTAAAAAGCAGGGACTGTGTCTAGATGTATGGAAACTGCTCAAAACTGGAAGAACTTTGAAATAACTTCCCTGTCTTGCTGGCTTGATAACCCCTTTTTCATCAGAAGAAAGAATTTGCATGTACCGTACACATTGCAGTGTTTTCAAAAAAATGTTTTACACTTATACTTCTTGCATTACATCCCCTTCTTTTCTCCCCACAGGATGGGTGTTATGCTGGTTCTGTAATATGGCATGAGGATGAAAACCTCCACCTTCATGAAACATTTTGCTTTCTCCTCATTGCCATTTGTGTGGGATCGCTGAAACTCTTGCAGACTGTTCAAGGCCAGGTTGGATGGGACTCTGAGAGACCTGGGCTAGTGAAAGGTGTCCTTGCCAATGGCAGAGGGGTTGGAACTGAATGATTTTAAGGTCCCTTCGAACACAAGCCTTTCTACGTGGTTTTAAGGACAATGGTATCCTTGGTCAAGTCCCTATTTGCTGGTAGTTGGTGACTCTTCTACATTCTTCCTCCCTCCACATTTCATCAACCCAGTTATGCTTTAATTAGTTTTTATTACGTATTTACTATCCAGCCACTCAGACAAATTCTAATTTCCCTTTGGCTCTGCTTGGGATGGAGTTAATTTTCATCACAGCAGCCTGTGTGGTGCTGTGCTTTGGATTTGTGGCTGAAACAGTGTTGGTAACACATTAGTGTTTTGGCTTTTGCTGAACAGTGCTTGCAGAGCATCAAGGTTTTCTCCCCCCTTGCTTACCCCAGTGAGAAGGCTGGGGTAAGGCAAAATATTACAAGGAGACACATCTGATCCCCACTGACCAGAGGAATGTCCCATGTCTATGTCATTGTGCCCAGAAATAAAAACTGGCAGGAGGAGGAGGAAGGGGAAGTTGTGGCATTTGTCTTGCCAAGTAAATATTGTGTGTGCAGGGCCCCTGCTGCCCAGGAAAAGGCTGGATATCTGCAAGCCTAAAGGAAGTAATGAATTCAATACTTACTTTGTTTTTCTTGCACATGCAACCTTTGTTTTCTCTGTTAAACTGTTATCAACTCAGTATGTGAGTCTTCTCACCTTCCTTCTACTTCCTCAGCGTTGTAGGGGAGAGGGGAGTTGACTGAGTGAGTGGGTGAGTGTTTGGGAGCTAGCCAGGGCCAACCCACTATCTTGGCTAATTAATAAATGACTAGGAACCCTTTCACTGTACAATAATAATCTATTAAATGTATCATTTGGATTGACCCTAAAAATATAATTCACCACAAAGTGTGTAAAATCTGGAATTCTTTTTTTTGTTCATTTATCCATCTTTGTTCTTTAATGTTTAAGTTTCTTATGTGTTTTCAAGTCTGTAGGAGAATTTTATGTTGGCAAAACTGCAGCAATTTCACAGGCTCCAACCTCAGACACATATTTCAGGTTTTCAGAGTTCTTTCACCATGTACAGTACATCTGAAGGCCTTGTCAGTTTGTATCCAATTTTACACGTTTTTGCTCTCTCTGGGTAGACTTTGGCCTATTTTACAAGAAGAGTTAGCTGATCTTGTCTTTGAAGTCTGGAAGCACTGCTGCAGAGATTGGCTGTTAAAGGAAGAAGGCACAGTGTCTGCTGTAGGTGGATTTCAGTCCTCATGGATCTCTAACATTTCCAGAAAGCAAATAATCCTGGTAACATGGTTGATCAGTTCAGGGTAGTCTTTAAAGCAGATCCGTACTGATAAAAGCAGAGGTAAACTCACTTAATTGTTTATGTATCCGGTATTTACTCAGATCTGAATATTGCAGTGGTTATTTGTGAGGGTAATGAATACTGAGACTTTTTGTAAATAAGCCTCCAACACCTAATTAGTGTTCCTTGTAGGAACTTGTAGTACATATCAATTGAGAAGCCAAAAATAATGGGAATATCTGTCATTTTCTGACCTCCCTGAATTCTGTGGTAACCTGAAAAGCCAAATATTAAAACATTGTTGCACAGTATTGTATAAGGCACTGGAATTTTCAACTTATTTACATGCAGAAATAACTGCTCTACCTGTGATATTTTGGTTGTTGCAGGCACCCATCAGTAATCAAGGAAACACCAATAGCAAATCCTCATGAACAGAATAATAATCTTGACCCCAGCAGGGCCAGTGATTTACTGATTTAAATAATTGAATTATTTAAATATTTAATTTAAACTATTAAAAAATAAAACAATTTAAACAATTTAAATATAATGAGATTAATTTAAGAGCATAACATAAGCAAGACTTCCTTTTGGAAGCTCTGGATTAAACACAACATTATTAATTCTTTGGTCAAGCATTGTGTGATGCAATGAAATGTAAATGTGCTCCCTGTACAAAAACGAGTGTAAATAAGAAAAGGTGATGGGTTGTGGTAGTAGATAACTCCCTTCTGGGAGGTACAGGAGCACCCATTTCCTGGCCTGATGAGCTCTCTAGAGAGGTGTGCTGCTTACTGGGGGCTGGTATCAGGGACGTCACCGAGAGACTGCCAAGCCTTGTAGAGGACACAAAGCATTATCTGCTGCTGTTGTTCTGCATGGGCACCAGTGGTACAGGCAGGAGCAGGCTGAGCAGGATCAGGAAGGATTGCAGAGCCCTAGGAATAACAGTAAGGAACTTTGCAGAGCTGCTATATTTTTCATCGGTCCTCTTGGTCACAAGGACTTAGTCACAAGGGTTTGAAAGGGCCAGTCAGACCTGGTTGATTGACCAATGATTACAGGACTGGTGCCACAGCTAGGGGTTCAGCTTCCTGATCACAGGAGTTTGAGATCTATGGGGTGGCAAGGAGGGCACACTGCAAACTCAATACCCTGGACTTCAGAGAAGCAGGGATCTGCTTGGTGATGTACCGTGGGATAGAGCCCTGAAGGGAAGAAGGGCACAAGAAAGCTGGCCAGTATTCAAGGATCACCCCCCCCAAGCTCAGGAGCAATGAATTCCAACAAAGCAAAAGTCAGGCATAAGCCCTAGAAGGCCTGTGTGAATGAACAAGGAGATCCTCGACAAACTCAGATGCAAAAAGTAAGTGTACAAGAGGGAGGAAGTGAGGACAAGTAGGCTGTGAAGAATCTAGAGAAATTTTCTGAGGACCAGGGATCAGGTTAGGAAAGCTGATAGAATTAAACCCACCCAGGGACACTGAGGGCAACAAGCAAAGCTTCTTTGCTTGTAGGTACCTCAGTGATGAAAGGAAGACTAAGGAAAATGTCAACCCTCTCTGGAAGGAAGTGAGAGACATGGTCACCCAGGATGAGGAGGAGTTTGAGATACTCAACAACTCTTGGTCTTCATCGACTTGTGTTCCAACCACACTGCCTGAATTCCAGAAGGCAAAGGCAGGGATTGGGAGAATGAAGATCCACCTGCTGTAAGAGATTATCAAGTCTGAGACCATCTAAGAAACATGAAGATGCACAAGTCCATGGAACAGATGAAACTCATCCGCAGGTCCTGAGGGAACTGGAGGATGAGATCACTAAGCCATTACCCATCATATTTGAGAAGTTGTGGCATTATGGCAGAGTTCCCACTGACTGCAAATAGGGAAACATAACCCCTGTTTTAAAAAAAGATAGGAAAGGAAAACCTGGGAATTACAGGCCAGTCAGTCTCACCACTGTGCTTGACAAGGTCGTGGAGCTCGACTGAGGCAATGGAAATCAAGGAGTTGATTTGTGACAGCCAGCTGTGTGCTTCCCATGCTTACACTGGAGGATAACATGAAGAGTAGGATTAATCTTCTGTAATTTGAGGGGTAGAATTAAAATTGCTTTAAATTCAGAAGGAATTTCAAATTCAGAGCCCAAACCTAAATAACTGTCAATATTTGTGCATCTTCATGTGAGCTATGTGTCTAAGATTCCCTTATTAATCATGTAGGCAACTGTTTGATTGCCAAACTATAAATTCCTGATGCCTGTGACATATGGTACCCAAGATGTCCCTCTGGAGCAAGCAATGTACAATAGACCCATCTGGAGGCCAGAGAAGATTCTATAAGACATATGAAATGGCATGGGACTCCTTTGTATTAACAACTGCCATATGCCATAGAGCTAGATGAGACAGATCATTTTCTATGGAAAGAGTACTTAGCACAAAAGGAATTTTTATGGTCTGCAGTCCTAAAGAGGTGGCTAAGACCTCCTTTCTGTTTTACACAACCTACAGAGAAACTGTCAAATGGCAATAAACAGTAGCCAAAAATTGCTTTGTTTATATTCTCAGGTATCCCTAGCTCTGGTGTAATGATCCTGTGTGGAGATTTTTCTTTTTCAAAGGAATGTTACATTTAATTATATATTGTCTTTTCATAATAACTCCTCCCATTACTGTTATGATCATACAGTCCCTTCAGGATTTGATGTCTTCAGCAAAACTTTATGTCTCTTGCAGCAGCGAGTGAGTGGGTTGCATTACCTTACCTTTTGACTGCTGACCCAAACTATTTACTGTTGCTCATTTTGTACTTGATAATTACCATAGCAGCCATAAATATAGTAGGTCTGTATGCTTAGGAACTTCTGATATGCAAGAATAAGGTCAAGGAAAGAAGAATTTGTGGCTGCTCAATTTGGCAAGTATAGCTTCAGGTAGTTTATCTACAGAAATTCCAAGAAGTTGCGCTGGAAAACATTAATTGTTGCTTATGATGCCAAGCTTTATCTGGAAATCTTGGTTTTTTAGAAAAGAAAAGATAATAGTGTAATTTTAAAAAATTCCCTATAAAGTTATAATACAGCTACATTCTCTGACTCCATGAATCTTCATAGTTTTGCTCATACATAATACAGAAGTACCCATAACCATCTTAAAACACAAGATCCATCATAGTGTGCATCTCTGAGGAGGAATATAATCTTGTTATGTTTAAATCTGTAATATCCTAAGGCTTTTTTTCCTTTTTCACAAGTATGAGAAGAGATTAGAAACTCAGGCATGGAAAGGCAGCCAAGTGCAGAAACAACCTTTGCTGAGAAGGAACAAGTAGCAATCACTACACATTCTGCTTTTAACTTTGTAGGTATCTATAACATATTGTTTTTTACCTTGTTAAAATATGTTTTGTAAAGATTCTGCTGTGAATCATTAATTTATCCTAATATTTTTATTATCCTTCTAATAGTCTGCGGCTTCCTTAAAGGAGACCAAAGGCCTACAAGCTTTGAAAAAAACAGTTATGAAGAAGATCCTTATTGATACTATGGGGTTTTTTGAAATACTGATGTTTGACATAAATGTTACAGAGTTTTGTGAAATAACAAAATACAAAAAATATTTAAAGAAGCCATAGATGCTTCCAGCTGAGTGCTAGGGCATCCTGACCGCAGATCTGGAACTACAAAAAACAAGTCATAAACCTCTGGACCTTGGAATTAAGAAATCTGGCTCAAAAAGGCAAAACCTATCTCTTCATCCATAGTTAAGAGTTACGCCTTTTTCACAATTGTATATGCAGAAGAAAGACGCATTTTGTTGAATAAATGTCAAATTAGGACAATAAACAATGCTTACATGAAGCAAAAACAACTGATGCTGTTGGAAAAGTGTGAAGGACATTGAGGAATAAAATGATCATCAAGTTTGAGACAAATGCAGAAAAGGCAAAAATGAAATGCAGAAAATAAATGCGTGAAAGATAACCAGACCTCTGGTGCTTTCCTCATCTGACTTTGTTTCTCCTTTGTTGCCTTTTTTTCATGCTCCCTAATGCCAATGTGTGTGTACCACAGAAACCGAGGTACAACGGAGAACCTGGGGAAACAAAAGACAAGAAAGGAAAAGGAAAATAAGAGAAAATGGATAAAACTGGACATGAAGTAAAAGAAAATGGTATAGATGGCAATAATAGAAAAGAAGAAAAGTAGGAATCAGGAGGGCGAAAAGATGATTCACACAGAATTATGCGTAAGGGTAAGGAACATGGTGGAAAGAAGAGAGAATCTACAAAAGGAAAAGATGAAGCTAGTTACTGACAAAATGGGAAAAAATTAATTTTCTAGGGTGTAAGGGAGAAAAAAACCAACCCAAATCATAAAGGAAAAAGTAGGTAGGGTACCATTGAAAAGGAAACGGAATAGCAAAATATAAAAGAGTAATTGAGCAGAAGCACTAGACCCTGCTTGAACACCTGCAAGTCGGGGGAAATTGAATAGACAATTGCCAAAGTATCTGCTGGGGACCACAATTGCTAAGTATCAGTTCCTTCTGATGGTGCCATTCCTTCCTTCCTTGCTCCTACACAAGAGTGTATTTTATGAAACAAGGTTTCCAATGTACCACCTTGCAATTCTTCCTCCTCATCACCAGAAGCATTATTCAAATTATTTGCCTTTGTGTTTTCATGCCAATAAGACAGTCAGGTTTTTGTAAACCTGCCAGGTGGTCTTCTGTCTAATATTCTAAGGTAGAGAGTTGATGAATTGGGGAAGACTAATAAAAAAAGGAAAAATATGGCAGCTCTAATTTCATTGCATATACTTCCCACCTCACTTCTAGGAGGCTGGCTTAGATCTGAAATGTGATGTTGGGGCCTTGTTGGTGTTTTATGCCAAAAAAAACCAGTAGTAATTAATATCAGGCTGCACTAGGCAAGTGGTAAAATGGATCAGTAGGTAGAAAGAGCAAAATCAATTCTAGTGTAGAAAGCAATTCCTCTAAACAGGAAATCCTGTGGAGAGAAATGCCATTGTTCATAAATTGTTTCTCTCTCTTAGCTAATTACAAAACAGTTTTTTAGTGTGGTTAGGCCTCAGCTGGCTAGGATACAAAATCTGGTCATGTGAAGCTTAATGAATTAAAATCACAGTTTTCTTGTCTATTTGGCTTGCAAAATTTCCCCATGTTTCTCTTATTAAAATGAAAAAAGCAAAAAAAAAAAAAAAAAGCTTGTTTTTTTTTTGTAATATTTTGTTTTACGTTGATAGCAATGAAATGTTTTGGTGAGTCTCTATGCTGTCTTTTATCACTGATTCCAGCCAATAAACTATGTATGACTTCAACAGATGTTTCTTCTGCTACGGACAATAAGATGTTTTGAAGTCCTCAGAAGCAAATTAAGGAGAAGTTTTATGGAAATGAGAGACATTTTTCCATGAAGATTAAAAAAAAAATAACCTTTGATGTCCTATTTAGGCCTAATAATAAAAAGCAGAAAGATGTTCAGGTAAAGACATAACTCTGCGTAGGAAGAAACATCTACAACATTCACAATTAGTCACAGTTAATGTTAAATCTGGACTTTAGATGCATCATGCCAGATTTTCCTTCAGTGTGACCGTAACTATGACTTTGATAAAGCTGGATGGACTGTTTTATATCAGGTAGGATCTGCCCTTCTGAGTCATATTGTGAACAAGAAGAAAAGAAGGAACAAAACTTGAAGAAGAATTAGAAGATGCCTGGTTTATATCTCATTTAAATTCCTGTTGGTTTTCCAAAGCATCATGAAAGTTTTTGCATTTTGTGATGCTGTATGCAGCATTGCTAAAACTATCTGTAATGTAATTCTTCTTTAAGTAGAAATTATTTTGATTCAGATGTTAGATACATATTCAGATGTAGAAAAAATGCTCATAGTATTTCCTTCTCTTTTCCTCTCTGGGCTAAGCCGAAAGGTTTGCTATCTTTATCCATTTCTGTAATATTTTTTGGCTTGGAATGGTGCTTAATTGTCTTATAAATAAATGTTGAAGCCTTGGAAATGCAGAGAAAAGAACCACAAAATCAAATCCTGGATTCAGTGTTCATGGGACTTAGAGGTGAAACTACACAAAATTAATGCATTTCTGGTAGCATTACTTATCTTGTCCATAAGAGGACAATAGGAGAATGTCATCTAATGAGACTGATGTTCAGGAAAGCAGCAGTACATGTGAAGTGACCAGTCATACTCATAAAGCTGGGGACAAAATTCTGCTAGAAAATGGAATGATCCCAGAGAGAGCACAGAGGAGACGAAGGAGGAGGTGAAAAGGTTTCATTAGTCAATTTTGCCAATTCCCATACAGCTGAGCTCCAACCAACAGCTTCTACTTTGGTAGAAACTTTGATCTGTAGGCCAAATTCCAGAGCAGGGGTGGAACAGTGGTGATGGACTGTATAAATGGGATTCATGGGACACCACGCATGAGATCCCACGTGACTTTCAGTTCAGGTGGAAGGTGTGGCTTTTCTGTAGTTCTGTTTAGTACTTGTCAGAAGTTTCAGATATCTAAAATGGCATCTAAGGTGGCTTCTGATGCCAGGGTCTCACCAGAGGATCTCAATTCATTTTCTTCCCAGCTGCTGCTGCTGCTGCAGAACATCCATCACTGTGTGGTCATCTCAGACACAACTAACCTAACGTGGCAGTACACACGTGTGGGCAAATGAAGGAAACCCCCAAAAAGTGACCATGTAATTCAGCTTTATGATAGTGTTTATTTTCAATGAAGAGGAAAGATTACCTCCTCTCTCTTACATGTGTCTGTTGGGATGGGATGAATGGATATTATGCCCAAAGGACTCTTATGCTCCCCAATGGCAGCAGATACCTTTGTTTAAGGAACCAAATCCTACCCTAAGTGTGCCAGGTGAGTTGAATTGCTGTTTCAGTGCCACTGACTGTACTGCTTAAACTAGAAATTCAGATTATAATGGGAATATTATTCCTTCCTGATTGACCTCCAGCTGCTGCTCTAGAAAACTGTTGGTGGTACATCAGAGCTGCCAGTTCTGTGGGTCTCTTACTGTCCCCAATGTGTTCAGCCCCTTCACCCAAGTATACGACATCTAAATTTAGGTGGCTGAAAGAACCTCCTAATATTTGTTGCTATTAGAATTAGGTAAGAGATATCATAGCCTAAAGAAGTATCTGTACATAATTATTTAAAAACAAAAAAGTATTTAGATCACAGAACCTTTAGTATATTTAGATATGCCCTTCTGATTCTAACTTAGGCCATGAATGATATTCATATGAGATATTACTCAAGGTATTCAATAACTGAAGTCACTACTGTTTCTTGGTTACTATGTTAATAACTATATTAGAATGTAATACTATCATACCTAACTATAAAATTGTTCATGGGCTTATTTATTGATTTCTATATCTAATCATATTACAGGTATAAGTAGGGAGGTATAAAATAATTTTTGAACACTTAACAAACCAAATAAATAACTGCCTTGATCAAAGGCACTTCCTGAAGGAAAAAAAAATTCAGAACATATATTCAGGATTGAGCTATAATTGGTTTAAATAAAAATACATCATTATTTTTAAAATTGTATGATTTTTATTGTTTTTGTTGTAATTATCTTCATCATGATTAGATTTCCTCAATATTTTTTGCATAGCATTAAAATCTGCTCTCAAAATTCTTTAGGCTTGTTCAATAATTTTTCATCGACCAGAAGGAAATTTCAAAATTTTTAATACAGTGGAATATTCTGAAGATTTATCTAGAGAGCTAATCTGAATTTTTTGGTTTCTCTATCAAATTAAACTAGTAATATACCCTGCGAGCTCCAGCACAGATCCCTGTTCCTAAATTACACTTCATGACAATCAGTCAATATTTATTTAATGAATGTCTATCTGTATCTGACTTAGTATATAAGCATATAGCTTGTAAGTTTGCAGAATTGTATACAAATCCAAATCAAACAGAATTAGTTAATTTTTTATTGCAGTAAAATATTGCTAAACTAATTTGGAGGTGTACTGTCTGGAAAGAGGCCAGGAGAAACTCTTCAAAATTGCACAGTGAAATCATAAGAGTTTTCAAAAGATTATGGGTTGTGATTCTACAAAGAGATATGGATCTAAACATGCAAAAGGGGCTCTAATCATGGCTGACTGATTTTGAGGAAATGCCATCTTGTTTTGTGTTTTGTAAGTTGCAAATTTTCCCAATATTTTTGCCCTTTTTTTTCAATAACTCAGATTCTTACTGACAGCCTTTTTACAAGTAACAGTTGCTGTCCTTAAGATAAAGCTTTTCCTTAAGCAGGAAAAGTACCATTTGAGAACCAAACAGGTATAGAACTCTGAAGAAGTCTGAATGTTTACTGAATGCATTTGAAAAACTTTGTCCTGTAAATTTGGCTCATATAAAGAGACATATGGGTTTAATCCTCCACTTCAGTACAACAATTTTGCACTGGTGTAACTTTGTTAGAGTTGCAAGGGTGTAGAGTTGGAATAACAACGTGGAGAATCAGACCCACATGTATTTCATATCCCCTGGGAGTCATGGATCACGTGCTTCTCAGATCCGATGCACGCGGAGTGGCATGGAATATCCATGGGACAGATCCTGTGTCGTGTTAGCTCTTGTGAGCCCATATATTATCACATATATGGTAGGGGATAAAATATGAACTTTTTAAGGGGAAGAAAAGTGATATAAATTTATGCAAAACCCACTGTTGGAGTAAGCAGTAAGTAATTTCAGCTCTGCCTGTGTTCTGGTATTTGAGCTGAAGAGTCAAGGCACTGGTCCAGTACTTAGGAATGGCTCACCTCTAAGAGAGGTGAGGCAACCCAGTATTGATTTCAGTGAGTACAGAGAAATGAATAATTTCACTTATGGAAGGCCATCACTACTACTAAAAACCATCTGAATGGGAGTTTGAGGTTTTATTTAGCTTTGTTAAAATTGTAACCAAGCTATGACCCAGCTCAAGTCTGTTTATGTTACAAGAACTGGTGGATCTGTAGTGCGAGGCAACAAGACTTGACTAACAGCTGTAGGAAAACAGTGCAGAGTCCTGATCTGTGTACAAGATTCACAGCATATGTTAAATAGTTATTGTGCACAATGGAATGAATTTAATTGTATTTAGCCATTCTGTAATTTGCAAACCAATTGCTGAAACATGCTGCAGGATGTCAAACTCATATTTTTAATAAGCTGGGCAAACTATCAAGTGGTCAATGTTCTTGAGATTCAGCTTTTTTTGATTAGTTGCCTTGCAGGCGGGTTTGGACAGTTATATGGAAATAATACAGGGATGAACAAAGAAGAAACTGGAGTGATAATTTGAGAGAGTAACTGGGAAATTGGTCAAAGGAGAAAAAAACATGATGTAGATGGTTCACGGCATGTTGCTTTTTATCCTGGTCACTTAAAAACAATGTGCTGTAATTTATGAGTAGACAGACCTGGTTAATGCTTGCTTGGTTTATGTAGATGCTTGGGTGTCCAAAAGCCCTAAATCAGTTTTATAGTATGCATTACATGTACTGTTGACTGGCTGACCTGAATAAAATGAAGTTTACAAACTGGTTTTGATTAACCGTGTCTCAATGTAGACATTTAGCCTATTATTAAATTTAGAAGCCACTAGTTTATATGTTGTTTTATTGCTAATCATCTTTTACGTTACTGTCAGAGTTTCCATAATGTCCAATTAAAAAACAAACATTGTGCACAGATAAATAAAAGCTCTCCAGGCTTGTGAGAATGGTGTAGACTGTGTTTGGAAAGCACCCATTCAAGTGCATTGTATTTCTATGGAAGAATTACTGCCAGAGACAAAAGACATCTGAGTCTCCTTTCTCTACAGCAGACTGGATGGATGGTCTGTTAGTTTGACCAACACAGTTCCACCGGGTTTACTTGCAACAGCAAAAACTTCTGGAAGCACAGCTTCCCTGGCCGTTCATCCTGACAAACGAGCGCCGCCCCTGGACGTGGCATAGGTGCTCATTGAGGTATTTCTGTTTGGAGACTTAGAGTATAGGGCGCCAAAACCAGTCCTGAGAGTATCCCACACGGGGCTCTCATGGCTACTTAATGCTTTGACATTAAATAATTGTAGCTGCACACACTGATTCCGTCTCTTCCAGTAAAGTAATCACTGCTGGTGCAGGTCCAGGCACTGCCACATGTTGTCCGTATTGTTTGCTAGCACACAGGCTCGGGTGTGCTTTTCACTCATGCCAAGCTGCTGTCTCCCAGGTGATGCCTGAACAGACACCTATGGGTGGCACACACCAGAGTTCATTCCCAGCAAAAAAGTTTGCAGGTACCACTGGGTTTGATCAGTAAGGCTGCTCAGTTGTACAGATGAAACCTCTGCTGTGTCAGCTGTGTAGAGAATCAGTCGTGCCTCATTTTCATTACTCCTGTAAATGTGGCCATTAAGTTGCAGAGAGGCATGGCTGTTCCTGAGGTATGTACTGCCTCAGAGGAGGCCCTAAGCAATCTGTTTGCATGTGTGCCTCTCTGAAAGGGAAAACACACAGTTTGAAAAGCTATTCTGCTTGGGGATGCTTACAGGGGGCTTAACTTCCATCTGAAATCTATTTTTCCTGATTCAGTGCCTTGAATATGGCAACTCATTAAGATATCAAGTATCTTAATGTGTGTTACCAGCAAAAATACAAACTGTAGATTAAAATCTGTTTTGCATTGAACCTGTGGGACTGAAGTATTCCATTCCAACTCCAGCATTTACTTTGAGTATGTGAAAGGGCTGGGAGCAATCAACTGCTGAAAAAGACTCACCTCACCGTATCTCAAGTTGATTTCCAGCTTCCATTTCAGGGGAAATATCTGCATATTTTCTCAATAAAAATAGTGAAAAGAGAAACAAAACTAGAAGTGATGTGGTAACAATTAAGGAAACATTCAGCTAGAATTGAAAGCGGGAGGTAATGGCACATCACAAACACCTTTCACACAGCAGGAGTTAACCATGTCTTGTTGCATGTACCTCCACAGCCACTGGTCTGGCTTGATTTCAAGGTGATGATTGTGGAACAGGACATACTTACGTGTGGAGGAAGGTGGCAAAAAGTCATTCATTCATCTGTGCCTCAGATCACTGAGTTTTATCAGACTTTTGTGGGTATTGTTTGCAGTTCCCTTGAGTTGTACATAAGAATTCAGCCCTTATTGCCTCCAGCCTTCTCTTCTCCTTAGCAAAGATTCAAGTGTGTGTCTTACAGTGTCACTGCTAACAAACCACCCTCTCCAGCTTCTTGACATCCACAAAGTAAATATTGCATCTCGTAAAAGAAACCAAAGCTTTTAGGAGGAGCAATTGCAATGGGTCTCTGCACGGCACTGCACAGTCTGCAGAGCATAAAATGGGATGTGAGTTGGGAACACACTTCTTCCTTCATAGGTCAGGAGGGGATTGCTGTTTCCAAATTACCACGCCTGCTGGGTCCAAACATGACCTATCCCTGCAAACTGGAGAAATGTGGGTGCTGCAAGAGTAAAAGAAGCCCTGTTTTCCATCTGACCATCCAGTAACACAGACCTACCTTTACCATCCTTCTACATCCTATGGATCAACCCACTGCCTCACTGGAGGCCTTGTGGAAGGCTGGAGTTCCCCATTCCTGCTTCCCAGAGGAATATTTGAGCAGACAAGCAATGTGAACAGAGACAAATGCTGCATGGGAAATAGGCATATATATAAATCTGATTGACAAAAAAACCAAAGCAGACCAAACCTATATTAAATGTATTTTCAAAAGTTTAGGAAAAAATTGGGAAGTCTTAGTTTTACAGAATGTTCAAAATGTGGAACTGATTAATTCTTTTACTGTCGTAAAAGCAAGCTTTCTCCTGTGAATGCTTCATGCATCACTGCCCAGCTGGTTATTTTTTTTTTTACCTTGACATCTTGGCAGAACATTGTTGGACTGTGTCAAGAAGTTCAGCATTTTTTTGTGTAGGATTATTTTTCCCAAAAAATTTGAAGATTGAGATTTCCTAGGCTTGACTTTCTAAAACATATTACTGCATCAGAATGACATGTGGATTTCAAAATAAAGAATTGTTATCATCACAGACTACAAAGTAAATCCTGTAAAGTTCGTGGAGTTCATGACCAGAATAATGCTATATTAATCAATATAATTTTATTATGCAGAATAGATATGGTAAATATCAAATAATTACTGCTTCTGATACCTTGTGGTTGGTTAACCTGTAGTTGCAGGAAAGTCTTGATCTGAAGACACTAAGAACAAAACCAAATATCATATCACTGTGTAGTTTGTTCCAGTGAATACTTTTGGAAAAAAGTGCTTTTTCCTACTTTAAATTTTTTAACTTAAGCTTACACATAAGTATGTGTAAGTTGTCAAACAAGAGCTTGCCTGTTAAAAGTTTCAAGTGTTCCTTTTAGCCTTTGGGACTTGGCAACTTTTGAAATGTTAAATTTTGAGACATTAACAATGATATCTAATAACATAAAAGTTGTAAAAGTTTAAAAGCTCATAAAAATATAGTGGGATCATTCTCATAAGTTCAGCTGTAACTCAGTTATAGAAAAGTATTATCTGCACAAGTTAAAATTCACTTAGTAAGAAAGAGCAAATCCCTTTTCCATTTATTACAATGTAGGTAATAGCAGGAAAAATAACATCATCTGACAGATTTGATTATCCTGCAGCAGGCCTGAGAGTCATAGCTATATTCCAGAAAGGTGCAAATGAAGGGGTGGTGTCAAAACACCTGGGTGGAACTCTGTTAGCTCCTTGTCTCCTGTTTGTGTGATTCCTGTGTGGCTGTCAAAGAGGCTCTACATTGTGTCAGGTTTAATAAAAGCCGTGAGTGAAGGGAACGAAGCAATTGCAGAGCCACTCAGTTGAAAGCAGGTCCTTCACAAATGATTGGATAATTAAAAATATGAATGTAGCTAATCCATGTTGACATTTTTATAGCCTTTACATGAAACAACCTTTAAGGGTATGTTGGAGTAGAGAGATAAAATTCTATGGGAGGACCACTGGCAGTCGATCACAGAAAAAAAAGATATTGTGTGAAGAAAATGCTGGTTAAAACAGAGCATAAGTAAATAAACTGGATACCTAAAAATAAACATCAATGGGAATCTCCTACATAAAAATCCCTGCTAAAGTAGTTGTATATATAATGATGAATCTGTAAGAACAAGCACTAAGCTATTCCAAGGGCAACTGAAGTGTAGTGTTGCACACCCTTAAGTGACATGGGGACTGGCAAATAGTGAGCAGAAGTGGGGACAGTATTCTGCCTTTTATATCACTCATACAACTTATTA